>NC_083403.1:71915899-72540899 GCF_020745735.1 Hemiscyllium ocellatum
TGCAGCCTGAAGCCAGACAGTTCCAGTACGGCCTGAAAACTGACATCAACCTGATGATGTGGAAAAGTGCTTGGGCATGTCCTGTCTACTTGAAGCAGGATAAATCCAACCTGGTCAAAATTACTGGCCAATCAGTCTACTCTTGTTCATTAGTACGGTGATGGAAGGTGTTGTGATCAGTTCCATCCAGCAGCACTCGCTTAGCAATATCCACTCACTGACATTCAGTTTGGGTTCTGCAAGAACCTAGAGTTCAGCTGCAGACCTCATTCCAAGTCTTTGTTCAAAAAGGGATGAAAGAAATTCCAGAGGGAAAATAGAAATGATATACTTTAACACAAAGGCTACATTTAACTGAGTGTCGCAACAAGAATCTCAAGCCAAACTAGAGTAAGAAGGAAAGCCTTCCTTCCACAGGGAACTCACTTCCCACAACTACAAACGTTCACTCCCTTGGTCCATGAGCTGCTTCATCTATGAACATCCATCTAATATTAGGTTAGAATTGGGACTATTCACTATTGATTGCACAATGCTCAGTACTATTTGTGACTTCTCTGATACTGAAGCAGTCCATGTTCGAATGCAGCAAGGCTTAGACAATATCTAGATTCAGATAGACAAGTGGCAAGTAACATTCAAGCCACTGAAGTGCCAGGAAATGACCATCACCAGTGGTCCATGACCTGACTTCCCAAACCCTGTTCATCATCCACAAGGCACCAATCAGGAGTGTGATAGAATATGCCCACTTGCCAGGGTGGATGCAGCTCCAAAGACACTCAAGAAGATTAATGCCATCCAGGACAAAGCAGCCCGCTTTCTTGTTTGTGTTTATGGTGCTATTCAGTCACTACAATACCAACATTCTTTGTACTGTATAGCAGCTACAAGATGCATTGCAGAAATTTACCTCAGCTGAATGGAGACCACCTTGCAAACTACCACCTGGAAGGACAAGAGCAGAAGATACATCACCACTATGCTCAGCAACACCTGAAAGTTCCCCTCCAAGCTGTTCACCATTCTGACTTGGAAATGTACAATCATTCTTTCAGTGCTGCTGGCTGAAAGTCCTGGAATTCCTCCAACAACACATTGTGGGACTACTTACACCAAAATGGACCAGTACAAGAAGGCAACTCAGTTTCACCTTCTAAATGTCAGCAAGGAATAGGCAACAATGCTGATCCAACCAGTGAAACCTACATCCCATGAATAAATAACATAAACATTCAAACCAGAGAATGTAACACGTATCAATTTCTTACCACATAAAGTAAACCAAATTAACTCAACACCTGCATAATTAACAGTGGAAATCTTAAGAGGATTCAAAGTAGGATCAGCCACATTTCAGTTTTGAACTCAACAGACAAGAATAACAGTAATATGATTTTGATCATTCATTTATCTTTTTACTTAATTTGATTCGCATTGCAGTGAAGCATTTTTAAAAAATTAGGCATTATTTGATTGTTACATTATTTTCTTGTCAATGGTGCTGCCTCATCCATATAAAGCAAATTATTCAATAATAATGCAGGAAATACACAGCACTCATTCAATTAAAGGTTAAAAAGCACTCTACCCGGCTACTGGCTAAGAGGTAAACCCCAAGGTTTGTACAATTGGTTCTAAAGTAAATATTATTATCAGGTTAGATTATTAACATTTGATGATTTTCTCCAGGGATGCATTTTAAAGGTGAGGAATGGAGGCAATTGGATTGCTAGCATCTGCACTGGTACTGGTTAAGCCAGAAAATTGAATTTAGCATCAACCAATCAATTATAAAATAATTTTCCTGCAGCGAAACAAGTTTACTTTGAAATTAAATAAAAGCAATTATCAAAATCAACTAATTAGATGGAAAATGTAATAAAAGCGCTATCTGGATAATATAACTTGAAGAGAAGCATTAATTTTCATTGCTTTTAAATTTTTAGTGATTTCACATATTAGAATCATAAATTTAAGCAATAAAGCAATGACAGTTATCTTTTATTTGAAATCGTCTTCACATCCTGATGTATACATCTGGCATGGCCATTTGAATTTGTTACACAATTATAAGAGAATGAATTATTAGAAAGTAAATGTTGACAACTTCATAAGATCATAACTGGACCTAACTAAATTCACTCATAAGATGCCAGACTCCATTAATTATATACAGGAGACGTTTGAAATACCTAATAGGTCAGAGAGCAATTGTGGAGCAAAAATGAGAGTTAATGAAAGGGAACGTTAAGCTAGATGAGCGTGTGTTTTTTGTCCCAACTGATGATTATTTACTTCCTAAGTTTTCATGAGTTGCACAGTTGCCTGCTTTCAATTCAATGGTACATCCCTGAAAGCAGTCTTGAACATCTAAAGAACCCAAAATGGTTCACGAGACAGTAATGGTCATTGGTTCATTAGTTTTTGCATATACTGTTAATTTGTTCTAACAGTGCTGCAGTCTTGTGATTGCTTAATGAGGTGTGATACAATCTCATAATTATCTAAAATTCTTTGAAAGGTTTGCCAGCTCCTTGCTGGATTATCTGTCATTTCTGTTTTGCTAGGATTTGCAAAACTGTACAGCACATGCATTCCAGAGATTTACGTTTTATTCCTTTTCCAATTAAAATGGCACAGCTGCATAGAACAGGAGATGGTTGAGCAAAAACAGAGCAGATGCCTAAATGTTCTATGGGGGTTGTCTGGCAGGGAATTGGTGAAGCCCCTGCAGAAACAACACAATTTATGGTAGAAGATCAAATTGCCAATGAAATTCAGGTCAAGATCTGTTTCATTAGTTTGGATTAAGTTTAGCTGAGAAGCACATGACATTAGAGGAACCTGGCTTTACAAGCTTCAATTTTCACCTCTGCTAAAATATCTGCCACATTCAAAATGGTTTGTTTCTAATTGTAACAACTTACCTTGTTACATTTGATATGACCCGTCAGTAACAAGGAACAAACGATTTCAGAACTTAAAAGCACACATGGATCAAGGAAATGTTTAGTTTGCTCCAATATCAGGCAATCAATAAATGCTGCAACATATTAGAACATAGAAAGAAAAATGGGACAATCAGCCCCCTGAATCTGTATAGCTATTCAATGAGATCATAGCTGTTCTGTCCCTCAGCTCATTTATCTGCCTTTGATCCATGTTATTTCTTCCCTTGGCCTAACAATAACCTGTTGATGAATCAAACTTGAAAATTTCAACTGACCCAGAATCTACTTTCACTTAGAGAGAGCGATGACCAGAATTTCACTGACCTTTGTGTGCAAGAGTGCTTCCGGCAATCACTCCCAAGGAAGATAGTTCACATTGTAAGATTGTGCCATTTCATCTTTGTTCAAATGAGAAAAGAGTGCATGGATTTCCCTTAGGCTTCAGGACTCCAGTGATGGAACCAAATGGAGATCCTGATTCCACTTTTCTCAACAGTTCAACTGGTTTAGCTATCGTCTGGGAGCTGATCTCCTAACTGCCTGCTTCCACGTTCACCAACTTTAAGATTCGAAACTCTGGATGCTGCCTAGCCGATCTGGGCAGGCAGCTATACTGCATTGGCAAAACCACTGGGAGAAGTGAGCATTGCTGATGCAAGTGCCCTCTTGAGCTTGCACAGTAGTGAAGAGATTTACAGACTCAAGATTGGCAGCTCCATTGAGACAGAGGGGAAATTCCTTAGCTTGTTTAACCTTGGACAAGATTGTGGCCTTTCATCCTCAGGGAGCCAAGAATGGACCATGGAGCAAAGATGTGAAGTTTCCAGGTCTGATAATCACTTGGTCTGCTACAGGGAAAACACTGATATCGGGCTGACTTACAATGGGACAAAATGCGATAAAGAGCTTGTACAAATATCCCTAACTGGAACCTTAACCAAGGTAATTCACCAGAATGGATGGATTGATCTGTTAGGAAAGATTGGAGCAGTGCTGGAAAAGCACAGCAGGTCAGGCAACATCAGAGGAGCTGGGAAAGATTGTCAATGGTAAGAATGCAGTGTGAAATCATTTCGATTCTGGTTCTCACAACCTTTCTGATTTGTCTGGCACCACCAAGCTAGGAAAAGATAGCATATCATTTACCTCTTCTTTCGATATGTCCCTAACCAACCTGTTCAGAGATGTTATGACATAAACTGGAGCAGATAGGACTTGAATCCAGGCCTCTTCACTCAGAATTAGGGACACTACCACTCCAGCACAGAAGTCTTTTTTTAAATCTATTTTTCTAAACGACTTGCTCAGGTATGTAGTTACTCACCTCTGGAGCAGGTGGGAGTGGAACCCAGGTCTCTCAGTTAAGTGGTGTCATAATTTCAGTTTCTAGTCAATTTATGTCTTTATTATTTTAAACACTTCAACAAGATCATTAATTAACTTTCTACTCCTTAAGCTGGTGAGATTGTGAGGTGACTTTTAATTCGGTAAAAGGATTTCACGTGCTATAAACTCAACTGTGTTTTCCAGGTTGATTACTCAGAATGACTATTGTGCTGACAACAAATTCACAGCACTAAGATTTTTGCAGACTCTGTTTGGTCTCTATAAGCGTTTACCTTCTGACTGCCTGTGAGTTCTCTCTAGAGGCTCTCACTGTTCAAGGTTAACTGTACATACTCTTTCCACTTATATCCTGAACTTTTCCCTTTGATGTCAAATCATGAGAGCTTTTGCTTAGCAATGTGTATGAAAATGGGATACCTTGTACAAACCTCTGGGATATGACATCATAGCTGTTTCAAGAGCAGGAGACATCTGACTTCTTAGACTTCCTGAAAGCTCCTATCCCAGCAACCCCCCTCCTCACCCCACACTACTCATTGTTACAGCTAAAGTGCAATGTTTACATTGATTTTTGCTTTTAAGGATGTGACCAACATAAATTGGATGACTAACTTAAGGCTAAGAATGACTTTATCAGGAAGTGTGACATAGCAGATCTGAATAGCAAACAACATGGTGAAAGTTTATGCAGGTTGTTCCCATAACTTAGTTCTTTTAACCCCAGCATAATTCTAGTAAACTACATTGTAATCTTCCCAAGGCCAGTATATCCTTCCTAAAGTGCAGTGTCCGGTACAGAAAACAATATTGAGATTGAGTCTAGTGGTGCGTGTGAACAACTGAAGTATAATTTCCTCCCTGTTGCATGATAAGTTAAAGCCCAAGGTTAACATTAGCTATTTGGAATACTTATTGTGCACCAAATTTTAACTGAGACTGCTGAACAGAAGTTGGAGCTGCGTCTGGAGGTGGGGAGCTGTCTCAATTGCAGAATAATAACAGCAGCAGAACTACTCTGAGTGTTTGCCATCAGAAGCAGTGTCAGAAAGCTCCTTGTTCAACAGGTGTCACCAGCAAGGGAACCTTATATAGTAGCATTCTGTCATTTTGAAAAGGGGTAAGCGAAATGCAGTGGATTCTGTATATCTCAGGCAAAAGTGAAAATCCTGGAAGTTTCGGTGAATGTGGCAGTGTCAGTAGAGTGTAATAGAGTTAACCAGCCAAAGGTGTCAAGAAGTATGGAGAAAAGCTGGAATATGGCTTTGAGATAAAGGTTTAGCGATGACCAAACTGAATGGTGAAGCAGATTCAATGGGCCGAATGGGATACTCCTTCATCCATTTGCTTTGTTACTACTTCAGATTGATGACTTTTTCTCAGAACTGGAAAAAACTAGAGAACTCAGTAAAGGTTTTAAACTGAGGAAAGAAGGGATGGTAAGGAAAAGGAATAAAATGGAAGATCTGCTAAAAGATAACAGCAGATAGCAGCATTTTAATTCTGCTAGTAAGATTAAGAGGACCAATGGCTCGTGTTGCTCATATGCAGGTATTGCGTGACCCTCAGGGTGCTTTTCACGACACTCACCAACTTGTCACCAACAGAGAGCCTGACAAACAGTCAAATGATTGGCTGCACTGTGCAAAGATGGCCATCATGTCACAGATACTGTCTCCTATTCCATCTGTGCATGTGGATGTGGTCTCCAATTGTTTACAGTGCCCCTCCTGCCAGGGGCTGAGTAGATGCCCATTTTCCATAAACCTCTGAATGCCAATGCCTTGCTGCATGACTTCCTTCAGCAGCTGCAGAACAATTGCAGTAAAGTGCTTACCAGATTGTGCTCCCACACTCTTGAAGCCTAACATACCCACTGAGATGTCAACATCAGAGCTTTAGGGGAGTGAAGAACGTAGCCTTGACAATGCTTTCTGTAAGGTCTAAGGGAGGCTTCTGTGGGGGAACTTCTTCATGGAGCTGGTAAAATGACCAGCTGTAACTGCAAGGCACAAGAGAGGAAAGGTGACACAGCTTTGGAGGTGGTGTGCAATGGATAAGGCTGACAGTGGGAGTTGCAGTGAAATGAAGAGTGGAATTTCGTCAGTTGGCCAGATACTGATGTCTCTGCATTCCCGTTTGAGCAGTCTAAGTTTTCTTCTGTGAGGTCCAGGATTTACTTAACATAGGGGGTGGCTAGGAGCCAAATGTCAGGCAGCCTCACCTCTACAGCCTCATTCTGCCCTATTGTGGACTATCTTCTCCCGTAACGAGAGAAAGGAATGTATCAACTGAGGTGATTGTAGGTGAACATACTACAGCTAGTAGTCCAGGTTCTGGAGGAAGTAAGTATGAAAGGTGTTCCAATGGAGTGAGGAAGGAGCACAGAGGGCAAGCATGGTTAATAATGTAGAAGGTGGGGGTGAGTGACAACAAGTGAGGGAAGATGTTGCAGGCATTATTGAGAGTAACAGAGCATGGGCCTTAGTGCGAAGCAAGTGCAGTAGCAGAGATTGAGTAGATGTGATGTGGTAAAATGAAGAGGGTAACACAAGCCATGGCTCAATGAAGAAGATCACTGATCTTTCTACACCACCATGGGGTAGCAATCTTAGAACAGGCTCTTTGAGTCTAGTGGTATTAGCTCTTCTGCCAGGCATCTGGGAAGTGGGCTCTGTCCCATCCCTTTGAGCAGGAGTTCCAGGTCCCTGTTGGAGTATTGTTGTGCAATCTTTGTCATTTCCAACTCTGCCAATCAATGAGCAGTAAAGTTTCAGAGTGCTAATGCTCATCCATGTGCACTGTGGCCTCTCAAAGTGGACACAAAGGCTGCCAGTGAGTTTGGGGGGTGGGGGGGCGGGGGGGGGGGGGGGCGGTGTTGGATTCTGGGAGCTGTATGAGGTAGATTGGGTTGGAATCAGACATGAATGACCCAAAAGAGGTGATGTTTATTATTAATGCAGAGAATTTGGCAAGATATGGTGAATGAACTCGCGAGGCTTCACAGTCAGAAGCACTCCAAAAAACCTGACAGATAAAATAAAACACAAGTTTCAGCTTTAGGATTTTTTTCCTTCTCTGACAGAAGATTGTAATCTGATTAACTTTCATGAAGAATGACAGACAGGCAGTGTAACTTGTCAGGATATAAATACCACCAATATTTTCTGGATCCAAACCTTGTGATGAGTGGAAAATTGATATATTTGCACAGGTGGTTTTCTTACTAAAAAGCAAACAAAATGAGATTTTTTTTGATAAAGAAAATGAGTAGTCATGTCTTAAGTGAACTGAATACTAAACAATTGGATACTGAAGAACAGTTTAGATCTTCAATGAAAATTCAATTTACAAGAAAGATGATCCATTAGATGGTTATGAAAACTTACTCAGACTTTGATAAATTTTGAAAGGGAGATAGTTGTTCCACACTAGTATATATCATGGACTTTAACAAACTATGAAAAATTGAAGAAATTCAACTTGAAGATTCCTTATTCAGTGCTTACAAAGAATTTTTTTGGTTGTGCTCAAGTTATGCATATGGATAGTTTCCTGATCTTAGTTGTTTTGTACAGGGCTTTTGTGGTGAAGTGGTAATGTCTCTACCTTGTAACAAAATGACTCAGGTTCAAGTCCTACCTACTCCAGAGATGTATCATTACATCCCAAACAGCTTGATTAAAAAAAAATCCTAGCTGCATTGTAGGGACTCCTGTGGAACAGTGGTCATGTTTCTAACTCTGAGCCCGGAGACCTGGATTCAAGTACCTGCTCCAGAGGTATGCAAAAACACATGTAAGAATTGGAAAATATCTTCTCACGAATGTCTCATTCTCACAGAGAGGCATCTTTTTGAATAAAATATCCACCATTTTAAGGAACAGTCCTGGTGAAGCAACCATTTCCAGCAGATTTGATGGTTGAAATGAGAAATTGTGCCTTGTTCCTGGGAACGAAAGACTCAATGACTGAAACATTTTAAGATAATTCAATGGGCAAAGATATCAGTACAACATAAAAATAACAAACAGAAATAAAGATGCGAAACATATTTTTGTAGATCCAGCAAAATGGATTAGGGTAGTGATGATCAGCAAGTGAACCTCACAATACCTAGCGAACAGGGCCTATGGGCCCTGACAACATTCTGCCAATAGTACTGAAGACTTGTGTTTCAGACCATGCTGCTCCCCAGCCAGTAATATTACCACACTGACATCCATCTGACAATGTGGAAAATTTCCTTTACACAAAAAGCTGAACAAATTCAACTCAACTAAATACTGCCCAATCAGTCTTATCTCAATCATCAGTAGTGTGATGATAGGGGTCATCAACAGTGCAGTCAAGCAGCACTTGCTCAGTGACACCCAATTTGGGTTCCACCAGGACCACTCAGCTCCTGACTTTATTACCACCTTGGTTAAAACAAAATGAGTTATGTTCCTCAGGACCTGGTTAATTTGATCAGTAGAGGTACTGCCATAATATCCCCAAGAGTATATTCTGTACCTTTGTAATACTTCTTTCAAATGATGGTCAACACAGAAGTACTGATTCATCAGCTGAGGCAGTAGAAGAGAGATAATTAACAGAAGGTTTCCTTGTCAATTTTTGATGTCATGTTGGACCCAAAGCCAATGACACTCAGAGGAATTTCCTTCCAACTGTACATTACTGTTCTGCCACCTCTGATGATCCGTCATGTTCATGGGACTAGACATACCCAGAAGTATTGATGAGATGTCTGAGACAACAGATGAATGCTGTGGTTTAATCAGCATAATTACCCTGTATATCAGTCAATCTATCAGACATGTTAGATTTTTGGAGAAGATATTTATAAAAAAATATGCTGAAGTAACTAAATTTACTTAATTTTCTGGTAAGGAAAAGTATCTGTATTCTTGTTGATACACCAACTTGAGGCATGATTTTTACCAAGCTGTTTAGTTACCTGTTAGAAAATAAAACTGGCCTGGGAATGGAACATGGAAGTCCACCTATTTCAAACAATATGCTTCACCCCGTCACTGAGACAGCCCTTTGCTGCACCACCTCCATTCTCCGTTATATTGCTCTAACCATCCCACCTCCCAAAGAAATTAAGGTAGAGTTCCCTTGTCTTTACCTACCACCCCACCAGTCTACGTATCCAACATATCATCCTTAAATACTTCCACCAACTCCAACGAGAACCCACCATCAAGAACATCTTCCCCTCCCCAACTTTGTCTGCCTTCTGCAAGGACTGTTTCCTTTAACAGTCCTTGGTTTGCGCCACTCTCCTCACCGAACATCCCCCATCCCCATCGAACCCCCAGGTACCTTCCCCTGCAACCAGAAAAGATGCCCCTCACCTCCATCCAGGGCCCTAAACAGTCCTTCCAGGTGAGACAGAGGTTCACCTGCCTCTCCTTCAACCTAGTTTACTGCATCAGGTGCTCCTGATGTGGTCTTCTCTACTTAGGGAATGGTTCGCCGAGCATCTCAACCGGGCCTGCAGGAGCTGACCAGACCTCCCAGTCACCGCCCATTTTAAATCCCCTTCCCACTCCCTTTCCGACATGACTATCTTTGGCCTCCTCCATTGCCAAAATGAACCACAGCGCAAATTGGAGGAACAACACCTCATCTGCCACATGGGCAGTCTACAGCCCGGAGGACTCAACATTAAGTTTGCCAATTTCAAATGACCTCCCACCCCATCCCCTGACTCCCTTCCCAGCCCCTCCCCATTCCTTCCAATCCCCCCTGCCAGCAACCAGATTCATTCCTCCCACTGACCAACCAGGTTGTATTCTCTCCTTGTCTTCATCTATCCCCATTTCACCACCCTGGCCCCGCCTCCCCCTTTATTTGCAGCTCCCACCATACTCACCCCCAGTCCTGAAGAAGAGTTATAACTGAAACGTTGACTTCTCCATGTCATGATGCTGCCTGGCTTGCTGGGTTCTTCCAGCCTCCTGCCTGTCTATGGGAATAGAACATTACATTTATTTATGAAATAATGAAGATACTGCGGGGAGATGAAATTAGAATGCTCCAAATTGTAAGTGGTTATTTACCATGGCAGACCAGTAAAGAAACTTTGACTTCAGCAATGGTTGATCTATGAGAACAAATTCTTTAATCTATGGCTAGTACACTGCAGTTGTGAATAAAGTCTTTCAAATCAAAATCCACGGCTTTCATCTGCGCTAGTGGAGAATGTAATCCCTTCCCCAAGAGAGAAAACTTTCAAGTCCTAATTAACCTAAAGCAGGAGACTGACCTTGTAAAATAAAGTCTTCATTGTGTTTCAGTTCCTGAATATAACAGAATCTTATTGTTTCATGTAGCTCTCTACACTGATGGGAATGTAAGTGCTACCACAGAAAACACGTTTACCAACCTGCGTTGTCAAAAATATTGTGAAAACTGCCTCAGGAAATATTTTGAAGATAATAAATTTATTCTCCTGCAAAGTCTGTAAACCTTATAAAACAATATAGAATTATCTTCTTCTGAGGACGCGAACAACACTCTTCAGCTAATTCAGTTCTCCACACAGCTAAAGGCAGTAGATACTGTAAAGGCCATGGGACCAGAGAGCATTCCTGCAATTGTACTGAAGACCTGTTCAGAATCTGTCTAGCTAAGCTGTTCTTGTATAGCTACAACACTAAAATCTATCCAACAACATGGAAAATTGCTTAGGTATGTCCTATACACAAAAGCAGGACAAATTCAAACTGGCCACTCTCGATTATCAGTAAAGTGATGGAAGTCATCATCAACAGAGCTATTAAGCAACACTTGCTTAGCAATAACCTGTTCTCTCATGCTCAGATTGAGTTCCACCAGGACCAGTCAGCTCCTAATTTCTTTTCAGCTTTGGTTCAAACATTGAAAAATGAGCTGAATTCCAGTGGTGAGGTGATAGCTACTATCTCACTTCACCAGATGTGGAATCAAAGAACCCTAGCAAAACTAGAGTCAAAGAGATATAATGTAATTACTGCAGATTTAGTTTTCCTGTTATTCATTCATGGAATGTGAGTGTGCTGAATGGGCCAGCATTTATTGCCCATCACCAGTTGTCCATTCAGAGTGTGATGGTGAGCTATCTTCTTGAACTCTTCAGTCCATTTAGTGTAGATAAACCTACAATGCTGTTAGGGGGAGAGTTGCAGGATTTTGACCAGATGACGCTGAAGGAAAAGCAATATATTTCCAAGTCAGAATGGTGAGTGGCTTGGAGGGGAATTTGCAGGTGGTGTTGTTTGCATGTACTTGTTGCCCTTGTCAATCTGCACAGTGGGTCTACTGACACTAAGTTGGCTGTAACATTCAAGAAGGCAGCCTACCACTATCTCCTCAAGAACACCCATTTCTGGGTAATAGTGTTGGCTCAGCCAGAAAAAGCCCATATTCCATGACTGCATAAGAAAAACTAGCCTTATTCAAAAGACATAAAAGCATCACTAAATAATTTGTTAAGAATAACAACAGAACTAACTGAAAACAATCCATCATATCAGCTAAACTCTGATAAATGAAACAAGAAGTATTGTTGCAAATTAATGTGTAGCTGTGAACTCCTCAAACCAGGCTGTGGGAGGTTGCTATGTAAACAAACCTTTCAGAAGAAATTATCAATCAAGCAGCCCGGTTGGATCAGTTTTCATTTCTTTATATAACAATTCTTATTTTATACTATCATCTAGATCTGACTTCACACACCTTACTCCAAGAATGTTCCACATACATTTGCATCATTCATGTTGGATGTTTATTAACATAAAAGAAAGTAACATAAACTTTAAAGCATGTTTGTATCCCTTGCTGTGTTGACAGAAGGATAAGCCCATTCTGTTTATCTAACTTGATTTCATGCCTATTAATTTTCAATTTCCAACACTGTCCTCCCTCCCCTCCACCTTACTAACCAACATTGTCTCGGGTACTTCCCACAGCCTTTCTAATATATTTTTTTAAAAATTGAATCAATGCCTGTTTTAAAATTAAAACAAAGAACTGTGGATGCTGAGATCTAAACACACAAAAGCAGAAGGTTTTGTTAATAGCAATCCAGGGGCAAAGAGGTGATAATGGGGACTAATCTTTTGTCCACTTCCCTTTTTAGTCCCTCCCTTGGACTATGTTGGAGGGAATACAACATAGGTTTACAAGAATGATCCTTGATTCAGGAGTTAAATTATGAGAAATTATTATAACAATTAGACATGCTTCTTCCAGAATTTAGAAGGTTAAGGGATGAGCTGATTAAAGTCTTCACGATATTAACAAGAAAAGACCAGGTACATAAAAATAAACTGTTCCCACTGGTTGCGGATTCTAGAAATATAGGCTGTAATCTGAGAATTAGAGCTGAAAATGTGTTGCTGGAAAAGCACAGCAGGTCAGGCAACATCCAAGGAGCAGGAGAATCGACGTTTCGGGCATGAGCCCTTCTTGAGCCAGACTGTCCAGGACAGATGTAAGGAAAGACTTCTTCTTGCAAGGGCTGGTAGAGGTTTGGAACACCCTCCCACAAATGGTGGTGGATACTGGATCAGTTCGTGAATTTTTGTTAAGCAAAGATATCAAGCGATATGGCTATACAGAGTTACAGATCAACTTTGATCTCACTGAATAGCAGAACAGGTTCAAGGGGCTAAGTGGACTACACCTTTTCCTATGTTCTCTCTTTCTCCAGGCACTGTCTCCATCTACTTGTCTCAGTTGTTCCCAAACCTCAACACCATCCCCTGTCTTCAACATAAAGACATATTTCCCAGCTGCTTCCAGTTCTGATGAAGCGTGACTGGACTCAAAACATTAATTAAATTTCTTCTCTTTTCTCAGATGCTGCCTGAGTTTCTCCAGCAGTTTCTGTTGTTGTTTGATCAGTTTTTAATTTACATCCTTGTAGAATGTCGAGAAAAAATTTGAAGTTCCTAACTAAAGACCATGCCTCTACAAATTCCACTGGAGGAAGTTGGAGGCTCCCTTCCCATCTATCCGCTCCACCCTCCCCACCCCCATTCACCTATTGTACTCTTTGCAACCTTACCCAACCTCCTTTCTGTTTAATCTAGTGTCCAGGCTATCTTTCTCTCTTTGTACAATTTTATCTGCTGTTCATTCTCTTTTTTCCCTCTCATTGCTTTATCTACTATACACACTCATTCTTCTAGCACTGTTTCATTTGTTGTCTCTCTTTCCTTGAGCAGTATTATCTGTTTCCTGCTCTCTTTGTCTTTCCTCACATTGTTTATCTCGGCCCCTTACACTCTCTCATCATATGCCTTTATATAATGTTTGATTTTTCTCTCTCGTAGACCATTTTATTTGATGCCGGTGCTCTTTAAAACTATTTTATTTGGTGCCCACACTCTCTTTCTTCCTTCCAATGTTTTAAATGATGCCCACTCTCTCTGTCTCTCTACATATACAGTGTTATCTGATGTGATGCTGGACAAGAGTACAGTTCTCCCTCGGCTTTAAATATATATGTTTGGGCTTTGACTATCTCAAAATATAACTCTGAAACACATACCTAGAAGTACAGCCATTTTTATATCATTACTTGAACAATTTAATTTAAACTTGCTCAATGTTTGCTAATATGGGGATTATCCCAATGTTATTCATGGTTCAGTAGCCTATATTAATTTAGAAAACAGCCTGTACTTTTATCCTGAGCTAGCAAACTTTTCAAAACTGCTTAAAACCAGAGGTGGTCTAACATAATGGCTAACAGTGCATTCTTGGAAGATTTCAAAGAATTGAATCATTTCTAAGGCTGAAAGTCAGCATAAAGCTTTTCCCACAAGAATTCATTTCTTTGAGCACTTTTGTTAATGTATTACTCATGATGAATCTCCCCTACGTAAGTGCTAAACCACACATGTAGAAAGGTTTAACTTTTCTCAATGTATTGCTTCTAAGCAATATAAGCAAGGAATTAGCAATAATTTAACTATCCTCACCACCTGTGGAATTTCATTTTATCTTACTCATCATAAGGGTGTCAGTTACTTTATTTACTGGAAGGAAAGCAGCTAACAAATACCACAGAATGTCATGCTGACATTTAGCCAATGTCATTCGAATGAATATGTTAAATAGAAAGATTTAAAAAATGCTTAATACATACTGTGTGTTTTACTATTGAATCCTCTCCACATAAAATAATTCTTCAAGTGTTTTGTTTTAACTTCTGTGTTTTGAATATCCTGGTACTTATGTGTGAAATTCAAATTACTAATGAAAGACAAAAACTGTGTATGCATAGATGTTGAAGTATCTCTATTTGAAACATGGATTGTTGGCATAGGAATCTATCAAAGGTTTATTGTTGATTAATACATTAAGGGTGAGAAAATCCACTTTTTACCTTGTTGTTGCTATTGCTTTGCCTCTGGCTGTATGGGCAAAAACATCTCTGTACCACCAGAGGTCTGCCTGAAGTGAAATAATAATAACAGACATTTCAGAGTACAGAACTTGAGTATTTTGTAAAATGCTTTATGTCCTGCACGCACCAGGACAATTCACAAGTTTAACAAAAGTAAAGGGAAAACTACAATGTAAGAGGAGAGTGTGGATGACAAGCCATTGGTGAGGGTTTTTTTGTAGATCAAAAGAACATTTACGTGGACTGCGTCTGTTTCAGCTCAACAAAATACAGCCATTCTTGAGTCCATTTCTCTTGAAATACCCAGAGCGATCAGTCACCTTGGTGTCTGGTTTCAGGCTGAAGTTAATAATACAGGTCTAATTCTACTGTATGTGAATGCCAGTTGAGGCATCGTCATGTCATCCCTTTTCTGCTATTTTCCTATGTGCATGTTTGTGTGCTAGTGAAGCAACAGAATCATGAAACTCCTTTCAACCTATTTAGATTAAATGCCTCAGTGTTGATGCTCCGACTAACAACTCATGGTTATGCCTACTTTATTAGAAGGATTTGACAAGTGGAGGCAGCAGTATCAGTGATTGCTCCAAGAAGCTTTTACTTTTATTTTGGTGAACCAACAGGAAACGTTAATTTAAAAATCAAAGTATGCACAGGATGTGTTCTATCACCACCTCTGACTTTCAAACTCCTAAGACACGAGTGATGCGAGAAATGGTATGATCAACTCTGGGTAAGTTACACGATCAGTTTTGACTGCAGCCAGATGAGTGCAAGTAGCAACACATCTCACAGAAATTGGAAGTAGATGAACATGGCTGTGGTTGTGGACAGGAGGACGATACAGCCAGTGCTATTAGAAATCTTTTTCAGTTCTTTTGGGTCAATACAAGGTTTTGGTGAAACATGCTGCTGGAGTGGTAGAGTAGAACAAATTCTCATTAAAGGTAAAGGCACATTGCCCTATCAGAACGTAGCATTGCTCTCTCATTAGAGAGAGAGAGAGAGAGAGAAAGACAACTGGTGGCAGGGTAACCTAAGGGTCACCACACCTCAGGCAAGTGGAGTAATTTAGCAGGAGAGTCACGGCAACTTCCACCAAGTACAGGAATTGAACCCATGGTGTTGGCATCACACTGCATTGCAAGCCAGCCATTCTGCTAAATGAACTGATCAACCCCTTGGAGATTCTAGTTCTAAAACCATAATGCCAGAAGGGATGCACCAAACATGACCTGTACAGAGACTTAGCATAGGACTTAGATTGGTTTTGGAATGAATTGTAAGAATTGATACCACGATGCCTTAAAGTTGTGGTCATAATGTCACAAGGAAGTTTCACAGAAGGACAGATGGCATGACCAGTCATTGTGCACAGTCTAACCTCCAGAAATTAATCCTGCAGTTTTACATGTGAGACAAATGAAATGTAATTGCTGCAAATCATTTCTAGTTAAAAACAAAGGCTGGTATTGATTAAATCATGCTGCAATGGATGACTTGATTCAGAAATGGAGGAGAGTTATCACTCACTCCAAGAAAAGGTACTTGGTCCCTCCACCCTTACCTTGGCTTTTGAGATGACCCACTAACAACAGTTTGAAAGCAATTTATAGTATTCGGTGAAGTATTGACATCAACTTCGTAAGTTGTACCTGTAGAGTTTATGGTAATTTCTATTGGTTCAGGATATCAGTAGATCAAACAATACACATTGTAACATGTGATATCTATTAGGTCCTTTATTAGTTGTCATTATCAGCTGAAATGGATGGGGTGCAATGCTTGGAGCCGGTGAGAGATGCATGTAGATGACTAGCCATGATTCCACTCCATCCATGTATAGAATGCAACTGATCAAGGCACAAGGGCATTACCTCAATAACACAAAGACTTGCAGGTGCAAGAGATCTTAGATCATGAAAATAGAAATTGCTGGAGAAACTCAGCAGCTTAGGTTCTGTAGTAGGCTCACTAAAGTCAACATGTTATCACTGTTTCTATCCGGAAATGCTGTCAGACCTGTTAAGTTTCTCCAACAATTTCTGTTTTGTGTGCATCAGTTTATTACCTCCTTCTGAACATCCCTTATATCTTATTTTGCTTGTAAGTGTTCTCCAAATGAGGAAGCATTATTCTATCATGAGGTTGTAGTTGGATTGTAGTTGAAGGTAGCTGGTGAACTTTTTGAGCTACCTGGCCAACCCTGCTCAAAATATATGATTATTACAATAATGATCTGAAATCATTTGCCTCATTTCAGTTACAATGTTCAGAGTTCGAACAAATTCAAAGACAAGTTTATGAGATTTTGGATACCAAACATTGTTTCTCCAGAATTTGCAATATTTTCTAAAAGGTTTAGAAACATGCAATGTTTAAACATGTGACAACATAATTTCATCACCATTCCCAGAGAATTTAAGGAAATGACCTTAAAAATCTTGAAGCATTGGAGGCCATTTTTTAAGTTTCTGTGGATTGGAAATTGGGTCATGTAACCTCATTATTTATAAAACTGAGGTTGAGCAAAAACAGGGAATTGTAGGCAATGTGATTGACATCAGTAGTGAGGAAAATGCTAGAGTCCATTCTAAAAGATTTAATAGTAGAGCATTTGGAAGACAGAGATAGGGTAAGGCTATACTTCACTGGAGCTGAGAAGAATTTGGGGGGGATTAGGTGGGGTGTATCGTAGAAACTATAAATATCTAGCAAGTCGAGACAAGATGAATGAAGGATGAATGTTACCAATTAGTGAGAAATCCAGAACTAGGTCTGACAATTTAATAATGTCATTCATGACTGAGATGAGGAGAAATTTCTTCAACCAGAGAGTGGTGAACCTGTGGAATTCTTTGGCACAGAAAGTGGTTTGGAATATTTTAAAGGGAGGTTAGATATAGCAGGAAGCAGAGGGCAATACATGTCAGATTGGAGGCCTGTGATGAATGGTGTGCCTCAGGGGTCAGTGTTGGGCCCATTGTTATTTGTTATCTATATCAATGAATTGGATGAGAATGTACAAGGCATGATTAATAAGTTTGCAGATGACACTAAAATAGGTGGTATCGTGGACAGTGAGGAAGGCTATCAGAAATTGCAGCAGGACCTTGACCATCTGGGGAAGTGGGCTGAGAAATGGCAAATGGAGTTTAATATAGATAAGTGTGAAGTGATGCATTTTGGAAAGTCAAATCAAGGTAGGAGTTTCATGATGAATGGTAGGTCCTTAAGAAGTGTAGAGGAACACAGAGACCTTGGAGTTTCTCTGAAAGTGGAGTCACAAGTAGACAGGGCAGTGAAGAAGGTTTTTGGCACACTGGCCTTCATCTGTCAGGGCATTGAGTATAGAAGTTGGGAAGTTATGTTGCAGTTATATAGGACATTGGTGAGGCCACACTTGGAGTATTGTGTTTAGTTTTGGTCATCTTCTGTAATTACACTGGAAAGAGTGCAGAAGAAATTTGCAAGGATGTTGCCAGGACTCAAGGGTCTGAGTTACAGGGAGGGAGAGGTTGGACAAGCTAGGACTTCTATCTTTTGGAGAACGAGGAGGATTTTATAGAAGTATATAAGGTCATGAGAGGCATGGATAGGGTGAATGCACTCAGTCTTTTTCCCAGGGTTTGGGAATCAAGGACTGGAGAACATCACTTCAAGGTTAGAGGGGAAAGAATAAATGGGAGACTGTGGGGCAACGTTTTTTACACAAAGGGTGGTATGCATATAGAATGAGCTGCCAGTGGAGGTGGTTGAGATGGGTACATTAACAACATGTAAAAGACATTTGGACAAATACATGAATAGGAAAGGTTTAGAAGGATATGGGCCAAGTGCAGGGAATTGGGATAAGTGTGGATGGACATTTGATCGGCATGGACCATATGGTCATAGAGATGTACAGCAAGGAAACAGACCCTTCAGTCCATGCCGACCAGATAAGGCAACCCAATCTAGTCCCACTTGCTAGTACCCGGCCTATATCCATCCAAACCCTTCCTATCCATATACCCATCCAAATGCCTTTTAAATGTTGCATTTGTACCAGCCTCCACCACTTCCTCTGGCAGCTCATTCCATTCATGCATCAACCTCTGCATGAAAAGGTTGCCCCTTATATCTTTTATATCTTTCCCCTCTCACCCTAAACCCATACCCTCTAGTTTTAGACTCCCCAACCCCAGGGAAAAGACTTTGTCTATTTATCCTATTCATGCCCCTCATGATTTTATAAACCTCTATAAGATCATCCCTCAGCTTCCGAAGCTCCAGGGAAAACAGCCCTAGCCTATTCAACCTCTCCCAATAGCTCAACTTCTCCAATCCTGGCTACATCCTTGTAAATCTTTTCTGAACTCTTTCAAGTTTCACAACATCATTCTGATAGGAAGGAAACCAGAACTGCATGCATTATTCCAACAGTGGCCTAACCAATGTCCTGAACAGCCACAACATGACCTCCTGTACTCTGACCAATAAAGGAAAGCATACCAAATGCCTTCTTTATTATCCTATCTACCTGTGACTCCACTTTCAAGGAGCTATGAACCTGTACTCCAAGGTCTCTGTTCAGCACCACTCCCTAGGACCTTACCATTAAGTGTGCAAGTCCTGCTAAAATTTGCTTTCCCAAAATGCAGCACCTCGCCCATCTAATCAAGATCTTGTTGTAATCTGAGGTAAACTTCTTCGCTGTCCACTACACCTCCAATTTTGGTGTCATCTGCAAACTTACTAACTATACCTCTTATGCTCATATCCAAATTATTTATATAAATGATGAAAAGTAGTGGACCCAGCACCGATCCTTGTGACACTCCATTGGTCACAGGCCTCCAGTCTGAAAAACAACCCTCCACCACCACCTTCTGTCTTTGAGCCAGTTCTGTATCCAGATGGCTAGTTCTCCCATATTCCGTGAGATCTAACCTTGCTAATCAGTCTCCCATGGGGAACTTGTCGAATGCCTTACTGAAGTCCATGTAGATCACATCTACTGCTCTGCCCTCATCAATCTTCTTTGTTACTTCTTTAAAATCCTCAATCAAGTTTGTGAAACATGATTTCCCTCGCACAAAGCCATGTTGTCTATCCCTAATCAGTCTCTGCCTTTCCAAATACATGTACATCCTATTCCTCAGGCTTCCCTCCAACAACTTGCTCACAACCGACATCAGGCTCACTGGTCTATAGATCTCTGGCTTGTCCTTACCACCTTTCTTAGATAGTGGCACCATGTTAGCCAACCTCCAGTCTTCCGCATCTCACCTGTGACTATTGATGATACAAATATTTCAGTAAGAGGCCCAGCAATCACTTCTGTAGCTTCTCATAGAGTTCTAGGGTACACCTGATCAGGTCCTGGGGATTTATCCACTTTTATGTGTTTAAAGACGTCCAGCACTTCCTCCTCTGTAATATGGATATTTTTCAAGGTGTCACCATTTATTTCCCTACATTCCATATCTTCCATATCCTTTTCCACAGTAAACACTGATGCAAAATATTTGTTTAGTATCGCCGCCACCCCCCCCCCCCCCCCCGCCCCCATCTCCTATGGCTCCACACAAAGGCCACCTTGCTGATCTTTGAGAGGCCCTATTCTTTTTCTAGTTACCTTTTGTCCTTAATGTGTTTATAAAAACCCATTGGATTCTCCTTAACTCTACTTGCCACAACTGTCTCATGTCCCCATTTTGCTCTCCTGATTTCCCTCTTTAATATACTCCTACTGCCTTTATACTGTTCAAAGGATTCACTCGATTTATCGTGTTTATACCTGAAATATGCTTCCTTCTTTTTCTTAACCAAACTCTAAATTTCTTTAGTCATCTAGCATTCCCTATACAGGAATATCCTTTCTCTGGAATCTTGTTATTTCATTTCTGAAGACTTCCCATTTTCCAGCCATCCCTTTGCCTGCGAATATCTGCCCCCAGTCAGCTTTTGAAGGCTCTTGCCTAATACTGTCTATCCTTTTCCACCTAGATCCGGTCTATCCTTTTCCATTACTATTTTAAAACTAATAGAATTATGGTCGCTGGCCCCAAAGTGCTCCCCCACTGACACCTCAGTCCCCTGCCCTGCTTTATTTTACAAGAGTAGGACAAGTTTTTCACCTTCTCTTGGAGTGACATCCACAAACTGAAACAGAAAATTTTCTTGTGCACACTTAACAATTTCCCCTTAACACTATGGTGGTCCCAGTCTATGTTTGGAAAGTTCAAATCCCCCATTATAACCACCCTATTATTCTTACAGATAACTAACATCTCCTTCCAAATTTGTTTCTCAATATCCTTCTGACTATTAGGAGGTCTATAATAAAATCCCAATAAGGTGATCATTCTTTTTTATTTCTCAGTTCCACCCAAATAACTTCCCAGTTATTTTGGACCAGTTTGGGCCTGTCTCCATGCTATAGGAATCTATGACTCTATGACTAAAGGGATGAAAGGATATGGGGAGAAAGTGGGAAAGGTTGAATGATCAGCCAGTCTCATATTGAAGGGCTGAAGTGCCTACTTCCCCTGTTCCTCTTTTTAATGGTTGTACATTTCTAGTACTCCCAGTTCAGCAATAAAACTAAGAATGGCAACATATCTGCCAAACAAATCTACACAAAGTGCACCAGTCCAATCTATCAGGTATTCTGGCTTTGTCAGATTGAAGCTCCACAGAGAAACTTATTGATTACAGTTTCAAGAAATCGTTTCTGCAGTGGAAGCACTCCCTCTTTCAACTGAGGAAGATATTTGATGCTTGAAGCAGTGTCTGCTTATTACTGCAACAGGAATGTTCAATCACTTTGAAAAATACACCCTGGTGATACAAGAACAGATGAAACTCCCTGGAGAGTGCGGTCGGAATGCTTGAATATGTGTATATCTGTGGACCTTAGAAGTCACAATGCACCAGTCATAGAAACACACCACAAGAATTGGTGGTAGTTGATTTATGTTGTAAGTAACAGACTGAGGATTTTCTAAACCATGTGCTTTCCTAGCTGTACTTTAAGCTGTCTATAAACCCTAAATCTCATAATAGCTATAATACTCAAAACTCCTGGTATTCCAGCCATCAAATGCCAATTGTAGTTCTGAAGGAACCTTATCTTAATTAAATGACAATTATTTTGAAAGTTTTTGGATGTTCAATTTAGGGAAACAAATGATATTTTTTGGACTCTGAAATAATTTGACAATAAATTTTTCTTCTGTGAGATGTGACACAGGTCACACATTTATGTGTGCATCTGTGTGTGTTTCTGTGTCTGTGTGTGTGGTCCTGTGAAACAGCAAACTCATGGAACTCCTGCAAGGCCTGAAAGTTCATTTATATTCATGCTCGGAAAATATTATTGATACTCTGCCTAACAATGTTTGGTTATGCCTAAGGATTGTTGCCGTTGATTCAAAATGAGTAGTTATTTAAATTTTAATAACTTCTCTTTATGGTGGGGACCAGCGCTACTCCTTTGAGGGCATATATTAAACTGATTATTCAGAACACAAATACACTGACATTAACTATTCAGAACAACTTAAGTTTGTGTAAGGCTTTCTGATATTCTAAAATCTCCTTACTTACATAAGCAGAGTCTAATGCTTGTTACTGGTGCGAACACTGGAAGCCATTTTAAAGCTAGAGATCATATTAGATCAGATCTTCTGGTGCAGTGGTAGCGTCCATACCTAATCAAGCAGTATAGGTTCAAGTCTCACCTATTATAGAGCTATCTCTGAACAGGTTAATTAGAAAATATGAAAGGTAGTGATTAGAACTTTCTATAGTAACCTGGCAGGCTATATGTTTCCTGCTCAGCATTTGGATATTTAACTTGTTTAGTACAAGAAAAGAATTTTGTTGATTTATTATTGAAAATGAGGTAAATGATACTTCTTATTCACCATAAGGTGGCATGGATCTTTATTTGAGATTTCCACCCCAGAGTGAAATTAATATCAGAAATCACCTTTGTAACAGTCCATTTTACTTCTGAGTTTAGCATGGAAATACTAAAGCACTGTTCTTTCTTTGCAACAGTTATTTGCAATTGTTCGTTACATGAGATCTAACAATTCCAGTTCCAACTCAAAATTAAGCTGATTATACAAAACTACCCCTTGTCTCACTATAAATTGGCATCAGTGACAATCATTAGTTTGTAAAATGCAAGGGTTAAAGCTTTGTAAACCTGACTCTTGGTATGATTGCCATGTCTAAATTCTAGAATGCATCTTAAGTGAAGTTCGGAAAACGAACATTTATCATGTCTGTTACTTAAATCTGTTCCTATTCATTTTCCACTCCTGAGAAAAATGTACATGATTAGAAAAGAGTGCTCCAAGCCATTTTACTTTAGTAAAAAACTGTTCCATTAAGTCTGAAGTATTAATTTTTACTCTTATTAATACAATGCTTCATTTGGCTAAAACATCAAACTGATGTATCTGATCCCACTTCTAATGATTGCAATCTGCTACTTGTAGATTAAAATAGCAAGTTTAACACATTTCTGGCGTTAAATTAAAAGTGGAACTCTGTTCCATCTTCAGCTCTGCTTTGCTTCTATTGAGAACATGGCTGTACTAGCATTCCACACTAGCTTGGTAAGACAATATCCATTTACAGTACAGATGAAAGACAATTATGAGTACTTTCAGAAACTTCAGGAATACATGCAGAACAACTTTCTAAATATATCTGATTGGCATGGACTGAAAATTGAAAAAGGATTTCTGTACCCAGATGTCTAGAAGTTAGCCTTTTAGGTGAGGAATTTTCCTGGCATGAGCACAAACATGTTTTTCATTATCTGATACATAACAAGAATGATATTCTGTCATGCCACAGTGCTGAATATTGAAAAATGAGTGTGAAGGATATTCAGAAGTTATTTGATTAGGCAAATACTCATATTTCAAAGGGTTGACTACTTCTTCAAAATGTGTGCTGTCGCGCCTGTACTGAAATATTGCTTTGTTGCAGTAGAGTGTGACTGGATTTTGGTGAACCAGGGAATTAGGTGAAAGAGGTATGAGGGAATCAATCCCTCCTTTTTATGATGGGATCATTGAATCACCACAGTGTGGAAACAGGCCATTCAGCCCATCAAGTCCACACTGACCCTCCAAAGAGTATCTCACCCAGACATACCCCCCTACCCTATCCCTGTAATCCTTCATTTCCCGTGGCTAATCCATCCAGCTTGCACATCGCTGGACATTATGGGCAATTTAGCCTGGCCAACTCACCTAACCTGCACATTTTTGGACTGTGGGAGTAAACCAGAGCATCTGGAGGATGCCCATGGAGACATGTGGAGAATGTGCAAATTCCACACAAATAATCGCCCAAGGGTGGAATCGAACCTGGGTCCCTAGCACTGTAAGGCAGCATTTTCTCTCATTGATAAGTACTTCTGCTCTTTAATATCAAAATGAGTTCTTAGGGAATTGGAGGCATAAGGGGAAAGAGTCACCCTAAGTAACCCTGACAGTACAGAGCACCGGAGGTCAGAGAGCGAGAGAGAGAGAGAGAGAATTTGACCAGGAGCAGCTAAGCATAACAGGGGATATTTTCAAAAGAGCAACCCAGCATTACCTTTATTCAATCCAGAGGCAGAGTTCCTGAGGTGACTTCAGGATTCAAAAGAGATACAGGGCAACTGGAAACTACTGATTGGGTGAGTGTAGATGAATTATTATTGGTTATAGTTTGTAAAGACTTTTTTGCAGTTTATAGTTTGTTAGGGTGACATTGTAAATAAAAATCAAGGGAAGAAGAGTCCTAAAGTAATTGATATTATTTAATTTTAAAAGCCCTTAAAGGTTTATTCCAAAGGGGTGAGTCATAGCAGGAGAGCTCAAGGCCACAGTGTGCTCCTCCTGCTGTATGTGGGGGGTTGGACATACTTCCAGTGTCCAGGACCAGCATATGTGCAAAAAGAGTCTGCAACTCCAGCCCAGGTTTCAGAGCTGGAGCAGTGGCTGAGGATACAGTGGAGCATCCGCGAGGTGGAGAGAAACATTGATAACATGTACGGAGAGGCGGCCTCTCTGTAGACTTGAATTCTTCAGGCAGAAAGGGAATGACCACTGACAGGCAGCATACCAGGCTAGACAGGTAGTGCAGGAATCTTCTGTGGCTATTCACCTGCAAAATAGATATATCATTTTGGATACAGTTTGGGGGGGAATAGTCTTTCAGGAGAAACCATAAAACTCAAATTTATTGCACCATGGTTGACTCTGCTGTACAGGACAGAAGGAGAAAGTGTGGGTGTGTCGTTGTCATATGGGATTCAATTGCAAGGGCAAAAAAAAAGATGTTTCTGTGGCAACAAACAAGACTCCAAGATGGGATGTTGTTTCACTGGTGCTAAGGTCAAGGATGTCTCAGAGTAGCTGAAAGACTTCTGGAGGGGAATAATGAACAGCTAGTGGTTATGGTACACATCAGTACCAATGCCATAGTTTAAAAAAAAAGGGTTGAGTCAAATATAGGGAGTTAGGAAGTAAATTGAAAAGTAGGACTTCAAAGGTAGTATTACTGAGAATACCACATGTTGCTCAGAGTAGAAATAGCAGGATATATTGGATCAATGTGTGGTTGGAAAGGTAGTGCAAGGGAGGGGGTTTCACATTCATGGGAAATTGGGGCCAGTTCTGCAGGAGGTAGGATTAATACAAATTGGTCAGAATTTTCCTATCCAGGACCAAGGCAAGTATTTGCTTGTGTGGTTGGGGCAGGTTAGAAATAGAATGACTGGGAGATAGGAAGCTAAGCAGGGTGGCAGTGGAAAGAGAAACGACGATGGTAACAAAAGAAAGAACAGTAAAAGACAATAATGGTAGACAGGGTAATCAAGGGTAAGAGGTGTATAGGAACACAGTACATCTAAAAGTTGGGATGATTAAAAATAAACCTAAAGACTGGGTCTTAATGAACGAAGCATTTGGAATAAGGTAGACAAATTGACGGTGCAAATCGAGGTAGATGGATATGATCTTGTAGCCATTACAGTGACATAGTTACAAGAAGATCAAAACTGGGACTTAACATTCAAGGATATTTGACCTTTTGGCCAGACAGTAGGGAACAAAAAGGTGGTGTGGTAGCTTGGTTACTATGAGATGAAATGAGGACAATTGTGAGAGATGATTCCGGTTCGGATGATGAAGAATCCATTTGAGTGGAAGTGAAAAGCAGCAAGGGAAAGATGACATTAGTAGGAGTAGTGTACAGAATCCCAAACAGTGCCCACACTATGGGGAAAGAACATAAATTAATAAATAATAGGTGCTTTAAAAGACTAGAACAATGATTATTGGTGACTTTAATCTTCAAGTTGATTGGGTCAGTCAAGTTGGAAAGTGTAGCAATAACAATGAATTAATAGAGTGCATTGGAGTAGTTTCCAAAAGCTACGCATCATGGAACCTAACCAAGGAACAGGGATCTGGTAATGGGTAATGAATCAGGTTTAATAATTGATCTCAGAGAAAATAATCCCCTGGGAAGTAGTGAACATAATATGATGGAATTTAATATTCAATTTGAGTCTGAGGTACTTGAGTCAGAAACAACTATGTTGAACTTAAATAAAGGAAATTACAATGAAATGAAGATAGAGTTAACTAAAATGGACTGGACTAATAGATTATCTTTAGAAGGCTGAATGGTGACCTTATAAAAGTTTATAAAACCATGGGGGCATGGATAGAGTGAATAGTCAAGGTTTTTTTCCACAGCATAGAGGAGTCCAAAATGAGAGGGTATAGATTTAAGGTGAGAGGAGAATAATTTTAAAAGGACCTGAGAAAAAGCTTTGTCATGCAGAGGGTGGTGCATGTGCAGAATGAACTGACAGAGGATCTAATGGAGGCTAGTACAAGTTACAGCATTTAAAATCCATCTTGATGGGTACATGAATAGGAAGGGTTTAAGTGGGATACAGGTCAAATGCTGGTAAATGGCCTAGATTTATTTACAATATCTGGTGGGCATGGACTTGTTGGACTGAAGGGTCTGTTTCCATGCTGTAGATCTCTATGACTCTAAATACCAGATAATGACCATCTCCAACAAGATAGTATCTAACTATGGCTCTTTGATATTCAATGGCATTATCAAACACTGGATTCCTCATGACCAACATTTTGGGGGATTACCATTGACCAAAAATGGAACCAGTCTAGCCATCAAATACTATGGCTACGAGAAAAACAGGATAAGAATTCTGCAACAAGAAACTCAATTCCTGATTCTCCAAAGTCTATGCACTAACGACACTGGATAAGTCCAGTGTGTGATGGAATATTCCTCCCCTTAACTGAATGAGTACAGCTCCAACAACAGTCAAAACAATTAACGTCATTCAGGATCAAGCAGCCGACTTGACTGGCACCACATCCACAAACATCCATTCCCTTCACCACTAATGCCCAGCAGCATCAGTGTATCCCATTTACAAGATGCACTGCTGAAATTCACTATCACGTTTTAGACAGACTCTTCCAATCCCAAGACCGCCAACATCTAGAAAGACAACAGTAACAGATTCATAGGAACACCACAACCAGCAAATCCCTCTCCATGCTACTCATCATCTTGACAAGGAAATATATCACCATTCCTTTGGTGTCACTGGATCAAAATCCTAGAATTCCTCCCATTGTGGGTCTACACCAAATGTTTTAATTGGATTTTTTCAAACTTATCTTGTATTCAAGAACACAATTTTATCAGTTATCGTAAAGCATCTACTATCTTTGTAGCTTCTGCTTTATCTGTGCATCTTTATTAATTGTGTATGGCTGTTGAATTGTGTCAAATTCTGCTAATATAACTTCTAATTGTATTTTCTGGTTTTTCATAGTGGCTTATTGTTTTCTGCTCTGAAATCTTTTTTACTTGTAAAACAAATGGACTTTCAAAATTGCTTTAAGGTTAAAAATGTTATATTATAACAATATTCTTCTATTTGGAACTTTAAAGAATTGTAAATTGTGGAGAGCACAGTGTATAACTCCACTCCAAAATGAGACAGACAGGTTAGCAGAGTAGGTGGCAAATGAGTTCCAACTCAAAGACGTGTGAGGCAATGTATTTTGAAAGGAAGAATAATGAAAGATAATATAAAACAGAAGTTACAATTTTGCAAGTGGTTCAGGAGCAGAAGTGTACAAGAGCAAGGAGGTGATGCTGATATTGTACAAGGCACTTGTTAGACCTCAGCTGAAGTATTATGTGTAGCTTTCGGTATCATGTCTAAGAAAGATGTGAGTGCATTGGAGAGAATAGAGAAACAGATTACAAGGATGATTCAAGGGATGAGCAACTTCATTAATGAAAAGAGATTGGAGAAGTTGGGATTCTTCTCCTTGGAGAGAAGGTTGAGAGGAAATCTGATAGCAGTTTCCAAAATCCTAAATGGCCTGGATAGAGTAGACAGAGAGAAATTGTTCCTGCTTATAAAAGGAACAAGAATGAGAGGGCATTGTTTAAAATGATTTGCAAATGCAACAAGGGTTGTATAAAAACATAACATTTTCACTTAGTGAGTAGTTAGGATATGGAATGTGCTGCCTGGAAGTGGGATTGTAGCAGGTTCATTTGAAGCATCCAAGATCAGATGATTATTTGAATAAAAAAGGAAATGTGCAGGGGAATGGGGTAAAAACAATAGATTAGTACTAGGTAATAATTTTCAGTTGAAGAATCAGTGCAGGTACAATGGCCTTCTGCACAGTAACAATTCTGTGATTTTGTGACGTAAACTTCTAAAATTTCTGTTAAACATTTCAAAGGTTGGTTTTTCCAGTAAATACATTTCTCTACAGTATGTTTTAAATAGTTTTAGAAATCAAAATGGAGATGATTCACGCATTTGTTTTGCTTCTCCTTGGGAAATGTCCAACCATTTTGAACAAAATAGACGTTTCCTGGTTTTTCTCCCCCTCTTTTTATTTTGATGATTCTTGTCCTTTGTCTCGAGAGTCTGGTATATCCATATTCTTCCTGCAATTAAAATATTCTGATTTTTTTTTAGAATGTTGCTGTTGCCTTTGAAATGCTTGACTGATATTTATTCTCGTTTTCAGCAATGGCTTGTGAGTTGACATGTCATTTTCTTATGGCTAAGTACCAGCATTATTTGAATCTTTTGGAGACTTCCTCATCCATGAGGCCTATTGAGACCTCTTGCTGTACCTTATCAAATTCAGCTCCTTAATTACCTACTCCATGCCTATGGCATCCCTCTCACCCAATTCTAGCTCCACCCTACCATGCGCCATTCCTGGAACAACTGTCCACTCACCGGATATTCGCACAAAGACCAGCAATTCAGGCGCATGTGCCATCTTTAAAAGGCCTCTCTGCATCCAGACAAGTGTTCACATTCTGAAGCTGCTGTGCCTGGTGAAGGTTGTAAATGCCGAAGATGCAGACAAAGGGGAGAATGGTGCTGCAAGTCATCAGGAAGGACCGTAATGCGTAATGTTCAGGATGGTGCAGGGGGATGGAGTCCTCTACCCAGTGGACAGGCAGAGAAAGCCACACGACCTGACATTGGCATTCAACTCCAAGGTTGCCACCCAGGTCTATGTGGCCTCACAGTCTGCAGAAATGGCTTGTCAATGACCTTCTTTTCAGGGCTAAATTCCTTGATTTTCACTCTGCTACCTCACTCTCAGTGTATCTCTGAGACTGCACCCACCTCACAGCAAGGCTCGTGCACTGTTGTGGTCATTGTTGTCTGCAGTGTCTTCCTTCACTCGCTCTCATTTTCCCACATACTTTTAGATCACTCATTTTTCCTGGCCCCTTTCCTGCCTAATTTCTTGCCTGGGACTCCTCGCCACCCTTCGACTACCTGCATTAGCACTAACTTTCATTGCACAGGCTTCCATCCCATTCAATCTCTCCCTTTCTCTGGTTCCGTTAGAAAACAGCCAATAAGTACCCACATGGCCAAAGGTGCTCAGACAGACGAGGCAGTGCCTGACATGACACTCCTCGTCCACTGTGGGGAGAAAACCCTGCCCTCACATGCGAAGGCTGAGATCTCTCCTGTAGGGAGGCCAAGACATCCATGACCCACCAATTGAGGAATAGTGTAGGTTAGATGGGCTTCAGATTGGTTTGACAGGTCAGTGTAACATCGAGGGCCAAAGGGCCTATACTGCACTGTAATGTTCTAAGTTCTAATCCTCGTCATTCCACTACAACTCTAACAGTAACCCTGCTGACAGTGTTATCTTTGACTGCAATACTTTCTCCTCCTTGTGTCTTGCAGGAACCAGCAAGCTGTCCATGATCTTCATGGTGAAATGGCTAGAGGATGAGAGATCCTTGACCTCTGAGGATGAGAGATCCAAGTCTTCAGGAGAAGCTTCAGCAAGACTGCCTCTTGCACCTGTCACCAACTCAGATAGTGACTCTTTGGTGGCAACATTGCACTTAGAAAGGTTGGCAACTTAATCTGGGAGCACTTCACTGTGACAGGTCCACAACTGGCTGAGGGAGAAAATGTCCCAAGTAACTGGCACTCGGGGGACTGCTGGAGACCAGGCACTTGCCCAGCCCCAGGCAGGAGAGGACCTTGCTGTATCAGTAATCATAGACTTCACCCACACGTGCAGGGAGGAACAGGAGTTTCAGTCAAGTATGTAAGAGACAATGGTCTCATTGTCCAGACACTGTAGGAGTGCAGCTACACAATGAGGACCCAGCTGCCTCAAGATGCCGGCTGTCTCCATGGACATGTTAGTTGTTGCCATTGAGAACCATGTCTAGCACCCTCCACATCTGCTGGGGAGGCACAGACCCGCACTCAAACAATCATAGAATCTCTACACACAGAAGAGCATTCCATTCAGACCCACTGCCCCACCCTATCCACACATTTCCCATGGCTAACCCACATGGCCTGCACATCGCTGGACACTACAGTGCAATTTTTAGCACAGCCAAACCACCGAACCTATGCATCTTTGGACCGTGGGAGGAAACCCATGCAGATACAGAGAGAATGGGCAAACTCCTCACAGACAGTCACCTGAGGCTGGAATAGGACCTGGGTCCCTAGTGCTGTGAGGCAGCAGTGCTAACGATCGTGCCACTATGCGACATCACCCCAACCATTGGTCCTCAGGACTGAAGGCATGACCATGCAGGAAGGGCGAACCTAGTACATACTCTCGGTACCCTTATGGCTGGTGCCAAGAGGCACCCAGTCAGAGGAGGAATCACACATAGACCTTCCGATGTCTCTTCAGGACACTCCTGAGTTGGCCAGCTCTCCACAGCCTGCTCACCTCTGAACCTTGGATGTTGAAGTCTAGGGGCTCCACAGCTCTGGCATGAAGACCCTTAGCTAACTAGGCACAAACAACCCCAGAGTCACCCAACCAAACATCCAAAACCAATAGTCTCCACCACCAAATAGGCGCCCTCCACTCCAGCTGACAATCAGGACAGCACTGAGATATTGTTGCACCCATAGAAAGAAAGAGTAGACTTTAATAACACGCTGTATGCTCAGCATTATGTTTGGATATATGTTATTGGTAGACAGCATGCACTGAATCAATGCATGAGGGTAGCCAGGAATCAGGGAGCCTGCAGAGCTGTTTCCTAAATAGTGCATGGGTCAGTGGATTATGTTCTTGCCTCACATTGGTGGCTCATGTAGACCCCTGCCTCACAGGTTAAGACACTTACCTTGCCCACTCCATTTTCTTTCATATTACTAGGTTGAATTTCCAGCACAACACAAGGCGACAATCACTCTCTCCAACCAGTGGCACCCAGCCTCTGCCTCAACATGTTGGTAAGGCCCTGGACATCTGGATTTTCTTCTTGTAATCTCTTCCTGTGAACTGCATACACCACCCAGATCCCCACACAACCCATCTACATCAACCTCTACTTGCCCACCTATTTCTCCCAGATCCTAGTATATGAGAGGACCATGCCAAGTATAGTCATACAATGTCCCTCATGTTGAAGCCAGGATGACCCTGAATGTGGAAAAAACAGTTACTTCCTGATCCCATGCATGACCCTCTTCCCATTCATTGCCCCCCCCCCTTACAAATACAGTTGTCCACTTTCTCAGTTGTCATAACCCAGTCCACAATACTCACAAATATTAACCTGTGTCTTCTTCCCACGGATGTGCCCCTCATCCCTCTTTTCCCTTGTTTCTCTGGACGGAATGTCCCATGCCCCACCTTAAGTCACCCAATCGGACAGGCACAGATGTCAGGTGCCCAGATCCTGACTCAAGCCTGCACATATCCATGACCATGTTGATTCTGCCTCCATAGACTGGTCTCCATGATGCCTTGAGACTGACCATGATCCAATTCCTGTATGTAGAAGCATGGACTCCTTGATGAAGAACACTCCGACGTGACAACTAGTTGTGACCAATGACTTAGTCTGGTGTTGCTAGATGCCATTGATTTAGTACACTGGAACCACCTGACTGATGGGTGCCACCATTAACTACAGACAGGACTACATCTGAGAGACGTTGAGGCATAACTGTTTGCTTGCTGTATGGTGGAAGTGCGAGATTGATGTAGCACACTGCCATACAGCAAGATGTATGTTCCTTTCACTGAGAATCAGTGAGCAGCAAGGCATGCTCCTGCTTGTTCCACTGCACTGATAGACATAGCAAGACACAGCAGGAAGACTGTGAACATCTCGGTAGGTGCTCAGTGAGCAGGTGCTAAAAAAGCAAATGAGCAGCCTGATTCAATCTGTCAGCTGGGTATCTCTCTCTGTGTGTCAAGTGTCCTTGCAGCAGTGTTTCAACACTGTTTGGTGGTGAGCCCTGCAATGCTGGTTTGAGCTTCCTAGGCAAATCAGGGAGGTGCATGGAGAATCGTGAATGCTTGATAAACATCGGATACTAATGTCCATGGATGAGTGGTTATGTGCAGTCAGTGCCATTATCCTGCCCTTAGCTACTGTTTCAAGATGAGAGACATGGAGGTTCTTTGCATCTAGTACCAAGTTAAAGTTGGCAGGTACACACTCTGATGCCCATGTTGAGTATTCATGGTGTCCAGTTTGCTCATAGTTGATGGTAAATTAGGAAGCAGATAATAAGGTCATTAATTATCAATAATCTCCCTCAAGAGAAAGCCTCCCACTCCCTAGCAAGTTGCTCCTGATATCGAGGTAAGCCTCGCCAGAACTCTCAGTCAATTCTGTCACATTTCCTGCCATAGTCCACATCACTGAGGCTCTGGTAAGATTTCACTTGTGATATTTAATTTTGTTCCCAATACCCCTGCCTTTGAGATGGAAGTATTCTTTGTTTTCAACTTTGCAGTCATATCTTATGGCATTTGTTTGGAGGAAGCTAAGGAAGTTATTGCTGAGACTCTTGTTGAGATATTTGTATCAACGATAGTCACAGGTGAGGGGCTAGAAGACTGGAGGTTGGCTCACGTGGTGCCACTGTTTAAGAAAGGGGGTAAGAACAAGCCAGGGAACTATAGACCAGTGAGCCTGACGTTGGTGGTGGGCACGTTGTTGGCGGGAGGCCTGAGGGACAGGATGTACATGTATTGGGAAAGGCATGGACTGATTAGGGATAGTCAACATAGTTTTGGGCGTGGAAAATCAAGTCTCACAAACTTGATTGAGTTTTTGAAGAAGTAACAAAGAGGGTTGATGAGGGCAGAGTGGTCGATGTGATTTGTATGGACTTCAGTAAGGCGTTCGACAAGGTTCCCCACAGGAAACTGATTAGTAAGGTTAAATCTCACAGAATATGGGAGAACTAGCCATCTGGATACAGAACTGGCTCATGGTAGAAGACAGAGGGTGGTGGTGAAGAGTTGTTTTTCAGACTGGAGGCCTGTGACCAGTGGAGTGTCACAAGGATCAGTGCTGGGTCCACTACTTTTTGTCATTTATAGAAATGATCTGGATGTGAGCATAAGTGGAATATTTAGTAAGTTAGATGACACCAAAATTGGAGGTGTAGTGGACAGCGAAGTTTACCTCAGATTACAACAGGATCTGGACCAGATGGACCAATGGGCTGAGAAGTGGCAGATGGAATTTAATTCAGATAAATGCAAGATACTGCATTTTGGGAAAGCAAATTTTAGCAGGACTTATACACTTAATGATAAGGTCCTAGGGAGTGTTGCTGAACAAAGACACCTTGGTGTGCAGGTACATAGTGGAGTCACAGGTAGATAGGATAATGAAGAAGGTGTTTGGTGTGCTTTCCTTTATTGGTCAGAGTATTGAGTACAGGAGTTGGGAGGTCATGTTGCGGCTGTACAGGACATTGATTCGGCCACTGTTGGAATATTGCGTGCAATTCTGGTCTCCTTCCTATCAGAAAGATGTAGTGAAACCTGAAAGGGTTCAGAAAAGTTTTACCAGGATGTAGCCGGGGTTGGAGGATTTGAGCTAGGCTGGGGCTGCTTTCCCTGGAGCGTCAGAGACTGAGGGGTGACCTTATAGAGGTTTACAAAATTATAAGGGGCATGGACAGGATAAATAGACAAAGCCCTTTCCATGGGGTGGGGGAGTCCAGAACTAGAGGGCACAGGTTTAGGGTGAGAGGGGAAAGATATAAAAGAGGCCTAAGGGGCAACCTTTTCACACAGAGAGGGGTATGCATGTGGAATGAGCTGCCAGAAGAGGTGGAGGGGACTGGTACAATTGCAATATTTAAAAGGCATTTGGATGGGTGTATGAATAGGAAGGGTTTGGAGGGATATGGCCAGGTGCTGGCAGGTGGGACTAGATTGGGTTGTCTTATCTGGTTGGCATGGATGGTTTGGACCAACGAGTCTGTTTCTGTGCTGTACATCTCTATGACTCAATGACTGCATGGATGTTCATTTTCCTTGGAAATGCTCCTGTTTTATTTTTCAAGCCACCCAGCCTATGATTTGCACTATTCAGTTCAACCACTTCCCTTCATGCTCTAATCTATTGCTGGAGGTCAGATGTCCAATTACAGTTCAGCTGATCCCAGACTCAGATGTGCTCCCTTGATGCCAAAGTTTGATCATCTACAGTGTCATGTTTCACACTGGAAATCAAACCTCACTATTCACAAAGTCATCACGTGTTAAAGAATTTAAAATAAGTATTAAAATATATGTTCCTCACTTTATCTGATTTCCAGATTCAGGTTGATCAAAAGCATGAAACAGATTTCTGTACTGAACAGAAGGTACTATTTAATGCAAACAGCTAGGTTCTAGATACAAGTAAACATTTATAAGTTGATGGCATTTAATAGGACACTAAAAAACCCTAATCTCCTCATACAACCCTCCCCCCCTTACACACAGAGAGCAAAAAGAGGGTCTGAACATCAGAAGAGTCATTGGACCTGAAATGTTGACTCTGATTTCTGTCCACTGATGCTGCCAGACCTGCAAGTTTCTCCAAGTATTTCTGTTTCTGAGAGAGAAAGATAGATTACTAGCAAATGAAAACTCAGAGGTAGCTATTTACAGGTTGCTGAGATGATTCTAATGATAATCAGAATGTTGATTTTCAGTCATCTTTCTTCAGATGCTTCCACTGGTTTGCAGGAGAGATGTGATGGCTGGTTCACTTACAGAAGGTTTTTGACTTGTCAGTTCAAAGTCAGAGCTTACAACAATTGCTAAATGAAAAGCAAATTGGTTTTCCTTAAGTTTAAAATAGATTTCGACAAAAAAGAGAGACAGCTCCATGCTTTTCAGCTACTGAGAACCAAACAGTGATTTGTTGGCAGGCAAAAGAGTTTGATAGTTGGTCACTAGTCCATAGACCAATCAACTTATTGCCACTCAACTTCATCGTTACACAGAACGTCTTGGCTCCAATTTGTCTGCAATCACATCAATGACCTTTCATTCAAACAGCTGTTTATACAATGAGTGCCAGGTCACTTGTTTTTCCAAACATGCTTCAATCCTATCAAAAAATTGAGTCTAAAACTGTCCTTTTTCATTTCAGCCCACAATTTTAAAATGCACACAAATATAAAGTCATGGGTCTTTATCCAAGCCCACAGTCAGCTTTCTCCCCCAGATCTGGTTGCTTGTTCCCTTGAGAATTCAGATGTTAACTTCTACGTGTTCTGTGAGCTGGACTTGCATCTGTTTACATGCTTCCAGCTGCTGATTGACTTGCTTAGGGTTCCTTAAAATAACAACACTCTTAAAGTAGAAACTAACTTGTCCGAAAAAGGTTTTTCTTCTTTCCTTTGAGATTCTTCTGAAAGTTTCCTCTTTGTGGGGCTTATTTTCATATTCCTGCAATCACATGATGACAGTGATGAGAATATTATTATTGTCGCCTTGCTTTCATATATACCTAGTATACTTCAGTAACATGTACGTTCAGGCTGGTACCAACCATTTGAGTGGGAAGTAGAGTGCTGCCAACATCATTCTTCCTATTCTAGTCAAAGGGTGGATCACTAGCCCATTGTGGGAGATGAATCCTGAACAAAATTCAACAGAAGAGCTTCCTGTCTTAGATAATCCAATGTAATTTATACATTTCAATACTTATCTGAAACAGATAGAACACGTGTCTCTGTCAAGAGACCGTGGCCGATTGTTCTCTGTCTGAATCACTTCCAAGTGTTATGAGCGACCCAGTGCTACCACCAGTGGCTTTGGTACATATCAGAATGATGGCGCTCATATTAGCCATTACATATCCATTACCTTTTACAATATTTACCACCACTGCCCCTCTAGTATTGTCCTTGCCTAATGCTTGTCAGTCAGCTCAGACTCCAGCTGCTTATGGCAGGGTTCAACATCATCCAAAGCCTGATATCAGAGTGTCAGAACCACCTGAGGTCATCAAGCAAGGCTTTCTGCAGTTACCTTCCAGTGAAAGTTAGCAGTGGCCTTTTGGATGCAGCTACTGTGCTGAATTACATATGAATCCTAAGGCAGGCAAAGTTGTATTGGATACAATTTTAAATCACAAAGGTGACTAAATAACTTTTTAAGTAAATTATTGAATAGTTTTTTTTATTAAATGAAGTTACATTAGAATATTTGTTTTTGACTTTTCTATAACTTTGAAATGATTGTTCTTTATTTGATGCCCTTCATTTTTTAGCATTCTATTGATTATAATGTTATTCTTCAGGCACATTTTTGCCTCATTAAGATACATACTATTCTACAAACGCATACGCAGCCAAGAAGTCTGCTATCACACTAATAAATTCACTCTTGCACTGCTCAACAAAAAAAAAAATCAGTTCTTCCTTCTGATTAGAGGCTGCATCTATTATGCATCACATCTGATGGTACACATCAGCTGAAAAGTTCATCATGGGATGAATGGGTAGAACATGCCAGAATGCATTTAATCTATCAAGGCACTATACTAGTTTAATACCCTCATGGTGTTAGTTTCAGCAGATTGCTAATCTTAAACTAATTGCTAATGTTGTTAACTTGAATTATGCAGAATTTGTGTTTTTAAGCATACTTATTTTGTCAATTTCTGATATATTATTGTTTTCATGCCTGAAATGTCCGAAGTAAAACTGTTACATCGAAATTAGTGGTGTGGTAATAATCTTCACAACAATAATGTTCACTTGAAACTAAGTTTAGACGTTTACAAGTTATGTTAAAAATGGATACATTGAATGCTGAAACTACATGTTAGAGGTGAAAGTTTGTTAAAATCCATGACTAGAACACTCAATGTGATTCCAGTCATCAACACTTTGCCACTAGGACTTATGGATAATGCCACGAAGATAATGCTTTAACATCATGGGGCTATTTACTAATAGATTCTGAGGAGTACTGGTACATATGCACTATTTTTGAAACTGTGGTCTGCCCCTCCTAATGGGTGGAGTACGTTAAAATTACAATTTAAAATGGAAAAACAAATTTCAATCACAATTGTTGGCATCCTTCAGACTTATAAGATGACATTTCCTTAAGGAAAGTTTGTGAAAACATAGTTTTCAAATGGAAACAGTCCCCCGTGATTCAGTAACTTGTCCAGGATTTCAATATATTAAATTTAAGCCCAATATTTTTCTCTATGTGTGCCAACCAGCTTTTACATTCTCTCCAGCAATACGTGTCTGAGGAATGATTCACACTTGTGGCTTGTACATCATGGAGCATTGCTTTACATTGATTAATTCTGCAGGGTTGTAAACATGAACAAAATTAGCAAAATGGTGATGAAATAGCAATGAAATTACTTCACCTTTCTTACATACAAATAAGTGGAAAACAAAAAGCTTGCCACATTGCTTAACATAGGCCAAACCATAAGCAATTATTCCTTATGCATCTGCTTTAGCTGGTCAAGGGAGAAATTTCTGCTGATAATTGTGCAGAAGCCTTAAGAAGGTCACCTCCCTGTCAACTCACTTTTGTTCTGACCAGTGCACTTCTTGTTCACTAGCACTGCTCTTCCTTGCACTGAAATTATCGAAATTTTAATAGTTGAATGGCATTTAACTCAGGGCATAATGAGGCAAATGCTGAATTCCCTTTATATCTTGCTTATTCCTGCTGAACGATAATTAAAATCTAGCAGATTAATCACTTTGGAGTGTCAGGAGTGAGGAATATTTAAACTATCTTAAAACACAGTGCTTTCCTTCTTGTCATTATGTGGCAACTTATGAAGAGATTTCTAATACATTCCTTACAGGACTTTTGTACAGGGGATGAGGAAATTATAAAAACTACATGCCAGGAAAACATCAACAGTCTGTATCTATTACTAATTTACCAACTAAATCTACAATCCAGGTCCAGCTAAATGATGGACTGCCTCTACAGACTGAGATCCTGCAGACACACAGCAGCAAAGTCAAATCATATGATGTAAGAAACCTTAAAAGAATCTCCATCATAGCAATAGTCATACTATGATCAACACTGTTCTCAACATGTATGTGTCTGCCTCCTTGCTGACAAATAAATTGATACGGCATATCTGCCAAAGCAGTACCAACATTCGTATCAGCAGAGACTGGTGCATTATTGATCTGGACTCATAATTCATTTCCTTTCATGTTAATTGACAATGTCACTATCACAAATTCCCTGAACCTTGTTCATCATGGCTTACTCAGTGTGATTTCCTCAAGATCAGTTAATGTTTGGGTGCAGCTATGTTGTGAGTTGGAAATATTAATGAGTGTAGTGTAAAGTGCTAACTTACTTGAGATTATTGGCAGAATAAGCTATGTTACTGAGCCTACAGTAACAATAGGGGACATACATTAAGCTATAGGTTTTAAGACACATCTTCAAATTGTTTCTTAGGCGATAACTTGTTTTCTGGTTTTGTGCATGATTGATTCAGGGAGTGGATTTTGAAAAATACATGACAAGGACAGAATAGGATCAGCACTCTGGACTTACCTTATTGTTGGTAATGATTGCTCTATATAAGCTGTTTCCTTAAATATTTTATCCCTCTCCAGTTCAGCTTTACTCCTTCTGATATGTGTCATTTCAAATGAAGGAATAGTTTTCAACTGTAACTTTAAGAAACACATTTAGTTCAAAGTTTGTGAGAAGATTTGTAGCAGACAAAGGCAGAATGACGGTGATCCTGGACAAATCAGATTACACTCAAAAGGCAGAACAACTACTTGCAGATACCAACACCTACCGAAAGAGGGAGTTTGACCCCACTCCACAGCTCACCAATAGGATAAACAACACACTGGGGAGTCTACAAAAAAACGGACAGATAACCAGGTCTGACCTACAAAGAATGAAAGCAACAACACCCCAGATTCTATGGACTACGTAAAGTGCACAAACCAGACATCCCACTCAGACCCATAGTATCACTACCAGGAACACCATCACACAAATTGGCTAAAGAACTACAACAGAAACTGAAACACCTGATCAGTGGATCCAGACACTCTATACAGTCAACACAAGAATTCTTGGACATCATCAGAAATATTCACATAGACAAGGAAGAAACCATGGCCTCATTCGATGTGACAGCACTGTTCACCTCTATTGACAAAACCCTAGCCAGAGAAACAATATCCAACCTGCTGGACATACACAACAGACAACAGGACATTGAACCCATTAACAAAGACGGCATACTTAAACTACTGGACCTGTGCCTCACAACACACTTCACATTCAACAACCAGATATATGAACAAATCAACGGAATACCCATGGGCTCACCGATCTCCGGACTCATAGCAGAAGCAGTAATGCAAAGGATAGAAAAAACAGTTTTAACACAATTACAACCCAAACTCTGGGTCAGATACGTGGACGACACCTTTGTAATCATTGAAAACACAGAAATAGAGAACACACACTGGATCATCATCGCCACACTCACAGGAATCCAATTCACGAGAGAGGAAGAAAAAGACAACCTGCTCCCCTTCCTAGACGTGATGGTACAGAGAACACCAAATGGAGAATTCACCACGAAGGTATACAGAAAAGCCACACACACAGACCAAGTCCTGAACTATGAAAGCAACCACCCCAAAACACACAAACGAAGTTGCATAAGGACATTATTCAAAAGGGCTACAACACACTGCAGCACACCAGAGGAAGAAGAACACCTATACAAGGTATTCACCAAAAACGGATACCCGCGCAATTTCATCAACAGATGCCTAAGGGAAAGACAACGAAATGAGGACATGCCACAACCCAAAGGACTGGCCACACTACCATACATCAGGAACATTTCTGAACTGACAGCCAGACTGCTGCGACCACTAGGACTCATAACAGCACACAAACCAACAGCCACTCTCAGACAACAACTTACCAGGACAAAAGACCCAATACCCAGCATGAGCAAAACCAACGTAGTGTACAAAATCCCATGCAAGGACTGCACAAAACACTACATAGGACAAACAGGAAGACAGCTAACAACCCGCATCCATGAACACCAGCTAGCCACGAAACAACACGACCAGCTATCCTTAGTAGCCATACACTCAGATGACAAACAACATGAATTCGATTGGGACAACACCACTATTATAGGGCAAGCCAAACAGGGAACAGCCAGGGAATTCCTAGAGGCATGGCACTCATCCACAAATTCTATCAACAGACACATCAACCTAGACCCTATATACCAGCCACTGCAGCGGACAGCAACTGACAACCGGAAGCGGCAGATTCAAACCACTATAAATGCCGGAGGAATCAGCACAGAAGTGCTTTACAGGAGGCTCCCAAGCACTGAGGATGTCACCTAGAAAGGGGACGAAACATTTGCAACAAAAACTCCCAGCTCGGCGAACAGAACCACAACAAACATATTTAGTAATAGCTGTATAGCCAATGTGCAAATTCCCAGCTAAAATGTATCCAGTTGCGTTATGTTGGAAAGATGTATTATGTGAAGCTCCATAATAACTTTGGAGTCACAGTGATTTCAGAATAATTTGGGTTGTCAGATGAATCCTTACCACAGCTCACCATGGCGGAAAATCCTTCTGGTAGGTTCACTGCTGCCACCACTTTCTTTCCTGTTAGGGATTTACAATGTCTGCTTGGTCCAGTATGGTCAGGGTAAACCATGGGGTAGTCTAATGAGCAAAGACTTTTGTCTTAAACGTGATGCACTCAACTGCTACCATCCAATGAACTACAAGTTACGTCGTTATGACAGACATTATTCCTGAAACTATGAAGATGGCCTCAATGTTGGGTCTTACGTTTTTGAGATCCAAAACTGCTGCCGGGCTGATTGCATGTGATATCATCATTATCGGACAGTGCTTAATACATTCCTCAGCATTTACCCTTTCAGACCCTTACACTGTTTTAAACAATTTCCAGCTGATTTTTGCGTGCTATGTAGTTTTTGACCACATATGTTATACATACAAATAAATTGTTCAGCTTTGAAAGAGCAATCAATAACATCATACAGATACTGGAGAGACTGTGGAGACGAGACAAGAAATCTGCTAACAGCAATAAAATGCTGGATAGCATTACTGTAGCATTTTCCCTCATCCTTCCCACATTTTTAAGCTTGATACCTTGGATGGTGCAGAAACCAATCGTAATGCCGGTTATCTAGTAATAAACACTTTGAAGGTCTCTCCTGTGATGTTTCCCTTCAGGCCAACAAAAGAAGCTTCCTCTGACACATTGTATGCATTACCACCTGAAGACAAGATCCATGAATGTTCCCATATTCTTTATGAGGTTCTATTTCTTTTGATGTCAATTGGCAATTGCGACCCTTTTCAGTTTTAGTGGGTGTGGAAGCTCACATAAACAATCTTTTGTGTTGAAGGATATTGGCCATGAATAAGGATTCAGTTTAAACCTCGATATTTTGGTGTCACTAGTTGTAATAGTTATGGATCTCCTACAGCTTGCTGTTTCAGTCATCAAAGCACAGAAGCAGGGATATTTAGCCCTTAGATATGTAAATATGTAAAAATCCCTCCTTCACTACAATGGAAAACTGTTCTATCAGTTATAATGTAATAATACCATATAAGGTCACTCTTGTGCAAAATATCCCAGTCTGTGGTTTAGCATATATGGCTATCAGTGTCAGCTCAACCTTCCTCAAACCATAATCATATTGACTGTAGTTTAGCTGGCATAACTCCCATTTTTCTAACTGACCTTCTTAGAATATTTGCTGTTTTGTTCACTTCTTTTACATCTCCATCACACCAACCACTCCCTCAACACCACCCACATTGAATAGTGTCAAATGGCTGTGTTCAATTCATTGCTTCCCTCAAACCCTGTTACAGAACTGAGCATTGCAATTGGTTTCTGCACAATCCAAGGTATCAAGCTTAAAAATGTGGGAGGGATGAGGGAAAGTGCTACAGTAATGCTATCCAGCATTTTATTGCTGCTAAAAGATTTCTTGTCTCGTCTCCACAGTCTCTCCAGGATCTGTATGATGTCCACTGTAACTTGGGCATAAGTATCGCTTCATTTTAACAGAAAAGTGTTGCAGTTTTAACGCACAAAATTAACACTGACATTAAATTATTGGCTTCAATTCATATCTTAAAAATGGAAGTCATTAATTTGTGCAGATAATAAACTAATTTAATATTTTATCATCGATGAACAGAAAAGTTTGGTCAATGTCAACTTTACTTCAAATTTCTTATATTCTATCCAAAAAATTTTGTAAAATAGTAGCTCTTTGGCAGTGACTTTATTAATTCAAGATTTTTGCTGTACTACCAAATGAATTTTCATGTGATTTTTATTATAAAGTATGCTTTATGTCAATCTTCCTTGCAAAATAGATAATTTTTGCACCAACAAGGAATGCCTGTCACTCAATTAAAGTTAATAAAAGTAATATTTTCCTACATGTGCCAAGTACATAAATAATACAAATAGGTATACAGAGCAATATAATAGTTGATTCTTTTTTCTTGCAAAACAAAGCATATTGTAAAACCCTTCTCTGAGCTTTATTAATTTACATGTATTAAGGTGAAGTTATGAACAATTGAAAGTTATCATACATTTGATCCAATTATGTTGCTCCCAGTCGTTTTGAAACCAAAACCATTCCATCACTCAACCCTCACCTCACACACATGCATTTCCCTCTGTTTCAAACTTATATCTAACTTTCCCTCAGAAGAAGCAACTGTTTCTACCTTAATATTCACTGAGGAAGCACGTGATGTTTGACAAAGGCAAACCTTGACCCAACTTTCATTATTTCTCAGAAAAAGGAAGCCTGTCACTTGTTGGCCTACTAAAGCTTTTATGGGGCCAATTCTAGATTTAAAGGGCTTCTCCGGACACTGCAAGAATTTTATCTGTGGGAGAAGAAGCCAACATTAATTTTGCTGCTCGCCAGATCTTACAGAGCACATTGCTTGTTTTAGCTTGCTCACTGTCCATTGAAATATTAATCTGAATATCTCTCATAATGAGGTGCAATGTGGAGAATTGCATGGGATAATTCATTGGAGCTCATGAGTTCTGAGCTTCAGACATTTTTGCTGCCACAGTCACCAATGATTCATAGTAGTTTCTAGAAATGGTAATTTCAGCTCTTTAGAAGGAGCAGTACTAATGTAGCATAGTCATTTTCAACTCCGTATGACAGAATGGATGAATCACAAGTGAGTCTACCTCTTTACAATATCAAAAGGAGAAAATTACTACTTTCAGATGCAAACTAACTTCTCTGACCTAATTTGAGGAACTAAAGCTCTGAGAAAGACAACCATTCAATAGCAATGTGGTATCCTCCACTATTTATGAAATCAGAGATAAAACAAAGAACTGTGGATGTGAAAAACAATCAGAAATTGCTGGAGAAACTCAACAAATCCAACAGCATCCATGGAGACAAAGCAGAGTTAACAGTTTGGGTCCAGTGACCTTTCCTCACCCTTAACTCAGTTTTCTCTCCCCAGAAGCTGCAAGACCTGTTGAGTTTCTCCAGCAATTTCTGTTTATATTTAAGAAATCAGAGATTTGAGGGGGAAAAGATTCTTTTTTTTATTTATATGTAATAATTGCATAAAACTGAGGGAGATGGTGAATAAGGCAGCTAGTCTCGAAAGGGATTAACTGACATCAAGAGATAAGTTCTGCCCATCAGGATTTAAAGGATTGTAAAAGCTAACCAGGTGAACCACAACATACTGATATGTTGATTTTTTTTCTAGTGACGAGATCTATGTACTTTATCAGTAATGCGTATTCACTCTTGAATCTGACCTGAGGTCTTACAAGAGACTACCATATAATTTATTGAAGTGTAACATGCAATTGTTTATCGAGATTGAGTCAACCTCTGTCGAAGACTTGTGTGGCCATCCTTCCCCACTTGATACTAGTAACTCAAACTAATATCAACAAGAAGGAATGGTATTAGTGAACCTACTCAAGGAATCTCTGATGGCTCATGTGGATATCGCCATAAAATATATCAGTGACCACAACCAGATTAGCCATGATCTAATTGAATTGTAAAGCAATTATGAAGGGCCAAACGGCCTGATTTTAAGTTCTGTGTTCCTTTGTTCCAATTATTGAATAGGAATCAATTCAACATCTACACTACGTGCAAATTGTCATACACAATGTGAAGTGTATAAGTGTAAGATCTAAAGAAACTGCATCCAAACTGTGAAGTCTGAGGTTACAGAATGTAAGCTTGATAAAACGTCGATCATACATACTTCAGGTATGCTGGCATTATGGAGAAATGGTTGCATGGATCTACATGAATTATTTAGGGTGGTGTATTAACCTGGCAAATACATATGGAAAATATTATAAAAAGCTGTTTTTTTCTTTGAAATCAACTTTTTCCTCCTGTTCAAAGATTTTACTGAGAGCAGAAATTTGCCTTGGATCACTAACAGATGCAACATGAAACACATTGGAAGTGCGTGCATGCATGTGTGAGCAGCTGTAGGGGAGGGCTTTTCTTGTTTCCAAATGCACTGAAGTTGACCACGTGGAAGTGCTGGGTTAAAAAGTTGGGCAACAACTGGCTTGAAATCTTTACAAAATGACTGCACTATGGCAGAATTTCAATTACAATAATGTTTTAAACGCAAGTGTTTTCCAACACTGCAAAATTCTTTATGTGGCACTATACTTTAAAGCAGGGTGACTTGGGTGACACTGTGTTGAACAGAAATAACAAATTATTTCTTACCAAACAAAATTAAATTTTTAAAAATACTACATTACTAAAATAAGAAAGTTACATTAAATGTGCAAATAAACAGAGAGATCCATGTGAGCTTTACAAAAATCACCCTAAGACCATTAGACGATAAAACATTGGAGCAGAAATTAGACATTCAGCCCATTGAGGAGAAAGTGAGGACTGCAGATGCTGGAGATCAGAGCTGAAAATGTGGAAAAGCGCAGCAGGTCAGGCAGCATCCAAGGAACAGGAGAATCGACGTTTCGGGCATAAGCCCGAAGATTCCTGAAGAAGGACGTATGCCCAAAACGTCGATTCTCCTGTTCCATGGATGCTGCCTGACTATTCAGCCCATTGAGTCTGCTCTGCCATTCAATCATGACTAATATGTTTCTCATTCCTATTCTCCCATTTTCTCACCATAACTCTTGATCCCCTTGAGACTCAAGAACCCATGTATCTCAGTCTTAAATATATCCAATGACCTGGCCTCCACAGCTTTCTGTGGCAATGAATTCCATAGATTCAACACTCTCTGGCTGAAGAGGTTTCTCCTTATCTCCATTCCCTTTACTCTGAGGCTATGCTCTCAGGTCCTAATCTCCCCTACCAATGGAAACATCTTTCCAACATCCACTCTGTCCAGATCATTCAGTATTCTGTAACTTTCAATTAGATCCCTATGCATCCTTCTAAATTCCACCGAGTATAAACGCAGAGTCCTCAAAACATTCCTCATATATTAGGCTTTTCATTTCTGGGATGATGCTTACAAATTATGAAATCAATTCCAGTAGTATTTTACTGGTGAGACTGGAAGAGTTGTTGAAATTGGAGAAGAATGTAAATGAATTTTTTTGAAGAAATGTGGATTGCAGTACCAAAAAAACTTATAATGAAAGTGTTTGAAATAGTCTATAGGTGATAGAAAAGATGGAAAATTGGTGTAGCATAGGAAAAAAAGAAAGTTTTTGTGGTGATTTAGGAGGAGAGCTGAAATATAACAAAAATACGAGGTTACAGTCTAAAAGCTTATAGGGTGAGCAAGGGAAGGAAGTAATTCACTGATGTGCTTCTGCTTTTTCACTCTCAAAGAAATGGCTCTTATTCAATGACAAGGACTGAAGCTACTGGTTCAGGACTACTCTATTCCTTGGTGTTAAATTAACACTGATGGCAGAATATAAAAACGAAAACAAATTATTGAATAAGTTATGTAAATTACTTGTTGAAGGTTTAGAATACATCAGTATTATTTGGGATTTGGATTCTAAAGTAAAAATAAATAGATTTTGCTTTTTAGGTCTACGGAGGTCACTTTTTTAAGAGTTGGAACCTTTTTTTTAAGCAGTGGGTCAGAACAGCATTTCCAAGAAATAATGGGACTTAAGCTAAATGACAGCACAGGCTGCCTGGTGAGATCATTGCTGACATTTTCACTAATTTAGGATTTGCAACCCCATGAGTTTCAGTTGGAGATGAGTTACAAGCAGCTCCATTCAGGACAAAAGCTCTATTGTAGCATCTGTGATGCTTACCAAACCAAAGGTTGTCAAAGAAACTGCAAAAATAAGCTGTAAGTTTTTCCTTTGAGTTCAATGAGAAAATTCAATGTGTTTGCCTGCATCCATGAAGCTTGGGGAGAAATGGTGAGAATCACATCTGGCAGAAGGTTGTCAAAGGGAAATGCTTGTAGCCTCTTCAGTTGAGCCGGAATTTAGTGGGTGATGGTAGGAAAACTACTCCAATACAATTGAGTGTTAATAAAGGGTATACTAGGGAAAAGGTTATATCTTTCTCTCTGCTGTTCATAATAAGATCTTTCCAAGTTGCTTATTTAATATAAATATATATAGCTTTCCTTTTTGTGCAATAGATGTATGTTCCTTTCTAAAAAGTACATTTATAGCTTCCTGTGAATATACTCAGTGATGGACCATAACAGTCACCAAAACACAAAAAGAAGTAAAAAATTATGGTTGATTCAACAGCATTTCACTTTGGGATCGGAATTGCTATGTAGATTCATAGAGAATAATAGTAGGAGTAGGCCACTCAGCCCTTCAAGCCTGCATGTCATTCAATATGATCATAGCTGATCATTCACTGCAATTCCCAATTCCCACTTACTCTCAGAAGAAAATAAGAGCTAGCAGCAGGAGTAGGTAATTCAGCCCCCGAGCCTGCCTCATCATTCAATGGGATAATGGTTGATCTCATCTCAGCCTCAATTCTATATTCCTGACCATTTCCGTAACCCTTTAACCAATTACTCATTTAAAATCTGTCCATCTCCTCCTTAAATGTATTCAGTGTCCTTGTGTCCACCACACTCTGGAAATTTCATTGATTCACAAGCTTTTGAGAGAAGTAATTTCTCTTTGTCTCGGATGTTAAATCTACCACTTCTTAGCCTAAAGTTATAACCTCTTTTTTTAGAATGTCCCATAAGGGGAAATATCTGCTCTATGTCTACTTTCAATCTCTTTTAGAATCTTATACATCTAAATTAGATATTTTCTCATCCTTCTAAACTCTAGTGAGTATAGGCTTAAACTGTTCAAGCTCTCCTCAAAAATTAAGTCTTTCATCTCTGGATTGAATCTAGTGAACATTCTCTGAATTGCTCAAGTATGGGGACCAAAATTGTATGGGGACCTCAGATGCAATCTCACCAATACCTTGCACAATTGCAACAACTCTTCCTTACATTTATAAATGTTAAAATTCAACTTGCCCTTCTTATTGATTACTTTGCCTGCATACCTGTTTTCTGCAACTCATGCATAAGGGCACTCAAATCTCTTTGTACTCAAGTATTTTGAAGTTTTGCTCCATTCATATAATAAGTTGGCTTTTTTATTTTTCTGACCAAAAGAGATACCCTCGTACTGTTCCTCATTAATTTCTATCTGCCAAGTTCTGGCCCATTCTCCTAACCCAACAAGGTGGAACTGTTTTAAAATTAGGGGTTGTCCTTTTACAATGGAGAAGATTTTTTTTAGCATTTCACAACTTTGGAACTTGCTGCTTCCGAAGGTACTGGAATTGGAGTATCGAACATTTTTATGGTGGATGTAGATAGATTCTTATTAGGCAAGGGAATCAAAGGTTATTGTTGATAGTCTGGAATGTAGAATTTGAAATACTAACAGAATCATCATGCTCACATTGAATGGTGGAACGGGATTGATGGACCAAAGAGTCAACTTCTGCTCCTAATTTGTTTCTTCAAATTTAGATATGTATAGTTGCATGTTTAAAGATGTCGTCAGTGAGACTCAAGATGAAAGCAAGAACAGAAGCCATATAGCAGTGAAGGTTTAATAGCAATTTCAAAGATGATGTGATGATTTTCTGTTTGCCAAGCTACTGCCAATTAGCAGAGACATTGCAAATGTTGAGTACATTGAGTGTTCATAGTTCAGACAGTGTCAAAGTAATTTGATAATTGAGGACAGATAAAGGTCAGATGTTTTTTCTCCCTTGTGACTTATACACCATTTATGGTGTGTCTGACTCAGTGTCTGCAATATGTAGATTTTAGTGATTCTACTTGTAAGAATGTGTCTATAGATGATTATCCAGGCTTTCAGAGATGTTGCTTCTGAAGTCTTTAAATGGAGGCATTCATGAAGCTGAAACCACAGAAATGCTCTCTTGGCTTATGTATGTCCTTATAGGCAGCAAGGAAGTATTCTCCCAATAAGACTCTGAAATGAAATACATCTGCTCCTTAATCTGATGGTTAAAGAGAAAAAGAAACCTAAATTTCTGCTTTGGACAGACAAAAATCAAATAAGCCTGATAATGCTGGGATATTACTTGGTTCACTCTGGTCTTACAGAATCAGTCACGAGGGACAGTGAGCATATTTATTGTTGTTACCCCTCTCTTTTCAAGACCAGGTGTATATGTTAAGTGGGTTCCTGGCTTCCAGAATTTGGCTCAGTATACTCTTTGCAGCCACATCAGAACACATTTGCATGAGAGTTAATGAGACCTTAAAAAATATTCAAATCTTTATGTAAGTAAGCATATAGACCCAAGCAGAATTGTGTGCCCAACTCAGATGATACCAAGACTCTGCTAGCTAAAAAGCTAATTTTTTATTAGCCCACAAGAACGTCTAATCTCATTGTCAATCTTCCTCTTCTTCATAACAAATCAGGTTAGAAGGCAATTCCCATCAGGAAAGCCATCAGTTCCGTATTTCTACTAGGGCCAAAACAGAACATAACAATTAACACTAAAGTCTCATGTCAATGTTAGTGCCAGCAAAACTAAAAAAAGATGAATAAATAATAACTGAATTATTTGATTTTATTTGATTTATTGTTGCCATGTTTACCTGAGTACAGTAAAACTTTTGTTTTATGTGCTGTACAGGCAGATCATAACATACAAAGATCATGGGGTGATTGAACAGAGTGAGAATATACTTCTATTCATGATACTGTTCATTTCAGTACACATATAGACATCCTGGATATATGAGCCTGGATTTTACTGTAATTGCCATTCACCTTATGTACCTATGGACTTTGAAACAAACAAAAACAGAAATTGCTGGGGAAACTCAGCAGATCTGCTACCATATCAGTTTGAAGAATGATCACCGGAAACTTTAACTCTATTTCTCTCTACAAATGCTGCCAGAATTCCTGAGTTTCTCCTGCAATTTCTGTTTTTGTTCATTGCGGATTTCCAACATCCACAGTTCTTTGTTTTATATTATTGCCAATTGATTTTTGCAGGCTTGTATCCATCATTCAGATCACAAAATCTGGTTGCAAAGTGCTTTAACTTTTAGGGTGATGGGAGCTGATTCAGTTCCAAAATGGCTTTCCGACTGAGCATGCACATTTCTGCGTTGACCACACCATTTTGACCAGGCTGTTAGTGCAGATGCTGAGAAGGCAGCATGTGATGTCAGAAGCATATACTGTTGGGGGTTTAACTCTAGCTGTGCTATTTTCAATTCCATTCCAACTAATGCCCTGATCTACACATCTGAACACTAATTTTAGAGACTGATTTAAATTCAGGGTTAGCTGATGATTCATCTCAAATGTCAGTTGCTGAGTTTGTAGAAGTGTTTAGAGCTCTGTATTCCTAATTAAAGTTGCCGAGTCCCAGCAGGAGTGATATTGCATATTCCAACTTCAAGTAAGCTGCTGAGGGTCTTTGCTTCCACACAGTGCAATCTAGTCCCTTGTATTCCAGCATTGGAAGGTGAATGATGTAACAGAGAGGGGTGAAAAGCTATTCAAAGAAGGTAAAGCAACAGAGATAAATTCTCGACAGGAGGAAGGAATAATTCTCTCCCCTCAATCGAAACCAGAAACAGTGTATGCAATATTTTCACTTTCTTTGGGAGATACTACTGTGAGGAGGGATGAATCATTTCATCTCTCTTTATCCTCCTCAACTGGTCACAATGAAGAATTTAAATTATGTTTAGTATGCAATGGATCACACATTAATTGAAACATAATTCACAGTTCAAAATTATGGAGCCAATAACAAGATTTTCTTGAGTAAAAGGAAGAAGTATTTTGCTACTTACAAACCTACTTAAAATAATAAAATGCAAAATTAAAACTCACATTAATATGTTTATGAAGTTTAAAAAGAGGATGGTATCTATTATAAAGAGGAGGATAAAAGAATATTCAGTTTATCAATCTTTTGAGTCCGCAAGATCTTAGGTTTTGAACTGAGACCATAATTATTTAATTGATAACTAAGATAGAAATGCTAGAGAAATGTAGCAGGACTGGCAGCATCTGTGGAGAAAAAAACAGAGTTAACGTTTCAAGTCCAGTATATCTCTTCTTCGGAGGGTAAATTAATTGCGCATGTATTTTCTGCTGTATCATCTGTAATTGACATGACTGGAAGTGGATTCCAAATCCTCGATGTCCAACTGGTGTTTGTGATGGGCAACATATCCTACAGATTAATGCTCAGCATCTTGGCAGCTTTATTTTCCAGTTATATGTTATTGCATTTGTAACTGAGCCACCACAAGAAACCAAAGGCCTCAAGGCCCATTAAATACCAGGATCTGGCACTGAACTCATGCACACATGGGCAGCATGCATAAATTAAAATCAAACTGTTGCATTCAATGTTATCAAACAAAACATTAATATACCTAGGCAGTGCTTCTATTGCATGGACACCTCTGGAGGAACTCTGCAGTATTTGGTAGAATGTGTCCCATGATTCACCATGGTCTGCTGCAGGCTGTGCAACCTCACCAGCATAACGGCACAGCCTCTATACATACCTACATATACATACATATAGACCACATACCTGGGAAAGAGGAGGAGCAAGATAGGAGGAGGAGGAAGCAAAAGAGAGGAAGAGGAGGAAGTGAGTGGATAAATAACAAAGCTCTTTTCAAGCTGGATGAAACACGAATACCTTATCTGACCACAGTATCATTAAACACAGCTGAAACTTCTTATTCACAATCATTTCCTTATCTGACCTCCCTTCAGTCACTGAACACCATATTTTTTAAAAAGCTCAATAAAGTCATACAACTCTACTTCTGGCTGCAATAATCACCTTTTTTTTCCCTTTATAAACACACTTCAGTCCATAGAGGTTCCAGATGTTAAAACCTGCTGATGGAATTTGAAAATGAACAGTCCATATTTTATCATTATTACAAGACAGATAAAACAATGTTCATTTGGAGTGAGCCAAGTAACCCAATTTGGAAAGGTAGATCTGCCATTGGAAATGACTCTATTCCTCCAATTCTGAGACCCTTTGCTGCAGAACATATTAGGTTCCATTCAGAAGTGAGGGTTTGAACTAGATTGGCAGGGATCGTCAATAGCAGGGAAGCAAGTGCAAGGCTAGATAGAGGTACAGTAATCAGAAATAGTAAAGTGAAGAGACAGGTCAGGCTGGAACACAACGGGGAGCAAGGAATGCCCGTTGGATTAAATGACATTTATTTCAATGCAAGAGGGCTGACTGGTAAGGCCAAGGGGTGGATAGGTGCATGGGACTGGGATATCACAGCCATTACAGAAAGGTGGCTAAGCGAGGAACAGGGCTGGCAGCTTAATGTGCCAGGGTACGGGTGCTTTTGTCAGGACAGAGGTGGCGGAGACAGGGAACAAGGAGTTGCATTTTTGATTAGGGTGCATATCACAGTAGTAATCGGAGATTAGATAACTGAAGATTCATGCAGTAAGGCTTTGTGTGTGGAGCTAAGAAATAAGAAGGGTATGGTGACATTATTGGAGTTGTACTATAGGCCACCAAATAGTCAACAGGAATTAAGAGGAACAAATATGTAGAGAGACTGGGAAGACTTTCAGGAGCTATAGGGTTATTATAGTAAGGGATTTTAATTTTCCTAACATAGTGGTCAGTGGCTTAGATGGGGTGGAAATTGTTATGTGCATTCTGGAAAGTTTCTTCAAGCAGTATATAGAGGGTCCTACTTGAAATGGATCAAAACTCAACCTACTCTTGGGAAATAGTGTTGGACAGGTGATGGAGGTAACAGTGGGGGAGCACTTTGGGGCCAGTGACCATAGTTCTATTAATTTTAAAATAGTTATAGAGAAGGACAAAACTGGTCCACAAGTTCCAGATCTAAATTGGGGCAAGGTGCATTTTGATGGAATTAGACAGGAGCTTGTAGGGATTGATTGGAGTAGTTTGTTTGCGGGCAAAGGGACCTCTGGCAAGTTGAGGGGTGGGGGGAGCGGCTTTAACAGTGAGGTAGCTAGATTTCATGGTCGGTATGTTCCTGTGAGAATGAAGGGCAAGTTTGGCAGGAATAGGGAACCCTGGATGACAAGAGATATTGAGGCTTTGACCAGAAAAAGGAGGAGTTGTGGCTGAGGTACAGGCAGCTGGGATCAAGGGATCCCTGGAGATATACAGGGAATAAAGGAGTCTACTGAAGAAGAAAATCAGGAAGGTGAAAGGGGGACATCAGGTAGCCTTTGCTGAGAAGATTAGGGTGAATCCAAAGAGGTACTTTAAGTATATTAAAGGAAAAAGAATAACTAAAGAGAAATAAAATTCCTCAAGGATCAAAGTGGACATACATGTGTAGAACCATAGGAGATGGGTGAGGTCCTCAATGAATATTTCTTCTCTGTGTTTACCATGGAGAAAGACTTGGGAACTTGGGGAAGCTAGCGGTCATATCTTGGGGACAGTTCATTTCACGGTAGAGGAGATGCTGGATTTATTAGAATTTATGAAGGTAGATGAATCACCTGGTCCTGACCAGATATATCCAAGAACACTGCTAAAGGCTCGAGAAGAAATAGCCAGGGCCCTGGATGATATTTTTGCATCATCGTTAGCCATGGGTAAGGTCCTGAAGACTGAAGAGTAGCGAATGCTGTGTCACTATTCAAGAAGGGCTACAAAGAAAAACCTGGGAACTATAGACCAGTAAGTCTAATTTCTGTAATGGGTAAGTTACTTGAGGAGATTCTAATAGATAGGATATTCATGCATTTAGAAAGATTGGGTTTGATTAGGAGCAGTCAGTATGACTTTGTGCATGGGAGATCATGCCTCACAAATTTGTTAAAGTTCTTTGATGAAGTGACCAGGAAGGTTGACGAGGGCAAAGAGGACATAGTCTATATGGATTTCAGTAAGATCTTTGATAAGGTTCCACATGACACACTGCTCTGGAATGTTAGATTGCATGGAATGTAGGGCAAGCTGGCATATTGGATAAACAATTAGCTTGATGGTGGGAAGCAGAGGATGATAGTGGAAGGATGCTTGTCACACTAGAGGCCTGTAAGTAGTGGAATGCCTCAGGGGTCAGTGTTGGGCCCATTGTTGTTTGTTATCTATATCAATGATTTGAATGGGAATGCACAAGGCATGATTAATAAGTTTGCAGATGACACTAAATTAGGCCATATCATGGACAGTGAGGAAGGTTATCATAAATTGCAGCAGGATCTTAATCTGCTGGGGAAGTAGGCTGAGAAATGGCAAATGGAGGTTAATAGAGATAAGTGTGAGGTTTTGCATTTTGGAAAGTCAAATCAAGGTAGGGGTTTCATGGTGAATGGTGGGGCCTTAAGAAGTGTAGTGAAACAGAGAGATCTTGGAGTTCAGGTGCGCGGTTCTCTGAAAGAGGAGTCACAGGTAGAGAGGGCAGCGTAGAAGGCTTTTGGCACATTGGTCTTCATCAGTCAGGGCATTGAGTATTGAAGTTGCAGTTGCAGTTGTACAGGACATTGGTGAGGCCACACTTGGAGTATTGTGTTCAATTTTGGTCACCTTGTTATAGGAAGGATGTCATGAAACAGTAAAGAATGAAGAAGAAACTTACAAGGATGTTGCCAGGACTCAAGGGTCTAAGTTATAGGGAGAGGTTGGACAAGCTAGGACATTTTTCTTTGGAGTGTGCGAGACTGAGGGTGTATCTTATGGAAGTGTATGAGCTCATGAGAGGCATGCATTCAGTCTTTTTCCCAGAGTTGGCGAACCAGTTTAAGGTTAGAGGGGAAAGGACGAAAGGGAGCCTGAGGGGCAACTTTTTCTACAAAAAGGTTTGTAAGCTCATGGAATGAGCTGCTGGTGGAAGTTGTGAGGCCGGTACATGAATAACATTTTAAATGCATTTGGACAAATGCATGCATAGGAAAGGATTAGAAGATATGGGCCAGGTGCAGGGAAATGGTATTAGTGTAGGGGGACATTTTGGTGGGCATGGACCAATTTGGGTCAAAGGGCCTGTCTCCGTTCTGTAGGACTCCATGACTCTAGAAAACCTTAAATCTTAAGACAGATGGGAACCTCCATTCCTGCTTTCCCAGCGTCGATTATGGGCCAGGAGGAAGAGGAATACCTTTCCCTTCTCCCTAAGACAAAGAGCTAAAATCCATTCCCCTCATCAAAGCCACAGTCTCTCCCTCCTTCTGTTCTATCCACCCCTGTAATTTCAACCTCTACCCTTCAGCTACCACACTCCAACCACCTTCCTTGCCAATCCCTGACCTTCTCTAATTTCGGAGGACAATCCTCTGAGGTCCTTGGCTGTGGATTCTCATTGATACTGGTCAGCATTCAACCTGACATGTGATAGAGTAAAAAAATTCGAATGGAATCAAGTCATTAAATTTGACAGTATCTCCACAACCACAGCTGCTGCTCCCTCGTATCACCCTGCAAATAAATGGGCCATGTGTAACATTATGTTTGCACCAGCTAATGGAAACAAGACATAAGAAAAGTAATAACTATGGCAAAATATTGACTACAGCACTAAAATGTGTTTTTAACAAAAATATAACTTTTAAGTTCATTTGACACCCCTTCAAGAATTAACTTTATGCTTGTGCTGCCAAACACTTTTTTGAAAAAAAAATCTATTTCAAATAAGCTTAGATGATACAATATTAGACAATAAATAGATAGCAATCAATACAATGCATTATCACTTAACCAGTCAGTTTAATATACTGCAGAGATTTCCATGCCACACTGATTTTGTATTGAATGCATTAAGAGTACTTGTGGTAAAGATTTAGGATGATAGCATCAATAATTTAGAAAATAGGATACTTTATAAACTCTTTTAACATGAAGGAATTTTCCATGTCTGATAGGTTCCATTTCTCATGGCAACCACACATGCCTAATTAAGGCAGAACAAAAAGTAAAACTGATAATAGAAAGTAATGGGAACCAGCTTTCAGCTACTGGATGGTTACTGAGATAAATGTCGTCAACAGAAGAACTAATGCACACAGGAAACTTATATATTTAAATTGTAGGACCAATAACAATACTCTAATTTCTGAATTCAACCTGTACACTATTGTTGTCTACTTAAAGATGTATAGTGGTATCCAACATAAACTGAATTGTTGGTTTACTACAATACCACATCTTAGGAAATGATTTGAAGCCAGTAATGAGAATAGTCCTAGAGAGTTAATTTTAACTTCTCATTACTACTCTCAATGCTTGTGTGCATACATTAAAGAGGCTGCATGGCATTTTGGTGACTCACTCAATAAATGCCCTTCGCTGTTTGGGAGAAAACACTGCACTTATATTGATTCTAAGGACTATTTCGAAGAAAACTCATCACTTTTTAAAAATTCATTCACTGGATGTGGCCATTGCTGGCTGGGCTAGAATTTATTGTCCATCCCTCGTTGACTTTTCGAGGTGATGATGAGCTGCCTTCTTGAACAGCTGCTGTTCATTTTGTGTAGCATGAAGGGAGTTCCAGGGTTTTGAACCAACAGCTCAAGGAATGAACATTTATTTTAAGTCAGGATAATGACAGATTTGGAGGGTACTTGCAAGTGATGGTGCCCCTATCTATCTGCTGTCTTTGTCCTTCTGGATGTTAGTAGTCATGGGGTTAGAAAGTGCTGTCGAAGGAGGCTTGGTGAATGGGTGCCGTGTATGGAGTGGACAGTAAACATTGCTGCTTCCAAGCATTGGTGGTGGAGAGAATGAATACTTCTGGATGTAACAGCAAAGACTTTCTAGGACACTTTGTGTTGGGTTTTACCAGGCTCTTTAGAGGTGGAATGGTAGGGGAAAGGCCACGTAACATTGGGAGGAGAGCCTGAAGTTCTGCTGCCACTATTATCTTACCAGTGGTGGGACGGTCAGTAGTGCAGCGGCCTACGGGGCTGCCAATTAAACCAATAAAGTGGCTTATTATTGACCGCTTATTGCTCCCACTAGCATTTTGCTTACCCATAATGGTAGGGCTACTGAATCATAATGAGGTAACAGAATAACGCTTGGTGGCAACTAGCAGCTCTGAGTAATGGAATCTTCTTCCATGGTCACTCATGGTCAATAGAAGGGTCACTCAGTGATAATGTCAGTCCTCACCACAGCTGTAGCACTGCTGATGGCCGCTACGCTCCCTCAGTTCCTGGGCCCTGCACATCTGACCCCAATACAGTGACTAAAACTGACCATGTCCCTCCTCCTTCCTGCAGACTGAGCAATAGTGTTGCTGAGGCTGCTGTGCTTCTGGTCCTTTGATTGGACAAAGAATTCTAGGAGTGATTCACATCCTTAAATGGATAGCAGTCCCTAGCAGTAGTCTCTCAGATGATGCTGTTAAAATGCTACAAACAGTCCTACTCCTGACTGCAAGGCTTGAGTCTTGCTTTTGCTCCTTTCAGTAGGACAGGCCTGGATAAGGGAAATTTACAGCCTTTGTTAAAACTTCACTGCCATTCAAAAAAAACATTTATTCCAGAAATTCATTGATTGCTTCACATAAAAAAAATGCTGTGGTTTTCTGTTTCATTGGATGTTGCATAAGAAAATTGGGGAGAAAGGGAATATTTAGTCATGAGGGTTTTATTCAAAGTAACACTTATCTGGACAAGGAATGGAAGGAACACATAAGGCCAATGAAAGTTGCTCCAGTTGCTGCAGAAGAGAGGAACAAAAGGTCAGGAGGGTGAAATAATGTCCTTTCCTATTGCAGGTACAGAACCTTCTCAATCCAATCAATCTCCTTTACAACAACCATAATCCCACAATCAGTGCACACTGTCCTTTAGCCTCTGAATAATCTGCTTTTATGTCATTCAGAATGTAAAATGTGTAATGTAAAAAAGCCATTCAAAGTAAGTTTGGTGTTCTGGTTTTGAGCTATTAACTGATGGATTTCCTATGCGTTCTAAGTTAATAACTAATTTATATGTATTTCTGTAGCCATAAGTATTTCTTTTAAAAATAGAATTTTAAGATTGACTTCAGAGTGAATTGATTTAATGAAGTAATTATGGGCTTCTGGATATTTGAGATTGCTTGAGGAAGAGCAAGGTAAATTATGGGGCCTCTGGACTTGTTGAAGAGTTCTGGAACTATATTTTTAAGGAGAAGGGAAATGGGCATTGCTGAGAAAGAGAGACTTTTAACTTTACTTTTGACTTTGAATAGAGCTGTCCTGTGAAGCCTTTCAAATAGGATGGCTGTGTAGAAAAGTGTTCCTGAGAAGAGAAGGATATGTAGTGAACAAGGTTGCCTTACAGTGTTAGTAACAGACCAGAAGTATTGATATAAAACTGTGAAGAGATTACTTTAAAGCTGAGCAAATTTAAGCAGATATATGATTGCTCTTGGAAGAAGCTATCTGCATTTCCAGTCTAAACGTTCAAGCCACAAGTGACTTAAGTGTACCAGTATATTGGATAGAGGAAGTCTGGGATTAGTATTACATGAGTAGTGTTTTGGATACTGTACCAGTACAGATGTTTAGGTATTGTACAAGTGCTATTTTGTGTGGATTCTTTTCTCAATTTATAATTTGGGATTCATGAGATTATGCTTTTCGTGTGTTAAAAAGTCTTTGAATTGATATTATAAATACATAGTTTTTCGTTAAAACCAAAATATATAAAAACATGATGTATCAGGCCAGGTTTCTGTCTAAGACTGACTTGTCCGGTAATGGCGTCAGCTGGGATCAGACTAAACTACCTCCCAAACAATTTCATACCTTCAGGGGAAGTGGGTGTAAGGATTCCATATACATTACACCATCTAAATTGTACCTAAGCCTGCAGGTTTCTGTTTTGTAGCTAGTAAGATGCATGTTATAACAATCAGCGGTTGGAACTAAAATTGTGTTTAAAATTAAGTCTTATTAACGTTTATAGCCACTTTCTTCCATTAGCTAAGCAATCATGTGACAGGACATTTCAATTGCTAGGAATGTATTTCAGAAACAAACATAAATAGGATCTTGTGACATGGAGGTAATGTCACAACTGAGCTGAAAATGTGTTGCTGGTTAAAGCACAGCAGGTTAGGCAGCATCCAAGGAACAAGAAATTCGACGTTTTGGGCCAGAGCCCTTCATCAGGAATGAGGAGAGGGTGCCAGGCAGGCTAAGATAAAAGGTAGGGAGGAGGGACTTGGGGGAGGGGCGATGGAGATGTGATAGGTGGAAGGAGGTCAAGGTGAGGGTGATAGGCCGGAGTGGGGTGGGGGCGGAGAGGTCAGGAAGAGGATTGCAGGTTAGGAGGGCGGTGCTGAGTTCAAGGGAATCGACTGAGACAAGGTGAGGGGAGGGGAAATGAGGAAACTGGAGAAATCTGAGTTCATCCCTTGTGGTTGGAGGGTTCCCAGGCGGAAGATGAGGCGCTCTTCCTCCAACCGTCATGTTGTTATGTTCTGGCGGTGGAGGAGTCCAAGGACCTGCATGTCTTTGGTGGAGTGGGAGGGAGAGTTAAAGTGTTGAGCCACGGGTGGTTGGGTTGGTTGGTTCGAGACAACCCCTGGAACAAGACTGGGTTCAAGACCCAGTTTCCCTGGAAGGTTGTTATAACATGTACGAAGAGGTTCATTGAAAATTAAACACAGCAGTGTTCCCAAAGGGTCAAGATCATCAATACAAATACAAAGTTGCAAAATGACACAAAAATCCTATTTCTGAGTGCTGTTGCAATTATTACCAAGTGGCTGGATTGTGTTTTTTTCATGATCTGTGCTCTTCACCTGCCTAGAACTCTTATGTAAATGCCATGACCCTGAACCTGCCAGGTCTCCAGCGCAGCAGCAAAAGTTCTGAGGAAAATTGGAGGAAGGAAATCCCAGGGTTAGCACGTTTCCAGAGTACAGCTCGAAGAATGAAAGGTATTCAAGCAGCAGTAGGGGGAACAGCAGCAGGAGTGGTTTAATTAAGGACAGGGTGGTGGGATGGTCACATCCCTAGGAGGGATAGAGTAGGATGCAACTTTGTCAGTTGTGGTTTTCAGATTGATATTTAAGAAGGAGTGAAATAACTGCGGCAACAGAAAGGAAAATAAAACTAAACAACTTCTGAGATGCTGGGCTTATAAGCTGTTCTATCAAATTCAAACCAGAGGGCAGATGAGGATTTTTTTTTTTTGCAGAGCAAATTATAATGCTGTGGAATGCACCACCAAAAAGATTAGTGGAAGCAGATTTGATACTAACTTTCAAAAGAGAACAGGAATATACTTGAAAGATTTTATGTAGGGTAGAGGACTGAGAGAAAGAGCTCTTTCAAAGAACTGACTCAGACACAATAGGCAGAGCAGTATCCTTTTCAATTAATACTACAATGAGAATGATACTGGTCTGTTTCAATAATCACATAATTATCAAGCAAAGATCAATCAAACTTTTGGCAGAATAATTTTTTTTAGAAGGATGGATGTTGGTCTTTAAATGGAAATACTTCCCCACATGACAGAGTGGCTTTCTTCATGTTATTACATTCCTCTCAGTTCATGATATATGCATGCACTGATATAGCACCCCATTTTATTGGCAGGCTAGGAGAGGTTCTGAACTCCAGTTTCCAAACACCAGGTTTAAAAGGTGCCCAAAGAGCACTTCACTCAACCTCTGCTCACCACCCCCACCCAGCCTTGGAGATTTTAGAGTCCATGCAAAATTTGGAACTACACTTTAATAACACTGCCCTGGAAGTTCTCCAAATCACACCCAGATCAGCCATGTTCCCAGACTAAACTAGTCTCACTTGTCTGCATTTGGCCCATCTCCCTCCAAACCTTTCCTATCCATGGACTTATCCAATTGTCTTTTAAATGTTGTAACTGTACCTGCATCTATCACTTCCTCTGGCAGTTCATTCCACACACATTCTGCGTTAAACAAAGTTACCCCTTGTGTCTTCTCTAAATCTTTCTCCGCTCATCTCAAAGATATGTCCCCTAGTTTTGAACTCCCTCCCCTTAGGGTAAAGGCCTTTGCTATTCATCTTTTCTATGCCCCTCATGATTTCATAAATCTCCATAAAGTCACCCCTCAACCTCGACCTCTAATGGAAATGTCCTACCCTTTTTTATGACTCAAACTCTCCATTCCCAGCAGCATCTTTTCTGAACTCTCCAACTTACTAATATCCTTCCCACAACAGGACAACCAGAGTTGCACACAGTACTCCAGAAGAGCCCCCCACCACCCCACCCCACATCCTGTACAATCTCAACATGATGTCCTAACTCCTATAATTAAAGATCTAAGCAGTGAAGGCAAGCATGCAAATGCATTCTTAAACCCTACCAATCTGCGATGCAACTGTCACAGAGCTATGTACCTGAACCGCCACGTCTCTCTGTTCTACAACACTATCCAGGACTCTACCGCTAATTATACAAGCCTTGTCCAGCAGCTCATTTTCCTTGCACTTTCAATTTATTTTTCTGTGTACCTTTCTCCTGGAATTACGCATTCTGAAACTGGTGCTTTCTTTGTGGCCTACGAATTATAGTGATTGTGTTTAAATTATAATAGGGACAATATCTTTTCTGCTTAAAATAAAACTTAGCAAGTTTGAGTGTAAGAACGAAGAGATGAAGCCAGCAATTTTGCTGTCCACATGTTAGAATGTTTCTTAAATTTATTCTGTTTGCATTAAATTTCTTTAAAAAATTGACCTTGATTATTCTTCATTCAAAATATGTGTATCTGGAAAGACAAAGGGAGTTAAATACTCTTGATCTTAGGGGCAATATAACAATATCACAATGCCAAAATCATTGAGAGCACCAGTCAGAAATTTTGGTCTTTACCTATTACCTATCCATTCATTAATCTTAATGGTAAGATGATTGTAGGAGCTGTACACCAAATCACTGATACATTCTTCCAATCTATGAAACTCCTCAGAGGAGTTTGTTCTTCTGATATTAGCAATGTTGTATTATCTAACTGAAGTTTTCAAGATTATAAAGTTATTGAAAAATTTACTCTGCACAAATGGTTCACTATGGTGTAGAATTCAAATGCAGGGCAACAATTTGGAAACCAGAATATGAATGGCAGAGATATAGAATAAGTTACCAGGAAAACCGTGGAAGCAGACAGTATAAATAGGAGCATGCTGCAATTAAATACTTTTTATGGCGATTGAAAAAGATTACATGATACAGTGAGAAGCCAGTAAACTGGGACTGAGTTATGGAAAAGTGAATAGCTTATTTGGCTCCAATAGCCTTTACTGTTCCCAAAACAGTTATGTCCTCCTGACATATGGAGGTGATTACATTTTAGGTTACGAAAGTAGGGTTTACCACTGTATATTAACCTTTGCATAATCAGAGTCTGTCTTATCCTCCTGACACATGATATAATCTTGGACTGAAATTATTTCTAAATATAACTTCTCTCCAGAACTTGTCCTTCAAAATTAGATTTAGTCTTAATTCCCCTAAAAATGGAATTTTCAACTTTTCATATAAATATGAGTTAGCCAGCTCAATCTGCCCTAGGTAATGGTAGTTTCATGTCTATGAGACCTAGCTATTAATACCAGATAAAGTGTTTTGAGGAGGATTTTAGCAATTATCATTTTAAAGCAATAAAAAGGGAATGAATGGTATCAAGCATTATTTAAAAATACGTACACATTATATTATTTCTGTCTTAAAATATTGTATTTCCATTCTCTATAAATGTTTAGGGAACAGATTCTATTAATTCTTTTCATCAAATTTTCTGTTGGAACCAAAATGTGTCAGTACAGGCTTGCGGGGCTGAAGGGCCTGTTCCTATGTTGTATTGTTCTTTGTTGTGTAACTTGAAAGAAAGAGTTCTGAAGAGGGGTCACTGGACCCAAAATATTGTCTCTGATTTCTCTCCACAGATACTACCAGACCTGCTGAGATTTTCAAACATTTTCTTTTTTTGTTTTCTGTTATGAAAGAAAAACGTTACTTAATTTATTTCTGAGTTAATCAGACTCTAAACTAGAAGTGTGATATTATGTTTCGTATGTGAAATATGGATGTGTTTCTGAGACCAATGTCTGTATTATAACCTTCTGATAGTCCTGCAGTTCCTGGACCCACAACAAGAAAATTGGTACCATATTTGTATGATACTGCCAGCTTGATACAATGAGAAATTGATTATATTTTGTAGTAGCTCTTACAAGTCTACACATGCCTTTTCTTTGCTTTTACAAGATGACAGGCAGCTTTGGCACAGTGGCATGACCATTAGTAATTCAGAGACCCTGCTAATGTTTTGGAGATGAGTTTGAATCCCATCAAATCCATGCTTCCAATAAAATCTGCAAACCCAATAAAGCTAAAGTTGCTATCGTCCTACTGGACTGTGGGGCTGCTCTCTCATTAGAGAGCAACAACTAGTGGTGGTTTAATCTGAGGTGAGGGGAGAGACTCAGAAGGAGAATACTTCATGGTAACTTCAGGCAGTGCAGGAATTTAACCCACACTGTTGTCAGCACTCTTTATCACAAATCGGCTATCCAATTGAACTCACCCATGAGTCTAATGACGATTGTAAATCCATTTTTGGTTCTCGCAAAAACACTAATATCTTTTAGCAAAGGAAATGTGCCATCCTTACCTGATCTCATGTACACATTACTCCATACCCACAGCAATACACTGGATGCTTAACTGTCCTTTGAAAAGAGCTAGCAAGCAAAACAGTTGTAACAACTGCTAAGAAGTCTGATAAAAAGAATTAAAGTGGACAGAAAAAACCGTCATAATGAAGGCACCACAAAACAACAATGGCAAACTCAGCAATGTAGAGACAGAAACGTCCTCCTTACCGATACCTGGGGGCTAGTGCCAAAATTGGGAGAGCTGTCTCACAGACTAGTAAAATGTATACTGTGAGATTTATATAAATATTTCATCATATTTGATGTGAGTTTGGGTCTGGTCTTTGAGTAAGTAACCAGTATGTTTTTCTGTGTGTCTGAAGTTTGTAAATATTTCTGTAACCATGTTGAGTTATTTTAGAAAAAGCTATTTTTAAAACCTAGCCATTGAGTAAAATGGTTTGAATACTCATGGGATTTTATTTATTATGGATTTTTACAATTCAGCATGATAAATAATGGAATCTCAAAGGTCTTCACACTGAGGAAACCCTTCATTGTGTTATGTGGAACTATCATCATCCGAAATGGGATAGAGTTCAAACAGAACTGGCTATCCATGAGTCACTGTGGGCCATTAGCAGCAGAATTGTACTCTGACACAATCTGCAATGGCATCACTCAGCTTATCACATACTTTACCATTCACAATTCACATCAACCGTGATTCTGGAAAGTTTGGGAAGGCATGCCAGGAATATGACCAGACATATCTAGAAATGGGGTGTCAACCTGGTGAAGCTACAAAACGGGATGACCTATATGCTAAACAGAACAAGCAGAAATTGATAGACATTCCACAACTAACAGGTCAGATTGAAGCTCTTCAGACTTTCTGCATCCGGTCAATTAAACAACTCACTGAATGTAGCAAATGGGACTAGATCAGATTGCGATGTCTGGTCGGTACAGAATAATTTGAATAAAGGATCTGTTTCGTTGCTGTGTAACTCCATGACTCTATGAGGAGGCACATAAATATCCCTGTGCTGAATGAGAAGAGAGCCAAGGCAAAAGATAAGGCAGGTGCATTTTTAAAAGTTTTCAGCCAGAAAGACCAAGTGGATGATCCATAATGGTATCCATTCAAGGTCTTCAACATCCCAAAGCTAGTCTTCAGCCAATCTGATTCACCCACATGATATCCATAAATGGTTGACAAGTGCAGGTAACATTTGTGTCATTCAAGTGCCAGGCACAGCCACCTCCAACAAGTGACAATCTAACCATCAACACTGACAGTCAATGGAATTACTATTACTGAATCATGCACTGTCAATATCCTGGGCATTACCATCGACCAGAGTCTGGACTGGACTAGCCATATTAGTACTGTGGCTTTAAGAGCAAATCAGAGACTAGGAATCCTGCACTGACTGACTCACCTGCAGACTCCCTAAAGCCTGTCTGCCATATACAAAGCACAAATCAGGAGTATGATGGAATACTCTTCACTTGACTAGATGTGTGTAACTACAATAACACCCAAGAAACTTGACAACATCCCAGAAAAATCAACTCATTTGACTGGCCCATATCTCCAAAATATTCAAGCTCCAGCAATGATGCTCAGAAGCGTCATGTGTACTATCTACAAGTCCCACTATGGAAAGTTGCTAAGGGTCCTTAGCCAGCATCTTCCTAACCCAAGACCACTATTATCTAGAAGGACAAGCACAGCAAATACTATTGACACAACTATCTGCAAGTTTCCCTCATCATCCTTACTTGAAAATGTATTGCCATCTTTTCAGTATTGCTGGATCACATTCTTGGAATTTTCTCCCTTAAAGCTTTGTGGGTTTGCCTGCACCATCTGCAGATGTTTATGAAGGGAGCTCATCACAATCTTCTCCATTGACAACTAGGAATGTGCAACAAATGCTGGCTGAGCTAGCCATACTTGTAAACCATTAAAAAAGAAAATTCTCCTCAAACCACTTGGATGGTATCTTGCATTATATTCAGTGAAGGGATTTTTGTTTCAGGTAGCTTGCTTACAGCAAATTTCCTTTGTCTTTGTTTAATTTTGCGTCAAGATTAGAGTGGTGCTGGAAAAGCACAGCAGCTCAGGCAGCATCTGAGGAGCAGGAAAATCGACGTTTCGGGCAACAGCCCTTCATCAGGAATGGCTCACCATCAATCATCATCAACTATATGACCTATTGAATATGTGAACAAGTGTATGGACTTCTGCTTCTGAGTTGGTGTTCACTTCTGAAATAATTCTATCATTCAAGAACTGTTTTTTCCATGAATTCCAATGTGGCGTTCTGGTAGGGCCATCAATTGAATTTGATCTGCTAGGAGGTTTTTTTTTCTCTCTATTTCTTCTTAATGAGCAGATTAAAATTGTTATCATGAAAGAATCTGAAACTGTGTAATTTTAATTTTTTTCAAATCTGATGTTTGGTAGGACTGTCTCTTGTATTCAGGAATACTGTTTTATTTTAGATTACTGTAAAACTAGATAATGTCCTTGCAGCTTGTTTTTAACCACTCTTTGTTAATTTTGTATCACTGTTGAACTCTATAAAGTTCTTCTAATAGAACTTTAAATTGCAATTCCAGGCTGTTCTGTCATGATTTATTTCCAATTCTGAAATCTTTTTTCTTGTAAAGCACTTGTAGATTTTTTTAAAGTTGTTCAGTGCTTTAAAATTCTGTACTGTAGCAAAATGCAGCCAATTAAACTTTTAAAATACTTGTAAACATTTCCAATCTTATAAATTCTGTTAAACACTTCTCATAAAATATTTGGAGTTTTCCTGGAATTGAGAATGAAAATAGAGGGCTCACATCATTTTTGTTTCTTCTTGGGAAGTTTCCTGATTTTTTTGGATTGAAGTGGGGGGAGGCAGGGGCAGGGTACAAACTGGTTCTGCCACTTTCCCACATTTTCGGTCTTTTGCCACCAGCAAAATAGTGACCTGTGTTCTTCCTGTATATGCATTTTTTTTCATGAATAAAAATTTTCCTTCCTTTAAATCATTTGTTTTGGTATACATCTTCTTCTGTTTTCATATTAAATTGTTCAGGTTTGTCACTAATATTACCTATTTTGGAGCCCTGTTTTTAGGATTTTAGTTGTAGTATGTTGTTGTGTTGTTCATGAATATAACAATGTTTTTTTTTAAATGGTAAGTATTTTTCTCTCCTCCCCAGCCCAGGATCATGCCATACAGGTATATTTTCTAACCTTTCCTGTACAAATATAATTCACACTGGAGCCTGACTCAGTCCAATTCTCTATTTGATACACTCCCTTAATACCCAATTGTGACTACCTGGGTCTTTTCTCTGTGCTTTTTTTTCTCCCCCTAGTCTGGCTTCTTTTTCACCTTTGAGTGGAGCTGTTACAATTTCATTGAACCTGTGCTGATTGACTTCTGTTTAAATACTTATCAGCTGTTGGCTGAATCTTTCTTAAAATGACACTGCTCTTAAAGTGATAATCACCTCTTCTGCAGAATTTTGTGGCTTTTTCAATGAATACTTCAGGTTTCTTTGTATTGTCAGTCTCTTCAGGACCTACAGCAACTACCACTGCCACAAAGTTATCAAGGCCTGCTACATTGAGTAGCATAAATCCTGCTTTCTCTACTAGCCCAGAGGATGAATGAACCAGGAGTAAATCTCAATAAAATAGGCACGTGATTTTAATTGGCAAAATAAGATTTACTACATAGTACATTTATTAACTGACATCCATGGGACCCGAAGTGTTCTGGTTTGGTCAAATACTCTAGTTAATCAAGAGGTCCACATAATCAATGTAAAAACACACATTAAGCAATAGAAATGTAATGCAGGGGGTATACATATCATTGTTATACTTTATTTACAGCACAAATCAGTTCAATACAAATGCAACATTGCCTTAAATAAAACTTACTGGCATCCTCGACTGACTACTCAGATATTGTGGAGATCACAATAATACATTAAACCTCAGGTGTTTCAAGTATATAATTTTTACAGTTTATCAAGTGTCGATACCAGTTAAAACAAAATTCTTGGTTGTAACTATATGTAAGTTGTGGGAACACTGAGGCATGTTAAATTGTACTTCCAAGAGTTAGGTAAGATATACGTGCACACTTGAGACCGGACAAATTCCAACTGCTTAAGTTGCCCAAGACTTTCCCTAACTGCCCAATACACCTCTTGGTATGTGAACAGAATGGATACAGCTGCAGCTTAGTTCCCAAATCAGGACTTCCTGAACTATGAGTAGTTATACCCAGTGGAGCTGAAAGTCAAAATCTTGAGGTTGGGAGCTCCAAAGCAGCCATGGCTAACTTGAAGCTTGGACTGATCCCTGGCAACTGCATGGCCCCTTTAAAATGCATGTTTTCTTTTCTATTGAGGTCTTGGCCTAATTGATAGCTCAGTAAAGCCTGTTTCCTGCTGTCTGAGAGCCTATGTGAAAAGGTACATGTTAATTTACTCTCCTTCCCAGCAACTGCACTGTGGGAAAGATGGCGGAGGCTGGGGGCAATGGGAGTAATCTGGGCTTTGCAGAAGGGATTTAAAAATGGTGGTTTTGTGAAAGGAGGGGGAAATGGGGAAGTTGATGAAAGGAAAGAGAAGGAAGAGGTACATGCTGAATTCATTTCACCCCTGCTTAATACAACATCCCCGCCACAAACTAATAAATATAGTTTCCTTCCCCCACCGAAATGTCAATTCTTCTGCTCCTCGGATGCTACCTGACCTGCTGTGCTCTTCCAGTGCCACACTTTTCAACTCTGTAATCTCTGTTACCCTTCTGCCTTGCTCAACAGCTTCTGGACTTCCTTAAATTTTCACCTGGGATCACACAAATTCTGAGGCATTAGAATGAGGTCATACTGGAATAAAACGTGAGAAGAAATGTGCTACATTAACTTTTTCATATTCATCAGCTTATACAACAGTGAAAACTCACTTTTAGCAGCTATGTCACCTTATTGTTCTGGTCTTTGAACTATTTTCCCCTTAGAGAATCCAATTTCCAAATTCTTGCCCTTCACTGAAGTATTGAGTGTAATTAGGTTTTCTCTCTTCTCTTAGCCCACTCTCTTACCTCAGTGCTTCACCAGCTTCTGAATGAAGGTTTGTCTTTGATTATTGAGCTTACCTTTCTGATGCTTCCACGGCTGTTGCTGTTTCTTTCTCTGTCAGTTTTCACATTCAGCTACTAACCAACTATCTGTGTCTTCTTAAAACAGCAATGTTCTTAAAGTGGTAGACTTACTTCCTTGAAATATTTTATTTTCTTCTGGTTCTTCTGGATTCCTTCTCCTTATTATAGTGGACAGGTCTGTACTGCTGAAACCCTGTGGCATTCCCCAACAGACCACTGCAAGGATTTTGTGATATTTTTGACTTTTTTATTTGTGGTTTTAGATAAGAAATGTTTGAGGCAGTTTGCTTCCACTTTGTCTTTTCTTCATTTTGGATATTTTTAATGATTACTGGTAGAGGATACATCACCATTGAGCATCTAGGGAAGAAGTACTTTCTTAGAAAACAAGGCATTCATTTCATGATGGTAATAAGTACAACTACATTTAATTAGACTGAATTACGAGGATCTTAGCGATCTGGTACATTACAATTGCCTCCTCATAAACTAAGCTGAACTCCTTGTCTCGACCCACAGACTATGTGTGACATCAATCAAATGAGTGGAGCTAATGTAACATGAACATTAACCTCTTCAAAACAATGTCCTTACTCAGTAGAAATCAAAGGGGTGAATTCTTAAATAGTTGCAGAGACTGGATGTGGATAGGCCTGCAATTCTTGACACTAGCTAACACGTTAGTTTGCCAGTCTGCATTCAGACAATGTTTAAATATGCAAGTTAATGTTCAATCTCTAACAACAAATCCTGGGGAGTGGAGGTGAGTCTGGTCCTTCATCGAACACTTTGAAACTCTTAATATCCACCCTAGCCATAAATTCAAGATGGTGATGATGTCTGCCTACTATGATCCCTTTTTATGTTGAAATACTTAACAGTTTTAGTATAATGCATTCAAACCAAATTATCACCCTGTATAGAGTTTTAAGTGTCACAGGCTGTCAACAAAATGCCACTGATCTTAAAATGTTTTCAGTAAATACATGCTAATATTAAGTATGTACATCACTCCTCTCACCTCAGTCTTTTAGTTTCAATGCAAAACCTAATTAGAGATTCAGCAAGTGATGCCCACAAACTAAGTTTCCTGTCACGTAGTTTATAAACTCTTTGGTATCCAGGAAATTCAATGAAAACTTTCACTGGTGAACTGTAGTTCCGTGCATTCATGCAATGGAAAGACATTCCTGCAGTGAAGAACAACGAAATCTACATTATTGGAGGAACCTAACTTTTATCTTGGCAACAGCTTTGTCTCCACTATGAATAATGCATAGCGATGGAAAAACACAAACACTTGCATGTTAATTCTCTTGCAAGGCATTTGGTCTCTTGATTAGTAACAACATCATGTGAATAATTCTATCCTTTGTGGGCAAGAAAAAAAATCGAACCTTGAAATACTTTGGTATATTTTGTCAGGAAGCTGGTAAATATCCTTCTGCTCATTAAGTAACAGGAATGCTTTAGAAAGTTCGAACTAGGTTGTGTTGATAACTGACATGGCTATGATGATAATACGATGATGAATATGATAGAATCAAACAAACCAGGCACTCTCCAAAAACAACCCTGGATATTCTGTTACAAATATTTGTAAGCAAATGCAGATTTGAGGTAGAGCAATAGATTACGCCATGCAGATCATTGCAAACAGTTCAAAATATCTGATAAACTTAAATTAGTGTATCTGACTCAAGATGGCGGCAGAGTAGTATGCTCCAGTTGGAGCTCCTTTTCCTTTTTTTTCTTATTCTTCCCTTTTCTGCAGTATTATATTCCCAACCCCTCTCTGCCAACTTTAATTCTTAAACTTACCCAGAGGGAATGGAGAATGGAGGCCAACCCAGCACAGGAGGCCAGTCAGAGACTGTGCCGTGCAGAAGACAAGTCCTGAAGGTGGGTCATGAGCCGGAGCCTGGAGCGGGAGGCAATCTGAGCTCGGACCAGCCTCAGAGATGAGTCCTGGTGGCTTTTTCTGGAGGCGCCTTCTGGAGATTAGTCCAGGTCAGAGGACAGTGCTTGGTGGCAGCGAGGCCTTGTGCTCTTAAACTGGTGGGCGCGGACTCAGTGAAAAGGACTATAATTTGAGTAGACTAATTGAGATGTACAGAATGGAAACTGATCCTTTGGTCCAACTTGTCCATGCCGACCAGTATCCTGAATTAGTCTCGTACCATTTCCCAGCACTTGGCTCATAACCCTCTAAAGTTGCAGTGTGGTGCTGGAAAAGCACAGCCGGTCAGGCAGCATCCGAGGAGCAGGAGAATCAATGTTTCAGCATATGCCCTTTATCATGAAAGGCTCCTGCTCCTCGGATGCGGCCTACTGGCCATATGTTTCCTGCACCACACACTTCGACTCTTATCTCCAGCATCTGCAGTCCTAACTTTCTTCATATCCATCTAAACCCCGCCTATTCATATACCCTTCCAGATGCCTATTAAATGATGTGATTGTACCAGCCTCCATCACTTTCTCTGGCAGCTCATTCCATAGACGTACCACCCTCTGTGTGAAAAAGTTGCCCCGTAGGTCTCTTTTGTATCTTTCCTCTCTCACATTAAACCTATGCCTTCTAGTTCTGGACTCTCCCACCCCAAGGAAAAGACCTTGTCTATTTGTCCTATCCATGCCCCTCATGATTTTATAAATCTTTATAAAGTCACCCCTCAGCCTCCAAAACTCCAGGGAAAACAGCCCCAGCATATTCAGCCTCTTCTAATGGAACATAGAACATAGAACAATATAGCGCAGAATAGGCCCTTCGGCCCTCAATGTTGCGCCGACCTGTGAACTATTCTCAGCTCGTCCCCCTATACTCTCCCATCATCATCCATATCCTTATCCAAGGATTGTTTAAATCTCCCTTCTGATCTTGTCCACCCCAGTCGAACACCCACACCTCCACATCACAGATCATTGAAGGTGGTAGGATGGGGTGGGGGGGAGCAGTAAATAAAGCATATAGTGCCCTCAGCTTAATTAACAGGGGCAAGAAGTTGATGTCAAACTTATACAAGACATGTGTTCGCCCTTGGCTGTAGGATTGTGCACAGTTGTGGGCACCATGTTAATGAGGAGATGTGAACATATTGCAGATGTGGATTACAGGAATGGCTCACCCCTGCATTTCCCATGGCCAATCCACCCAAACTACACATATCCAGACCGTGGGAGCAAACCGGAGCACCCAGAGGAAAGCCACCCACTCATGGGGAGCCAGAGCCACAGAGGTGCACACATCCCTCCATCCCACCTGGCCAAGCTGAGCAGGTCTCCCAAACCGATCGAATCCCACCCATCAGTACCCGCCCTAAGACCCTCCAAACCACACACCCACCCAACACTCCCCCCCCCCCCCCCCCCCCCCCCAATATAGCTCAAACTCTCCAACCCTAGCAACATTCTTGTAAATCTTTTCTTAGCCGTTAATTTTTAAAGATAGTTTTATTCCTATTCTGGACTGTGAGTAAGTAGAGTACTTTTTAAAACTTTGTATTCCTATGCTAAATGTTTTTTTTGTTACACTCTTTCAACTCTGTAACAAACACCTGAAGCATCTGTATCTAGGTACCAAGATGCTGCCAAAGCAGCAAAATTAGAAACTTTTCACTACACTCATTTGAGTGCACATCAACGTAAAGGCTATCCTGTTCTATTCCACACATTTAGAATGGAATTTAAAAAACCCCACAACTGTTCATGTGCAAACGCCTGAATAGATTGACATCAATGTAAATTGCATTAAATAATTACCAGGGATGTTGCAACATAAGTCCAAATGGCTATTCTATTCCTGGTCAGATTAAGAAAAGTTTGTGTTGTTTCTCACTTACTTTTGCTTTTATCCATATTTTTCTTCCTTTCTTCCCTTTGGGAGCATTCTTGACAATAATTGTGCTCTTTTGGAAATATATGTTGACCGTATTTCAGATACATTGAACCTTATATATTTAAAATAAATTTAATCAAATCATTTTTTTTTATTTTTAGTTGTCATAACTCTGCAAGAACTGGTCTTCATATAGAGAACCCACTGTAGCTTAACAGGACTGTATAATTTTACTGAGTCGCAGAGTTTCCCATGTTCAAAGGATCCCAGATTCCACCCAGATAATGTATTCACTTTTGGTCAAAGCCACAAGTTAACAGAGAATTATGACTCTCTCAATATCTAGTTTATTTCTGTTCAAAGCCAATGCAGTTCAAGTTAATGCTGACTTCCCTAGCAGTTGTCAAATGCTTTTATTTTGAGTCAATACAGTGCAGCACAATCCTTCCATACTGAAAAAGCTCTCCAACAAGACTGGACTATTTTTTGTAGCTGTACCTGATTTCTAATGTGCAGTATCCTAAAGCAAGAATCAGTACAAACAAATTCACACAATGGCTCACAATGTACTGAAGTAAAATGCTGGCATTTCATGGGATTCCTCAGTTGCTGGGGTTAGTCTTGAATTTCCCCATAATATAGTCAAGCTGGAGACACAAGAGTTCTTTATTCAATGTTAGTGGTATAGTGGAAGTGTTTAACAGGAACAGAAACAGGTGCAAAAGCATTCACATTCCTCTGTTTTTCTGGATGAGAAATGCTCCAGAGATGTGTGTTTTGTAGTAAAGATGTGTTACATTACAGTTGCCTTGTACATGCAGCTCAATATAGCCCAAGGAGACGACAAGTAAGAGGCTTGGCAGGTGGAAGGCATGCAAAACCAATTGGAAGATCAGTTAAAGATGCAACAACTACCTGAAAGCAATATGGAAGTGAAGCTATTGCTGATTGAAAGGGACATTTATGGTACCCTAATCTAGGAAATTATCTACTAGCTTTCATACCTTACCAGTACATTAACATTCCTAAATTTTATGAACATACAGGAATAGATGACTTGGCCCTCAGACTTGCTCAGCCCTTCAATAAGATCATGGTGGATCTGATTACTCCACTGTACCTCTTACTCCCTGATAAATGTTCACTCCTTTTCTTATCAAGAATCTATCTATCAACGTCTTAATAATAGTCAAAAATATTGTGAAAGAGAATTCTAAAGACTTATGACCTCTGTGGGAAAAGAACTTTCTCCACCTGTCTTGAATGAGCAATCCCTTAATTTTAAATAGTAACCCCTAGTTCTAGAGTCTCTGGCAAGAGGAAATATCCTCTCCACATCCACCTCGTCAGGACCTCTCAAAATCTCATATCTCAGTCAAGGCACCTCATTGTAACATTGCTGTAATATTGTATTCATTGTTCCATTAACCCTGTGCACTTCGTATGTTATGATCTTCCTATACTACATGGAAACAAAATTTTTCACTGTACTTAGGTACGTATGACAATAATAAGTCAAATCAAATCAAATCTTTTATTCTTTTAAACACCAGCTGAAACAAGACTAGCCTACTGAACTTTCCTTCATGAGCTAACCCACCCATTCCAAGAAATAAGTGATAAACTTTCCCTGAACTGCTTCCAAAGCTTTTACATCTTTCCCTAAGGAAGGAGTTTAATACTGTGCACAATATGTCAGATATGGTCTCACCATGGGGTGGCACGATGGCTCAGTGTTTAGCACTGCTGCCTCACAGCAGCAGGGAACCGGGTTCAATTCCCACCTGGGGAAGCTATCTGTGTGGAGTTTGCACATTCTCCCTGTGTCTGCATAGGTTTCCTCCGGGTGCTCCAGTTACCTCCCACAATCCAAAGATGTGCAGGTTAGGTAATTGACCATGCTAAATTGCTGTAGAGTTAAGTGCAGGGGTGAATGTAAGGGAATGGGTCTGGGTGGGTTGCTTTTCGAAGGGTTGGTGTTGACTTGTTGGGCTGAAGGGCCTGTTTCCACACTGTAGGGAATCTAAGAAATCTTGTATACCTCTGAACTTTTCCTGAATGTATGAGCTCAGACATCTCACACGAATGACTCCTTAGGAACACCATTTCCCAACAACAGTGTCTGTACATACAACCATTTCATTTGTAACATAACTTCAATGAAAATCCTAAAGTCTCAGATTTTGGGCTTGCACATAACCAGTAGGGTGTTGAAGTAGGAGTTCTACTGTCTCCACCAACCCCTCTTTCACTACCACCATTATCACCTTTCATTTGTAACTTTGAGTAAATTCCTAACACAGGAAAAAAATTATTTAGAGACTTTGTCCTGCAGCACACTTGATTGATGAGGCAAAAATTCAGCAAATGTGGACCTCTGAGAGTGCTTGCAGCCTGGCATTAATAAAATTCACTGTGAGGCTGAGTGAAAAGGCAAAGTAATTGCTCCCAGTTACATTCTGAAATGATGTGGGCAACTCTGCTCCCTTTGAAGGTGAATTTTTGGCAATGCTATAATAGGAACACCACCAAAAGAAAAGTGCTGTATTGAAAGCTGGAATCCAACAAGAAAACACATATGTCAGCTGCATGAAGCAAATAGTCAGTCACCTTTCTCAAAACAGACAGCTCTAAGCAGCACACTGGTATTGGGAGGAAGCGAAGGTTAATGTGCTCCTCACTACTTTAATTTCAGGTACTTTTGATACACTGTACTTAAATATTGTTGTTTAATACTGCGATATCATTTGACCTGCAATCAATAAAATTATAATTTATTGAAAAAGTGTTTGTGAAATCTGTAATTGTTTTTCAAGATTGTTTGAGAAAAACTTTAAAGATTTTGCATCAATTTTATTGGGAACTCTGTTGTGATCTAAGGAAAAGAGGATTCATAGAAATGTGCCTTGTTGATAATTGTTAAAAAGAGTTGAAAGCTGTCATCACATAGGACATCTGACCGACCCCGTATGAATAAAGAACAATGCAGTGTGAAGCTGTTTAGTTACACAGAGCCACATTTATGTGGGGTGTGATACAGGCACTTGATCTAATGATGATTTAAAGTGAAATCCATCTTTTCATTTAAAGTATTATTTGACTGTTTATTCATGATTAGATTTTATTGCTCTGTAGAACCTTGTTAGTAACTCTCCATTTTTAAGTTGTTCAGTCAATTTGATTATTTTAGCTTGAAGGTCCCCCACAGAGATGTTAACAAGCATCATGATGGTGTTCAACTGACTTAGCATATAATGACTCTGATGCTATCTACAGGCAAATCTATGAAAATCAGTGGGCTTGAATAATGGACAAATCCCAGTTCAATACACAAGCAACCAATTGAAATCAATCTTATTTGTTCATTGTACTTGAGCTACACAGTAAAATGCAAGTTGACAGCTGAGGAGCAGCCGATAGTAAAGGCATTCAGTACAATGCGCTCCTCACATCCATGGACGTTACTGTTTGTATCAACCCAGAAGAAAATGTCAATTTACAAAAAAACTTCTCAATTCTAAGCTGCCTCAACTCAGCCACCAAATAATGTTACCAAATTCCTTTTGACTAAATCGTGATTTTTTTTATTAATAATTACAATTATTTTATTCAAATTCTGTTTCGGTGTTACTGTTGCCATCCCCTTGGTTAGCAGCTCCAGCTTGCTTGCTTATTGATTACTTGTCATTTCCTCCTTATCCTTAAACTTATCAACATGGTCTGATGCACCTTTCAGATGTTTTGTCAGCTTTCCTTCACTTTTCCACAAAGCCTCTACCCCATCAACATTCTCTTCTATTCTAATTTCCATTCCACTCTTTTTTCCAGCTCTTGTCCCTTCATACCTCCACACTGTAACCCTCTCCTCTGCATACATTTAATTATCTCTGCACCTCTGTAGAATCCTGACAGTGTGGAAACAGATCCTTCAGTCCAACAAGTCCATACTGACACTCTGATGATTATCTCACCCAAACCCATTCCCCTACCCTATTACTCTACATTTACCCATAACAAGCACACTACGGGCAATTTAACATGCCAATTCATCTAACCGGCACATCTTTGGATTGTGGGAGGAAACCAGAGCACACGGAGAAAACCCACGCAGATGCGGGGAGAATGTGCAAACTCTATATTGGCACTCGCCCGAGGCTGGAATCACACCCGGGTGTCTGGCACTATGAGGCAGCAATGCTAACCACTGAGCCACCATGCTGCCCTCTAACGCTGATAGATTTGAGTTCAACATCCAACTTTTCAAAGGCAATACTAACCCAACATGTCCACTAGGAATTTCGTAAAACTAACACTGATTTCATTCTCTTTTGAAGTTGATGGAGAATAAAAATTGGGCTGGAGTTGGAAATCAGACATTCCACCAAATCTTGAGACTCTCTGAGCCAGTGAGTTATGATGAATGAGGCCCATTGTTTGCAATATCACGGGAGATCAAATAGTTGCTATAAAATCTGATGCAGGTGGCTATTTGAGAAACAATAGCATTGTATGAAAGTTTTATTTATGCACTGGGGTTTGTAATAAATATTACCTAAAATGTTGAGAACACATGGAATGGTCAAAATATTCATTTGTTAGAATATGTGGCAAAATAGCCTCAAGACCTCATCACATTAAACTGGTGCCTTGTTGATTTTGCATTCATGAAAAGGGAACCGTGCCCACTAAGAACATATATCAGAAATTCCGGCATGTGTCCTGAATACTTTTCCAACCAATTTTGAAACATGGTCCAGAATTTTCAACATGCACGCTCAGCAGGTGAGGCTGTTAGAAGTGTGAAGTTGGAAAATCAACTAAATAAGAACACATGAGAATTAGATGTTGCCATCTAAGGAATGCTGTTTCAAAAAGTGATCTGGAATCAAGAGGCAAAAAAAATCTTTCTTTATTCAGTGGTTTCATCGGCTTGGCAAACATTTATTGCTCATCCCTAGTTGCCCTTGAAAAGGTGATGGTGAGCTGCCTTCTTGAACCATTCCAGCCCATTTGTTGTATTATGGCTTTAGGAAGACAGTTCAAGGATTTTGACTCAATGGCACTGTAAGAACAGCTAAATAACACAATGGTGAGTGTGGCTCAGAGAGGAACATGCAAGCAGTGGTCTTCCCAAAGATCTGCTACCCTTGTTCTCCTAGATGATAACAGTTATACATTTGGAAGATGTTGATGAAGGAATATTGGTGAATTTCCACAGTGCATCTTGTAGATGGTATGCACTGCTGGTACTGAATATTGGTGATAAAGGAAGTGAATGTTTGTGGATGTGGTGCCAATCATCATTCTGGATGTATCAAGCTTTTTGAGTGTTGTTAAAATTCCAATTATCTGGGCAAGTGGAAAATTATTCCATCATGTTCCTGACTTTTGCCTTATAGATGGCAAACCAACCCTGGGGAGTCAGGAGATGAGTTTCTCACACAGGATTCCTTGTCTTTAACCTGCTTTTGTAGCCACAGTATTTTTGTAGCTAGCCTAGTTCAGTTTCTAGTCAAAGATAAACCCCAGAAAGTTGACAGTCATGGATTCAATGATGTAAACACCAATGAATGTCAAACAGTGATTGTTAGATTCTCATTTGTTTGAGATAGTCATTGCTTGGCACTAATGTGACAGGAATGTTGCTGACCACTTGACAGCCCGTGCCTGAATATTGCTTCAGATCTTGCTATCTTTGGAAATAGACAACTTCAGTATCTGAGGAATTTTGAATAATGCATTGGAGCATTGAGTAATCATTGGTGAACATCCTCACTTCCTGGCTTTATGATACAGGGAAGGTTTTTGATGAAGCATCCTTATTTACATAAGTATAATGATGTACTTTTTGAAAAGTTACCTCATTTCTATATTTGATATAAGGCTCTGATTTTTACACAAATATGTCTGAAGATGTAAAAAGTTTCATAATCCTGTAAAACACTGATAATGAAGTGCTTGAGTACTTTATTCTAATTATATATTTAACATTGTAGACCTGTGAACTATTATCCCATCTCTTAGAGAAATTCAAGGTATTCAATATTTATAGCAACGAAATATAAAAATGTCACAAGTCACATATTAATGAATTCAGGAGTAAATTTCTATCATCATCACACCAACTAGAAGCCTCTCCCATGAGAAACACAAGAGAGTCAACTCCAACAGGTCAGAGGTTCTAAAGAAATGTCCACTTAATGGTCTGTTATTTGTCTGTCAGTGTCGGTTTTAATTTGTATAAAACTGTGTCTCCATTAAAGTACAAGATCATCCCAAGCACTATCAGAACAGCAACAATAATTTGTCATCTTAATTCATTTCTCTGATTGCATCTTAATGGTTCTCTTGTCTATTGTATGAGGTAGCTAACACCTGTAACATTGAATGGACATTACAAGATTAACTCCACATTTCGGGATATACAAGTCTGTTCCTGGGAGAAGCCAAGAGTTCTGCATGTGGACTACTGGAGACCAAGTGCCTGCTTGGCCCCAGGCAGGGGAGGACCGGGCAGTGTCTGCAATCAGGAACAGGGGCAGTAGCCAAGCACGTGGAAGCCAATAGCCTCAAAGCCCAGAGGCTATAAGAGTGCAGCTCTGATATGGGGACCTCAGGTATGAGATTGTCTGGTTGCTCCCAACGACAGGATGGCAGCTGTAGTAGAGAACTGGATCCAGCACCTCTGGGTCTGCTCAATAAACAAACACATCCAAACATTGCGTGCTTGCTTGAATGTTGGTGAGGACTACTCTCCCAAAACTTTGAGATATGGATGCCTGCTTGCTACACAGATGGTAAGTTAGCTGCATGAGCTGCTGGCAGATGGTGCAGGTGTGAAATTGAAGTAGTACAGTGCTGTATAAGAGCTGTCTGGCCCCTTGACTGAGGACTGCTCTCGAGCAAGGCAATCTGTCTGTTATGTGACTACTCTAATGGGCACAACAAAGCAAAGAAAACGGTAATGTGGGCATCCAGTTGGGTGCTAAGCTGGCAAGTGAGCAGCTCTGAAGTTCAGTGTGGTCCAATCCATGAGCTGTATGCCTCTCCAAGTGTGCAAAGTGTTCTTGCAACATCCTTTTGATACTAGTTGCTGGTGCACCCCCCTCAATGCCTGCCTCCACTACACTTCTAGGCAGCAAATTCCATACTCTAACCATCACCCTTAGTTCTTTTGTACATCATTTAAAATCTATGCCCTCTCATTTGTCTTCCTCTTAGATGTAAGATTAGTCTCTCCGTATCTATTCTATTCAGCTGGCTTCCAGCGTTAAGATAGGCTTCATTGGAACTCTTGTTTGACTCTGCCACATTTCTCACAATTGCCCACATCATTCAAGCCCCGATGTATTTCTGCCCCAAGTCTCCAGCCCAAAATGTCAGCAGATTTAGGCCATTCAGCCTATCAAATCTGTTTTGCCATTCGGTCATGGCTGATATGTTTCTCAAACCCATTCTCCTGCCTTCTCCCTGTAACCCTTGAGCCCCTTACAATCTGTCTTCAATACACCCAATGACTTGGCTTTGACAGCCTTCTGAGGCAATGAGTTCCACAGATAAACCAACTTCTGGCTGAAGAAATTCCTCATCTCAGTTCTAAAGAGTCATCCCTGCAACTCTGAGACTTTGCCCTCAGATCCTCAACTCTCTTATTAGTGGGAAGATCTTCTCTATGTCCAATCAATGCAGATCTCTCAGTGTTCTACGAGTTTCGATCAGACTCCCCCCATCATCGTTCTATACTCCGAGTAGAGACCCAGAGTCCTCAACCACTCATCAAATGACAAGCGCCTCCTCCCCTTGATTATTCTCGTAAACCTCCTCTGGAGCTCCTCCAATACCAACACATCCCTCCTTAGATATGCGGCCCAAAATTGCTCGCAATATTCCAAACACCGCCTGATCAGAGTCTTACACCACCTCAGCAGCATACCTCAGCTCTTGTATTCTAACACTCTTGCTAATGGTGCACACCCCTCAATGCCTGCCTCCACTGCTAATCTTACATTTGTCTCCCTAACTGCCAATTGAACCTATATGTTAACCTTAAGAAAATCCCAAATTAAGACACCATGCGACACATTTCTGAAGTCATTCCCTGTTTAGAAAATAGGCTATGTCTCTATTCTTCCTACCAAAGTGTATAACTTCACATTTCCCTACATCTTATTCTATTCACTGCTTCCTTCCCCAACTCTCCTAACCTGTCCAAGCCCTTCTACAGCCTCCCTGCTTCCTGAACGCTTCCTGAACACGACCTGACCACCCCACCCCACTTAAGTTTATGTCATCTGTAAACTTAGCATCAATGGCATCAGTTCCTTCATATAATGTGAATCGTTGTGGTCCCAAAACAGACCACAATCGATCTGGTGTTATGTTTCTAGCTGGTAATTTTGAAAAGCAACGAGACCTCAACCTTTGAAGTGCACCATTCTTCAGGGTGTTTCAATTACCATACCCCATCAATTACCATCAATTCCTAAATCTAGGAATTGTATCTAAAGTAGAATACATGATTGTGAACTAAATATTTATAACACTAGTGAATGATCACAATGTGGGAGTGACTATCTCAAGCAGTAATTTAGAAAACTTCCATTCATGGATTTAAGGGGAAGCTAGTTAACCAATAAGGCAAGAAGGTATAGAAGGATATCCTGATTCCCCAGCCCACTTCCTATCTCTCCCTCACCTTTGATGGTTTACATTGCTGTTAACAGGCTTTGCATGGAAATTCATTAATTGCAACACATGGGTCATTTACTGACAGTGGTGGTTAATGGATGAAAAGTATCACAGGTGATTTGGCAATGAGAAACAAAAAAGCATTCAGCAGTGTGTAGAAGCATTTAAAAAGGATATCCTGATAGGCTGAGATTTCAGTCAAATGGCCTGTAGATGTGCTGCATGTTCTGTGAAATTCTATGTAATGTGATTAATTATAGGATCATAAAGTACAGAAAATGCCCTTTGGCCCATCTACTCCATGCTGCCAAAATTACACTGAAACTATACTAGTTCCACTTTCCAGCACTGGGGTGCAGGTACACAGTACTACCTTGCTCAAGGAAGTGTATTCTTTTGTATCTATCCATAACTAAAAGGCAAATATTACAGTAAGATAAATATTTTCAGACTTGGTAGATGTAGACAGTTATATTACCTGAGGGTTTGTTTTGAGTCCACTCTTAGCTACTGTCGTATATAAATGTTCTGGATTTTAAAATGAAAGTGAGAAGTTGCATACTTTGTTTATGTGATGAAAAATTGACTGAAGAACTGTAAAAAAAAAAGCGGTTAAAGCATCTTCAGCCAGAGATGCCAAGTGGAATGAACCATCTTGATCTCTTCTTATGGTTCCTAGGGTTACAGATGCCAGTCATTCGACAATACACTTCACCCCAATAGATGACAAGAATTGGCTGATGGCACTGTCATAGAGTCATAGAGGTGTACAGCATGGAAACAGTCCCTTCGGTCCAACCCGTCCATGCCAACCAGATATCCCAAGCCAGTCTAGTCCCAACTCCCAGCGCTCAGCACATATCCCGCAAATCCTTCCTATTCATATACCCATCCAAATGCCTCTTAAATTTTGCAACTGTACCAGCTGATTCCTAATGAAGGGCTTGTGCCCGAAACATCGAATTTCCTGTTCCTTGGATGCTGCCTGGCCTGCTGCACTTTAACCAGTAACACATTTTCAGCAACTGTACCAGCCTCTACCACATCCTCTGGCAGCTCATTCCATACACGTACCACCCTCTGCATGAAAAAGTTGTCCCTTAGTTCTCTTTTATATCTTTCTCCTCCCACCCTAAACCTATGCCCTATAGTTCTGGACTGTCTGACCCCAGGGAAAAGACTTTGTCTATTTATTCTATCCATGTCCCTCATAATTTTGTAAACGTCGATAAGGTCAGACCTCAGCTTCTGACACTCCAGAGAAAAATAGCCCCAGCCTGTTCAGCCTCTCCCTGTAGCTCAAATCTGCCAACCCTGGCAACATCCTTGTAAATCGTTTCTGAACCATTTCAAATTTCACAATATCTTTCCGATAGGAAGGAGACCAGAATTGCACGCAATATTCCAACAGTAGCCTCACAAATGTCCTGTACAGCCGCGACATGACCTCCCAACACCTGTACTCAATACTCTGACCAATAAAAGAAATGCCTTCTTCCCTATCCTATCTACCTGCGACTCCACTTTCAAGGAACTACAAACCTGCACTCCAAGGTCTCTTTGTTCAGCAACGCTCCCTAGGACCTTACCATTAAGTGTATAAGTCCCGTTAAGATTTGCTTTCCCAAAATGCAGCATCTCGCATTTATCTGAATTAAACTCCATCTGCCACTTCTCAGCCCATTGGCCCATCTGGTCCAGATCCTGTTGTAATCTGAGGTAACCCTCTTCGCTGTCCACTACACCTCAAATTTTGGTGTCATCTGCAAACTTACTAACTGTACTTCTAATGCTTGCATCCAAATCATTTATGTAAATGACAAAAAGTAGAGGACCCAGCACTGATCCTTGTGGCACTCCACTGGTCACAAGCCTCCAGTCTGAAAAACAACCCATTACCGCCACCCTCTGTCTTCTACCTTTGAGCCAGTTCTGTATCCAAATGGCTAGTTCTCCCTGTATTCCATGAAATCTAACTTTGCTAATCGGACTCCCATGGGGAACCTTGTTGAAGGCCTTACTGAAGTCCATATAGATCACATCTACCGCTCTGCCCTCATCAAACTTCTTTGTTACTTCTTGAAAAAGCTCAATCAAGTTTGTGAGACATGATTTTCCACGCACAAAGCCATGTTGACTATCCCGAATCAGTCCTTGCCTTTCCAAATACATGTACATCCTGTCCCTCAGGATTCCCTCCAACAACTTGCCCACCACCTTTGTCAGGCTCACTGGTCTATAGTTCCCTGGCTTGTCCTTACCACCATTCTTAAATTGTGGCACCATGTTTGCCAACCTCCAGTCTTCCGGCACCTCACCTGTGACTAGCGATGATGCAAATGTCTCAGCAAGAGGCCCGGCAATCACTTCTCTAGCTTCCCACAGAGTTCTCGGGTACACCTGATCAGGTCCTGGGGATTTATCCACTTTCAACCATTTCAAGACATCCAGCTCTTCCTCCTCTGTAATCTGGACATTTTGCAAGATGTCACCACCTATTTCCTTACAGTCTATATCTTCCATATCCTTTTCCACAGTAAACACTGATGCAAAATATTCATTTAGTATCTCCCCCATTTTCTGTGGCTCCACACAAAGGCCTCCTTACTGATCTTTGAGGGGCCCTATTGTCTCCCTAGATATCCTTTTGTCCTTAATATATTTGTAAAAACCCTTTGGATTCTACTTAATTCTATTTGAAAGCTATCTCATGTCCCCGTTTTGCCCTCCTGATTTCCCTCTTAAGTATACTCCTACTTTCTTTATACTCTTCTAAGGATTCACTCGATCTATCCTGTCTATACATGACATATGCTTCCTTCTTTTTCTTAACCAAACTCTCAATTTCTTTAGTCATCCAGCATTCCTTATACCTACCAGCCTTCCCTTTCACCCTGACAGGAATATACTTTCTCTGGATTCTTGTTATCTCATTTCTGAAGGCTTCCCATTTTCCAGCTGTCCCTTTACCTGCGAACATCTGCCTCCAATCAGCTTTCGAAAGTTCTTGCCTAATACCATCAAAATTGGCCTTTCTCCAATTTAGAACTTCAACTTTTAGATCTGATCTGTCCTTTTCCATCACAAATTTAAAACAAATAGAATTATGGTCGTTGGCCCCAAAGTGCTCCCCCACTGACACGTCAGTCACCTGCCCTGCCTTATTTCCCAAGAGTAGGTCAAGTTTTGCACCTTCTCTAGTAGATACATTCACAAACTGAATTAGAAAATTGTCTTGTACACACTTAAGAAATTCCTCTCCATCTAAACCTTTAAAACTATGGCAATCCCAGTCAATGTTTGGAAAGTTAAAATCCCCAACCATAACTACCCTATTATTCTTACAGAAAGCTGAGATCTCCGAACAAATTTGTTTCTCAATTTCCCTCTGACTATTGGGGCGTCTATGATACAATCCCAATAAGGTGATCATCCTTTTCTTATTTCTCAGTTCCACCCAAATAACTTCCCTGGATGTATTTCCGGGAATATCCTCCCTCAGCACAGCTGTAATGCTATCCCGAATCAAAAATGCCACTCCCCCTTCTCTCTTGCCTCCCTTTCTATCCTTCCTGTAGTATTTGTATCCTGGAACATTCAGCTGCCAGTCCTCCCCATCCCTGAGCCATGTTTTCATAATTGCTGTGATATCCCAATCCCATGTTCCTAACCATACCCTGAGTTCATTTGCCTTTACTGTTAGGTCCCTTGCATTGAAATAAATGCAGTTTAATTTATTAGTCCTACCTTGTCCCTGCCTGCCCTGATTGTTTGACTCACTTCTGTTCTAAGTTGTACCCGTCTCAGATCGATCTCTTTCCCCCATTATCTCCCTGGGTCCCACCCACCCACCTTCCCCAACCTTACTAGTTTAAATCCTCCCAAGCAGTTCTAGCAAATTTTCCTGCCAGTATATTAGTCCCCCTCCAATTTAGGTGCAATCTGTCCTTCTTGTACAGGTCACTTCTACCCCAAAAGAGATTCCATTGATCCAAAAATGTGAATCCTTCTCCCATACACCAGCTCCTCAGTCATGCATTCATCTACTCTATCCTCCTATTCCTGCCCTCACTAGCTCGTAGCACTGGGAGTAATCCTTTGAGAACCTCCTTTCTAAATTTCTGCCTAACTCTCTAATCTCCCTTCAGAGTCTCAACATTTTCCCTTCCAATGTCAAGACCATGGGACATGACAACTCCTAGGGGTAGTACTGACCTGCATGCTGACACCTCTGATGCTGTGTCAGAGAACCTGAGAGCACATTTTCTACCTTATATTCTGACAAATCAGGTTTAATATAGGTCACACATCTTTCTCAGCTACTTTGCAACATGAATGCACATTGACATATAGGCAAGTGTCAGGAGTGCAGGTCACTTTAAATGGTACCAGCTCTCATGAATTTGAAACCCTACAGAGTCATTCAACAATAAATTCAGTACTAGGTTGCACATCACCAGTTTTAAGTCAGAAAACATAAGACATTTTGTATGCCGTCTGCATTGAAAGGAACAGGCATGCATAATGCTGCAACAGGATCCCTGCTCTGATTTTTAGTTGCATCTTTCTAGGGATTCACTTCAGTTTGAGTGAGTTAGTTTGTTTCAATATGTTAACATTTAATTTTATAAATGTAGTAGCAGATATTAAAAGGTATGACTACCTACAAAACACAAGAACCATACATAACAAAGTGTGCATACAGGCACAAATTTGTGCTCACAAACACATATGCAAACAAAACTGAACACGTATATATACAAGTTAGCAAATGAATAATAAAATTAGATGCTACTCTAATATACAATAATGCAGCTAAATTATAGGTATTACTGTACACACAGCTGCATTTGAAAAAGATATAATCTAATGAACTTCTTAAACTGTTTTACAGAGGAAGCTAATTCTATGATCTTTGGTTACACATTCCAAGAGAAAACTTTCTGGGTTTTTGTCGACCCAAGCCTTTTATTGAGAAGATTAAGACTCTGTGTAATATTATTCCACTCAAAGTCACATTCTGGCAGCTTTGGAACATTCATAATATTTATAATATTGCAACAATTTTCCATATGTAATGTAGGATATTAGACTATCCAGACATCTCAGTAATATATTGAACTACTTTGCGATAGATAATATAATACTGTACTTCTTTCAGGAACAAGGAGTCCTTGATTAGTTCTTTTATCTATGGATAAACTAATCCAGCATTCATTCTTGCTGTCAAAATTAAAAGTATCTTTTACAATAGTCAGTTCAGAAATGTTCAATGCTACTTTGTAAAATGGAAGTTTTTTGGAATGTAAGCGCATGCCTAAACATATGTCTTATTTTGAAACATAGTCTTGAAATTTACCACCATTTCGCTGTTTTAAATTGCAAATGGATTTTAGTTTGTCCAAAGTTGGAGATGTAGAATTTAGCTGTTGCACCTCAGTGTAAACACCTGAATGAGCCAAATATTCATCTGAGTATGTGCATGAGAACCAAGCTACGTTTTTCATTTAAAGTAATGGACGGAGGAACTAGGTTTTCTTTTCTCACTGTACTATTCCCAGGTGATAGTCTACCAATTAATACAAACCTTTCCCAGATGACACACAATTTAACAATAAGCAATAGTATTTTAAATAGGAAAAAGAGGACTTCAGTTACTTCGCACAATTTTGTTCTTCATCTAAGTTTGCCATTTCCAATTAATCATACTATTGCCCAACACACCCTGATACTCCATTCCCAACACCATGCACATACACAAGCATCACAAGGTTTTATGGGAAATAAATGCATGATTTAAATTAAGCAGCATTTTTTAAAAGTGCATGAGCAATCTTCAGTCGTAGATCCAATCAGCGGATTGTACCTAAACATCATCAAAACAATATAAAGTAATAAGGAATACACTAGCCTGGAATTTATTAATAGGGACTTGGCATACAAGAATAAAATGATAGTGCTGAACTTATATACAAGACTCTTGTCAGTGATCAGCTGAGGCAGTGTGTACAGTTCTGGGCACACACTGTAGGATGAAGCTGAAAATGGAGAGAATCCAGAAGAAAATAAAGAGAAAGGGTTCCAGGGATGAGAAATTTTTCTTATGTGGATAGATCGGAGAAGTCGGGACAGTTTTCCTTGGAGAGAAGAACACTTAGAGGACGTCAAGTAGAAGTTTGCAAAACTGTCAGAAGTTTTGATAGAGTATAAAGGGAGAAACTGTTCCTGCTCATGAAAGGATTAATAATGTGGGGGCACAGATTTAAAGCGAATGAGTGAAGTGTGGTGAGTAAAAAGTCATTTCATTTGAGGAGTGGTTTAGGTCTGAAATGCGCTGCCTGGGAGTGTGGTGGAGGGAGAATAAATTGAGGCATTAAAGAGGACATTGGATAACTATTTGAATAGAAACAATGCCCATGGTTTTGGGGAAAGCAGAAAAATAGCATTAGGTCACAATGTTCATTGGAAAGCTGGTGCTGACAAGCTGAGCTGAATGACCTCCTTCTGCACTGTAACAATTTTTGAGGAATTAGAGGGCTCTACAATGCTCCAGCTCAGATTTACTTTTGGATCACTACATATGGGAGAACACCAGATACAAAAACTCAGCCAAATAATATTAATGAGACCCAAGTCTAATTCTGAACTCAGGTCAACTCCATGGGGTTTTCTTCCTATATGGTACACAACTGAGGCCCAAAATTAGGTCAAAAGTAATTTCACTTCCATAAGAATCATTCAGTCCAACTAATTTACAATGAAAGTGAAAAGCCTTACAATTGCATAAACATTTCAGAATGCATAGTTAAGTAAACCTACAATATCTCCCTTGTGCACAATACTTCAACACAGAAGAAAGATTCTTAGTCCAGGACTCAAAAGATGTCTAGCTAACTCTAACAGTAAAGCCATTCAGCTTCTCAGGCATATTTTGCTTTGAAGGTGACCTCCCTGTTAAGCTTGACATTGTGGAGAATATAAAAAAATACAATTTATAATTAAGCTTTGTTTGCAGAGATCAAACACTTCAAATCAGTTAATTGACATGCCAAAATACACTTTCACATCAACTTTAGCATTAAATTGAACACCACTAGCAAACAACAATTCAGATACGTAGAAATTCATTGCAATATACATTTCCAAAAGCATGTATATAATTTTATTAAAATTCTCGTTCACAAATTTCTACAGAGTTTCTCTGACCAGAGATGTGTGAGACCCTATGGAAATTTAAAGTGGACATTTTGAACTTTTGCTCAATGTGAGACAACAAAATTATTGTGGAACCAGTCCAATTACATCATAATGTCAAAGTCCTGATCTTAATTAGCTCAAAGACAATTCCTGTGCATTTCTCATCCAACTATTTTAGTTCCCCATTTTAAACTCAACATTTAAAAAATGATTTTCATTTGAGCTGACTCACAGCAACTTTTGGAAACCTTGGGAAAACTTGACAGCAGAGAACATTACCTTGCCCACAGAGCTTACTGGGAAAATTAAAAAGCACAATGATACTGGTTCTGATTAGGTCCTCACTATGCTTTCTTTCCCCACTACAATTGGTACCATCTGTTGTTTCCTCATGACCATTTTCTCCTCACTAAACTGTGCTTCTTTGTCCAATGAAAATCCTGAAGTGCATGTTTTTTGGATTGAATTAAGATAAAATTTTTCAAAGGCTGCATAGAGAACACATCAGAAAATTAGCGGTGCACATGACTTGCCATGTAACATTAGCAAAAGAATTAATAGTTTTTGGAAAAAAAATCCCCCAATGCCTAAGCCTTCTGATGTTCTCTCTGTACTGCTATATTTGATTGGAAGGAGATTAAGCAGTTCATTAAGTGCATGAAGTGTGTAAAAATGTCAGTCGTTGCACATATGCACTAAATGGTTGGTTTCCAATAGACAACATTTGTCAAATGTGTAAGCCATATTTATGAAGAAAGGGTGACTTCATTTGTTTGTTCAATAGCTAGATTGAGTACGTTCTAATTATTATTTCTAACTAGCAACAAAAAGTCATTAATAACTAAAATAAACACTGCATGTGCCACCAAATGTCTTCAATACTCTTTATTAAAAATGGATTATTACTCAGACAAATTAGTGATTGAGATTAAGAAAGTTTGAAGAATATGGATCAATTCAGAGGGAAGAGAACAAGGGGAATGAGATGATTGAACTCGCTGAGCATGAGGTGTTCTTCAGTGTCGAGATGAAAGAAGAACGACTCTTGGAGAAACAGATGGTAGTGGGGTGTGCTTTATGTAAATTGTGATATTAATTGAACGCTTACTTTTATGGAAGCAGCGAACATTAACTGGGGTCTCACTTGTGTGTGTATACATAGGAGCATACCATAATTGTGGTGATTACATTGTAATGTGTGTCTCTGATAATAAAATTTGGGATGGTTAAGTATGAGAGAGACAAAGAGAGAGAGAGACCAACCTGCCTCTCTCTATCCAGGTCAGGTCTTCTCGTAATGAGTATTGATTAATCCCATTTTGTCGTATAATATTACGTCTGTATAAACTGTTTTCTGGTTGGATCCAAAACATGCTGTTTTAAGAAGCATTCTATGAACTCCTCAGTAGGCTGCCTTTGACATCTGTTTTTTTACAGTCATAATGTAGATTAAAATCCCTCATGATTAACACCATACCTTTCTGACAAGCTCCTTCTATTTCTTCCTTTATACTTCCTCCTAACATGTGGTTACTGTTAGGGGACCTGTACATCATTCCCCTTAGAGACTTCTTGCCTTTATCATTTCTTGTCTCGACACAAATCACTTCCATATCCTGGTTTCCTGAACTGAGTCATCCTTCTCTACTGTGCTATAAATAACAGAGCCACCCTTGAATTATTCCCATCTCTATCTATGCAATGTCATATTCATATCTCTATAATAGCTATCAGATAACTCATTTATTTCTTTTTGCATATTAGTTCATTTGTTTAAGTTTGAATGCTGTATGCATTCATTTACAGAGTCTTTAATTTATCTATTTATTATTTTTTATAACACTTAGCCGTTCCTGTTGATTTGTTCTTTGATTTATACTCTATTTAAATAAGGTGTAGAGACCCTCAATCCAAGCCTAGCAGTCACACTGAGCAGACATTTTTACTCCTGTGAGCGGCTTGGGTGAGAAATGTGGGAAAATACAACATAAATGAAAAAAAAAATGAATTTGACACCTCGAGAAAGTTTCCAATGTTCCCCTTAAGATTTAAATGGCAATTAATCAGTGGCAATTTTCTTATTTCATGTATTTGCATCTCATTAATAGCTCAACTTATCCCATCTCTATGAAGTCTCCTGTCCTTGGTCAAGAATCTAGATGGCACCAGTTTCTCAAGTGAAAGAAAGAAGATTTACCTGGCTGCTGCTAGCTTGTTCAGGAATTCTGTCTTTATCACTCCAACCTTGCAGGCTCCATATGCACCATCCTCTCTACCCTTCATCCATGAAAGTTAGTTTCCATAAACCATCAACCTCACCATGTCATGCTGGCTCTCAGATCAACTCATGCACCAACTCATCCCTTCAGGCCTTCACTTTGGAGCTCAGGGGCACCAATGACCTGCATACTTCTGCCAGATCACTTTGCATCCATTGACACACACACACACACACACACACACACACACACACACACACACACACACACACATCTCGTGCATTTGCAGTAAATATACACCTTATGGCTTTTAGTTTAATTTCTTATTGCTTACTTACTTTCACTTACTTTGACTTGCATTGCATCAGAGCAGGAGGTGGGGTCTATTTCTCTGTAATGAATCAAAGGGTAAAAAATGGAATAAAGTTGCCATAGTCTTACCCAGACCACAGAACTTTCATTAGAGGATCAACATGTTTCAGGCAGGAGAGAGATTGAGGGGGACAATCCCTCATTGTAACTTAATCCAATAATGGAATTCAGCCCATATTGTTGGCATCAGTCTGCATTGCAAAACCAGCCACTTAGCCAAATGAGCTCACCGGCTCAGTTAGATATATGAGCATTTCGTGATAAGGCATGAGGAGCAAAGATGATGACTTGCCCCAAGTGATTGGTGAGCAGAGAAGGCCATAGAGTCTTAGAGATGTACAACATGGAAACAGACCTTTCAGTCCAACTCGTCCATGCCGATCAGATATCACAACCTAATCTAGTCCCATTTGCCATATTCCTCTAAACCTTTCCTGTTTATGTACCATCCAGATGCCTTTTAAATGTTGCAATTGTACCAGCCCCCACCACTTCTTCTGGAAGCTTATTCAATACATGGACCATCCTCTGTGTGAAAAAGTCAGCGGTTTTAGTCAGGAGTTTTGGACGATGAGGTGGGTGACAGCCATAGAATGAGCATGGTGAATGCAATATTGAGTGTTATAGTCCATGAATCTTGATGAAAGGCATGTGCAATGACACAGCTGGAGTGAATGGTGGCCCTGGTTACATGCTGTTGCCCTTTAATCTGACACAGAAGATCATTAACCTCCTTTAAAATCCTGACAATGATAAGGACTTCTACAATTCCTGTTTGCCATTTCACAAAATGGACATTTAAAAATATTTATTCATTTTTGGGATATGGGCATTGTCGGCTGACCAGCACTTATTGCCTGTCCCTAGTTGCCCTTGAGAAGGTGCTGGTGAGCTGCCTTCATGAACTGCTGCAGTCCATCTGCCGTGGCTTCACCCACAAAGCCATTAGGAAGGGAATTCCAGGATTTTGACCCATCACCAGTGAAGAAATGGCAATCTCATTCCAAGTAAGGATGGTGAGTGGCTTGGAAGAGAACTTGAAGGTGATGATGTTCCTATATATCCTCTGACCCTGTCCTTCAAAATGGAAGTGATTGTGGGTTTGGAAGTTGCTGTCTCAGGATCTTTGGTGAATTTCTGCAGTGCAAATTGTAGATAGTACACACTGCTGCTACTGAGCGTTGATGGTGGAGGGAGTGGATGTTTGTGGATGCAGTGCCAACCAAGTAAGTTGCTTTGTCCTGAACAGTGCAAAGTTTCTTGAGAGTAGCTGGGCTGCATCTATTCAGGCAAGTGGGGAGTATTCCATCGCAGTTCTGACTTGCATCTTTGAGATGGTTGATAGGCTTTGGGGTATCAGGAGGTGTGTTACTTGCCACAGTATCCAGCGAAGCATAGAAGTACTACAGTGTAGAAACAGGTCATTCAGCCCAACAAATCCATACCAACCCTCTTAAGAGCATCCCAGCCAAACCCATCCCTTCATTTCCCATGCCTAATGCATTTAACCTACACATCCCTGGACACCACAGGCAATTTAGCTTGGCGAATTCACCTAACGTGCACATCTTTGGATGATGGAAGGGAACTGGAGCATCCAGCAGAAACCCACACAAACACAGGTAGAATGTGCAAACTCCACACAGACAATCACCCAAGGCTGGAATTGAACTCAAGTCCCTGGCACTCTGAGGTAACAATGCTAGCCACCAAGCCACCATGCTGCCCTAGCCTGCCTGCTCTTGTAACCACTGTGTCTATGTGGTGAGTCCATTTGAGTTTCTGATCAATGACAACCCCCAGGATGTATAATGGGGGGTTCAATGATGGTAATGCCATTGAATATCAACGAGCACTGGTTAATTTATCTCTTATTGATAATAGTCATAGCCTGGCATTGTGAGGTGTGAACTTTACTTGTCACTTGACAGCTGGAGCCTGTCTATTGTCCAGATCTTGTTGCATTTGGACATGGACTAGTTCAGTATCTGAGGAGTCACAAATGGCACTGAGGTTTGTACAATCATTGGTGAACATCTCCATTTCTGACCTTATGTAAAGCCTGTTGCACAATTAATGAGGTGAAGAGTGAATGATTACAGTAATGAGGGTCACCATGGGACACAGCAGAGGGCACTATGAATCTCATTTGAAAAAATACTTTACCTAAAAAAAGGCGAAAATTCAACCCAAAGCATGTCCTGCATTAATATAGCAACATTTTTAACTATTGCACTGTATCTGAATCCCAGCTACATGTGTTGATGGAGTCAATCCAATCAATGCAATAAATAATTGTGTGTCTTTATTGTAACTGAATGCAGAAAATACAACTGAACCTAATCTAAATGTTTTTACATTGTTAAAAATATTGATATTTTCCTTTATAAAGGTTTCAGTAAGCTTTGAAAAATGCTAATTAGAAAAACCAAGCTAAGCCCATCTGCTCCTCAGTTACATTTGTTTATTGTGATATGATGCACTGAAGCATAGGCCACACAGCTTTCCTGAAATGACACATGCTATTTGTCACGAAATATACACTTGTATATCGATTTACACTGACCACAATTTCGTCACTTTGACCACAATTCGTGACAATGAGCAGTTATGCCTCACAGATATTTATCATTTTTAGCAAATATTTATGTTGTAAAGATTGGAATTTGGTTTACATTTTAAGATTTTTAGATTCAGATATAATTGTTTGGTTGATGAAGGTAAACACCTTAAAACCCATACAAGACCTTGTTCAGGTTCTGAAGAACAGTCATCTTGAACTTGAAATCTTAACTCCGTTTCTCTCTCCATAGATGTGGCCAGATCCATTGAGTTTCTCCAGAACCTTCAGTTTTTATTTTACTTTTATTGAATGTATTGCTTGATCTGAGCACTTGAAACACTTGGGCTAATGGTCACATAGATATAAACTATGAGAAGCTCGGATGCCATGTGTAATAAGTCTTAGTAAGAGTACTGCCATGTGTAATATGTAAAACTTAAAAATGTTACTTGTATAGATATTATTTGCATTTGAATTTTGTTCATTGCTTAAGTTATATATTCAACGCTCTTTTTAAGGTTTTTACTTTGCTCTAAATGTACCCATCATTTTTAATAAAAAAAATTTACATTTACAGTATCTCAATTAAAGGGTTTAATCCTAATGACAATACATGTAATTAAAGACAGAATATAAGTTTCAGTTCTTTGTTAATTGAAAATCCGGAATGAACAATTGGGCCTAATATGCTGTAAATTCTTTGGCATATTCTTGTGTTCAAACTCTGCAGTTCTGTGATACACTTTTCTTAATAATAGATGACAGATGCGTTCTGGACCAGCAAACAGCTTGCTCATGGGATTTCTTTTGTTGAGTTTCATACAGAATTCACATAGAACAATCTACACTAATATTGAATTATTTCTTGCACCAATTTTAGATTTTCAGTTCACCAGGCATTGTTTGCCATGTACAATAATGGAGATTTCTCCTTTGTGGTTATGCTGCATCCTGTTGTGAATCAAATTTATAGATTAATCATATGGTGCACTATTAAAGTGCCAGGCTTGGCTCACTGATCACATTCCTGCCTCTAAAGCTGAAGGTTGTGGGTTCAAGGTCCATTTCTCAGAGATTTTTTAAAAGCTTAATTTGGTTTTGCCTTCTGTATAGATGTAAAGGAGCAACCCACTCAATTAGTTCAATTCATTTATGGGATGTGAGCATTGCTGTCTAGACGAGAGCAAAGTTGAAAATGAACCGTATTACTGCGAGTTTGGAGTCACACGTAGGCCAGACCTAGTAAGGATGACAGATCTGCTTCCTTAAAGGGCTTTACAAATGTTTCATGTCATCATTGGACTCTTAATTCCAGATGTTTATCCAACTCAAACTCAGGTCCTCAGAACATGACCTAGATCACTGTGGAGTAATAGTCTAGTGATAATATCAGTTCCCCATAGAGAGACAAACGGCTATGTACAGCTTGAGGGGAATTACTCCACAACCCTGGAGTAAGGTAAGGAGGCGTGTACTACCACAACTGATACAAGGGTTGAACCTGTACTACTGGTTTGTATTCTACACTCTCCAACCAAGCGAAACAACCCCCCACTGTTGGAGTTTCTCTATTTTGATTGTGATGTTAATTGAAGTCTCATTTATCTCTCAGATGGATAGAAAGGCTTCCTCAATTTTGCTTTCAAAGAGTAGGGAAGTTCTCCCAGTGTCCTGTACCACATTTCTTTGTATTTTTTACTCAAGCTGTTCAGAGATGTTATCGCACACCTCTAGAGCAGGTAGGACTTGAACCCAGGATGCCTGGCTCAGATTTAGGTAGATACATCCAACAGGAGCCCCCTGTATAAGATTTACTTCTCTCCAACATCTAAAACAACTGTTCCAATCTCATTGGCTGCTACTTCTCTTTCAGCAGAACAGTTACCGCACTCTGCAAATATTTCATTGGCTACAAGTATCTTTGAATCTCCTCAGATTATTAAAGGCATTATATAAACTTTGTTTATTCTTTTTTATTCATTAATTCATGGAATGTGGGCATTGCTGGCTGGCCACCATTTATTGCCAATTCGAAGTTGCCCTTGAGAAGGTGGTGGTGAGCTGCCTTCTTGAAACACTGCAGTCCATCTGCTGTGGACTGACCCATAATGCCATTGGGGAGGGAATTCCAGGATTTTAATCCAGCGACTGTGAAAGAACAGCAATATATTTCCAAGTCGGAATGGTGAGAGGCTTGGCGGGAAAATTGAAGGGTAGAGGTATTCCTATGTATCTGCTGACCTTGTCCTTCGGGATGGAAGTGGTTGTGGGTTTGGAAGATGCTATCTGATGATCTTTGCTGAATTTCTGCAGTGCATCTAGTAGATTGTAAGCATTGCTGCTACCGAGTGCAGGTGGATGTTGCTAATCAAGCGGGCTGTTTTGTTCTGGATGGTCTCAAGCTTTTTGAGTGTTGTTGAGGTTACAGCTTTTTAAGCATCTGACTTTCTCTTGTACCCACTGTGTTTATGTTGGTTAATTTGAGTTTCTGGTCAATGATAACCCCCAGGATGTTGATAGTGGGGGATTCAGTGATGATAACACTATTAAATGTCAATGGATGATATTGGTGTGTCTCTTATTGGTGATAGTTATAGCCTGGCATTTGTCTGATGCAAATATTACTTGCCACTTGTCAGCCCAAGCCTGGATATTGCCCAGATCTTGTTGCTTTTGGGCCTGGTCTGCTTCAGTATCTGAGCAGGTGCAAATGGTGTCGAACCTTGTGCAATCATTGGCAAACATCCCCACTTCTGATCGCATGATGGAGGGAAGGTCATTGATGAAGGAAATGGTTGGGCCTAGAACACTATCCTAAGGAACTCCTGCAGAGCTGTCTTGGAACTGAGATAACTGACCACCAACAACCATGACCATTTTCCTGTGTGCCAGGTATGACTCTAACACTGGAGAGTTTTCCCCCAGATTCTCATTGATTCCAATTTTGCTAGGACTCCTTGATTCCACACTTAGTCAAATGCAGCTTTGATGCCAAGGGCTGTCACACTCACCTCACCTCTGGAATTCAGCTCTTTTGTCCATGTTTGAACCAAAGCTGTAATGCGATCAGGTGCTGAGTGGCCCTGGCAGAATCCCAACTGGGTGTTGCTGAGCAGTTTATTGCTGAGCAGATGCTACTTGATAGCACTGTTGATGACAAATTCCATCACTTTACTGATGATCGTGAGTAGACTGATGGAGCGATAATTGGCTGGGTTGGATCTATTCTGCTTTTTATGTACAGGACATACTTGGGCTATTTTCCACATTGTCAAGTACTGGAACAGCGTTGAGTACTGGAGTACAAGTCTTCAGTATTATTGCTGGCATACTGTCAGGGCCCATAGCTTTTGCAGTATTCAATACCTCCAATGGTATTGTGAATCAAATTTGCTGAAGACAGGTATCTGTGATGCTGAGGACGACTGGAGGAGGATGAGTTGGATCATCCACTTGGCATTTCCGGCTGAAGATTGCTGCAAATGCTTCAGCCTTATCTTTTGCACCAATGTACTGGGCTCTTCCATCATTAAGGATATGAATATTTATGGAGCCTCCTTCTCCAGTGAGTTGCTTAATCGTCCACCACCATTCATGACCAGATGTGGCAGGACTGCAGAGCTTAGATCTGATCCACAGGTTGTGGGATTGCTTAGCTCTATCACTTGTTGTTAATGTTGCTTGGCGTGCAAGTAGTCCTGTTTGGTGGCTTCACCAAGTTGACACCTCATCTGCAGGTATGCCTGCTGCTACTCCTACCATGCTCTCCTCCACTCTCCATTGAACTAGGGTTGATACACTGGCTTGACTGTAATGGTCGAATGGGGGAATATGCCAGGCCATGAGGTTACAGATTGTGCTGGAGTACAATTCTGCTGCTGTTGATGGCCCACAGCGCCTCATGGATGCCCAGTCTTCAGTTGCTAGATCTGTTTGAAGTCTGTCCTATTTAGCACGGTTCCTCCACACAACAGGAAGGAGGTTATTCTTAATGTGAAGAAAGGGCTTCATCTTCACAAGGACTGTATGATGGTTTTTCTTACCAATCCTGTCATGGACAGATGCAGCTGCAGGTGCTAGATAGTAAAGACGAGATCAAGTATGTGTTTCCCTCTTGGTGGTTCCCTCACTATCTGCCATCGACCCAGTCTAGCAGCTATGTCCGTTAGGACCCGATCACCTCGATCAGTAGTACTGCTGTTGAGCCACTCTTGAAATCCCCCATCCAGCATACATTTTGTGTCCTTTCCATCCTCAGTGCTTCCTCCCCGTGTTGTTCAACACGGAGGAGTACTGATAGAGCAGCTGATGGAAGATGGTACGTGATAATCAGCAGAAGGTTTTTTTGCCCATATTTACTCTGAAGCTATGAGACTTCACGGGGTCTGGAGTCAATGTTGAGGACTCCCAGGGCAACTCCCTCCCAATTGTATAACACTATGTCATCACCTCTGCTGATTCTGTCCTGCAGGTGGAACAGGACATAGCCAGCGATGGTGATGCTGACATTGTCTGAGTATGACTATGTGAGGCTGTTGCTTGACTCATCTGTGAGACAGCTCTCCTAATTTTGACACTAGCCCCCAGATGTCAGTAAGGAGGATTTTGCAGGGTTGACAGGCTGTTTCTTCCATTGTCTTTTCCAGTGCCTAGGTCGATGCCAAATGATCTGTCTGCTTTAATTTCTTTGGTACAACTGAATAGACATTTCAGAGGCAATTGAGAGTGAACCACATGTTGTGGGTCTGGAGTCACTTGTAGACCAGACCAGGTGAGGATAGTAGTTATCCTTCCCTGAAGGACAGAAGTGAAGCAAATGGATTCATGGTCATCAATAGATTTTTAATTCCCCATGTTTATTGAATACAAATTCCACCATCTACCATGGCAGAATTTGAAGCCAGGTCCCAGAATATCACCAGGATCTCTGAATTAATAATCTCGCAATAATACCGTTAGTCTATCACCTTCCAATATACTTCTTTCTTTCGAACGTAAAAGCCATCTAACTCCACTACTACATCAAAACAAACTCCAACCACTTTTGAACATTTTCAGCCATTTTGTTGGTTGAATGAGAAGCACAATTGTAAGCATTGATTGGAATTTTGCCCTTTTACAAGTCTATAATCAGTTTAAATGTATTTACATTGCTCTCTCATTATGGCTGTTGGTTTAAATTATAACTCAGTTACAGTGATTTTGAAACTCTCAACTCAAGCTCCAAAATCAGCAGCATTGCACTAGTTCAGGATTTCCTGTCACAAATTATGTATTTTCACATATTGTAAACTTTCCCCAACAGTGCCTTCCCCAACAGTTGATCAAGAGAAATGCTTTGAACTAGGTTTTCAATTAGTACGATGGTCAATGTGAACCTATAACATATACTTCAAGGAGCATAATTCTAATTAATGTAATTAGTGAATTCACTTTGAAAGTAATAAAATGTTCTTAGCAACCCCTGGAGCTACAGATTTGTGATCCTGGAGCTCATTTATAAGATGTTTATAATATTTTGATGTAGAACAAAAGTGACAAAGAGAATTGCTTTCAGTTAAAACTCTGATATGCACTGAAAACTGTGACACCAAAATTTGAGATAGATTCCATTTTCATCAAAAATGACTGTTTGGCAAATCTGTGCCCAATATTTTACAGAGAAGTGGCAGAGAGTCAAGAGAGAAAAAGAAATAGCTATGGATTTATGTCCAGACTGAAACATGAAAATCCTACCAGTTTACCACCAGGGACTAATTGTAATGTTTCACATTCACTTCCACACTGCAGCCAGATGGATTATTAGGATGGATGGCTGGTAATTGACCCCCAACAAACAGGAGGGAAAAAGGCCCAAGGTAAGTGTTAGTTGAGATAAACCAGAGAGGTGTCATTGTGGGAGTGCAGTCATGTCAATGTACAGTAAGGAAAGCCTGATGTAATAGTGTCACAGGCAGAACATCAAATTTTTTGGGAGGTGTGAAGAGGGGGGAATGTCTGTGCTCCTTACAAAGGGAGAGCATTATCACAGGAGGGAGGCTGAAATTTTCATTGAGATCAGGGAGAACAGTCTAATCTGTCCTGTCACGCGAGGAGTTCTGTAATAAGCCCTTTTCACCTTGAAGCAGTGCTGCCACCTTGCTTTCACTGTCAGGCTTCCTGAGCGTTGGGAACTACGAACTTTAATCCAGGTTTCGAATTGAACTGTGGAAGTCTGACTTCACTGTGTTAGGAAAGTGCTCTGATTCCTCAAGATGAAATGCTCGAAGGCATTAAAACAAACTGTTCTGAAATGGGTAGAGTGTGTGTGCATGACAGGTTGGGGTTACCTTCTCTGTTATTTAATTTTAGATTCCCCCCTGATGATTTCATAATCGCCACTGGAGGGGTTTGTTAATATCAAAACTTACTCATTGTTAGTTAATCTTCAGATGTATTTGCAAAAAAAAATACATATTTCAAACTTCTAAATATGTCAGTCATTGGATCAGAGGATTGTTGTACTCAAATGAACATGTTCCTCAGCAATAGACAGGTGGGACTGTACCTGATTGTCTTTTTTCCAGAAAAGGGTCACTCCATCACACGAGCCCATGTTAAACAGTTAAGTCACAGGCATAAAGTGAAGGAAGTGGATAACTAACTGGAGGGGTGGCAAAGGCAAACAGTGTGTAAAGTTATTCTTAAGTTTTACTTTTTACTCCATGACTTTTTATAAAACCAAAATTCCTTGTTTTAGTTTTATTTGCTTCACCTAACAGTGCCTGTACTTGCAGAAAATTATAGGTTCGAACCTTGGGATTATTCATTCACTTTCTTAAGTGACCATCTATTGCATTTGCAGCTGTCACCTAATTTGTCTTACATCTTGCAGTCTTTTCCCATACCTGTTTTGTACTCTAAAGCAATTCTGAGGTTCTGTTTCCCATAACCATATAATGAGAATGAAAATGGATCCGGCACTAACCTGAAACCTTGTGTCGGCATTGTGCTGATGTTTGGAAACATTCATCCCTTCCTCTGTCTAATACCTTCCTATACACAGGCATGCCCTATGCCCACATGAAGAGTTAAAATTCTCATTCACCTTTGCAGCACAGGGAAGGTCATTGTTATGCTCTTGTGGCATTCAAGCCAGGTCCTACAGGTGATGTCATAACTATTGACCTCTTCCGCCGCCATCATTTGCTCACGCAGGAATGCTGTCTCTTCACATGCTGTGTAAAAATGCAGATGAAAATAGTTACAAATTAGGAGCAGGAAAAGCCATTCAGCTTCCCAAGCCTGGTCACGACTGAAAAGGTTCAGGGCTGATCTGATTGTAACCTAAAATTTGCATTCCTACCTACCCTTGATAACCCTTTGCCTCCTTGTTTAACAAGAATATATCTATCTCTGCCTTTAAAAAAAACAAGAACTCTGCTTCCACGACCTTTTCAGGAAGAGAATTCCAAAGACTCATAACCCTCTGCAATAATATCTTTCCTAATACTTGTTTTTAATAGGAAATTGCTTATTTTAAAGGAGTGATGGCTAGTTCTTGATTCTCCTCCAAGAGGAAGCATCCACTTCATCCTTATTGTGTCAAAATCCCTCAAGATCATATACATTTCAATTAAGTTATCCATTACTTTTCTAGAAATAGCAAATAAAGCCTGTCCTACTTTTCCTCAAAAGACAACATGTCCATTCCAGATATATTCCAGTAAATCTTCTCTCGCCTGCCTCCAATACATTCACATCTTTACTTAATCGACAAACTGATACTGTTACACACTATTCCAGGTGTAATCTCACCAGTGTTCTGCATAGCTAAGGCATACTCTCTAAAATCAAACAAGGAGCTATAGATGCTGAAGATCTGAAAGAAAAACAGAAATTGCTGGAGAAACTCAGCAAGTCTGGCATCTGTGGAGAGAAAGCAAAGTTAATGTTTTGAGTACCGTGACCCTTTTTCAGATTAATATTCAGAGGCTGAAGAAGGGTCACTGGACTTGAAACATTAACTATGCTTTGTCTGTTATTTGGTACATCATCTTACTTTTGTATTCAATTCCCCTTGCAATAATGACATGTTGTGAGCAACTTTCCTACTTACTTGCTGGACATACATTCTATTTGTAGTTCATGTGTGAGAATGCCCAATCTCTTTGCTTCTCAGGGTTCTGCAATTTCACATCATTAAATAAATTATTCTTTTTCATTTCTCCTGCCAAAATGGACAATTGTACATTTTTCCACTTTGTGCTCCAACTGACAAATCTTTACTTACACTCTTAAACTATCTATATATCATTGTATTCTCCTTAGGTCCCTTTCACAACTTATGTTCCTACTTACCGTTGTGTCATCAGCAAATTTGGTAACAAAGTTGATCCCTTCATCTAACTCATTTACATAAATTGTAAAAGATAGAGGCCTAGCACTGATCCCTTTGCCACACCATTCAGTAGGTCTTGCCAAACTGAAAAGGACCTATTTACACTACTGTATGCTTCCTACTAGCCATCCAGTCTTCTATTCATGGCAATATGCCATCCATGCACAATGAACTTTTGCAGTGATCTATGAGAAAACTTCCTTTCATTTAGTAATAGCCTGAAGCAGGCTGCAAAGAGCCATTTTCACATTGTGAGATTGCCTGTGATCTTACCTCTGCCTTTGCTTTAGTGGATGGTGGTAAGTCGTCTGACTGCAGCAGATTACCCAGTAGATTGATTGCTCATTCATTGCACAATGCTCCTTGGATGCAGCCCTGCATTGCTCAAATGTACGCAGCAAGCATGACTGTAACCCAGCAGATAGAAGCTTCTCCCTGGTGAATACCTGCCCTCTCACCACCCAACAGACTGCTCCAAGTCAACAATTTGCTGGACTCCTGCCAGTTGGCTGATAACTGGCCAGCCAGCACTTAACCTGAGCTGAAACATGGAATTGAGCAGGCCTTAAGATACCTGTGGGGTAGAGGATTAACTAAGTCTTTACTCTAAGATTAGTGTACACAGAGAAATGCTAGCGGCATCAGATTACATGGATCTGGCTCTGGAGTCTGTAGGTTCTAGAGGACATCCTCTCTTCTCATCTCTTGTATGTAAATATGGTTAATAAAGTCTAATAATATTCATTCACCTAACCTTACTGTGTGATGGCAATGGGAACCAGACCAATAGAACTGGAGGTAAATGGTAAGAAGCACCTGAAGTGAAGCCCACTGGCAGGACAATGCCACTGGATGAGGTTAGCCTAATTATCGGAACACAGAAGGGAGAAAAGTCCTGAATATCCAAAAGAAAAGTCCTAAAAAGTCCAGGGCAGTATAGTATTGAGGGTGAAGGAATTCAAAGCCACTTAGGCAACAAGCCACAAAGAGTAAAAGCTCCACAAAGCTGGCAAAGTGTGGGTAAAGATCACAACAGGGAACATGTCAAATTGTAAGAAAAATCAGTCAACCATAGTGAGTAATAAAATAAAGTAGATCAGAGGTCTTTAGATTAGATTGCCTACAGTATGGAAATAGGCCATTCAGCCCAACAAGTCCACACTGACTCTCCAAAGAGTAACCCACCCGGACCCAGTCCCCGCCCTATATTTACCCCTGACTAATACACCTAACACTTTGGGCAATTTAGCATGGCCAATTCACCTGACCTGCACATCTTTGGACTATGGAAGGAAACCGGAGCACCCAGAGGAAACCCACTCAGACACAGGGAGAATGTGCAAACTCCACACAGACAGTGGCCAGAGGTGGGAGCCGAACACAGGTCCCTGGTACTGTGAGGTAACAGTGCTAACCACTGAGCCACCGTGCACCCTTTATAGAAAGTATAAACTGTAAAGAGAGGAAATTGATTAAAAGAAAAGCAATAATATGTAAAAATAAATGTACTGGTGCTCTATTTTGAAGATGAGTCAGACCAGTATGGTTCAATCATAAGTTTTATTGGTTGTTTTCTTTTGGGATACAAATGGCTTTGAAAATGACGATGGTCCTGAGTGTCTTTGTGCATGGATATTTTCAGGCTGCATGTGGAGTTACTGAGCAGCATCACGTCCTTACTGACATAACTCCACAGAGGCCTGTATGTGGTCACTCAATCACCCTTTATTTGTACATGGAGAGTCCTTGACACGAATCCAGCTCCCTCAGAGCCAGCTCTCAGAGTGAACACCATGTCTGACACTTATCAGTCAGCCAGGGATCCCTGATTGGACCAGCTTAACAGCTCCAATCAGGGAACTCATATTCTATGATGTCCACCTGGCTGACCTCATTACAATCGTTATATCCCTCCCCAATTGAGTCTGAAAACATCAGCTGGGTTGCTGTTCTGTAGGGCATTTTAGCACTGGATCATGTCCTTTAAACTCTGATATGGGCAGCATGGAACACACAATAGCTTGCCTCTTGTGCTTGGAGTGTTTCGGAAGAAATTCATTCTCTTCTTCAGGCAGCAAAGACATCAGGGCAATGACATCCACTGTCTCCACCTCAGATTCCAATGATAAAGTCAGTTGTGGTGCCTATTTGAAGTCCAGTTGGCCTTCAGCTAGTACTGTAGGTGCTTTTGCATGGTTACATCATTAACCCTACTACTACTACCAAACAGTCTCTCAGCATCTCATTAAGCCAAAGTCACATGACTCTACCAGTCATCTTAACCTCGTCAAAAATGCCAATATGGATTCCCCGGTTCTCAAATTGCTGAGCAAAATGAATACTGTGTCAGAATTAGAGGTGACTTGGGGTTTTAGTATCCCTTAATAAATCCATCAATTCTTGAAAAGTTTTTGTATCTGGTGTACAGGGAAAGTCAGGCTCCTAATAACCAAAAATGCTGTGGCTCCACAAGCAGTCAGGAGAATTACTCATGGCTTTTAATCTGCCCTAATGACATTTTGCCGGAAAAAATAACACATTCTTTCCTAATACTGGGTCCAGTCTTCAACAGCAGGATCGAATGAGTTAAGCTTCCCAAATAATGGTATGATGCCAGAAATACATACCCACAATTCAAAGACAACTGTTGCAAGTGAATGTCTTCAGGACCCCGTGCTTTTGTCTCATTGCCATTGAAATAACTTCACAGAGGTCGGTATCCCGTCACCAACTCACCCTTTATTCACACATGGTGAGTCCTCGACACTGATCCACCTCCCTCAGAGCCAGCTCAGAGTGAACAGAATGTCTGACACTCCTGTTTATACCTATCAGCCAGAGCTCGCTGATTGGACCAGATTAATAGCCCCAATCTGGGAACTCATATTCTCTGATGTCCACCTGGCTGACCTCATTACAATCACTACAGTTGTGTTAAGGCCTTTGCATGTGAAATGTTTCAATGAGCTTTCACCATGGTCCCCAACAACTTGCCTGAAAAAGACAAAAGGCTTATTGTAATGGCAGGCTTCCCAAGGGTACAAGGTCATGCATGTCACCATCAAGGCACCAGCAGGCCAGCCCTGCATCTTTATCAAAAGAAAGGTTTTCACTCTATAAATGTCCCAATTGGTTTGGCCAGAAGCAAGAAATGCTGTAGGTATGTGCCAGATACCCAGACAGTAGCTACGGCTCATGAGGAACCCTTGGTGCCAGACTTGTTTTAGGGACCTGATTCTTTGAAAAGATGGATGTTGGAGGAGAAGGCTTATCCCTTGAAGAGATGGCTCAAGACATCTGTCCTGGTTTTGAGAATGGCAGTTCAGCCAAAAGAAAATGTCAACCACATCATTTAAAGAAGACCTTACAACATAAAAAGCAGCACAGTTCATCCGGCAGACTGAACTATGCAGCAAAATTGACTTTTTTTTATCCAAGATGCAGAGAATCTCTTGGGGTCAGACCATTGACTCTCACTGAATCCAGTTTGCGAAAACAGAGAGAATTTTCTAGATGTTAGTCAGATATCAGTCGCAATTGAAAGAGGGGTGCTGCTCCTTACTTGCTTCTTGTCCACATTATGTAAAGGTTCTAGATCAGCACCAACTCTGTCCTGCCAGTGATGCTGAGTGTCTTTGCCATCAGATATGTCATTTTAAAGTAACCTGCTAAAGCAGCAATGTGAGATTTCAATCTGTAGCAGAAAGGTTTAAAACAGATCACTTAAGTCTACAAAATCCTAAAAAAAAGAGAATGTTTCTGAGGTGAAAGATCTTCCTGTGGTCCTTGGGATGATGTTTCATCTTTGGATCAGAGTGCAGGACAGAAGGTCATGAGAGCAAGAAATGTCTTCCTTTAAAGGAATTGTAACTGTTCCAGGGCTAGAGTGTTCACTCCTGAAGCTGGTTTTCCTTGTTTAGTCTTCACTGCTGTTAGATTCTCCATATATATCACAACCCTGGGACTGGTTGTCATGACAAGGTGACATTCCATTCTAGCAATGTGCTTGTCTGACCAGGAAACATCACGGGAGCACATACATCCTACACATTCTCTCACACAGCCAAGATCACTGTTAGTAATTAGCGTCTCAAGTGAGGAAACTAAATAGTTAAAGAAGTTAATAAGACAACAAATGATCATTATATGGAATCAAATGTAAGGTTTCAGAAGATGGCCTCTCTTACCTTCTCATCTCTTACAGGCAGTCCCCAGTTTGTGAAGAAGTTCTGATCTGGAGTCTGTTCACAAATCAATTTGTGTGCAAGTCGGAGCACAATGCAGGAGAATGGAAAGTTCCTTAGTACTGGAAGTGCTTGTAGGTCGGGTCTTTAAAATCCATGGAATTGCATTCATAAGTCAGGGACGTCCTGTATAGTTATATTCAATAAAGGCTATTGATGTTCATTTACAGAAAGCCTGATCTTACTATGACTCAAGGATTCAAAATGTGAGGCAACTTGATGGACAAATTGTTGCTCATCTGAATGGTTGATAAAATACTTCTTCCAGTCACTCATGTCAATGCTGCTGTGCTTCAAGGTGAACTTCAGCTTGTGTTTGAAGAGTTTTTTTTATCTCCTCCTGGAAAGTTGGCTCTCTGGGATCTGAGTAAATAGAACTGCTCAGGGAAATGGTTTTTGGCCATCTGAGCACTGTTTCCACCCAAATCAATTTCACAGACATTTTGCCTGAAAGCTGGTGGATCTGATTCAGAAGGACACTAACATTTTCTCAGTGTTTCTCTCATTGAATCTGGAGCATATGGCAGAGGCATTGCTGGTGGAATTTCTCTACCACTATTATGTGTCACTAAAACTCAGACCAAGTCACAATGCAGCATAGGAGTGTGGTAATAGTGCTCTGCACACAAGGGCTTTTGTTGACTCACAGTTATCTTTAGACACAAACACTCAATGTTAAAGTTTGCAGAGGTCTGAGCTGTTTGAGCTAAACTAGGGAGAGTCAACATGGCTTTGTCCTTGGGGAGTCATGTTTCACTGACTTGATTGAGTTTTTTAAACAAGTAAAGAAAAGGATTGATGAGGGCAGATCTGTGGATGGGATCTGCTCATCCACTGCATCCGTTATTCTCGATGTGGCCTCCTTTACATCGAGGAGACAGAATGTCAACTCATGGAGTGGTTCAGGGAACATCTTAGGGACACACGCAGCAAACAACCTCACTGCCCTGTGGCCAACTCCTCCGCCAACTCCCCCAAGGACATGCAAGTCCTGAGCCTCCTCCACCGCTAAATCAAAACCACCTGCTAACTGGAGGAACATAGAACAGTACAGATCCTTCAGCTCTCGATGTTGTGCTAATCTTTTATCCTACTCTAAGATCAGACTAATCGACATTCCCTTCACTGTACCATCTTCCATGTGCCTATCCAAGAGTCGTTTAAATGTCCCTAATGTATGTGACTCTAATACCACCCCTCTCTGTGTAAAGAACCAACCTCTGACATCTTCCTTAAACCTTCCACCTTAAAATTATGTTCCATTGTGATAGACATTTCCAACATGGGAAAACATCTTTGGCTATCCATTCTATTCTTCCTCATCTTCTGCCTCAAGATCCTTCAACCAGATGGCATCAATATTGACTTCACTAGTTTCTAAATCTCTCCTCCCCTCATCTGATCCCAGACGCAACCCTTCAATCCGACACCACCCTCTTGACATGTCCTAGCTATCCATCTTCCTTCCCCCATCAGCTCCACTCTCCCCACCAACCTGTCTCAATTACCTCCCACCTGCATCCACCTACCACCTTCTCAACTACTTTAGCCCCAGCCACATCCCCACCCTCCCTATTAATCTCTCAGGCCCCGTTCCCGCTCCACTTTCCTGATGAAGGGTGTACATCCAAAATGTCAACTCTCCTGCTTCTGGGATACTGCCTGACCTGTTGTGTGATTCCAGCACTACACTTTTCAACTCTATTTGGACTTCATGTAAGGCATTTGACAAGATTCCTCATGGTGGACTGGTTAGCAAGGTTAGATTGTGTGGTATCCAGGGAGAACTAACCATTTGGATACGGAACTGGCTCTTAGGTTGAAAACAGGATGGTGTTGGAAGGTCAATTTCCAGACTGGATGCCTGTGCACAGCTGTGTGCCACAAAGATTGGTGCTGGGTCCACTGCTTTTTGTCATTTACATAAATGATTTGGATATAAACATAGGAGGTATAGTTAGTAAGTTTGCAGATAACACCAAAATTGGAGGTTTAGTGGACAACGAAGAAGGTTATTTCAGAATGCAAATGGACCTTGATCAGATAGGCTAATAAGCTGAGGAACGGCAGATAAATGTGAGATGCTGCGTTTTGGAAAGGCAAATGAGGGATTTGCCTGAGGAGTGTTGCTGAACAAAGTGCAGGTTCATAATTCCTTGAAACTGGATTCGCAGTTAGATAGGATAGTGAAGGCGGCATTTGGTATGCTTATCTTACTTGGTTAGTGCGCTGAGTATAGGAGTTGGGAGGTCATGTTGTGGCTGTGCAAGACATTGGTTAGACTACTTTTGGAACACTGCGTGCAATTCTGTTCCCCTTCCTATTGGAAAGATGTTGTGAATCTTGAAAGGGTTCAGAAAAGACACAAGAATTTTTCCATGGTTGGAGGGCTTGAGCTAGAAGGAGAGGGTAAATAGATTGGGGTTATTTTCTCTGGAGTGTTGGAGGCTAAGGGGTGACCTTATAGGGGTTTATAAAATCATGAAAGGTGGGCATAGATTGAATAGCCAAGCCGTTTTACCGGGGTGAGGGAGTCCGAAACTAGAGAGCATGGGTTTAACGTGAGAGGAGAAAGATATAAAGAAACCTAAGGGGCAACTTTTTCACACAAAGTGTGGTTTGTATGTGGAATGAGCTGCCAGAGGAAGTAATGGAGGCTGGTACAATTTCAACATTTAGAAGGCATCTGGATGGATATATGAATAGGAAGGGTTTGGAGGGATATGAACAAAGTGCTGGCAAATGGAATTTGATTAATTTAGGATAAACTGTGATGGGCTGAGTTGGACCGAAGGTCTGTTTCCATTCTGTACAGCTCTATGATCATATGACTCTAGTGTTGGGTCTCCTTGTCAATGTGGCTCTTTTGAGAGAGGTAGCTGCCCAGTTAAGGGAAGTACTCAGCTTATTCCATAGTATGATAGGATCAGAGAAAAAGTTACAGCATTTTATGTGTAGATCCAGATTCCTGTTAAATGAGTGGATGGTTTCTGCCTCAACCACCAAACTGGACAGTAAACTCCAGGCAGTCACCACCCTTTAGTTAAAAAAAAATCCACACATGGCCTCGAGTCCTTCTACCAGTTACCTCAAATCAGTAATTGATATCTCTGTTATGGGGTTTATCCAAGCCTCTAATTATACTGTGAACTTCCATTAGGACACCTTTTAGTCTTCACTGTTGAAGGAAAACAAGCCTATGCTATTTGAACTTTGCTAAGAACTGGAATTTTCAAGTATTGATAACACTTTACTTAAATCTCCTCTCCATGTCTCTCAGACAATTATGGCCCTCCTGTAATCTGTTGACCTGAATTATGGAGAAAACTTTGCCTGTTGCCTAACCAGTGTCTTATATAGTTCCATCACTATATCCCTAACCTTGTATACAATATGTTGTTCACTGAAGGAAAATGTCTGCTTTACCACCTTATCTCACTGGCCTGCCACATTCAAGGACCTGTAGACATGCATACAGGGTCTCTTACTTCTTCTACCCTTGTTAATATCCTCCCAGACTTTGTGTATTTTCTTGCTTTGTTCACCCTTTCCATATGCATAATCTCATGGTATAGTGTCCTTTTGAATTAAATTCAATTTGCTAATTTTTTCAGCCACTCAACCAAACTATTGATAGTGCCCTGCAGTCGACAGCTAACCTCTTCATTATCAACCATCTGGCCAAATTTTGTATAATCTGAAAATTTCCCAATCATGCCTCTCATACTTAAAATTAAATCATTAATTTATACCACAAATAGCAAGGGACTAAAGGCTGAAATCTGTGTAATACCATTAACATCTGTATTGCATTTGTAAAAATGTTTGTTGACCATTATGCTTTATTTCCTGTCAATGAACCAATTTTGCATCCAAAATGACACATTCCCCTTTATCCCTTGGGCTTTAATTTTTCTGACCAGTCTGCCATGTGAGAACTTGTCAAATTCATTATTAAAATTAATGTAGACATCATCCACTTCACTACTCACATCAATCCTCTTTGTTACTTCCTTGACAGTCAATGAAGTTAACAGGGCATGACTTTACCAGAGTATACTTCCTCAGGTAACGAGACCAAAACTGCCCACACTCCAGATGTGGTCTCACCAAAGCCCTGTATAGTTGCAATAGATTATCTTTCATTGTTTCCACCACCTCCAGTTGGATGTTACCTTGAAACATATCTTTCACTCTCCACTCTTGTCAAAATTTTAGTCAGAAATCACACGACGCCAGATTATAGTATTTATCTGAAATGGCAAGCTTTTGCAGCTGCAAATGTGTTGCTGGTCAAAGCACAGCAGGTTAGGCAGCATCTCAGGAATAGAGAATTCGACGTTTCGAGCATAAGCCCTTCATCAGGAATAAGCTTTTGCAGTGTTGCTCCTTTATCAGGTGAAGTGATGACAAGCAGACAGGCACAGAATTTATGAGCAGGAAGACCAATAGGCAGAGAGATCAAAAGTTCATAGAAATGGTGTAAGTAGAGTGTCAATAAGTTAAATAATGTGTCACTACAGGTGATCAAAAGTATAAATGGTGTGTGAATACAATGTCAACAGCAAGTGAAGAGATGACCTTTAATCCGATTATTTAAGACAGATAGATAATTAGAAAAAATAAAAATATGGTGGTGCTGGAGACAAGCCAAACAGCTGGAATAACATGATGAGTATAAGAATCACATGCCAAGTCTAACCAAAGGAACAAGTAGCCCAAAACTGTACAAACGAATTAAGGTAGAGAGATCATAACAAATCATCAAGGTGATGGGGTCAAAACAGGACAGTAAGGAAAGTTTTACAAAGACAGAACAGTATGGTGGGGTTACATGTAGCACAACATGAACCCAAGATCAGGTTGAGGCTCGACTCAGGGGTACAGAATTTGGCTTTCAGTTTCTGGTCAGCGATTCTGCGTTGTTGTGTACCTTGAAGGCCACCATGAAGAATGCTTACTCAAAGATTGAAGGCTGAATGTCCTGCACCACCGAAGTGTTCCCCGATGGGGAGGGAACATTCCTGTCTGGCAGCTGTTGCATGGCATCCATTCATCCATGTTTATAGTGTCTGTACTGTCTCACCAATATATCATGCCTCAGGTTATCCTTGGCTGCAGTGTATGAGGTAGACAACATAGGCCAATTCACATGAGTATCTGTCATGTTGGGGCTGGTGCTTCCATGTGCAATGTTAGTATCCATGTTGATGATTTGACATGCCTTACCGAGGTTGCCGTGGCAGGGTTTTGTGGTGTTGTGGTGAATGTTGTCCTGAAGGCTGGGTAGTTTGCTGCGAACAATGGTCTGTTTAATCAACGATATATGTATATGTCTTTCAATTTAATATGCTGCATTCTCTGCTTGCCAAGTGATCTATTCTATACTGGAGACCCCAAATACTGATTGGGTATTTGGTATGCAAAGCTCCTCAATTGTATCTTCAAGTGATGATTCCAAGCATCTATGCGTTGTCACTTTAAATTCTCCATGCCATCACACTCTGACATCATTATCCTCAGGTTCTTTCACTGTTGAAATGGAGCTATACCTCCAATTAAAGAACAGCATATCATCTTTCTTTTGGAACATTTCAGTCTTCTGTAAGCAACAATTTTAGATGATAGCCTCTGCTACCTTTTCTTCTTTCGGCTTGACATCAGTTGTTGGAGGTTATTACATTTTGCCCATTTACATTGCCTCTAAAGAAATACTTTGTTTCTTTGTCTTATTTACATTTTCTTTGCCTTGCACCATCATCCCTTTTTTTAGTCTCTCTTACTCATGTATGAGCTATTACTGATATTCCCTTTCATTCTACCCTGCCTTCCTTTTCTTCTAACCAAGTTTGTTCCACGGCAAAGTCTCGTCAAAGGATGCCCACTTTGGAGAAGTTCTCTGCCTCCCTCAGATATGCACTCAGTGAGCCTCTTTCCAACTGCCACAACACCGTGACATCCTCATCACCCTGCCCCCGTCACCCCCTTTATCTGCAGCTCCCCTTACACCAACTCCAGCCCTGAAGAAGTGTTACACCCGAAATATCAACTCCTCCACCTCCTGATGCTGCCTGGCCTGCTGGGTCCTTCCAGCCCCCTGCTTGTTCACCTTGGATTCCAGCATCTGCAGTTTTTTTTATCTCTTCCTTCTCCTATCGTTGCGTTTCCTTAAAACGTATTACTTCGTCATCATTCTCCAGTTCTGATGAAAGGTCAACCTAAAATGTTAATTGTTTCTCTTTCCACAGCAGTTGCTAGATCTGTTAATTCTAGCATTTTCCCATTCTATTTAAGAGTTTCAGTAACCACGCTGGTTTCCTTTCGTTTGCAAAAGCAGTTCATTGACACAAGGCAGGTTTCTTGATCTTTTTGTACGTTTGATGGTGCAATGTGAATATCAGGTTTGAAACTATTGCTCATAGACTCTTGATTCACAATCATTTTGTACTGTTCCGCACTGTGTATAATACAATCAGAACATAACGCAACTATTGGAGAATTTTATTAAAATGCTTAAAGAATAACTATTGACGTTCAGCAAGTATTAAAGAAACAAATTCAGAAAACCAGTTCAATTGAATTAGGACAGCTTCCACAGACTGATGCCAGGATGAACATTAGGAACAAATGTTTGGCTCCGCAAAATCCGATATGTCAGTGTTTAAACAGTAATATTCCAATGGTTTTCCAACCTAATTCTCTCATAACAACAGCGACTTTATAAATTGCTTAAATGTAAGAAGAAAGTTTTCTGTCGAGTGATCTTGATGGAAATCTGAAGACTTTATCAGAATAAATTGCAATGTTTTCTGATAATATGAATGTTAAAAATGCGTATGTCTCACTATTTAATGCTATCTTCTGTTCTAAAGGAGATCCTTAAGGATTAGTTTCAAAATGTAGATGTTGCAATTGCTTTCCAGTCCTTGACAAATCATATGTACCTGATCCAAATGTAATTGATCTGAACATAGTAGGTTCCTGTAATAAATAGCCTCCTATTTACTCCAGCTGTATAAATCTGATCCAAATGTTGTGAAATATAGGACAAAGAATGAGAAAACCTGCAATGAAAACAACTGAGTGTAAAGTCCAAATAGCCATTTGAATTGACTTTATTTTGCAAATGCCTCCATCATATTCAGATCTTTAAAACATATAATACTAAACTGTTTAATTCATATTATGGACCTACTTCCACCAACAAAGTACAAAATGAGTATGATTTCTCTCACACATCTTAATGCTGCATTGGATTTCAGTGAGAAAAGTATAATCTCTAAGAATCAACCCTGAAAACAACCAAATTACTTTAAGAAATTTAGCACCTATATCTTATATTAGCATCGTGCAAAGAAAATATATCACCTTTATGGTAGAGTGTGGTCAGACGTCACCCAACACCAGGTTATAGTCCAACAAGTTTATTTGAAATCACAAGCTTTCGGAATGCTGCCCCCTGATCAGGTGAAGTCATTTCACTTGACAAAGGGACAACATTCAGAAAGCTTGTGATTTCAAATAGACCTGTTGGACTATAACCTGGTGTTGGGTGACTTCTGACCTTTGAGGAGCAGGAAAATCGACGTTTCTGGCAGGAGGATGTCAATTTTCCCGCTTCTCCAATGCTGCCTGACCTGCTGTGCTTTTCCAGCACCACTCTAATATTGACTCTGATCTCCAGCATCTGCAGTCTTCACTTTCACCTACCTGACTTCTGACCTTGCCCACCTATCAGTTTCACATCATTGTAGGATGCAGGAAGGATGATAATACAAGGGACATATCCAAAACAACTATGCTTATGCACATTGACCAGTTCCAAACAACTTGGATATTCCATTGACCAGACTGGATTGATCATGGATGAACAATGGATGAGCAGGAACTAATAGCAGCAGCAGAACATAGAACATCCACAGTTCTGTTTTAGAGCATAGAAACATAGAACATTACAGTGCTGTACAGGCCCTTCCACCCTCAATGTTGTGCCATCTATGGAACCAGCCCATCTAACCTACACTATTCCATTCTCATCCATATGCCGATCTAATGACCATTTAAATGCCCTTAAAGTTGGCAAGTCTACTACTGCAGGCAATGCATTCCATGCCCCTACTATTCTCTGAGTAAAGAAACTACCTCTGACATCTGTCCTATGTTTATCACGCCTCAGTTTAAAGGTAAATTCCATCATGCTAGCCATTGCCATCCTTGGAAAAAGGCTTTCACTGTCCAACCTATCTAACCCTTTAATTATCTTATATGTCTCAATTAAGTCACCTCTCAACCTCCTTCTCTCTAACAAAAACAGACTCAAGACCCTCACGCTTTCCTCATAAGACCTTCCATCCATACCAGGCAACATCCTAGTAAACCTCCTCTGAACCCTTTCCAAAGCTTCCAATAATGCAATGACCAAAACTCTATGCAATACTCCAAATGTGGAGGCACCAGAGGTTTGTACAGCTGCTGCATGATCTCATGGTTCCAAAACACAATCCCTCTACCAATGAAAGTTAACACACCATATGCCTTCTTACCAACCCTATCAACCTGTTTGACAACTTTCACGGGTCTATGCACCTGGACACCGAGATCTCTTTGTTCATCTACACTACCAAGAGTCCTACTACTAGCTCAATAATCTGCATTCCTGTTACTCCTCCCACAGTAAATCACCTCACACTTTTCTGCATTACACTCATTTGCCACCTCTCAACCCAGTTTTGCCTATCTATGTCTCTCTGTAACCTACAACATCTTTCATCACTATCCACAACTCCATCGACCTTAGCGTCATAAGCAAATTTACTAACCCATTCTCTATGCCCTCATCCATGTCATTTATATAAGTGACAAACAACATTGGATCCAAAACCGATCCTTGCAGTACCCCACCAGACTGAACTCCAAGATGAATATTTCCCATCAATCCTCAGACCCTCTGTCTTCTTTCAGCTAGCCAATTTCTAATCCAAACCACTAAATCACCCTGAACCCTCAGCCTCAGTATTTTGTGCAATAGCCCACTGTGGGGAACGTTATCAAATGCCTTACTGAAATCAATATACACTACATCAGCTGCTTTTCCCTCATCCACCTGTTTGGTCACCTTCTCAAAGAACTCAATAAGGCTTGTGAGGCATGACCTATCCTTCACAAAACCATGTTGACTATCCCTAATCAACTTATTCATCTCCAAATTATTTTAAATCCTATCTCTTATAACCCTTTCCAACATTTTGCCCACAACTGAAATGAGGCTCACAGGTCTATAATTTCCAAATTTGTCTCTCCTCCCTTTCTTGAACAAGGGAACAACATTTGCTATCCTCCAGTCTTCTGGCACTATTCCCGTAGACAATGACGACATAAAGATCAAAGCCAAAGTCTCGGCAATCTCCTCCCTGGCTTCCCAAAGAATCCGAGGATAAATCCCATCTGGCCCAGGGGATTTATTTATTTTTACACTTTTCAGAATTGCTATCACCTCCTCCTTATGCATCTCAATTTTATCTTGTCTAGTTGCCTGTATATCAGTATTTTCCTCGACCACATTGTCTTTTTCTAGTGTGTATACTGATGAAAAGTATTCATTTAGCACTTCCCATAACTCCTCTGACTCCATGCACAACTTTCCACTACTATGCTTGATTGGTCCTAATCATATTCTAGTCATTCTTTTATTCCTACATAGCTATTGAAAGCCTTAGGGTTTTCCTTGACCCTATCCACAAGTGATTTCTCATGTCTCCTACTGGCTCTTCTTAGCTCTTTCTTTAGATCTTTCCTGACTAACTTGTAACTCTCAAGTGCCCTGCGCCATCTCATCCAAACATAAGTCTTCTTCTTCCTCTTGACAAGAGATTCAACTTCCTTAGTAAACCATTGCTCCCTTGCTTGACCACTTCCTCCCTGCCTGACCAGTACATACTTATCAAGGACCTGCAGTAGCTCATCCTTGAATAAACAGCACATTTCTATTGTGTCCATCCTCTGCAGTTTCCTTATAATACCTTAAGGTTAACAATTTTATTTGGTGATCATCCTATAGGTTCACACTGTCACTCCTCACTGGAGTAACATGCTGAAAATCAAGACTTGCTATTTTATTAAAGAAGTTAAAGATGTGTTTAAAGTTCACAGAATTCTCCTAGTACCTGTCCTTTTAGATCCAGCTTGATAAAATGCATGGGGATTCTGTAGGTTTCTGTTTTTATCAAGATTCATTATTTATTACAGATAAATAGGTTCTATCTACAGATAAACAACCACAGACAATCTACTACTTAAAATCTAACCAGTTTATGAAACTACCCCTGCACACATATGTAGACAGATACACAAAAAACCCGATGTTATGGGTAGAGGCACAAACTGGAAAGGCAGTTCAGTGGTCCCTATCCACAGGGTTCACTGAGCTGATCGCTTTGACTTGCCAGAATGTCTTTTTGTAAAATTTCATTTCTCTATGTCTTTCACTTGCTTCCAGGAAGCAGGGAATGACTGGATCAAAAATGATAACGTTTCTAATTGTTAAAGTCCACAATTTACCGCAACTGATGATAGATTATAAACCAACTCTCTTCAGGCTTTAGAAACTTATTACAATAGAGGGAAAAATAGTACACCCCTTCTGGATGTCCAAATACTTCTGGACCTATTGTTCACATCATAACCTGCAATCGAGTCAAAGAGTCAGGCAGCACGCAAACAGACCCTTCACTCCAAGTCATCTATGTTGAACAAGTTTCCCAAACTAAATTAGTCCCATATGCCTGCATTTGGCCCACATCAGTCTAAACATTACCTATTCATGTACCTGTCCAAATGTATTTTAAATGTTATAACTGTACCTGCATCTATCACTTCCTTAAGCAGGTCTTGCCACATATGAACTATCCTCTGTGTGAAAACATTGCCCCTCAAGTTCATTTTAACTATTTCTCCTCTCACTTTGAAAATATGTTCTCTAGTTTTGAACTCTCCTATCTTACAGACAATTCCTTTGCTATTCACCTTATCCAGGCCCCTCATGATTTTATAAACCTGAGAGCCAATCATAGAGTAGTTGACAGGCAGGAGGCTTTTTATCATTGACAGCCAGTCACATCTCCACAGGCCAATCAGCTACTTATTGCCAGCCATGGGTGATATGGTAGCACAGTGTTTAGCACTGCTGCCTCACAGCACCAGGGACCCAGGTTTGATTCCTGCCTTGGGTGATTGTGTGAAATTTGTCCATTCTCCCCACGTCTGCTTGTGTTTTGTTATGTGCTTCAGTTTCCTCCCATAGTCCAAATATCTGTAGGTTAGGTGAATTGGCCATGCTAACTTGCCCTGTAGTGTCTAGAGATGCACAGGCCAGGTAGATTAGCCATGGTAAATGCGGGGTTATGGGGATAGCTTGGGGAACTGTGTCTGGGTGAGATGCTCTGTGGAGAGTCAGTGAAGACTCGATAAGTTAAATGGCTTCTTTCTACACTGCAGGGATTCAATGAATTTCATTTTGTACATACGGCCTTGTGCCAGTTTATCTACAACTAAACAGCAATGTAAAACAGTGGTTCTTAAAACATCCTTTTCCCATTTCAGTTCACAATTAAAAATATGGAAAAATATCAAGATATAGTCTTTAAAACACCAATGTTAAGAAGGTAGAAAAATATAAATATCACAGCATCTTTTCAATAACACAAAGTCAATTATTTCTCATCCTTGCAAATGCAAGTTACAGCAATAATGTTCAATGAATTAAAATTGGAATTAGGCTTTATTGTCACATGTACTCAAGTACAGGGATACAAGAGTGCAGTGAAAAGTGTATGATGTTGCCATTCCCAAACCATCTTAGATACAAAGATACTTAAATACAAAATTGTAAGTACAAAGTAGAAAAATAAGGAAATTTGGTAAAAGTTCAACATTAAAGTCCTTCTCAATATAAAATAGAAAAGTAAAGAAATAAAGTTGAACATGTCAATCCTCCTCAAATGGTTCATCATACTGGGGTCTCACTCCCCAAAAGCATTTGAGCTTCTGCACAATAAGCTCAATCTCTTCTGCATTGATTTTGATTTCCCTGAGCTCACTATTGCTGCAGATACCAGGGGACCTCTATCACCTCTATCAATCCTCCCGGTGCTGGCCCGCTTTCCTCCATGTTGGATTTGCTCTCCTCTACATTGGGTTCACTCTCCCATTGGGTTAAGCTGTGATTAAAACAGGATGTAACCCTGATAAAGAGGCTGAAGCTTGTGTTAGGACCAATATGGCAAAGGGTCATTTCAGGAGCGTATTGATGATTACATTGTCTATTAGCATTGATTAAATAGGCTGTATACCAATTTGGCAGATAGGATTCAAACAAAGCATTGGTAATGGTGTGGAGAACCACTTAAAAGTTATATCACATCTTACCATTCACCTGCTGCTGAACATTTGAAGACAGCTTTTAAATTTGTGTCAAGTATCAAGTTGTCACCTTTACTCCAGAAGCACATTTTGCCAGAAATTTTTAGAAGACTTCATGTCAGAATGTTGAGTACTATATTACTATTTGGATAGCTTGTAGGAGTCACGAGAAAAAAATGGCCTGCCTAATGGTGGGCATGTTTGGTCTGCGGGAGGACTCGAAATCAAGAAGAGCAGTTCTTGCTGCTACAGAACAGAGTGTCAAAAGCACCAGGAATTCAAGATGAACTCTTTCCTCTGTGGGGGAAGGACATTCCTCCTCCTTTCTTCCTCGAACAGGACATTCAGTTTTGCATCTGACAGCTTTTGCACATACATTCATTTGCATCTTGAATTATCCTGAACCCAGTTGCTGTGTGTCAATCCTCCATACCTTCAGTGAAGGAATTGAGTAAAACCCACACAAAAGCTGATTACAGCTGATCAGTACTGAGTGATAAACCTGACAAAATCAATTCCTATGCAAATTCTTAAATCATTATTGGATTTTACTGTGGGTAAGACTGAGCTTGCCAGTGACTGTGGTTAATTTTCTCAATTACAACCCAAGACATGATTGTCATCTAATTTTGCTGAAAGTTTTCCCCTTGTAGTATGCACCGTAATATAGGAAGCCTTCTGGTACTACTTCTTCAGTTTTCTCATCAGAATCAACATAATTTTTTACTGATTCCTGACAAGATCACCAAATGATGTTTGAATTGACTAGGGGCTAATAACTTTCTTTTGTTTAAATTAGCCAACATTTGAGATTCTAAGATCTATTGAGAAAATGAAGCCACAATATTCCATGGTTTTGAATAAACAATCTAAACTTTATGACTTTGATCGAGGATGGTAGGGCAGTCTACAATACATATATTCCATTTCTATCCTAACTCTTGGCAAACTGGTTGAAGACCATGCAGAGTGCATCAAAGAACACAGGTCAGCAACATGGATCCCATGGATTTCTCAGCAAATCATCCAAACACTAATGATACTGAACCAACATCTCATTAAAATGTTGTCTCCTTTCACTTTCAAAGATCTAACTTCAGTACTCCCTCAAAAGCCAATCCATCGTAGACTGCCTCACCAGCAGCTTGCATCCTGGAGGTTAAATCCCTTCCCTTTAGGTTGTATTCTAGTGGATTTCAAGGACTGCACTCCAGCACTTGCTCGTGGTTACAACTCCATCTCCTTCTCAGACAGATGGCCTAACTATGCTGGCACTGCCCTGAACTTCTCTGAGCTCTGGTATTTCTCAGCTCCATCAAATGATTGTGATGAGGGATCAACATTGCAGCTGGGATAAGAAGGACCAGATGTGAGAATGGGTGAAGCTAGGGTCATAGGTATTTTTGCATTCACCCCCAAAACCACTGCTGACCAGCAGTTCTGATCTGTGTTCAGTTTTATAAAGTTAAAAAAAATTACCTCAAGCATGGCATCACTAGTGATGCTATGATTTGTTAGTTCTGCATGGCTTTAGCCGTCATTAGGTGCAAATGTATAAGTCCTTTTATCAAATGTCGTGTCCAACACACTTTATACTGGAAGCTCCAAAAAAAGTGCTCCTGATCCCAATTCACCCCCTTCTTCCAACACTAAAGTCATATTGGCACTGTGAGGAGTCTAAAGAAGAGATTAAAATGCCATGACCATTGTGTTAAAATCAATTTTTGCATCCATTTATACAACCCTAAATGCTGCTCCCTCCACATTTCATGGCAGCTGTAATGAAGCGATGTCTAGACTCGATACATTAACTTGCTCTCTCTCTACAGGTGCTGCCTGACCCATTGTGATTTCAGGATTTTTTACTTTCAGTATAGATCCGAGCATCTGTGGGTGGCACAGTGGTTAGCACTGCTGCCTCACAGCGCCAGAGACCCACATTCAATTCCCGCCTCAGGTGACTGACTGTGTGGGGTTTGCACATTCTCCATGTGTCTGCATGGGCTTCCTCCGGTGATCCGGTTTCCTCCCACAGTCCAAAAATGTGCAGGTGAGGTGAATTGGCCATGCTAAGTTGCCCATAGTGTTAGGTGAAGGGGTAAATGTAGGGGAACCGGTCTGGGTGGGTTGCACTTCGACGGGTCGGTGTGGACTTGTTGGGCCGAAGGGCCTGTTTCCACACTGTAAGTAATCTAATCTGCAGTAATTCTCCCCCATTTGTACAATATGGGCTGCCATTTTGTGAAGGTTGGGACATTTTGGAAGAAGCTATTCTAGTGCTTTTAACATTTGCTCTGAGAGAGAGTGGCTCTATATTGGTCAGAGGAAATTAAGGCACAGAGGCATGGCTGTTGAGCTACTGGTCAAAGCAAGGAGAAAAGGTTTCAAGCATCAGATGTTGTTGGTGCTAACAGTCCTCGGGCAGTTAGTTTCTTGGAGCTTTTAATTTAGCAGAAGATCTTGCTCTGTGTCTTGGAGAGAATTAGAGCTCAAAAGAATTCTGGGAAGCCTTTGAAGGCTTGAAACAGCTCAGCATGGATGTGAAGGAAGCCTGTGAACTTCAATTCCAACTAAAACCTCTTCTGGTATGTCACCTGGTATGTGCCAGGAGCAGGGCTGTGGCTAGAGGGGGTTGGTGTAGGCCTGGAGACTGCTTGGTACATCCTGGAAGCCTCATAGTAGAGTCTGGGAGGACTGTAAACTGTTCACTCAGTGGCAATTGCTGGCCCCACAGCAAAAGTACCACCTTTCCTCACCTGACCGCTTCCTCCCCACTTCTCCCACCAAATCCTCCACCCAATGAGATTGCCTTATCTGGCTGTGAGAACACATACCCGTTGATGCATCCTTTCCCTCTAAGTCAATGGCACAGTTGGATGAGACCGCTGAGCTTCTCGATTAGATGGCGCCTTTAGGGATGGTGCAGCTGCTATCCAAAAGCAAAACCAAGAGGAAAGACAGAGTAAAATCAAAACCTGCAAAGAAAAAAATAATTACTGTCTGAAATTGTTGAACTCAATGTTCTAGTGGATTTCAAGGACTGCACTCTAGCACATAGGTGAGGTTCCATTCCTTGTTTACATTGCATTTCAATGGAAAGCTGCAGGAAATCAAGGGCAGAGAGGTCAACATGAGAACAAGTTGGAGATTTAAGAAAGCTGGTAACAGGAAGCCAATTATCAAGTTTTTGGACTGAACACAAGGCAGCCATCCAATCCTCATTTGGTCTCCCCTGTGTAGACCAGACTGCATCATGAGCAACAAGTACTGTCCATGAAAGATAAACACAGAAATCATTGTTTCGCTTGGAAGGATTGATTGAGGTTGTGGATGAGGAGGGGAGGGGTTGAGGGGGGAGAGGTAAATTGAGGAGTCAGCCAGGTGTCACAAAGGGAGCAAAACAGTCCCTTCAAAATACTGAAAGGGGTGGGGAAAATGTATGTGGTGATGTCATTGAGTTATAATTGCCAATCAACTTGCAAAGATGTAATTCATGGTTTAGACCCTCCCTGCACTAGAGAGTTTGGGACCACTTATTCTTCAATTTGTATTCGGTTTCTTGGAACAGTCTCGAAGGCCAAGTACAGAGAAGTCTCTGTACGACTCCTGAGCATGCGAAGTTTCAGGGTGAGTCGGAAGAAGGCACAAGTATAGAATCTATGTATTTATGATGTCTTATTGTGAGTTGAAGCTTGGATAAAATGTAAATTGGCAATATTTTGAATTGAGCATAAATGTTGTCACATTTTAAATGTTTGTCATGACAGACAGTCAAATCTCCTTAGAACAGCAGCACACTTAAAACTGTACTTACTTTGTTTCTGTTCTTTTATTTAGATTTCAGAACAAAGTATTACATTGGCTTTGATACAAAGATTTGACATTTGGCTATTAACATCTGCAGTGTATAGAAATCATGGCAGTTCTTGACATCAGCAGCTGTGCATTTATCTGGGTTCATCTATATTTCTAACATTATTATTGGTCCATATCCCTAACACAGGTACTATTAAAGTACAGCACTTTATTTTCTGAATAACAACCACTAGTTAAAAGATATAATTGTGGATTTTAAAACAAAATACTACAGTTGTATTTTCTTTTGTCACATCTTTTTCAATTCTGCAAACAGTTTGCAGTAAGTAATAATGTACATTTCTTTATCCTTCCCTTGATTTTCCCCCTCTACTCTTCAGCATTAACTCGTTGATCATATGAGGTTTCATTGAGTCTAGGCTCTGTCTTGTTTCTCAACTTAGTGCACATTATTCTGGTCTGGTTTAGGCCAGCAAGTTGTTCATCCAAAATGGTTTCACAGCCAAACGTTATGATACTCATTGAACATCTATTCACATGTACCTTTTGGAGTTGTCATCTAACAGGAGTGACAAGTCACGATCCTGACTCAATGTTATTGAAGTTAACTAAAGTTAATTCGGCACAGGGAAAATGTGGGACCTTTGGTTCATCAGAATTCCACAATCTCCACACATCCAATAACATGGAATATGGGTATACTTTCCAATCACTAAATAACTACAACTGCTTGGTGTACAACTTTTCAAATGGACTGCCAATATCTCAACGACTTCCAGGTCACTTAGGCTAAAGGGTACAGGGCATCGGAGGTCAGAGGGTAGCATAAACCTTTCGACCCTGTTTATTTCATCATGTTAAAAAAATGCAATTTTCTTTCACAAGCTCCTGTCATCAAAAGAAATTCGAAATTTCCCTTCCGGGAGCAGAAGCCTGGTGATTCTCAATCCTAATCAATTTCCTAATCCTGCTTTCCTTCTCTAAAACCTTTCACAGAACAATTTTACTCTGTCCTCCCAAGAAACTCTGAAGTCCTTTTGTTTTATTGGCCACCGAATTTCCCCTGAAAGTGTCCTGATTTCCTGACCCGAAGTTAGCAAGAGATTTTGAACCTCACCCCTATTCCCCACCAGCTGAAAGAGTTTCTCTGTAAATCCAGTTGGTCTCCACATCATTTTTCAAGTATTCCTGGCTCCCTGTCTGTCACCAATTAGCCCGGAACATTCCATCCTGCAAAACCACATGTGTTTAATTGATGGTACCCTGCACCAGACACCCACGATCCTGGCCAAACCACATGCAGACTTTGTCGTTTCCTCTGATCAAAGAGAAAATAACCAACTTCCACCTAGCCACTTCCCCTCACCAAACCCCACCATCTTGACATAAAAGGAGCTGGTTTCAAGTCTAATGCAGAAATGGACAGAGATCTTGGAGATGTTGAAGGCTTCAAGGATCCCGATGTGAAGAAATTCAGGACCACAACCACTGACAGTACTGTCATTGCTCCACTCTCTGGCTGCAGCTCTGTTTGCAACAGATGGCATACATTTCTAGAAACCCAAACAGACCCAGTCAAAATTAATCAGTAACGGAGTGTGCGATTTGTTAAGAATCCCTTTAAATAGCATTTGTTGGCTTTCTTTCCTACCAATGAGCAGATGCTCAATGTGCACATTTAACAGAGGATATTAGTTGAAGCCGCAAAGTTAAATATGGTACCTCCTGTCAGTGTTACACACCCCAACATATCACATTTTGTCAACCATGCATACTTCCATGTGTAAGACCCAAACCAATGCCCTCCCCAAGCTTGTATTTCACATGCATCATGGATAGAATACTAATTTGGTACCAATCACATGCATGACATAGAATCTATAAATGTAATTTTCTGACTTAACTCAGTTTCCAAGTGTTTCATCATTCATTGCTACCTATCTTCCTCATGACTTGGTTAGGTACTTTAGATACCTCGTCTCTTTGTTGTGTTACATACTATTCATTTAATCCCACAATTGCAGGGTGCAACTTTCTAAAGACTTTGTTAACTGCCCCAGTTTACCCAATTCACCTCTTAAGGTAGAAGTCACTTGTCCCTGCTATTAACTGTACCTTACTGGTAGGCACTTCTGGCATGTGGAGAAAACAGATGGCCTTGCAGATTATACCTCTCTGATAAGCAATTTGTTATAAATATAATCTAATATTATAGAAATTCAATATAAATATTATGCAATGTGTCATGTAATGTAAGCGCAATTTAATTTTGACCAATGACAATGTAACATGTGTTTAATAATCACTGTTAAATCTTGGGTGCTGACTCCCATGAAACTTAAATTCCATGCTGCAACTTTCATCAACGTCCAGTCAACAAATCCGAAGGCTGTCTCGACAATTCAGCATCATTATTATTGTTGAAAGTTGACACATGATAAACAATTTGTGACAAAGTTTTACTTCATTATGGTTTCTACATCATTTTCTGCACATGGTTGTTCTTTACGAGCTTATGTGTCATGACTTTATCAAAATTTGAATTATTCTGTGCAGTAATGCCAAATATTGAAGCAAGTTTTTATCTTTAGAGTTCACTGACTAAAAGAAAGTGCAAGGTGAGCACGTTGAGGTTGAAGACAGAATTGAGGAACACCATTACATCTGATAATACACTGGAGATTTGTTCTTATTAGTGATGATGATGACCACCACACTGCGTTTACTTGTACTCTTCAAGAGCCATCAGCTAAAGTCATTTTCATTATTCCTCCACACATTGCATTTAAACTCAGTTGTCCAGAGATGATAAGTGGTGTTTTTGTTGTTTGAACCAATTAACTATATAGTCCCTTTCTTAATAACATAAACACATTCTCAATATGGTGTTCATCACTTACCATTGTGCTTCTACTTTGCAGCCTTAACAATAATGGAAAGAGAGGGTAAAAAATTTATTAGGAATGAAACTAGTGTAGGGAAAGTCTGAGAGACCCATAGCAACTACCAATTAGTAAGGTAATTGTTGGAAGGTAGAATTCATAGTGTAAACACTGATTCTTTTTCCAGTTATGGAGCTATTTCATGTATTAAAAATAAAGCCTATATAATGACTAAAACATGCACACAGTTTCCTACATAAGACTTGTTTTCATAAGAGGAGATGAAGGAAGCCATTAGTCTTTTGAAGCCTGCCCCTCTGTTTAAAAGATCATGGGTGACCCTTGACCTCAAATCCAGTTGTCAATCCAATTCCCATATATATTAACTCCTTAAGAATCCAAAATGAATCTTTTTCCACCTGACTGTTCTCTGCCATTGTAGTTCTATGAACAACCTCCTCATTCATCCCACAAACTTTTTCTTCAACTTAGGTAGCAAAGGCCTATGCCTGTACATGAAATAAGGGCAAAGGCTTTGGGTCCTCCAGCACTGTACTTAATCCTTGTATCTATCTGACTCACAGTCAGATAATCCTCAGCATGATCACCAACCAGACCTACATCACAGCCTAACCTCAGGATTGGGACCACCTCCTATTTTGAAGGACCGAGGGAAATCTCCTGATCCTGTTGATATTCCACAAAATCTGCATCCCACATTCCAACTCGAAAAGCAGCCAAAGCTCCTTGAGATGCTAATGTCCACATGCTGCTACACAAATTAATTAATTTAATCAGTTAAACTTTATAATGAATCAATTTAGCTAATAGCTTTTATTTAATTAATCACTTGACCTATTTTAAATTATGAATTGATTAAATACTTAATACAAAACCACTTGGAGAATTTTAAAAAGTTACCTCCTTGCTTCACCAGATTTCCAGCTTTACAACAAAAAGATATTTCAGAGGCGGTATTTCTGAAATAAATAGTTCAAATGAGTTTTACTTTCTCCCTGCATCTGCATGCGTTTCTTTTGGATACTCCAGTTTCCTCCCACAGTCCAAAGATGTGTGGGTTAGGTGAGTTGGGTGTGCTAAATTGGCTCATAGTGCCCAGGGATGTGTCTAGCGATGGATGAGCCATGGGAAATGTGGGATTATGGGGATAAAGTGGGAGACAGTCAGTCTGGTGAGATGCTCTTCAGAGGGTTGGTGCATACTCAATGGGTTTAATACTTCTGCATTGTAGGGACTCTGATTCAAATGTAAGATCCATTTGACACATATAACTAGCCTCTCATCATTATTTCTGAAGTCTTGCATTATAGTAAGTTGTTCCTGACTTCTGGACATCCCTTTGTAGAGCTAATCACTGCTTAAATTCAAGAAATACAGCATCCAGCTTTTACTCAGGATGAAGGTAGTATTGAACAGCTATGCTGCTTTTCAGTGAACTGGTTAAGGGATAAATATTGGCAGTGATATATGTGAAATAGTAATATGAGATCTTTAAATCCACTTGAGACAGTGCACAAGCTTTGGTTCATTGTTTCATCAGAAAAATAACAGGGCCATTGGTGCAGCTCTCCCTCAATACTGCATTGAAATACTAACCATGATTTTGTGTACATCTGGAAGAGCCATGAACTTCTGACTCAAGAGTGAGGCTTCTTCACTTTCACAGTCCGGTGTCATGTTTCGAATACAAATTCCTCTGATTCAGAGCATAGAACATGGATCTTGTACTTTTATCATTAAAATGTGATCAACTTCTTTTTCTTTCTCTGGCTGAATTAAACATCTTTCAAGTGTCGATTACTAATTTGTGTTTTCTTAAATAGAAGGAAACTATCAAAATACTACAGACTATAACAATATTCTGCATTATAAAAGGAAACATTCTGCTCATACCAAATAAAAATAACTTGCTAATTGTTAAATTGAAATATTGTTTTCGACTGAAGTCAATCTGCATGACAGTATTAGCTTCAGAATGTCATGTCCAGCCAGCATGACCTTAGTTGCAGTGTATGGTCCTCTGACTGCAAATAGCATTCAATTTTCTTGGATCAAGCTCTCTATGTCTCGACATAAATACACAGTCAGAATGCTCCTTCCCAACAGGCAGACATTTTAAGATTTTATGAATGTACTGATTTGCTCAAAAACTTACAAGTCTGAGAAATAAGTTAATAAATTTCCCAAGATTCCAGCCATAAGTATACTCTTGAAACCCAGCTTGAAACCTCACTGAAGTAAGGCATACAAACAGAAAAATATCTTCTCCAAGCTATTCATATTTTACATTTCATATTTAGCTCTGGAGTTTTCTCACTAATTTTATGGTGATGTACCACCAAAACCAGTTTAAATCAAAACAAAAAAATGTTGTCTTTGAAGTAAGAGAAGCAAAAAAAAGCGTCATGGTAAATATATGCTGTTTATTGCATTCTTCCGTCTGTTTTCTGATTAGGAGAACTTTGACTAATGTAATAATGTTCTACAGTACCCATCATTGATATAAGTGCAAGTGGCATGTCAAATATTTGCATAGTATATCTGAGTTAAAGCAGCTCTTCACTTCTAACAAATCTTGACAAGAGTCTGTAATATATCAAAACAGGGGATCAAATGCTTTAATATTTATCTTAAGGTTAACTTTCCCACTGTTGTTTTGCTTTCAAAAAGAACAGCTCTGCATTTTGTGCGCTGTCAGAAGTCTTTGTTTCAACATCCTGTGGTTCATTTGGCCACAAATTGCTTTTCTTCTTGTCAATGATTTTGTGGCTAGCAATCTGGGAGCGAAGCCATTCCTGCTTTATAACAAGTGAAGTCTATTGTTCTGCCTGTTGTGTTTGTGTTCCTACGGTGATATGGATTATTATTCTGCTTGTTTGACATTTATATCCTTTTTTCAGTGAGGTTGTGAGGATTATGCTCCAGTGTTACCTTTCATTGCTAGGTAACTAGACATTAAAATAAAGAAATGTCTTTTGTGGCTTGTGTCCATCTGTTATCCACGACTGAACCTGAAGTAGGAGTGCTTAAATTCAGATATTAAACAAAGAGACATTTAGGCACCGTAATTTACAGTGACATTTTAAGATGAATTGAATGTTTGATAGAATTTTAACATCTGGGCTCGATGGAAATAAAACAGGCACAAAATTGAAATAAGGAAATTTCATTTCCTGCTCTGCCATTGTCAATCTTGAATGGTAATGCTTTTTGATTTTGTACCTGATAAGCAATGAACCATCTTGAAGCAGCGTTTTCAAGCCTGGATGATTGGGTTTTTGATTTCAATAAGATCTCACTTGCATTTTAAATGCAACTAAAACTTACTCACAGGCTGAAGCCAATAGGTGGTTGTTCAGGAGAAAGAAGATCTTGGGTGACTGTCTATGTGGAGTTTGCACATTCTCCCTGTGTGTGCACAAGCTTCCTCCCACTGTCCAAAGGGTGTAGGTTAGGTGGATTGGCCATGCTAAATTGCCCATAGTGTCCAAGGATATGTAGGCTAGGTGGGTTTACCATGGGAAATGCAGGGTTACAAGGACAAGGAGTGCTGCGTCTAGGTGCGATGTTGTTCTGAGGGTTGGTGTGGACTTGATAGCTGAATAGCCTGCTCACAGTGTAGGGTAGCTATGAATTTCTCACCAACAGTAATAAAAGTGTAGCTTCTCATAGTTGCTCTGGAGTTTTGATTAAATCTGCCACAATTCTCTTCATTCTTGCAATTGCGAGCAGTTAAAAAAACTGCCATGTTCTGTTTCATATCGCCATTCATTTGGACTAAAGCTGAAAGAGGAACGTTTATAGCCAGTGTGTGACTTACCCAATGATTCAGCAGCAACCATCTTCTTTGCTTTCTTTGCCTTCTCAATGGTTTCCTGTAGGTTTTCACAGCTCCAAACATTTCTGTGTTTGTCCTTTTTAAGTGGTGTTTGTATATCAGATCTTCAGCTCTGCCTCTGGTACCATATTGTGTTCCAAGAATACAATGTAGCTGGCACTTCTTTTTAGAACTGGATGGAAGACAGCTACTTCCAGTGAGTGCCTTATAGTAAAGATCTCATGACTACAGTAAGCCAATTTCTATCCAAACAGCTCTATATCTCAGGAGGCTCAGGCAGGATTTCAGCATCCAAAATAATCCACCAAAATTGTTCACTTGGAATTTAAAATAGTAGCAATCTTTAATGTTTGTTAGGATGGGATTATCTGATAGGATTTCTGTTTGAGCTTTACATTATTAGTGCATGTTCAATGGTGTAATTCTTTATGATTTATGGTCAAATAAGAAATATATATTTCAATCTATTTTGGATCTGCCAATTGGAACACATCTTGATGGAACTGAGAGGCAGGTTAGGGGTGAATCTAAGCAGCCACCAGCTATTAAGGTTGGGATGATTTGTGGCCGTGAATAGCAATACATGGATAGCAGTATATGGCAACAAAACCTTTGGCAGCTTTCATGAAGACTACCATTATTTTAAGTATATGCCACCTTTTCCCTCATGCCTTACCCTGCACAGTCACTTTATCTTTGAAATATTCCTGCCTCTTTAAGTTTTCTGGACAATTTCTTTGGTGATAGAGATGACACAGAACGATCAGGATTTATTTATTCATTTATGCAAAATCAGGGTAGCTGGATAGATCAGCACTTATCACCCATCCCTAATTATCTTGGAAAAGATGGTAGTGAGCTGCCTTAATGAATCACTGCTGTCCACAAGGTTTAGGGACATCCATAGTGCTGTTCAGAAGAGAGCGCCAGGATTTCGACTCAATGACAATAAAGGAACAGTCGTATAATTCCAAGTCAGAATGGTGAAGGGGAATTTCCTGCTGGAGGTACTCCTATGTATCTGCTCATTCTTTCCTTTTAGGTGGTCAATGTCATGGAGGTGGAGGAAGCTGTTGGTGTAGCCTTGCAGATAGTACACTCTTCTACAGCTGTGCATCAGTGGTGTAGAGAAGGAATGTTGAAGGTGTTGGACAATGTTGTTAAAGCTACACTTATCCAGGCAACTGCAGTGTATTCCATTAACCCTTGATCTGTAGATGATAGACAAAGTGTGGAGAGACAGAAAGCACATTATTCACTGTAGAATTCTTAGCATCGGACCTCTTCTCATAACACAGTTTTTTATATGGCTGATTCAAACCAGTTTCTGGTCAATGGTAAGCCCCCAAGATGTGGGTATTCAGTGATAGTAAAGTCCTGAAGCAAAAATGATTTACTTTCAACACCACAGCTCATCTTCTTTTTTGCTAGCTATGATATTATCTAGGGGAGAATTTTCTCCCTGATTCCCATTGACTCAATTTTCATAAAACTCCTTGTTACCACATGCAGTCAAAATGCTGCCTTGACTCTCACCTTCCGTCTGGAGTTCTGTTGTGTTGTCCAAGTTTGGACCAAGGTGTGATGAGGTCATGATTTGTGTGGATGTGGTAGGACCAAAACTGAGCAGCAGTAAGCAGCTTAATGCTGAGTAAGTACAAAGCGCACTGACAATGATTTTTTCCATCACATTTCTGATTAAGTGATGATGAAGAGCAGACTGACAGGGAATGTTGCATTTGTCCTGCTTTGTGTGGACAGTGTTATATCACAACTAGAAGAACTTGGCTAGGGGGTACATCTAATTCAGAATAACAAATCTTCAGTTCCATTTACCAAAAGTTGTTAGGGCCCATTGCCTTTGCTAAATGTAGTGTATTCAGACATTTCTAAATATCATGTGGAGTTAATCAAATTAACCTCATGAGGATTCTGAGATAAACCATTGGCAATTCTAGCTGCAAAGTTTTGCAAATGCTTCAGTCTTGACTTTTGCAGTGATGTGCTGGTATATTCCCAGCATTGAGAATGGAAATGTTAATGAACTCTCTTGTTGTTTAATTGTCCACCAACATTTGCATTTGGTGAACAGCTTTGATCTGATCTGTAGCTTGTGGGTTCACTTAATTCTGTCTATTGTATGTTGGTTTTGTTGTTTGCTTTACATGTGGTCCTGTGTTGTGGTTCTGTTCGCCGAGCTGGAAGTTTTTGTTGCAAACGTTTCATCCCCTGGCTAGGCGACATCATCAGAGCTTTGGAGCCTCCTGCGAAGCGCTTCTTTGATGTTTCTTCCGGTATTTATAGTGGTCTGTCCTTGCCGCTTCCAGTTGTCAGTTTCAGCTGTCCGCTGTAGTGGTTGGTATATTGGGTCCAGGTCGATGTGTTTGTTGATGGAGTATGTGGATGAATGCCATGCCTCTAGGAATTCCCTGGCTGTTCTCTGTCTGGCTTGCCCTATGCTAGTGGTGTTGTCCCCGTCGAATTCATGTTGCTTGTTGTCTGTGTGTGTGGCTACTAGGGATAGCTGGTCGTGTCGTTTCGTGGCTAGTTGATGTTCATGTATGCGGATTGTTAGCTGTCTTCCTGTTTGTCCTATATAGTGTTTTGTGCAGTCCTTGCATGGTATTTTGTACACTACATTAGTTTTGCTCATGTTGGTATCGGGTCCTTTGTTCTAGTGAGTTGTTGTCTGAGCGTGACTGTTGGTTTGTGTGCCGTTATGAGTCCTAAGGGTCGCAGTAGTCTGGCTGTCAGTTCAGAAACGCTCCTGATGTATGGTAGTGTGGCTAGTCCTTTGGGTTGTGGCATGTCCTCGTTCCGTGGTCTTTCTCTTAGGCATCTGTTGATGAAGTTGCGCGGGTATCCGTTTTTGGCGAATACCTTGTATAGGTGTTCCTCTTCTTCTTTTTGCAGTTCTGGTGTGCTGCAGTGTGTTGTGGCCCTTTTGAATAGTGTCCTGATGCAGCTTCGTTTGTGTGTGTTGGGGTGGTTACTTTCATAGTTTAGGACTTGGTCTGTGTGTGTTGCTTTCCTGTGTACCCTTGTGGTGAATTCTCCGTTCGGTGTTCTCTGTACTATCACGTCTAGGAATGGGAGTTGGCTATCCTTTTCTTCTTCTCTCGTGAATCGGATTCCTGTGAGTGTGGCGTTGATGATCCGGTGTGTTTTTTCTATTTCCGTGTTTTTAATGATTACAAACGTGTCATGCAATATTGGTAAAAGTGATAATGTACAGTTGTTGTGAGGTTCTGTCCTCACACTGAGGACATCTCCAGCATATTGTGTAATACTACCACCATGCTAATTGGCAACAATTTTGAACAGATCCAGGAACTCAAAACTGAACACAGTGGAAGGCTGTGGACCATTGACAGCTGCAGAATTCTATTCAAATACAGTATATAATCTCCTGGCCTACCATATCCTCCACACTACCATTAACAACAAATGGTACAAAACACTATATAGGACAAACAGGAAGACAGCTAACAATCCGCATACATGAACATCAACTAGCCACGAAACGACACGACCAGCTATCCCTAGTAGCCACACACACAGACAACAAGCAACATGAATTCGACTGGGACAACACCACTATCATAGGGCAAGCCAGACAGAGAACAGCCAGGGAATTCCTAGAGGCATGGCATTCATCCACATACTCCATCAACAAACACATCGACCTGGACCCAATATACCAACCACTACAGCGGACAGCTGAAACTGACAACTGGAAGCGGCAAGGACAGACCACTATAAATACCGGAAGAAACATCAAAGAAGCACTTCGCAGGAGGCTCCAAAGCACTGATGATGTCGCCTAGCCAGGGGACGAAACGTTTGCAACAAAAACTTCCAGCTCGGCGAACAGAACCACAACAACGAGCACCCGAGCTACAAATCTTTGCACAAACCTTGATGTGGTCCTGTGCTATAACTTCACCACATTGACACCTCATTTTTGTGTATATCTGGTGATGCCTCCCCCTGCACGCTTTATTGAATCAGAGTTGATCCCCTGTCTTGTTGTTAATGGTAGTGTGGAGGATATGGTAGGCCAGGAGATTATATACTGTATTTGAATAGAATTCTGCAGCTGTCAATGGTCCACAGCCTTCCACTGTGCTCAGTTTTGAGTTCCTGGATCTGTTCAAAATTGTTGCCAATTAGCATGGTGGTAGTATTACACAATATGCTGGAGATGTCCTCAGTGTGAGGACAGAACCTCACAACAACTGTACATTATCACTTTTACCAATATTGTCATAGACAAATGCATCTCTGACAGGTGAATTAGTGAGCATGAGACCATGTAAGATTTTAGTCTTCAAACAAAAACAAAAAATGCTGGAGAAACTCAGCGGATCCAGTAGCATCTGTGGTAAGAAACCAGAATTAATTTTTCAAATCCAGTGATTCTTCATCCAGATTCTTCATCAGAACTTTCATCGGCAAGTTCTGATGAAGTGTCACCAGATTCAAAGTGTCACTAGCTCTGTTTTCTTCCCACAGATGCTGGCAGAGCTGCTGAGTTTCTCCAGCAATTGCTGCCTTTGTTTAAGATCTCCAGCCGCCACAGTTCTTTGTATTATTTTGAGGTTTCTGTCTTCTTGGTTCTAACACCATTGGCTGCTGATATGGTCCAGCAGCTATGTGCATCAGGACTTGGCCAGTTCAACCAGTAGTGGTGCTAATGAGCTACTTTTGTTGGACATTGAACTGCCCCACCTTTAGGGCATTCTGTATCCTTCCAACACTCGATGCTTTTTTCAAGTGTGTTCCACTTCACATTTTGAGGGTTTGTCCATCTAATGGGACAGGATGTACCAAGCAATATTACCACCTATCATCTCCATATTTATTTTCATTATATTTTGTTGCAGTTTCTCAGTGACTTCAGATAGTATTTTATAATCAGCAACATTTGCTATGGGTCTGGAGTCACATGTACACCAGACTAGGTAAGGACTGCAGATTTCTTTTCGTGAAGGGTATTAGTGAACCAGACTTTCTTTTTGAATAATCAACAACACTTTCATGTTCACTTTTACACCACATTTTGCTTCAAGATGTATTTATTGAACTTAAAATTCCACTAGATGCTGTGGTGGGACTTGAAACCATGGTCTCAAAGCATCAGCCCAGATCTATTGGATGACCTGTCCATGTCATTATCAATACATGAATGCCTGACCCATTTTCCAGCTTTGAATTAGGAGGTTTGCTCTTGGAGCCAACCATCCATAGCAGGCTTCAAAGGGACAGACTGATGTCCTTCCTTTAATGGTTTGAAATCCTTAGAGGGACATGTAATTTCCAGTTGCTCAATTATAACAATGCTGCTATCCAGCAAATCATTATGAGATGTTGAGATATATTCTTGGAACCAACAAGTACTGACCTTAAAATTAAACATGAGGAAGTGAAATTCCAGCAATTGGAAAAAATGTGTCTGAGAAAGTGTCTGAGTTTTAATTATGATTTGTTCTCAACAGACCAATCAATGGAAAGTAATGAAAGTATTCCAATGCTGTATCAAAGACAGACATTTTAAACAAAGCCCCTTTTATTTCATTAATCACAGTACTACCTGTGAAAATATCCAGCATTTTAACTAAAACTTGCACACTGGGCAATTGCTGTTTTATTCTCAAGCAATCATGGAAGTAGTTTAAACTGCAAAGTCATTACAGCCATATTCACATAAAATCACACAAAGTACTGGCAAAGATAGGTCATAAATTTGTCCCAGTGGTTTGGGATATTTCTTGATGTTCTACAACAAGCTCATTATTTTGCGCTAATACACCAAACTACTTGTAAACAAAAAGCATGTGTCGTTTAGTAAAATGCCTAAGTAATGCTCTTATGTCAGTTCAAACCAAAATTGGCAACTTTACCCTTGCTTAAACATACTTTTGATTTTCAGGACTGTCCACTCTTGGTACCTTGTAGTATTTGCCATTTTAACTGGTAAGTGGTCCTGGGCAAGGCTTGACATGGTTCACTGACACTAATTTTCATTTGTCCTTGTTTGTTTTGGGACCATCCAGTGATTAGTGGTGGATGATACATCAGTGTAGAGTATCACAGAAGTGGCACTTGTGCTTGATAATAAAAGGATTTATTTCATGATAGCAATAGGCAAAACTACATTTAATGAGGCATAATTACTAGGACTGGGAGCTGGACAGATACATCTAATCCTTTTGAAGTAGAACTCTTTGTCTTCACTCACATGCTATGAGTGATATCAGTAGCATAGACAGAGCCACTGCATAAGTATTGACCATTTCAGAACCATAACCTTATAGAACATTTCTTCCTAAGCATTTTTCCCACAATCAAGCCATTACATAATCAAGAACATAATCATATTAATTCTATCACTATTCCTTCTCCTTCAAGAATCTGATTTCACAGAAGTAGACAATCTGGACGTTGCACACTTTTCCCAGAATATACCCTCTTTGGTTTGGAAAAATCATGAGTCTTATGTTTGAGTACTGGTGACTTTAGAACATAGAACATAGGACAGTACAGCACAGGACAGGCCCTTCAGCCCACGATGTTGTGCTGACCATTGAGCCTCATGTATACACCCTCAAATTTCTGTGACCATATGTATGTCCAGCAATTTCTTAAATGCCCCCAATGACCCTGCCTCCACAACTGCTGCTAGCAACGCATTCCATGCTCTCACAATTCTCTGTGTAAAGAACCCGCCTCTGACATCCCCTCTATACTTTCCTCCAACCAGCTTAAAACTATGACCCCTTGTGTTAGCTATTTCTGCCCTGGGAAATAGTCTCTGGCTATTGACTCTATCTAAGCCTCTCATTATCTTATATATCTCAATTAGGTCCCCTCTTCTCCTCCTTTTTTCCAATGAAAAAAGTCCGAGCTCAGTCAACCTCTCTTCATAAGATAAGCCCTCCAGTCCAGGCAGCATCCTGGTAAACCTCCTCTGAACCCTCTCCAAAGCATATACATCTTTCTTATAATAGGGTGACCAGAACTGGACGCAATATTCCAAGTGTGGTCTAACCAAAGTTTTATAGAGCTGCAACAAGATCTCACAACTCTTAAACTCAATCCCCCTGTTAATGAAAGCCAAAACACCATATGCTTTCTTAACAACTCTGTCCACTTGGGTGCCCATTTAAAGGGATCTATGCACCTGCACCCCAAGATTCCTCTGTTCCTCCACACTGCCAAGAATCCTATCCTTAATCCTGTAGTCAGCTTTTAAATTCGACCTTCCAAAATGCATCACCTCGCATTTATCCAGGTTGAACTCCATCTGCCACCTCTCAGCCCATCTCTGCATCCTGTCAATGTCCTGCTGCAGCCTACAACAGCCCTTTATACTGTCAATGACACCTCCAACCTTTGTGTCATCTGCAAACTTGCTGACCCATCCTTCAATTCCCGCATCCAAGTCATTAATAAAAATTACAAACAGTAGAGGCCCAAGGACAGAGCCCTGTGGAACACCACTCACCACTGACTTCCAGGCAGAATATTTGCCTTCTACTACCACTCGCTGTCTTCTGTTGGCCAGCCAATTCTGTATCCAGACAGCTAAGTTCCCCTGTATCCCATTCCTCCTGACCTTCTGAATGAGCCTACCATGGGGAACCTTATCAAATGCTTTGCTGAAGTCCATATACACCACATCCACAGCTCGACCCTCATCAACTTTTCTAGTCACATCCTCAAAGAACTCAATAAGATTTGTGAGGCACAACCTGCCCCTCACAAAGCTGTGTTGACTGCATTTAATCAAGCCATGCTCTTCCAGATGGTCATAAATCCTATCCCTCAGAATTCTTTCTAACACCTTGCAGATGACAGACGTGAGACTTACTGGTCTGTAATTGCTAGGGATTTCCCTATTTCCTTTCTTGAAGAGAGGAATTGCATTTGCCTCTCTCCAGTCCTCAGGTACAATTCCAGTGGAGAACAAGGATGCAAAGACCTTCGCAAGCGGTGAAGCAATTTTATTTCTCCTTTCCCAAAGCAGCCGAGGACAAATCTGGTCTGGGCCTGGCGTCTTGTCAATCTTAATGTTTGACAAAATTTTCAGCACATCAGCTTCCTTTATCTCTATCCATTCCAGCATACACATCTGCTCTTCAAAGGTTTCATTCACTACAAAGTTTGTTTCTTTCATAAAGACAGAAGCAAAAACTCATTTAGGGCTTCCCCTATCTCCTCAGACTACACATACATGTTCCCTATGCTATCCCTGATTGGCCCTACTCTTTCTTTCACCATTCTCTTATTCCTCACATAAGTGTAAAATGCCTTTGTGTTCTCCCTAATCCGTTCTGCCAAGCCTTTCTCGTGCCCCCTCCTGGCTCTCCTCAGACCATATTTGAGCTCCTTCCTCACCTGCCTGTAATCCTCTAGAGCTGAGCTTGACCCTAGCTTTTTCCATCTTATGTAAGCTACCTTCTTCCTCTTGATGAGAAGCTCCACCGCTCTCGTCATCCAAGGTTCCTTTATCTTACCCCTTCTTGCCTGTTTCAGAGGGACATATTTATTCATCACTCGCAACAACTGTTCCTTAAACAGTCTCCACATGTCTATAGTGCCTTTACCATTGCTCCCAGTCTATGCTTCCTAACGCATGTCTAATCGCATCATAGATTCCTCTTCCACAATTAAATATCCTCCCATTTTGCCTAATCCTCTCCTTCTCCATAGCTATGTAGAATGTGAGCCAGTTGTGGTCATTATCGCCAAAATGCCCTCCCACCACAAGATCTGATACCTGCCCCGGCTCGTTTCCGAGCACCAAGTTTAGAATGGCCTCTCCCCTAGTCGGCCTGTCAACGTTCTGAGTTAGGAAACCCTCCTGGACACACCTTAGAAAAAACAGCTCCATTCAAGTCTTCTGCTCGAAGGAGGTTCCAATCAATATTGGGAAAGTTAAAGTCACCCATTACAACAACCCTACTGTGTCCACACTTTTCCAAAATCTGCCGACCTATGCTTTCTTCCATCTCCCTGCTGCTATTGGGGGGCCTGTAGTAAACCCCTAATGCAGAGACTTCTCCCTTCCTGTTCCTAATTTCCACCCATACTGATTCGGTAGGCAGATCTTCCTCGACAATGGAAGCTTCTGTAGCTGTGATACCCTCTCTGATTAGTAGTGCTTCACCCCCTCCTCTTTTTCCCCCCTCCCTATTCTTTTTAAATGCTCTAAACCCTGGAACATTCAGCAACCATTCCTGCCCCTGAGAAACCCATGTCTCTGTTATGGCCACAACATCATAGCGCCAGGTACTGATCTATGCTCTAAGTTCATCACTTTTATTCCTGATACTCCTTGCATTGAAGCAAACACACTTTAACTGATCCCTTGGTTCCATCCCAGGAAAATCCCTCCCACTAGCTGGTCTACCTCTTGCTATTGCCTCATCTGCATCAACTCTCACCTCCTGTATATAGCTCAGGTTCCCATCCCCCTGCCATACTAGTTTAAACCCTCTTGAACTACTCGAGCAAACCTTCCACCCAGGACATTGGTTCCCTTCCAGTTCAGATACAACCCGTCCTTCTTGTACAGATCCCACCTTCCCCAGTAGGCATCCCAATTATCTGCATATCTGAAGCCCTCCCTCCTACACCAGCTGCGCAGCCACATATTAAGCTGCGCCTGCTCTCTGTTCCTCGCCTCGCTATCTCATGGCACTGGTAGTAAACTAGAGAACACTACTCTGTTTGTCCTGCTTTGCAGCTTCCATCCTAACTCCCTGAAATCACTTTCTATATCCTCGATCCTTTTTCTGGCTATGGCATTAGTGCCAATATGTAACACGATTTCTGGCTGTTCGCCCTCCCCTTTTAGAACCTTACACACCCAATTGGAGACATCCCGGACCCTGGCACCAGGGAGGCAACATACCTTCCGGGAATCCCGATCCTGACCACAAAATCTCCTGTCGATTCCCCTAACTATTGAGTCTCCTACCACGAGTAATTTTTTATTCTGCCCCCTTCCCTTCTTTGCCACAGTGTCAGGCTCAGTGCCAGAGAACTGACTGCTATGGCTTCCCTCTGGTAGGTCATCCCCCCCAGCAGTATCCAAAACGGTATACTTATTGCTGAGGGGAATGTTCACAGGGGATCTCTGCACTGTCTGTCTGTCCGCTTTCCTCCCCCTAACTGTAACCCATCTATCCTTGTCCTGAGCCTTAGGAGTGACCGACACCCGGTAACTCCTCTCAATTACCCTCTCAGCCTCCCGAATGATCAGTAGTTCATCCAGCTCCAGCTCCAATTCCCTAACACGGTTTTCAAGGAGCTGGAGTTGGGTGCACTTCCTACAGATGTAGCAAGCGGAGACGTGTGCCATGTCTCTCACCTGCCACACTCTGCAGGAGGAGCAAGCAACTGCCCTAGCATCCATGCCCGACTTATCTGAACACCCACTCAGTACTAAAGTAGAAAGCTTCGTTCAAGTTGCTATAAAATTAATAACAAACTTATATTCAATTAGCCGCCTTGCTAATACATATGGTCACTGCTTTCCTTCCCAGCTGCCCCTCTGGTCCTTGTCACTTCCTCCGCTGCTCCCTCTCCTTCTGTGAAACGGAAAACACTGCTGCCCACTACCGGTAAGTAATATTTAAAATTATCTTACCTTACCTGCAGTCTTCCGGGTTCATCTTACCTCCGCTACTGCTCACACTCAAAATGGACTTTGGTTTTGATCTTTGGACATTTCTCAACTGGAAGGCCATTTATCTCTCAAATAGCCTTTGGAGGTGTCATCATTCTTTGAGGACCTTGATATTGATCCATTATCTTATCTAGAGGTCACTTGAACTACTGAATTTCTTTCCCAGATGCACATTGTTGTGCTAAATCAGATAGCTTTGACCAAAATACAATTGGACTCACCACATAAACACCAGGGGCTATCAAAACGATTTAATGGTTAAGAATACTGCAGCAAGTAACTCACCTCCTGCCTCCCCAAAGCCTGTCCTCCATCCACTAGGCACAGGTCAGGAGTGTCATGGAATACTCCCCACTTGTCTGAATGAGTGCAGCCTCAACAACACACAGTAAGCTTGGCACCATTAAAAAAAAGCAGTGTGAATGATTGGCATTACATCCATTCCCTTCATCACTGATGTTCATAAGCAGCAGTGTGGACTATCTGCAAGATGCACTGCAGAAATTCACCAGAGATCCTCAGAAAGCACAACTGCTTTCATATAGAAAACAAGGGTAGCATCGGAACACCACCTCTTGCAATTCCCCTCCAAGTCACTCATCATTCCCCACTTGGAAATACTTTTCAAGTGCAAGTAGGGATGGACAATAAAATGTTGACCAGCTAGTGATGTCCATGTCCCATGAGTGAATATTAAAAAATAACATTGTGTCATCATCCTTACTAGCACCATTGGGGGTTGATTATTATCTTAACTCACAGACTGTGTGTGACATTAACAGAATGGTTTGTAGTCATGTAAAATGAATATTAACTCCTTCATGACCACGACCTTATGTAACACAATCCTACCAATACCCTCTCTGCTCAATATACTACAGCAGTACAAACTTCTGGTACGGCCATATTTGGAGTATTGCATACAGTTTTAGACGCCGTATTATAGGAAGGATGTGGAAGCTTTGGAAAGGGTTCAGAGGAGATTTCTTAAGATGTTGCCTAGTGTGGAAGGAAGGTCTTCCAAGGAAAGGCTGAGGAACTTGAGGCTGTTTTCTTTAGAGAGAAGAAGGTTGAGAGGTGTTGTAATTGTGATGTACAAGATAATCGGAAGGTTCGATAGATTAGACAGTGAGAACCTTTCTCTGATGATGACGATAGCTCCGACAAGAGGACATAGCTTTAAATTGAAGGGTGCTAGATATAGGACAGATGTCAAAGATAGTTTCTTTATTCAGAGAGTAGTAGGGGCGTGGAACACACTCCCTGCAACAGTAGTAGACTTGCCAACTTTAAGGGCATTTAAAAGGTCACTGGATAGGCATATGAATGAGAATGGAATAGTGTAGGATAGATAGGCTTCAGATTGGTTCCACTGGTCAGTGCAACATTGAGGGCTAAAAGACCTGTATTATACTGTAATGTTCTATGTTCAATAATCTGGAGCAAACATTCTTAAGCCCGTTGTCACCTCACAGATTTATATTTCCCTTGAGTTAGTATTTGAAAATCTCTAATTAAGTTTCCATTCCAGCAACAGCCCTGAAATATAATTATACAAAATATGAATCAGGAACAGATTAAACCAACCGTCTCCTCAATCCTGCTCTGCCATTCAATAAGATCATGGCTGATCTGACTATAACCTCAAATCTACATTCCTTCTTGCCCCAGTAACCTTTCACCCCTCTGCTAAACAAACATCTACCTCTATGTTAATAATGTTCAAAGACTCTAGGTTTCACACCTTTTCAAGATGAAAGTTCCATTGTTTTGGCCTCAACTGTTTTCTGTGGCAAAAAGTTCTACAGGTTCATCACCCTCTGAGTGAGGAAATTTCTCCTAATATAAGTCCACGGACAGTCTACTTTCAGGAAGAGACTTCTAAAGACTTATGACCCTCTGGGAAAAATCAGTTCACCTAATCTCTGTTTTAATTAGCAAATCTGATTCTTTAAACAGTGACCCCCCAATTCTAGATCTTCCCATAAAAGGAAACATAAAGAAACAAGCAGTAAAACTTTTAGGATAAGGGGTAGCAGATTTAAAGTAGAGTTGAAGTCCTTCTTGTGAATCTGTGGAATCCACTATCCTAGAATATGGCGGATGCTGGGACATGGAGTAAATTTAAGAGGAGGTTCAATCTTTAAATGGTAATGAGTTGAAGAGTTATGGAGAGCAGGGCAGGAAAGTGTAGTTGAGGCCAAGATGAGATCAATCATGGCACAGAAAGCTTGAGGAGTTGCTCCTCGTTTGGGTGTTTTTATGAAACATTCTCTTCACATCTATTCTGGCAAGACACCCCATCACCCGCCCCAGGACTTTATATTTCAATGAAGTCATCTGTTATTCTTCCAAACCCCCAGCTAGCATTCCAACTTTTCCTTATAAGACAACCAGCCCACTCCAGGTATTCGGGAAAGACTTTTGCCCGAAACGTCGATTTTACTGCTCCTCGGATGCTGCCTGAACTGCTGTGCTCTTCCAGCACCACTAATCCAGAATCCACTCCAGTTATTCGTCTGGTCAGCCTTTGTTAAACTGTCTCAGTGCACTTACATCCTACATTGCTGTGACCATTACTGTGCAAAGTATTCCAGGTGAAGTCTGACTAGTGCCCTATATAATTGATGCAAAACATTCCTGCTTCTATATTCAGTTTCCCTCACAATAAAATATAGCATTTGATTAGCTTTCCTGATTATTTGCTGCATCTGAATATGATTTGCATATTATGCACAAGAACACCCGATCACCCTGCTTCTCAAGTTTATGAAATCTCTCACAATTTAGACAATATGTTTCATTTTATATTCTTTTGCCAAAATGAAAAGTTTCACGTTTTCCCATATTTTATTCTACTTGCCACATCGTTGCTCGGCCAGTTAGCTTATCGACATCATTTTCTACCCTCCCTGTGTCTTCTTCCAACCTACATTTTTGTCGATGCTCTCTTAAAAGTCAAAAATTATACTCCCTGTGAGTGAAACTCTGGTGTTGCATCTGTCCTCCTAGACCTTTCTGCAACCTTCAATAAAGTAGCAACACCATGTACAAAAACCTTCCCTCCACCCTCCATCTCTATGGGAATGTCCTTATCTGGTTCCACCCACAGTTGTAGCACAGCTTGCCAACAGCAGCAATTCTTCCCATTCTGACTCTGTTACTTCAAGAGGCCTCCTAGGATCTGGACGCACCCTCATCTTCCTTTTTGGCACGACCATCCTTTGTCCTTAGTAATGTCATCCAGATTTATCCCGTCACCATTTCACTACATCTGCATTGTCAAGACTACTGGTCAGATATCCAGTTATTAGTGAGGCATAGTTTCTTCAATAGCACACTACCTGCAAGCATTATATGCTGCTGAATTATGCTAAATTTTTCAGAAAACATTAAGCTCATTGAGGTGTCAACGGTCACATTAACTTTAGAATCTCAAGACCATTCATCATTTTTAATGAATTATTATTGATGAACAGGTGAGTAAAAATCTTTTCATTACGCAGGAATATTTGCAACATGAATGCTACTAGGGCACCTTGAAATACAAACTTGAGTCATAAGTTGATATGGTAATTTCAAGCTAGTGAAAAAACAATATCTTTCTACACACATTTTCAAATGTGCACAGTTCCTATTTTGAATATGCACATAATTGGTCAAGGTCTGTGTGAATATTTTTTTTCCTAATTTTCTACACACAGCCCTTTTAGGCATTATGTAATACAGCAGATGTACATGCCTGTTGACAGAGTGCTATGCTTTTCACTGTCCCCAACACCCACCCCACCCCCGCAGCAATTTTATTTATTGTATGTGGTAAGCACCCAATTTCTGGCAACGTTTTTCACTGGGAGGTTGGTTTTAGCCAAATTGGTGGGAGGAATGAGAGAGGAGAAATGCATAAGCAGCTGTACATGTTTCCACACCTCTAACATCCATCACCTCTCAAATCGCCTCAATTTGCCTGTGTAATTTTAACTCAAAGGTCTCATGTATATAATGCTGACCAGCTCCCTACCTAAAATGGCTGTGAAGAGATGGAGAGGCAATGGTAGGTAAAGGATAAAATGAAATTGAGAATCTGGGGTAGCAGAGCCACCAACTTACCTTGTGGTCTCCTCTATCAGTTTTATCTTGATTGCCCCTTGAATGTTTCTGCATGTTGACTTGATATTTGTGTGAAGCTGGAGTACTTGTATTGTATTTGAATATCTGAAGAGATTATAGATTTCTTATGAGCTTGTTACTTCCCGACATCCAGTATTAGTACGCTAAGAAGTGATTAAGGAATGAAAATTCTTCATACTCTGGATCAGAACTTAAAAACAGAGCAATGCAAAGGATAGGGTTGGAAAGCATGACTCAGAGTGGGAGGGTATGATGACAGGATAAGTGATGTTGAATAAACATGGCTATAAAAAGGAATTCTGAGGCTGCACATCAGTTTTTCCCAATGTATTACAGCTCCTGCCATGTGGTCTTGATTTAGAAGCACTGTTAAGAAAATCTTGAAAGTATCTCAAATCATCCTTAATATAATCACCTTCCAAAGGACTCAAAGTGTTAGTATTGATGGGTTAATGTTAGTATTGATGAGTTAATGTAGGAATTGATACATAACTGTAAAAACAGGTCAGCTACTCCAGGCATGATATAGTGCAAGTTCCAGAGTATGAGCTTTGCCAGCAGATGGTAAGAAGCTGCTGAACTATACATTAAGCACTGTGGAATTCTGGCATCTGTGCAAGGGACCAGACTGGAGAGCAGGATGGCACAGGAGCATGGCAACCATGGGGAACACAAGACAGATTTGGCAGGTTTTCATTTACTGTGACCCTCAATTTCAGTTTAAATCTCCAATTGGCACAATTAACTGGGGTAGTATTCAAACATTCCAGATGCATTACATTATTAATACGTGTCAGTGGTCTAATGAATCTTTCACAGGTTCCAATAGAGGAGAAAAATGAATATAACAGCTAAGAATGGACGCTACATAGTTACTTCATCTTTATTTCATTTTTATTTCTGTTGCCTTCCATGGATTTGACATCACTTAAGAAGCACTGAATGCCTATTTCAATTGTACCTGACTGTGAATCAATATTTGCAAATAATGTGCAAGAAGTTTCTTCTGGCAGACAATATTTAATTGCAGCTTGCTTCAAACAGTCAGTCTTACACCGGAAATTCCCATTACGGAGAATTGGATGTGACTCAAAATGGGCAAGAAGTCAGCATAGCTCATCTCTACCCAATCAGTTTGCAATTTCAAGTTGGATGCTCTTGACTAGATGACATAGGCTATGTTGTTCTTCTGAGCTAAAGGGTAAACAGCTAATAAGAGATTAAGCTATACCAAAAACATTATCCAGTAGTGTTTCTTAAATAACCTGGAATCACTCAAAATGCCCTCCTGCATCATTAGGAACATTATCTTTCCAGTGTGATTCAGTATATAGCTCACCCTGAAAGAATCCCAGAGATGTGCGATGGTAAATTCTGTACATTTTCAGACTGTGCTATCACTTTAGAACTAATAGGCCTGGGTCAAAATGTCAACATGTATCAAAGACTATATGAGAGAAAAATATGAATGAAGGTATGGGACAAAGAAATAGCATTTTGTATGTTTGTTGGTTATTTTTCTGTGAAATATAGTTTTTTTTTAATGAATATTTTTGTAGTAGATAAGAAGATTTACTTTAGATGTTGGAAAGAGTCATTGATAACAGAAAATGAAAGGTTTTCCTTGAATATTTTTAAAAATGTTGATAATATTGATTCATGTAATATGGAATTTGGGTGATTCAAAAATTAAAGCAGCTTAATCTGAAATAGAATACAAAGGGACCAATATGCACCACTGTTGGCTGCTGTGTTCGAGCTAGCCTGTTGACCTCTCGTGGAGAGGTTGTTAACCAGGAGAGCTGCTGTGTTCCAGTAAGGATACAATTCTCTAGTAGCACTGCTCTCAGCAGGAGTTTAGAGCCGTAGTGACTACCTGTGGTTTCGTGTGGTTGCTGCACACATCTAGAGCTGTAATGCTCAGTAGTGATGCTGTGTCTTATGAGGTCTTTTCTGTTCCATTCGGACTATTGCATTGCATGAAGGCTGCTGTCCCTCAGTACATCTGCTGGCCTCTAGTGTGGCCAGAGTGCTTGAGTAAAACTGCTGTGTTCCTTCAAAGTTAGGATGCTCCAGCAGAACTACAACACTTCACTAGGGCTGCTATGTTCGGGTATTGCTGTGAAGCACCACTGTTGTCCAACAGGTTATTCTGAAGAAAAAGCAGAAAGCTTGCTATGCTCCTAATGCAGACAGAGTTGTTTAATGTGATGAAGAGGAAGCTATGGTTTTGGGTTCTCAGCAAGCATCATTAAGACTTGAAGTTCTGTGTAAAACTATTTAAATCAACACACAGCACCACAATATGATATTTTACTAGGTATAGGTATGTCTTTTTCCTGGAAATTACAGCAAAGAAAGCACCATGGACACCACAATGATTAAACCACTAAAGCTCCCTGTTGTTTAAAGACTTGTTTTCAATTTTTCCAGAATATTGTTTTTTATTATGGGATCTCTGTCTTCTTTTGCTGCTGTGAAATCTGTCTGCCATCTACAAGGTACAATTCAAGAAGGTGATGGAATTTTCTCCACTAGCCTGCAGCTCCAACAATATTCAAGAAATGTAACATCATCCAGGACAAAGCATCCTACTTGGATGACACCACATCCATCACTTGCAGCATTCACTTCCTTCACCACTAATGCATAATGATGGCAGTGAGCAGCACCTAAAAATGCACTACAACAATTCATGAAGGATCCTCTGACAACACCTTCCAAACCTGTGACCTCTACCACCTAGAATCACAAGGGCAGCAGACAGATGGGGGCACCACCATATGCAAGTCCTCCTCCAAACCACACATCATCCTGACTTGAAACTGTATTATCATTTATCTATCAGTGGGGCAAAATCCTGGAAACCCTTCCCTAATGGTATTGTGGACCTACTTACAACAAATGGACTGTAAGTGTTCAAGCAGAGAGCTCATCCCCACCTTCTGAAGGACAACCATTAAATGCTGGCCCATAATAATTTTTAGAAATCAATCACAAAAACATGATGACAAAAATACAATAAAATCATCAAGCAGACATAAAGAGATCAGTTCTCAGGACTTTACGGGGTAAGGATCTGAGAGTCTGTCTGCTCAGGCCTGTGAACAGAACAGGTTTCACAGTCATCTCTAACGTTTTTAATCTTCTTTGAGATTCCTGGCCACAGCACTGGTCCTGAGCCTTGCCTTTACACTTACTAATGCCTGAGTATTGCTGCCGTATTTTGTTTGAGATATCATTCTGTAGCAAAGGTAGAATGAAGAGCCTCCCAACAAATGCCACAAGGCCATCCATAATGTTGTAATTTTGCAGATGATTAAAATAGATCTTCAAAGCCAACCTACCAGGTGTTTGATCTATCTAAACTTCGAGACATTGTTGACAAAGTAAGACATGCTTGATCTTTTGTTTGTTCCTGTTAAAATGTGTTCAGCTTGTTTTTTTTTGCTGACTATTTATCACTGTGACCAAAGCACATGATTAGATTTCACAAACAAATCCCTCATCAATGTAAGGCTGTTGAGTGTCATTCTGGACAATACATCTGCCATGATTTGAAGCTTGCCATGCACATATTTGGTCTTACAAGCAAACTTCATAAAGTAGGAACTTTTCTATCCATGGAGACATCCTTGCCAGTTCTTTGTCACTTAATGGGGTGCCAAATAGATTACATTCTATCTTAATGAGAACATTCAACTTAAAGATGTAGACCAACATCTTTTCTATACCGTGCATTGTCTCTCCCTGTTGACAATGTCCTGGAAATGTACTACAAAGGTTTCTGATACCCATCTGTTTGTTTTTAAAAGAACATTGCTCCTTTGCCTGTACCTCAAACATCTGCAGCTCTGATAGTTGGGAAGGATGGGCTGTCATGGATCAGAATATTTGTGAGCATCAGCATTTCCTTGACCTTTTGTAAAGCGTCTTCCTGATGGAAATGCCAAAATCATTCTTGTGTCTTCTTGAGTAATTGCTTCAACTGTTCAGCCAACATTGCCAAGTAAGGCAAACATTTACCAACTGGTTTACCGTGTCTAGAAATCTTTGCAGGATATGAAGCTATTTTTGAGTTGAAAATTCTTAATAGTCTTTAATCTTTGGAGTTTAGCCTTATCTCATGTTTGTTAATGCAATGTTCAAAAAACCAAATAGTTTCCTTGGAAAACCCCTCTTCAGTGAGAGAAAGCCTTTGGCCTGGAGGTATTTCAAAACTGCCTGGACAATTTGGCTGTACTCTTAAACCATTTCTCAATTGAATAGTTGGCATATGTCACTTTACAAACTTTGTGATATAATGGACATAGTCTGCTAGAAAGTCTCTCAAGCGGAGGCTATCCAAAATAACAATTTGTTGACACAAAACCTCCTCAATGAAGTAATAAGATTCTTGATTGCTCATCTAACAGCATCTAACAGAATCCATTGTGTGGTCAAAACTCTACTTTTGGACAACTTAGCTTAACTCTCATTGCCTGTAGACATAGGGTGGATTTCCTTTGAAACCTCCTTTTTTGAGTTGTATTAGGCCAAGGTATTTTCTAAAGAATTTTTTGGGTTTCAATGCAGTAACCATACCCAAACAAAACCTAATTGGATTGGTCACCAGGAAGTAATATATATTTTGATAATTTTTTCAAGTTTCATCTGAACTTTATTCATTAATGGTTGCAAAATCTTCCTGGATGTGGATAAACATTGCGGCTTAGCATCCTTCCTTAACATGATGCTATATTTAGTATTATGCTGGCAACAATTTAGGGTATCTCATTACAAAGGGCATCTTAGTCCTATGCTGTTCCAGTTTTTTGATCATGTGAGTAAGAACAAAAAATGAGGCTTACTGATCATGAATTGTGTATTCATTCTTTATTATCTGACACCTCTTATGTTGTAATGTTACTTTAAGCATATCTGTAATGTTGAGAACTGAACCTCAGATAAATGTAATTTGCATCTGCAGGATGTAAATTCTGTTACTTCAGCCATGGGATTTGAACTGCTAGATCTTTGATACATTTATATCAAGCTTAAAATTCACATTACACAAATGCCAATGACCATCTCTAATGAGAGACAATCTAACCACTGCATGTTGACGTTATTTGCTGTTACCATCACTGAATCCCCCACTATCAACATCTTGGAGTTACCATTGATCCAGAAATGCAACTGTAATTGCCATAAGAACACAATGGCTATAAGAGCAGGTCAGATGTAGGGAATACTGCAGTGAGTAACTCACCTCCTGATTCCCAAAACCTGTCTACTATCTACAAGGCACAAGTCAGGAGTATGATGGAATATTCCCCACTTCCCTGGATGAGTGCAGCCCCAACATGACTCAAGAAGCTTGAGACCATCCAGGACAAAGCAGCCTACTTGATTAGCATTGTATTCACAAGCGTCCACTCCCTCCACCACTGATGCTCAGTAGCAGCAGTGTTTACTATCTATAAGATGTACCACAAAAATTCACCATAGATCCAAGACAGCACCCTCCAAATACTTCTACCTAGAAGGACAAAGGCAGCAAATACATGGAAACACCGCAACCTGCATGTTCCCCTCCAAGCCACGCAACATTCTGACCTGGAAACTTGAAAGCCAAAGTCATGGCATTTCCACTCGAAAGGCATTGTGGGTCTCCCTACAGCACATGGACTGCAGCATTTCAAGAAGGCAGCTCACCACCACCTTCTTAAGAGAAACTAGGGATGGGTAGCCAGTGATGCCCACATCACACAAGCGAACAAAAAAAATTAAAGAGATGTCGATTGGTATGCAAATTAACCATCAAATTGAAATCTGTTGAATCACCAAATTCTCCGAGGGATCTCTCAGGTACATCTTCTCAAATAGGGGTTTGACCACATTCACCTCTTTATATGAGTAAGCAATTTTGCTGCCATGAAACTCAGTCTTCCTTCTGCATACCTTCTGAAAATGACCAAAAGTTTTGCAGACGTATAATGCTTTTGTAATAGCTGGGCACAATTTGCTCTTGCGGGGATCAGTTGGCTCAATTGGCTGGATGCCAGTTTGGAAGACAGAGAGATGCCAATAGTTTGAGTTTAATTCTCATATAGGTTGAATTTACCATGCACGGATCTCCCTCTCAACCTCTCCCATTGAATAGAATAGAATAGAATCTCTACAGTGTGGAAACAGGCCCTCCAGCCCAACAAGAGTAACCCATCCACAGCTATTCCCCTACCTTATTACTCTATATTTATCCCTGACTAATGCACCTACACATCCCTAAATACTATGGGTAATTTAGCATCGCCAATTCACCTAACCTGCACATCTTTGGATTGTGGGAGGAGCAGAAGAAACCCATGCAGACACAGGGAGAATGTACAAATTCCACATAGGCAGTCGCCCGAGGCTGGAATTGAACCTGGGTTCCTGGCGCTGTGTGGCAGCAGTGCTAACAACTGAAACACCGTGCTGCCCCTTGCCTGAGGTATAGTGACACTTAGTTTAAACCATTGTCTGTCTGTCTCCCTCTCTCTCTCTCTTATGATAGCAACCGTATGGTTCAGTAGGGCTGTGACGACTTTGTTTATTTTTGAGAGACTGTTTTGTTCCAGAGTTCAGATGCTAAATATTAGTGTCTGCTGTCTGGCCTACTCTCCATGTTGGCTTATCATGTCTATCTACAGTTTGTTTAAACCTTATAAAATGGACAATATCTATTGCTTTCCAGCAGTAAGCTGATCTTTTCATCTCAGGATTTAGTTCTGAGTCTTACTAGCTTCTGCTTTTTTTAAAAATTCACTTGTAAGATGTGAGATGTGGGCATCATTGGCTGGCCAATATTTATTGTCCTAGCTGCCCTTGAGTAGGTGGCCATGAGCTGCTTTCTTCAACCACTGCAGCCCATGTTCCAAAGGTAATACTGTCAGGAAAGGAAACCCAGAGACAGTGAAGCAATGGTGATATATTTCCAGGTCAGGTTAAATGATTTGGAAGGGAACATGGGAATGGTAGAGTTTCCATGAATCAGCTGCCCTTCTTCTAAATCCACAGAACATGTTGTCCAAGGATGTGTGACAAGTGTCTACCGTGCATCTTATTGATAGTGCACCCTATTGCTATTAAGCATCAGAGGTGGAGGCAATGAGTGTCTATGCATCTGGTGCCATTCAAGCAGGCTGCTTTGTCCTGGATAGTATCAAGCTTTCTGAGTGCAGTTGGAATTCCACTCATCCAGACAAGTGTATTGTTCCTTGTGGATGGTGTACACAAGTGTATTGTTCCTTGTGGATGGGAGTCAGGAGGTGAGTTACTCAATGCATCATTCTGAGACTCTGACCTGTTCTTGTAGATATTGTACTTCTATGATCAGTCCAATTGAGTTTCTGATCAATGGTTACCCCAAGGATATTGACAGTGGGGAATTCTGTCAGGGTAATGCCATTGAATGTCGAAGGGCAATGGTTAGATTGAGTTGGTTATTGCCTGGCATTTGTATGGTGCAAATTTTACTTGCCACTTTTCAACCTTAGCCTGAATATTGTCCAGGTCTTGTTAAACTTGAACATGAATTGTTTCAATATCTGAAGAGTTGTTAACAGTGCTGAAGATTGTGCAATCATCACCAAACATCCCTACTTCTGGCATTATGATGGAGGAAAGTTCACAAAATTCTAGCACAATTTGATTACTTTATCCAAAGTCAAATCTTCCTTGGACTGTAATAAATCTGACATAGATTCATAAATAATCCCAATAGCTATTCTCAGCTAATATATAGAGGTCATTAATAGAATAAGCTATGTATTCCCCCAGATGTTGAGTTCTTCTGTTAAGTATTGTTCTTTCCAGAATTGCATTTCTTCTCAGATTGAAGTAAATCTCAAAGTTATTCAAACTTCTTCCAAAGTATCTGCCTTCTTGTATATGTTGGTGATGTAAAACATCAAGCAGCATCACATCCAATACCTTTCAAATTCACTTCCTTCACCACCGACACAGAATGGCAGCAGTGTATGTAATCCATAGGATACTTTACAGCAACTTAAGGCTCCTCTGAGAGCATCATGTTATCCTCCTGGTTACATGCCATCCTGACCTGAAACAATATCACCATTCCATTACGGTCTCTGGGTCAAAATCCTGGAACACTCGCAGCACTGTTGGTGTATCTGCACACCAAGCACTACATCAGTTCAAGAGAGCAGTTCAACATTTTCTTCTCAAAGTCAACAAGGGATGGGCACCAAAGATTGGCTTAGCCAGCAATGCCCAGATCTCATGAATTAATATTTTTAGAAATGAATTGTAGGACCTACTGAATAGTATATTTATTTAAATAAAAGCACACAAAATGCTTGAGAAACTCAGCAAATCTGGCAGTCAAGTCTGGAGTGACAAAAGCAGCGAACATTTAGAGGCCTAAGACTCTAGGGAGAGAAATGGCAAGATTAGGGAACCATGGATGACAAGTGAAATTGTGAGACTAGCTAAGAGTTAAAAAACGGAGCATACATAAGGTCTAGGTGATTGAAAACAGACAAAGCTTTGGAGGAAAATTGGGAACGTAGGACCAATCTAAAATGAGGAATTAAGAGGGCTAAAATGAGTCATAGAGAGTCATAGAGATGTACAGCATGGAAACAGGCCCTTCAGTCTAACCCGTCCATGCCGACCAGATAACCCAACCCAATCTAGTCCCACCTGCCAGCACCCGGCCTATATCCTGCCAAACCCTTCCTATTCATATACCCATCCAAATGCCTCTTAAATGTTGCAATTGTACCAGCCTCCTCCACCATTTCCTCTCGCAGCTCATTCCATAGACGTACCATCCTCTGTGTGAGAAATATGCCCCTTAGGTCTCTTTTATATCTTTCCCCTCTCACCCTAAACCTATGCCCTCTAGCTCTGGATTCCCAGACCCCAAGGAAAAGACTTTGTCTATTTATCCTATCCATGGCCCTCATAATCTTGTAAACCTTTATAAGGTCACCCCCTCAGCCTCCGACACTCCAGGGAACACAGCCCGGGTCATGAAATATCTTTAGCAAACAGGGTTAACGAAACTCCCAAAGCCTTATATTCATATACAAGGAGCAAAAGGTTGACTAGAGAAAGGGTTGGCCCATTCAAGGACAAATGAGGAAAGTTATGTGTGGAGTCAGACAAAATAGGTGAGATTCTGAATCAGTATTTTGCATTGGTATTCACTGAGGAGAGGAATATGATGGATGTTGAGGTTAGTGATGGATGTTTAATTACTCTAGTCAGCATAAGGAGTGAGGAAATGTTGGGTATTCTTAAAAGCACTAAGGTGGACAATTCCCCAGGTCTAGATGGGATCTATCCAAGATTACTGAGAGAAGCAAGAGAGGAAATAGCTGCGGCCTTAACAGATATCTTTGCAGCATTCATGAACACGGGTGAGGTTCCAGAGGACTGCAGAATTGCTAACATTGTCCCCTTGTTTAAGAAGGGTAGCAGGGATAATCCAGGTAATTATAGACCAGTGAGCCTGACATCAGTGGTAGGGAAGCTGCAAGAGAAGATACTGAGGGATAGGATCTATTCCCATTTGGAAGAAAATAGACGCATTAATGAGAGGCAGCTTGGTTTGTGCAGGGAAGATCATGTCTTACCAACTTAATAGCATTTTTTGAAGAAGTGACAAAATTGATTGATGAGGAAAGGGCTGTAGATGTCATATGCATGGACTTCAGTAAGATGTTTGATAAGGTTCCCCGTGGTAAGCTGATGGAGGAAGTGAAGTTGCATGGGGTCCAGGGTGTACTAGCTGGATGGATAGAGAACTGGCTGAGCAACAGGAGACAGACAGTAGTAATGGAAGGGAGTTTCTCAGATTGGAGAATTGTGACCAGTGGTGCTCCACAGGTATCCAGTGGGACCACTGTTGTTTGTGATATATATAAATGATCTGGAGGAAGGTAAAGGTGGTCTGGTTAGCAAATTTGCAGAAGAAACTAAGATTGGTGGAGTGGCAGAGAGTGAAGGGGACTGTCAGAGAATGCAGCAGAATGTAGATAGATTGGAGAGTTGGGCGGACAAAGGGCAGATGGAATGCAATTCAGGTAAATGTGAGGTGACACATTTTGGAAGATCCAATTCAAGAGCGAACTATACAGTAAATGGAAAAGCTCTGGAGAAAACTGATGTACAGAGAGATTTGGGTATTCAGGTCCATCGTACTCTGAAGGTGGCAATGCAGGTCAGTAGTGTGGTCAAGAAGGCATATGGCATGCTTTCCTTCATCAGATAGGGTATTGAGTGCAAGAGTTGGCAGGGCATGTTACAATTGTATAAGACTTTGGTTGGAATACTGCATACAGTTCTGGTCGCCACATTACCCAAAGGATGTGCATGCTTTGGAAACGGTGCAGACGAGGTTCACCAGGATGTGGCCTGGTATGGTGGGCACTAGCTATGAAGAGAGGTTGAGTGGATTAGGATATTTTTAAATAAAAAGGTGGAGGTTAAGGGGGGACCTGATTGAGTTCTACAAAACCATGAGAGATATAGACACGGTGGATAGCAAGAAGCTTTTTCCCAGAATGGAGGACTTAATTACTAGGGAACACAAGTTCAAGGTGAGGGGGAAAAGTTTAGGGGAGATATAAATGGAAAATTCTTTACGCAGAGGGTGATGGGTGCCTGGAACGCGTTGCCAGCAGAGGTGATAGAGGTGGGTGTGATAGTGTCATTAAAGATGCATCTAAACTGATACATGAATGGGGAGGGAGCAGAGGGATACAGATCCTTAGAAAATAGACAACAGGTTGGACTAGTTGGACCGAAGGTCTGTTTCTGTGCTGCTATGATTTTATATATAAAAGCTCAATACTGTGGTTGCTGAAGTTCAGAAATAGGAAAAAAACAGAAAGCATTGGAGAAATTAAAGAACAGGAACAGGCCCTTCGGCCCTCCAAGCCTGGGCCTGTTCCTGTGTTGTTATTTTCTTTATTCTTGGTCTTTATTTTAAGACTTGTCTCTGTAACTGGACTTGAAATGATCATTCAATTTTTCTCTCCACAGATATTATCAGATCTGCTGAATTTCTTCAACACCATCTGTTTCTTTTCAATTTCAGAAATTCAGTAACCAAAATATTGTGCATTTACATATAAAGTCATACAGTGTGGAAACAGACCCTTCAGTCCAAATGTCCGTGCTGACCACGTTCCCAAACTAAACTAGTCCCACCTGCTTGCACTTGGCCCATATCCCTCCAATACTTTCCTATTCATGTACTTAGCTAAATGTCGTTTCAATATTGTAACTGTGGCTGCTTCTACCAATTCCTCTGGAAGTTAATTCCACACGTGAACCACTCTCTGTGTAAACAAATTACCTCTCATATCTTTTTAAAAATTTTCTCCTCTCACCTTAGGAATATGCCCACTGGTCTTGAAATCCCTCATCTTAAGGAAAAGGCACATGCCATTCATCTTATTTCTACCCTTCATAATTTTATAAACCTCCATAAGGTTTATAGAACCTCCGCTCCAATGAAAAAAGCCTCAGCTTAACCAACTCCTCCTTGTAACTCAAACCCTCCATCCTAGTAAATCTCTTCTGAACCCTCTCCAGCTTAATATTATCCTTCCTCCAGCAGGGAAACCAGAATTGCAGACAGTTCTCCAGAATAGGCCTCAACAACTTTCTGTACAATCTCAACATGATGCCCCAATTCCTATATATTTGAGTGTAATTTAGCATAATTATTTATTCAGCATGAGATTTAGTATTTAATCTTGAAGCAATTCTGTATCTTAAGAAACCTTTTTTCTCCAAAATGTCCAACCCTGTGTTTTGTTTGGCCCTTCTCTTGCATTATATGTATTTTTCTCAATATTACTTCTTCCCTTTCTCCTTAGTGTGGTCATATATGGTTATTTTTTTAAAGTTGTTTCAAATCTATATTATCTCAGTGCTGTTTTGTTTGGATAGCCTTATATATTTAATGATCATGCAACATATATTAACTGCTGATTCAAAGCTTTGTAATCCTTAATAGGACAATGTTCTTTTAATCCTCTGGCCTTAAAGTTTCTTCAAACATGAAAATCAGTTAAAGCAATGTTGTAATACTCTCTTTGTTTAAAGCTTTTAAACTCTATGATAGTGATGCAATAAGTGTTTCATTCTAATAAACCCGTAAATTATCTTACTTACTGCAGATAGTTCTAACTCAATTCCGATGAAAATGGTGGTTCCCTATTTTCTGGAGGCTTTCCCATTTCTTAATTGGGAAATGACGTCGGCTGAGAATTCTGAAGTAAGTAACTCGAGTCCTGTCTCCCCAAAGCCTATCCATCCTCTTCAGATGCAAATCAAGAATCTGATTGAAAATCTCCACTTCTATGTATTAGGTAGATAGGATAGTGAAGAAGGCATTTGGTATGCTTTCCTTTATTTGTCAGGGCATTGAATATAGGAGTTGGGAGGTCATGTTGCGGCTGTACAAGATCTTGGTTAGGCCACTTTTGGAATATTGTGTGCAATACTGCTCTCCTTCCTTTCGGAAGGATGTTGTGAAACTTGAAAGGGTTCAGAAAAGATTTACAAGGATGTTGCCAGGTTTAGAGGGTTTGAGCTATAGGGAGAGGCTGAACAGGCTGGGACTGTTTTCCCTAGAGCGTCAGAGGCTGAGGGGTGACCTTATAGATGTTTTTAAAATCATGAAGGACATGGATAAGTTAAATAGACAAGGTATTTTTCCAGAGTTGGTGAGTCCAGAATGAGAGGGCATAAGTTTTGGGTGAGAAGGGAAAGATATAAAAGGGACCTAAAGGGCGACCTTTTTCATGCAGAGGGTAGTCCATGTATGAAATAAGCTGCCAGACGAAGTGGTGGGAGCTGGTACAATTATGACGTTTAGGAGGCATCTGGATGGGTATATTACTAGAAGGGTTTAGAGGGATATGGACCAAGTCCTAGCAAATAGGACTAGGTTATTTTAGGATATCTGGTGGGCATGAATGAGTTACACCGAAGAGTTTGTTTCTGTGCTGTACTGCTCTATGACTCTATGATTTTAAGTGTTGCTCAAGCAATATTCAAGAAGCCCAGCACCATCCCGGACAAAGCAGATTACCATTTTAGTCATTCACAATCTCAACCAGTGATATGCAATGGCAGTAGTATGCATCATGTACAAGATTCACTGTAGCAAAACACTAAGGCTTCTTCCAATCCAATAAACACTATCACCTAGAAGAAAAAGAGCAGCAGATACATGGGAACATCACCAACTGCAAGTTTGTATGCAACAGTAAGTTTCTTTATGTTGTCCTATAAGTCCTGTCCTGTCCTGCCTCCATACAGTGTGTCAATAGATGCCCAAAGAAAATAAATTAGTGTAGAAAGACTTATTAATAATAGAAACATGATGAAAAAGTATACCTAAGCTTATGATTTTACATGTGGCGGTATCTCAATATGAATTTATTTCAAATTTTCTTGAAATTGTTTTGTCCTGCAGTGAGCAAAATGCTGAATCTGGGAATTCAAAGTGTTGTACCTAATGTTAGATTTTGTGGTCGTGGAGTCAATCAAAACCTTTGCATGCAAAAATAAAAACTTTTACACAAACATTTTTCTGATAGTACTTATTGAATTAAAAAGTTGACAATCGTGCTTTTTGTGGGAAATAAAGTTCCATTGGTTTTGCTTGCTGATTTTAAATTCAATGTAGCAATTTTGTATGAAATAATCATTTTATTGTTTCTTTGTACAATATTAATTTTGTGGTCTAGTGACAAATTTGTTTGAGATTACCACATTGATACAATGAGTTAGACATTGATGAGGTTTACCAGGATTGCAGATTATCAGCATATGGCAAAATGTAGCTTACTTTGAGTGCTTACTGTTGTTATTCTAAACCACTTGGGTAACACACCATAAATCAAAGCTCACTATTCCCAGATCAGTATGAAGTGTTGAACATGCCTTTTTAACGTGTGCAAGGTATCCCAAATTACCTGACTTCCTGAGCAGAGTTGATACAAAGCGAGTTTCAGTTCTAACCAAGAATTATTATCGATTACAATTAATTAGGCTATAACTACAAATAAGCAGATATAAACCCTTGGTATATAACACAACCAAATAAAACTGTAATCCACTCATAGATCCTCTCCACCCACCACCCCCCCCCCCCCACCCCTCTCTCTCACACACACATAAAATCATACACACACAAATAAAAAAATAGCTTATTGGTGGAAGTTGGGAAAAACTGAAAAGTTAGTTCCGCGCCTTTGCTTTCTGATTCTGATGTGAGATGAACATTCCTCAGCTAACCAGGCCCTTTAGGATTCAGTTGTTTTTCTCGAGAAGCCTCCACTGGTTTGTAAGAAGTACAAGTGATTAATTCATATGAAAAATGATTTCTGATTTATCAATTCAAAAAACACAGCCTACAGCAGGTGCTGCAGGTAAGGTATTTGTTTCTCTTCATGTTTAATGTGAATTTTGCTTTAGCGCAGAGAAGAGGAAACTCCTGCTAGGGAAAACAACAGCACATACTTCTCTCTCTCTCTCTCTCTCTCTCTCTCTTTCTATCTATCTATCTCTTTCTCTGTGCCTCAGTTACCTGTTTCTATTTCCAACTACTCAGTTAGCTGATAACAAACCAGTTGTACTTGTAAGCAATTCTGCAGCTCCTGATCATCCTCACATTCCAGAAACCTAAAGTCACAAAACAACAGAGTTCACAATCATTTTTTAATTCCTTGCTGTGAAATCAAGCAGTCATCCTGGTAAATCCCTGTTTTTAAAACAATTTTAATTTTTAACCTTGCAGCTTACAGTTTATAAAGACACAAAAATAAAATGACAAAGTTCTTGCATTTCAAGCTTTGATTCCATCAACCCTGACCTCAGAGATTGGCTTATTTGGTTCACTTTTACTAAACCAAGGTTAAGCACATTCTGAAATGTTCGGCATGCAATTACAATCTTTATCAAGTTAAAAACCACACAACACCAGGTTATAGTCCAACAGGTTTAATTGGAAGCACACTAGCTTTCGGAGCGACGCTCCTTCATCAGGTGATAGTGGAGGGCTCAATCCTAACACAGCATTTATAGCAAAAATTTACGGTGTGATGGAATTGAAATTATACTTTGAAAAATTGATTGTCTGTTAAGCCTTTCACCTGTTAGAATACAGCGATAATTTCACTCCTTTCATGTGTAAATCACAAAACCTTTTTTTTAAAAGTTGCATTCTCGGGTTAGCTGTTAACAATGGTGATAAAGTTAAAAATCACACAACACCAGGTTATAGTCCAACAGGTTTAATTGGAAGCACACTAGCTTTCGGAGCGATGCTCCTTCATCAGGTGATAGTGGAGGGCTCAATCCTAATGCAGAATTTATAGCAAAAATTTACAGTGAGATGTAACTGAAATTATACATTGAAAAATTGATTGTCTGTTAAACCTTTCATCTGTTAGAATACCGTGATAGTTTCACTTCTTTCATGTGTTAATCACAAAACCTTTTTTTTTAAAAGTTGCATTCTCGGGATAGCTGATAACATGGTGATGGCTAGACAATATGTTGAAGTTGTTGGCCCCCTGTGTTCTCTGTCTATGCCATGATGTTTAGATTGATTCTAATCTAAAAAGTGAGATAATGGAGTTCTACATAAATTCATGCAGTTTTTGAGCTCAGAGTTCAACATGATTGCATGCAGTTTTTGAGCAAAGTACAATGTAACCCTGCAAGTACAAATTCACCCCACAAAATAGATGTGTGCATGTGGGTCTTTGTCTGTCATTGTGATCAGTAACCTTGATTTTGGGTCATCCAGTGTCATTTCACAAACCCAGTTTTTTGATGAAACCAAACCACATGCACACAGGTGATAGCTTCTAATAGCTTCTGGCTTTGCTGTTACACATGCTGAAGTTGCTCTATACACTCACTGGAAACGAGGGTACAGATATGTGAGGGCTCCAGCTGTGCTTTGTATTTTCCATGATGATGCAGCACAGGGGATTGTCCAATGAAATGGGGCATTGAAAATCTATAATCTTATCTATGCACTGAGACTGTTGTGGGTCCTGAAACTCTGATTAGCCTGAAAGCTAAAGCTGAAAGATTCAGTCTAAAAGCTATGATGCAAATCCTGGAGATTTACCTTCTCCTTTAACTTGATTAGGTGGCATAATTGTCAAAATAACTTTTCAGTTTCAGTAAAGGATATGGCAGAGTACTACAAAAACTCCAGAAAATTTGGATTTGAGTAAATAGCGATGTAACTCATTTATAGTACCATCACTTTTAACTTCAGCATCAGAAGTGAACTGACAACTCGGGTTACCATGCAAAAGTGTTCCAGTGCAACCTGGTCAACAGATTCCAAGCAGAAGTTCCACTTTTCCCTCATATTCAGTGGTGCCCTTGTGATGGATGGGCTACCAGCCTTCCTAATCATGTTTTGGTGGATCTATGTTACATTGGCTGAGAAGTAAAACAATTAAAAAGACATCAAGTTCCAAGCACTAGCTGGACAACCCCAGCTCACAAAATCATATCCCATGTTTATTCAGTTTGAGTTTATTTATGGGGTCAAACTGAAAAATCTACAGAAGTTGCAATTTTGTATAGCTTTGCAAGATTATTCTGAGTGGTATATCTGCACACTGGATGACAAAACTACTGCTGTAGTTAGATTAACTTTATTTGTACAGGAAATGTTACCAATAGTTCCTCAGACAAATAGATAGCATCAGATGTCATTATATTTGCAATAACAGGAGTATTTATGCCATATTCTGTGATGCATTGAGCATGAAAAGCCACTCAAGTTGTCAGGAGTGGGTGCAATATGAAGTATTTGAAACAGATTGATTCAGCAGGCTGTGAATTTATCACTTTTTGTTTCTTTGCACTATGTGCCCCTTTTCATAGTTCATAAAATTCATGATAATGCATAATTAATTTGCAAAGTAAAAGACACCAGCAGAAATTCAAAATTTACCTGCCGAATTACTCCTATAATAAAATATCCCAGTAACCTTCATAAAATAATCATTCTTCAACTTATTTTTCCACTTTTCCTGCCAATTTGAACACATGGCAAGCTTCAGTCTGCAGTGTTGATGTCAGAGAATCAATTGTAAATTCTTTTTACTTCAAAAACCAAAATGCAGAGTACCCTTCATAAATTCTCATTATTTTAACATTTTTGGCAGACCCAAATCTTTGTTCAAAATATAACATTTTCAATAAAGTTAGATATTAAGTTAAATTGTCATGTCTTTTATCATCCTTTAGTAGAATACCTTCTACAGGACTGAGACTGATGGATGATACCTCTCAAGATTCATTAGAAAGTGGGAATTATGCCTGTTACTTTATTGCATAAAACATGAACCTAAAGCTATGCAAATAGCTTGGTTTTGCACTCACAAAATTAAGGTTATATTTCTTTTCTATAACTCAAAGCAACTTTCTACCCCACATTTAGTGATATTGACCGTTGTGAATATGACAAATATCAGGATGTGTGGCAGGGATTGAACTATGCAATATAAAAGCCTCACCGAGTTTGAATAGGGTGGAGACAACGTACACTCCAAGAGCTTGGCCAACAGTACATTTGGTTGTGATAAAAGAAAATGTTAAAATGGCTCTGAAGCAACTGCAGTTCACCATAAAAGGGGTGGTTGTGTTGGTGGCAGAAAAATTGAACAATTACTCACAATGGCTCATTGCCGGCATTCAGATAACTTGCTTTTCTTTGATGTTGTAGATAGCAAAGTAATACTTGCATTAATGTGGCACGTGCAAAATGTCAGAATATTCCAAATATCTTCACAATCAACCAATTACTTTTTTAGTGCAGAAATTTTTAAAAAGTCAACTGGCATCCACCACATCCTGGAAGCAATAAGTTAAATAATTTAGCAAATGATTTTCAAATTAATACACTTTCATGGGAATTTAAGCAGGCCTTTGATGTAAGCTTACTATTTTGCAGTAAAAGTCTTGGAAAATAGGCTGGAACTCAAATTCCCATATGCTAAGTTCCTAGTTTCTTGAACGGGTTTCTGCAGATCCTGACTTAGGATGGAACCTCTGCCATGTGTAGGAAGCACTTCCAAACAAGAAGTTTTCGTAGCATCAGTCAGGGATCCTTCAGTAAACTATTACATCAGCGAATGCACAGGAATATATTGTCCTAATTGCCAATGGCTGAGCAACAAATATTGATGTTGACTTTGCCAGCAATGCCCATACCCCACGGCTAGAGTCATAGAGTCATAGAGTCATAGAGATGTACAGCATGGAAACAGACCCTTCGGTCCAACCCGTCCATGCCGACCAGATATCCCAACCCAATCTAGTCCCACCTGCCAGCACCTGGCCCATATCCCTCCAAACCCTTCCTATTCAAATACCCATCCAAATGCCTCTTCAATGTTGCAATTGTACCAGCCTTCACCACATCCTCTAGCAGCTCATTCCATACACGTACCACCCTCTGCATGAAAAAGTTGTCCCTTGGCTCTCTTTTATATCTTTCCCCTCTCACCCTGAACCTATGCCCTCTAGTTCTGGACTCCCCAACCCCAGGGAAAAGACTTTGCCCATTTATCCTATCCATGCCCTTCATAATTTCGTAAACCTCTATAAGGTCACCCCTCAGCCTCTGACACTCCAGGGAAAACAGCCCCAGCCTGTTCAGCCTCTTCCTGTAGCTCAGATCCTCCAAGCCTGGCAACATCCTTGGAAATCTTTCAAGTTTCACAACATCTTTCTGATAGGAAGGAGACCTGAATTGCATTCAATATTCCAACCGTGGCCTAACAATGTCCTGTACAGCCGCAACATGACCTCCCAACCCCTGTACTCAATACTCTGACCAATAAAGGAAACAATACATAACACCTTATTCACTATCCTACTTACCTGCGACTCCACTTTCAAAGAGCTATGAACCTGCACTCCAAGGTCTCTTTGTTCAGCAACACTCTCTAGGACTTTACCATTAAGTGTATAAGTCCTGCTAAGATTTGCTTTCCCAAAATGCAGCACCTCACATTTATCTGAATTAAACTCCATCTGCCACTTGTCAGCCCATTGACCCAGCTGGTCCAGATCCTGTTGTAATCTGAGGTAACTCTCTTCGCTGTCCACTACACCTCCAATTTTGGTGTCATCTGCAAACTTACTAACTGTATCTCTTATGTTCGCATCCAAATCATTTATGTAAATGACAAAAAGTAGAGGGCCCAGCACCGACCCTTTGGCACTCCACTGGTCACAGGCCTCCAGTCTGAAAAACTACCCTCCACCACCCTCTGTCTTCTACCTTTGAGCCAGTTCTGTATCCAAATGGCTAGTTCTCCCTGTATTCCATGAGATCTAACCTTGCTAATCAGTCTCCCATGGGGAACCTTGTTTAAACGCCTTACTGAAGTCCATATAGATCACATCTACTGCTCTGCCCTCATCAATCTTCTTTGTTACTTCTTTCAAAAACTCAATCAAGTTTGATTTCCAACGCACAAAGCCATGTTGACTATCCCGAATCAGTCCTCGCCTTTCCAAATACATGTACATCCTGTCCCTCAGGATTCCCCTCCAACAACTTGCCCACTAGGTAAAGCAAAGTTCACTTACAATTTCAAGTTTGTGATACCCAGGTGATAACCAGCACCCATGAGGCTCATTCGCTGCCTCTTCTCAATCAAAGGTGATATAGGAACCGTGACCAGCCAAGAAAGAATATAAAAGTGCACCTTCTCTTCCCTAGGTTTCTTTTGTAGGCAATATAACAAGACAAGAGGATGGGTGTGTGTGTGTGTTCAGTTGAATCATAATTGTCCAAGACATGAGGTTGATTCCTGTTGGTAGAGAGCAGATTTTGTGTTGATAAGAAACGCTTTCACTGAAAGTAATTAATATTTTTTGCAGCTTCTGTTCAGTAATGAAGTCCCACAAGGATGAATTGGAACCTTAATTGTCTCTATCTGTGACATGAAGGAAGGCATTAGTTGAAAGTTAGTAATCACCCAACACCAGGTTATAGTCCAACATGTTTATTTGGAGCGCTGCCCTTCATCAGGTGGTTGTGACCACTTGAGCAGTGCTCCGAAAGCTAGTGTTTCCAAATAAACCTGGACTATAACCTGGTGTTGTATAATTTCTAACTTTGTACACCCCAGTTCAATACCAGAATCTCCAAATCATCTTTACTTGAATGAGTTTGTGACAAATGTTTGAAACAAATGCAGTGATAGAACGTACTTCAGGCCACATCAAGAATATTATGTCTAGTTTGGTTCCTTCACACACTGAGTGAAAATAAAGTCTTAGTAAAAGCTTAGTGGAGGACGACTGGACTGATATTTAGTTTCAAGATTCCGTTGTTGCACTAAGCATAGAAATCTTATATTTATTGCTCCAAAAAAAAAGAATTTTCAGGATGTGTTTGAGGTCTTTAATGCATTGAAATCATTAGATTCATTTTATCTGTACAAGCTTTTCAAATCAGATAGGTAGGAAAGCAAAGTACATGAATATAATTTATGTAGAAATAGAGCTGGGCACAGTGTCAAGAGCTATTTCTTTATACAGAAAACCTTGGTCCGATAACACAAGTTGCCAGAACTCACAATGAGTGCAGAGGAATAACTCTGTGGACATCTATCTTTTGAAGTGGAGGTCACAGAGACTCTTCTGACATGTCCAGCTGCAAACTTCAAAGTAGTAGCATGTGTGGTCAGAACTGCCTTTAAATTTGAAACAAAAACAGAAGTTTGCTGGGAAAAGCTCAGCAGGTCTGTGCAGAGAAATCATAGTTAATGTTTCAGGTCCATTGACCCTTCTTAAGATTTATTGGTATTTTCATTATTTAAGTGATGTGGCACACTCAAGACCGAGTAATAAATATTTGTCCTTACGTCTTACTAAAATGTCACATCAAAGCCTTTGAAAGGCAGGAGTATTGAAGAATGCAGTGGTAGAAAGGCACACATAAAATGAAAAATCTGAGTTCCGTCCAGCAATAATGAATGGAGCAAATCTCTAAAGATTACTGACCACTTCCATCTAATTTTTTAAAAAAGTAAAAAAGAAAACATGGATCCTTTTTTTCTATTAAAAGCTTTCTTTAGCCAGGCACAGTCCAGAACCCATGTGGCCATTTTACAGACATGGTTTGTACTATAATCAGATGTTCTCCTGAATTTGCAGACATTTGGCTTCGCCTTTTCAGAATGGGATTTTAATATTGATTGAAAGCGTCCAGGCTAATAGGACAACACAGTTCTTGGCCATAAACTGAGGGATGCAAAATTAAACCTGCAAGGTCAGATGTCCAATTTTGAGAACCATATCCCGTTGCCAGTGCAACGGGATGCTGTAAAATCAAAGCATATCAGAATATAAGAAATCAGAATACAGGAACATAAGAAATGGGAGAAGAAGCAATCTATTCAACCTCTCAATCTCCCCCGCCATTCGATAAGACCATGGCTGATCTGCACCAAGCTTCAACTCTTCTCTAGTGTCAGTTTCTCATGTCCTTTAAATCCTTGATATTTCAAAAACCCATCAATCTCCTTTTTAAATACTTTGAGTGAGCTAGCCTTCATACCTGTTTGGGGCCGAGAATTTCAAAAATTTATTCAAATAAAACAAAGCACTTTGGATGCTGGAAATCTGAAAGAAAAACTGAAATTGCTGGAGAAACTCAGCGGGTCTGGCAGCATCAGCGGAGAGAAAGCAGAAGAGTCTGAAGGATCACTGGGCTCGAAATATTAACTCTGCTTCCACTCCACAGATGCTGCCAGGCCTACTGAGTTTCTCCAGCAATTCTTTATTCCAAACATTCACTATCTGGTGAGAGGAGAAATTCATAAAGATACCTCCCATTAACCCTATCTATACTCATATAAATTTCTATATGGCCACTTATCAACCTCCTACACCATGGTGAAAAAAGTCCTAGCCTATCCAGCCTTTCTTTATACCTGGGAAAATTCTGGTAAATTTCTTCTGAATCCTTTCCAGTTTAATAACATCCTTCCTATAACCGGGAGACCAGAACTGGACTATACTCCAGAAGAGGCCTCACCAATGTCTTGTATAACCTCAACATGATCTCCTAACTCCTACACTCAAACATCTTCTCAACATCTCCCATGTCAAGCCTTCTCAAAACCTTGTATGTTATGTTACAATCCTCCCATTCTTCTAAGCTCTAATGAATAAGTGCCTAGGTCTTGATAAGTCAACACCTTTCGAACATAGAACATAGAACATAGAAAAGTACAGCACAGAATAGGCCATTTGGCCCACGATGTTGTGCTGAGGATTAATCCTAATTTAAATAAAATAACTTAACCTCCACACCCCTCAATTCACTGCTATCCATGTGCATGTCCAGCAGTCGCTTAAATATCCCTTATGACCTAATGACTCTGCTTCCACCACCACCGCTGGCAACGCATTCCATGCATTCACAACTCTCTGCATAAAGAACCTTCCTCTGACGTCGCCTCTATACCTTTTGCTAATATCTTAAAACTATGACCCCTGCAGGTCAATCCTGCCCTGGGGAAAAGTCTCTGGCTATTGACTCTACCCATGCCTCTAATTACCTTGTATACCTCAAGCAGGTCACCTCTCTTCCTCCTTCTCTCCAGAGAGAAAAGTCTGAGCTTAGTCAACCTCTCTTTATAAGGCAAGCCCTCCAGTCCAGGCAGCATCCTGGTAAACCTTCTTTGCACCACCTCCAAAGCCTCTGTATCTTTCCTATAGTCGGGTGACCAGAACTGGACACAATATTCCAACTGTGGTCTCACACAGGAGTCAACCTAGTGAATCTGTTTTGAACTGCTTCCAATACCAGTGTATCCTTTCTTAAATATGGAACCAGAAACTGCACACAGTACTGGAGCTGTGGACTTACTAACATCCCGTAAAATTGTAATAGAAACAGAAAGTATTGGAGAGACTCAGCAGGTCTGGCAGCATTTGTAGAGAGAGAAGCAGAAATAATGTTTTGAGTCCAATTTGGCATATCTTCAAAACTATACACTCTGCACAGTTGTGGCAAGACTCCTCTATTTTTAATCTCCAACCCCCAGCAATCAAGATTAATTTCCCTTCTTAATTATTCACTGCACCTGCAGACAGACTTTTTGCACTTCATGCAGAAGACCCTGCAGATCCCTATGTACTGTACACTTTTGGAATCTTTCTCCATTTAAAGTTGCAGTTTGCCTTTTGATTCTTCCTACCAAAGTGATGACCTCGTAATTTCTTATATTCAACTGCATCTACCAAGTTTAAAGGCACTCACTTAACCTATCTATATCTCATTGCAGATTCCTTATATCCGCATCATGACATGCTTTCCCATCTATTTTGTATCATCATCAAATGTAGATATATTAACCATTGTACCCACCTCCAAATCATTAATATACATGGTGAATAATTGAGATCCTAGGTCTGATCTTTATGGCACTTCACCAGGTACATATTTCCCACCCTAAAAAACCCCGTTGATCTTGACTTTCTTTCTTCTGTGTGTTAACTAATTTTCAATTCATCATCACAAATACTTGTATCTTGTACAATAAGTCTTTATAAGGCACCTTATAAAATGTCTTCTGAAAATCTAAATACACCACTCCTACTGATTCCTTTTTCTCAACTCTGCTTGCTTTATCCTCAAAAAAACTAACAAATTTGTTAAACAAGATTAACACAATCAAATATAGTCACTGTCTCTAGTATTTTCCCAATTACATGTTAGACTAACTGGCCTGTAATTTCCTGCTTTCTGTTTCCCTCCCTTTCTGAACAGACACATCATAATCACATGCAATCTGCTGTGAACCTCCCTTCAATCCAGTGAGATCCGGAATAGTTCAAACAATGATTCTACTATCACTGCAGCAACTTCCTTAAAAGTCCTTGGATGTAGGCCATCAGATCCTATAGTTTGTCAAATATTTTGTCCCTTGTGATGGAGACTGTTACAAGACCTTTCCTCCTTTTTGCTATCACCATGATTATCTGATACCTGGCATATTTATAGTGTCCTCCACTGAGAAGACCAATGAAAAATTTAGTTTGAGTTACCTGTCATTTCCCAGCTTATCATTATCAATTCCCCAGTTGTCCAAGACTCCCACACTCACTTTAGCTATTCTTTTCCTTTTTATGCACCCATAGGCACTCTTGCTGTTTGTTTCTCTTTATTTCCAACCAATTCACTTTCATAATCGATGTTCTTCCCTATTATTAGATTTTTAGTCTTCTACTGTTGGGTCATAAGAAAAGTCCCAATCCTCTGGACTACCACTAGTTTCACAACATTGTATGCCTCAGTGTTTGATTGGAATGGGAACTATTTTGACTTTGCAGCCTATTTGACCATTCAGTAGGATCACGTTGAGCTTTATCTCACATTCCTATACTATCTCATTTTCCTTAATTCAGCTAGTATGCAAAGATTTATCAACCCCTGCATTGAAGGCACTGAACAACTGTGCATCCTCAATTCTCTGAAGGAGAGAGTTCCTAAAACTCATAACTTTGTGTGAAAAAGCTTTTCCACATTTCGGTAAGCCTTAAATAACAAATTGTTTAGTTTGAGACTAGGACTTCCTACTTATCAGAGGGCGGCACAGTGGCTCAGTGGTTAGTACTGCTGCCTCACAGCACCAGGGACCCGAGTTTGATCCCCAGCTCGGGCAACTGTCTGTGTGGAGTTTGCACATTCTCCCTGTGTCTGCCTGGTTGTGCTCTGGTATCTTCCCCCTGCCAAAGATGTACAGGTCAGATGAATTGGCCGTGCTAAATTACCCATAGTGTTAGGTGGATTAGTCATGGGTAAATGTAGGGAAATGGGTGGGTTGCACTTCGGAGAGTTGGTATGGACTTGTTGGGCCAAAGGGCCTGCTTCCACACTGTGGGAAATCTAATCTAATCTTACTATTCCTAAGTTAAGGAAAGCATTCTTTCAGCGCTTCAATGCCTTAAGAATGTTGTTGGGTAAATTCATAATATTTCTCTTTCCTTCAAATTCCAGGGCATATTAATCTACTTAAGTCAATTTCTTCTAACAGACCATCCCCTCATACCAGAAACTAGTCACATGAACATTCTTTGTATTTCCTCTTAGGCATTTGACAAAATCCGCTGTTTGCTAATTGTCGTCTGCGTGGTCTGGAATTTCAAATGTTTTTGTGTTTATTGAGACATTCTTTAACTGAAACTGAAATAGAAAACTTTGGTTCTGGGAGGGAATTGGCAAAAGGAATGCATGGCTGTGGCATCAGACATCTGATAAATCACTCTACGGATAGGTGTGCTATAGAGGAGCTGGCTCAAGATAGCTCTGAGAAAGCTATACCATCAGAACTGACGTGATGGAGGTTCTGCAGAAGACTGCCTTATTGGTGATAATAATATCTCTGGATCTTGGATGGAGTAAAAGCTACTGTCAGAGACTACTGACCAATCAAATCCTTTGTTATGAAGAGTAGATGAACTCCAGCAGAAGAAGCCATATTTGTGAAACACAATGGGGCTGCTTGTGATAGGTGGGGCACAGGAGCTGAGAGTTCTGCCTGAGAAACCTATGCAATTCTTTTTTATTGGAGCAGCTATTTAGTGTATAATTCATAATTTGTACTCTGTTTGTCTGTCAGTTCATATTGAATTGGTAGTGATTTTTGTTTTATTGCTAATGTAAAGTGAAATCTTGCCCAATATGCAAGGTTAGTTTTCATGTTATTAGCCTTCATGGGAATCATAGAGGCAATATGTGCATGTAAGTAGGAGCCCAAAGACAGCCCAAAGATACTTCAGGTGTGGCTTCATTAATGCCCTGTTTTATTGCAGCAAGAATTCTTTCTAACCCTTTACAACAAAAACTAACATACCATTTGTCATCCTAGCTGTTAATAAACTTTCTGTGATTAATGTATAAGAACACACAAGTCCCTTCAAATGTAAGCATTTCCTAGTTTTTGACCATTCAAAAAATGCTTTACAATTTTTTGGGGTTTTTTCTACTAAATTGGATAACTTCACACTCTGTCACACCATATTTCTTCTTGCTACTGACCACTGAACTAATTAGTCTATATGCTCATCTCACTGATTACATTCCCACTCAACAGTATACCATTTGCTAATGTGGATAGGTTACACACAGTCCCTTCACCCACATGTTAATATAGATTATGTTTGGCCTAAGTACTGATCCTTGTGGTATTACTAGTTACACCCTGTCAAGAAAATCACATTTATTTCCATTCTCTGTATTCTGTTCATTAACCACCAATCCCAGTAAACTAATTTTGTGCCAAAACATCTTGAACGATATCTTCCTGAATCACTTTAAGAATTGAAATATGCTACACTAGTGATTTCTCGTCCAGCGTACTAGTTACATCCGCAAAACAAAAATCATCAGATGTGTCAAGAATGAATTGCATTCCATAAGTCCAAGTTGACCTTGAATAATCATATTATGATCTCACCTGACATACTACAGCCAGTTATCTTCAGGACCTGTCTAAATGCTTAAAACATGGGTGCTCCTGCCTCCTGAATGCATCAGCAATGTTTTAAGGGGAGAGTGCTCACTCTTCACAAGATCCCAACAAAGCTCTTGTGCACATGCAGGACCTGGCATTTTCTCCAGCCATTCTATTACACACTTTCAAAGTTATGCATACCAGAATGATAGAAGATATTTGATGCAAAACTCTTTTCAGACTGACTATTCCCTCAAATTGTTTTTCAAAAAACAGTTAGACAATTCAATGAGACTGAGTGGAAATGAAGTGAGCAAATAGATAGTTAGGTTAAATGAGACTGATCAATTTGAACAGGATTTCCACTGACTGTAAGCCAACAGCATAAAACTATTCATATTTCTGAACAAACCACTAATGTCATGTAAAAAGATGCATTGATGTCAGCTATCAGCGCAGGATTGTAAAAAAACATGATTATCAAGGCCACCGTGCATTTTTAGTTTGATTATCACTACTTGAGTTATAGGTTGTTGTTGAGTCATGAAGTAACTCAAAGGAGAACATATTGAAAGAATTCTTTTGAGGATAAATATCCAAGTACTAACATATCCACCACCACCACATGCTCAAAACATTTGGACAATGATGTAATGTACTTAGCTCTTCTGTACTTCAGAGGGTAATTTTTCAATGTCTTTGTGTCACATCTGTGGTAGTGCAAGCACTGCGAGACAGACGTACTTTGGATCAAGTTATGCTCATGCATAACTTTGTCAGAGAATCTACACAGCCTAAAAACAAAATACTGTGGGTGTTGAAACCTGAAATTAAAAACAGAAAATGCTGGAGAAATGCTGGAATGCAATCCTGAAGAAGAGTCTTATCGGACCCGAAATGTTAGCTCTGTTTCTGTCTCTAGAGATGCTGCCTGACCTGTTGAGTTTCTTCAATAATTTCAATGTTTATTTAAGCTTTACCCAGAAGCCATTTGCTGCCACAATTCACTGCTATGGATTCGGTATTAACAAAATAAGAAGCTACTTTTTATTTTCCATTACATCCTGCCCAGATTTGTTATGCTCATACCAAACCAGAACGTGGAATATAAAACGATAATGCCAGCCTAGTCTACACCATTAAGCTGCATAACAATTAAACAATAATGTCAAGAGCACAGCACATCTGCCTAACATCTTGGCTTCCACTTCTTTGTATCAACCAAAAGTTGGCAGGGCAGGGTCACTGCCAGAATTAATATGGTTTCCAAGGCAAGACTAATCAGATAAACTGGTACACTGTCAGTGAGATTCTCACCTAGGAGAAAGAAAGAAAGTTACTTCAGAAGACTAATGGGAGAAGTTCACTCTTTGTAAGGTTATTGGCTTATTGCAACATTGGAGAGTATCATTGTCAAGTCAACTGAGAAATGATTACATAGCAATGCTACCTGGTCAGGTCCACGCCCCCCTACAACCCACCCTCCCATCCTGGCACTTTCCCCTGCCACCACAGGAACTGTAAAACTTGTGCCCACACCTCCTCCCTCACCTCTATCCAAAGCCCTAAAGGAGCCTTCCACATCCATCAAAGTTTTACCTGCACATCCACTAATATCATTTATTGTATCCGTTGCTCCCGATGCGGTCTCCTCTACATTGGGGAGACTGGGCGCCTCCTAGCAGAGCGCTTTAGGGAACATCTCCGGGACACCCGCACCAATCAACCACACCGCCCCGTGGCCCAACATTTCAACTCCCCCTCCCACTCTGTCGAGGACATGCAGGTCCTGGGCCTCCTTCACCGCCGCTCCCTCACCACCAGACGCCTGGAGGAAGAACGCCTCATCTTCTGCCTCGGAGCACTTCAACCCCAGGGCATCAATATGGACCTCAACAGTTTCCTTATTTCCCCTTCCCCCACCTCACCCTAGTTCCAAACTTCCAGCTCAGCACTGTCCCCATGACTTGTCTGGAATTGTCCGACCCGTCTAGCTCCTTTTCCACCTATCCACTCCACCCTCTCCTCTCTGACCTATCACCTTCATCTCCTCCCCCACTCACCCTCATCGTACTCTATGCTACTTTCTCCCCACCCCACCCTCCTCTAGCTTATCTCTCCACACTTCAGGCTCACTGCCTTTATTCCTGATGAAGGGCTTTTGCCTGAAACGTCGATTTCGCTGCACTTTGGATGCTGCCTGAACTGCTGTGCTCTTCCAGCACCACTGATCCAGAATCTGGTTTCCAGCATCTGCAGTCATTGTTTTTACCTAGAAAAAAGACACTGTCATTAGTACTAATCAGTGACAGTATCATTCAATATGACTGAATGACATATAAAGTGAAGTGAGTTGAGGAATAATGATGGATTACAGACTGTTGAACCCAAGAAACAAAACGCAAAGTTATAGTTTTAGACTGGTTAGAGAGGCATATATGCATAATAATGTCACAATTGTAGATGATGATTTCAAAAGAAAAATTTCCACCCGAATGTCTGTTGACAATAGAGACGTAAAGCATGGAAACAGACCCTTCGGTCCAACCTGCCCGTGCCGACCAGATATCCCAACCCAATCTAGTCCCACCTGCCAGCACCCACCCCATATCCCTCCAAACCCTTCCTATTCATATACCCATCTAAATGCCTCTTAAATGTTGCAATTGTACCAGCCTCCACCACGTCCTCTGGCAGCTCATTCCATACATGTACCACCCTCTGTGTGAAAAAGTTGCCCTTTAGGTCTCTTTTATATCGTTCCCCTCTCACCCTAAACCTATGCCCTCTAGTTGCAGGATAACCATTTCATAACTCTTTCCTTTCACACCATATCTCATGGAAAGCTTTGGAGATTGAGTAGTACAAAATGCCACCATCTCAAGGACTTCCCTTTTTGTTCAGCAAAGAATGGAGGTTCCATCTGTCCTACACTCAGAAATGACAGAAAGACCATAAGACCATAAGACATAGGAGCGGAGGTAAGGCCATTCGGCCCATTGAGTCCACTCCGCCATTCAATCATGGCTGATGGGCATTTCAACTCCACTTACCCGCATTCTCCCCGTAGCCCTTAATTCCTTGTGACATCAAGAATTTATCAATCTCTGTCTTGAAGACATTTAGCGTCCCGGCCTCCACTGCACTCTGCGGCAATGAATTCCACAGGCCCACCACTCTGGCTGAAGAAATGTCTCCGCATTTCTGTTCTGAACTGACCCCCTCTAATTCTAAGGCTGTGTCCACGGATCCTAGTCTCCTCGCCTAATGGAAACAATTTCCTAGCGTCCACCCTTTCCAAGCCATGTATTATCTTGTACGTTTCTATTAAATCTCCCCTTAATCTTCTAAACTCCAATGAATACAACCCCAGGATCCTCAGCCATTCCTCGTATGTTAGACCTACCATTCCAGGGGTCATCCGTGTGAATCTCCACTGGACATGCTCCAGTGCCAGTATGTCCTTCCTGAGGTGTGGGGACCAAAACCGGACACAGTATTCCAAATGGGGCCTAACCAGAGCTTTATAAAGTCTCAGTAGCACAACAGTGCTTTTATATTCCAACCTTCTTGAGATAAATGACAACATTGCCTTCGCTTTCTTAATCATGGACTCAACCTGCATGTTTACCTTTAGAGAATCCTTGACCAGCACTCCCAGATCCCTTTGTACTTTGGCTTTACGAATTTTCTCACCGTTTAGAAAGTAGTCTATGCTTTTATTCTTTTTTCCAAAGTGCAAGACCTCTCATTTGCTCATGTTGAATTCCATCAGCCATTTCCTGGACCACTCTCCCAAACTGTCGAGATCCTTCTGCAGCCTCCCCACTTCCTCAGTACTACCTGCCTGTCCACCTAACTTCGTATCATCGGCAAACTTCGCTAGAATGCCCCCAGTCCCTTCATCCAGATCATTAATATATAATGCGAACAGCTGTGGCCCCAACACTAAACCCTGTGGGTCACCGCTTGTCACCGGCTGCCATTATGAAAAAGAACCTTTTATCCCAACTCTCTGCCTTCTGTCAGACAGCCAATCCTCAATCCATGCCAGTAGCTCACCTCGAACACCATGGACCCTCACCTTGCTCAGCAGCCTCCCGTGTGGCACCTTATCAAAGGGTCCAAAACCTAGGGGTGGAGATTCCTAGTGTCAGGAGTTTCTGTTCTTTATGCTCAAACTTATTCCAGCATCCTTGTAAAGGATAGTGTCAATATTGTCTGCAAGGGAAGCTGTGGACACACAACAAAAAATCGGATTTGTTCTGTCATCCTTCCAAATAGAATATATTTTGACTTGAAATGTTAACTCTGCTTTCTTCCCTCCAATGCTGTCAAACCTGCTGGATTTTGCCACCAATTTCTATTTTTGTTTCATTTCCTCTGCACTGCCTACTCACTCACTCAGTAAACCTTCCCATCTGCACCACTCACTTTCCTCTTCCTTAATATCTGCCTCTCTCTTCTTCCAGGAGGAAAACAGTCCACAATAGGGCACAACAAGTCAAGACTGGAGCTGTGCTGCCCCACATTCAGCTCCTCAACTCTTTTGAGAAGTTGATCCTGACTCTAACCATTCACAGTGGCAGACTGTGCCAGAACTCACTGAGTGAAGGCTACTTACCTTGACAGCACTGACAACAATGACACATTTCCAGATTTTGTGACTGCACTAAACAGCTCAGCGAAACATCAGTACAGTGAGCCTCTTATCTCTGGCTGATGGGGAGGACACAAGAAGACAATGCAAGACAAGGGCTTTTTGTATATCCAGGTAAGCTTAAAGTGGGCAAATGCGAAGAGAGTAAGCGAACAGCTCGGAGATGTAGCCTGGACTGGGTCACGTGCCTGAGCATAGAGTATTCTTGCTGCAGCATCAAAATGATTGATGCTGTTGTACCCTGAGGTGTAGCATTCAAGTGAAGAAGTGGGGTTGGAGATGTGCCTTGAGGGATCTCAGAGGTTTGCCCCTGTCAAATGCCAATGTCCTTTGCATTAGGAGCATATGTCTCATGTTCATGAAGCATGCCCAGAGTGATGGGTGCCTGGGCTCCAAAGTGGCTGCCCTTCAGAGCAAAAAGTGAACTGAAGTCACTGGGTATCCACTCAGATTCCATGAGAATTTTCAAAAATCTAATTTGCTCGTGGTGGGTAGGTTGACAGAAAATTGCTTATGAATAAAGGGAGATGTACAGTTAATCAAATCAAAAACAAACAATAATCCTCCTTATTAGGCAACTTCTGTCTGACCAGTAAGAACTTCAGCTCGACACCTGTATGTTAGTTAAAAGGTCAGAAGTCACATGACACCAGGTGATGGTCCAACAGGTTGATTTGAAATCATAAGCTTTCATAGCACTTCCTCTTTTGTCAGGTGAAGTGGACAAAGGGACAGCACTCAAACAGCTTGTGAATTCAAATCAACCCGTTGGACTAAGCCTGGTGGTATGTAACTTCTGACCTTGCCCACTCCAGTTCAATGTTGGCACCTCCACATCTTAGTTAAAAGACTCAGTCAATTGCTCCTGACACCGAGATAGACCTCTGATGAGATGATCCTTGAAATATGCTGTGGTTTGATATTGAACTCTGTGGTCAAATGATAGGATTCTTTGAGAAGTTTGGGATTAATACAGCTCAGAGCATGTATCTCTGCAACCATACTATTGTGCACATAATGGCAGTAAACATTGTCTAAAAGTAACACAGAAATCTGGCCTGATCTTGCCTGAGAAACATGGTGGCAGCACATGGAGTCATCGCTCTAAGGTAGATTCATTTTTTGCAGAGGAATGTGAAGAGTCATAAGAAAATATTCATGACACTGAGGCTGTGCTTTAGTGTGGGAATTCAAAACATCTTTTACCTTTATCTAGACATCCTTTCAGAATTGGTAGCCATCAATGCTGAAATTCCTCTCATATTGTCTTTTTGTCCAGGATGCTATACAATTACTACAGACATGGTCTCAGTAATCTGGACAGTAAATCTTCCAGTGAAAGGAGCAACAGTAAAAGAGATTTTATTCAATTATTTGGAGTCCTTTGTGAATGCTTTGAAGAAGTCAATTTATATGAAAAAGTCTTCACAGTGATTCACTCTTCTCTTCATCCAAAACTTAATACGGCATGATGATACCTATCAAGATTTCTTCAAAGGAGATATATAATTCAGCTCTTTTCATTGTCAGATCATTTCGTCAATAGAAAATATTATGAAGCAGATAAGATTAAGATATGGGCGGCACGGTGGCACAGTGGTTAGCACTGCTGCCTCACAGCGCCTGAGACCCGGGTTCAATTCCTGACTCAGGCGACAGACTGTGTGGAGTTTGCACGTTCTCCTCGTGTCTGCGTGGGTTTCCTCCAGGTGCTCCTGTTTCCTCCCACAGTCCAAAGATGTGCGGGTCAGGTGAATTGGCCATGCTAAATTGCCCGTAGGTAAGGGGTAAATGTAGGGGTATGGGTGGGTTGCGCTTCAGCGGGTCGGTGTGGACTTGTTGGGCCGAAGGGCCTGTTTCCACACTGTAAGTAATCTAAGTAGTCTAAGTAATCTAAGATTAACTGGTCAAATTAAGGTTCTATACTTTCAATTAACACTCACCTCTCTTCATCTGGATGTGGCAGTCTACTGGCAACCAATCCTTTCAGTTCCATGAGATTTGAGATGTACTGATCATGCCCTTCTCTTCCAGCTGATGAAAGCACAGTTATGGACCTGCCTTCATACTACTGACCTCCTACACCATTTTGAATGGATGAATCAGGAGGAATTGTGAGAGACTGACAGTGCTTGCATCTGAGGGCAATAGACTTTTGGGGGATTCAGTGGGATTGGAATTGCATTCAGTTAAATGGGAATTATTTTAGTTATATGCTTCAGTAAATAATGTCAATAATGTCAAGAAAATATTTTTAATCAATAGTAATGGAAACTGGGAAAATATTTATAGTTAATGATTTTGTTTTTTAAATACCGCGAAGTCCAGCATGTATGAGAAACAGAAGAGTCCACACTAAAACGGTCAGCACTGGAAGCAACTTGTTAACACAATTCTGATTTTTGGAATTGTGAATTGCAGTCCTGTAACATTTCCCATGATTCCCACAACTTTAAAAATTCCAAGTTAGAAATTGTTGCTTATAATGCAAGCTTACAAGCATTTCATACATTTATGTGACCATCATCTATCCTTGACTTAATAATGAAATTAACTTGAGCATTTTAATCGAAGTGGATAAGGTCTACGTTAAAATAGCAGGGAGAAAGGCATCAAGGATGACTTGGTTGTGTCACAGATGGTAATTCCAAAATTATGTCAGAAATGCTAGAGATGAATTCTCAACATCTTAAAATGGAATGTATCTGATGGAGATGATTTGGTCATATTTCAGAACATTTGTGGGAGTCTCAGATTTCAAAATTTTCAAACAGACACTAGCTATTGACAAAAGGTGCAGGGTTTAATTTAGGAAACAAACAGCTGCTACACCAATTGTATTAAACTCAAATTTGTGCTGTGCAAAATATCATGAAATCCAATTTGTCAAAATTCACAATGAGCTAACCCTTTTTCTTGTTTTTTCTAACCACAACGCACGTGTCAGTTTGAAAATCCAGCTGAATAAACTTCTCACTACATTAGCATCTGATCCCATCTTAATCACATGAAAGCAGTCTGTCTGATGCAGCATTTCTGCAAACCAAAATGTCTTAGTGCAAGGAATCATTTAAACATTCTTCCATCTGTTTTTGCATGTTCAAGGTTTATAAGCAATTTCAAAACAAACCCTTCAGTTGCCAAGAAATTGTAGCAAAAAACACTAAAGATTGTCATTTAAAAGTCAAATCTATGTATTACAAGAGATGAGAGGTTTGACAAAAATTTCTGATTTCTCATCTACTCCCACATGGTTAACCTTGCCCATTTAAAATGTGAAAGGAAATCAAAGTTTCAGGTCATTGCAGGTAAAGTTAATGTAATTCCAAGCCTGGAAAACAAGCTTGCTGGAAAACAAGTACACTTTTAACTGGAAGTTAAAGGTTTACTTTCACTTCTTAAAAGGTTCTAATTGAAATGTTTTGTGTATGTTAACAGTATTACTCACAAACTATTAACAGAATTTGATGATGTGTCTTGCAGAGATAGATTATTTCAATATCTGCTCATTTTTTTAGCTGTGATTTATCTTTTCAACTATAAACAATTGTTTCGCAGTCTGCATGTAACTAACCTTTCACAGGAAAGCCTGAGTAATTTCTTTTGTTGATTGAATTGAAAACTCAAATCATAATTCCTTCACCAATGTTTGGTTAATTCATAGAGTTTACTTTGTAATAAAGATGAAATTTGTTATCTCAGAAAAAGGAAAACAAGCCATTAATGTAATGCCCTTGGGTGAGGGGTGGGTGGGTGCTGTGGGGAGCAATCCTTGTTAATTGATTGTCTGCTTGATTATTTTTGGTGACGTGAAAAGTGAGGAGGTGAGGAGGTCAGAGCCTGCAGCTAACTGGCAGGTTCTAGATATGTCTCCTGTAGACTCTTTGAAAGATCCAGATGCACAAGCTTTTCAAAGGGACAGCCACTTTGACAGCTCCTGGTAATGTGTGACCACCAGGTCCAGCATAGAGCAGGTCTTCTTCTGAGAGGCTGCAGATGTCTGCTTCAGAAGATAACATCAGGCTCCAGAAGCACCGCTGTCTGTTATGGTCTGGGGAACTGAGCCTGTCCATGCACATATTATCATGTGGCTAGTGCCTTCTATGAGCTTGATCATTCCACTGTCTCCTTCTGATACCCTCCTTGTTATTCACTACTTCTAGCTTTGCTCACAGCAGGCTGTTGCTTCCTTCTTATGATAATCCCTCCAAGACCCGTGGGGAATACCTAATTCATCTCCATGTGGAATAAATTGATTATGAGTTCCCTTAGTAATAGGCAAAGGCTTGTTCAGCTGGAACCCATCACCTGAGCCTTTTAAGTTCTCACCCATAGACCAGGAGACCGGGGTTCAAGTTCCATGTGCTCCAAAGTGTGTAATATCATCTCTGAATAGGTTGATTAGAAAAATAAACAAAAGGATGGGTCGGCAGGACTGTCTGTCCCAGGCTGGGAGTAGCCTATGCATACCATGACAAATGGCTCTATTCAGCAAGAAATGATGTTCCTTCCCAGTATAATAACATCTTCTGGTGGACAATTTGTTCCACATTTCAAGGTAATCTGAAGCAACAAAGGCATCAAACATGCTTTGTTCTGTTGTGAAAGAATAAGCTTCATGCAAAGGCTTATTTCTTTCTTTATTTCAGTAGTGAAATGCACAAAACACTTGGAAAGCCAGAGATGACTTCCCCAGTTTGACAACTGACAAACTCAGGCATTGAGGTATTGGAAGTAAATTGGAGGTGAGGAGTCTCACTATCCTGGCTGCTGTACAAAATGTGTGGAACCATGTAGATGTTAAAATAGATACAGCCTTAGGATCCATTTTCTGAATTCACTGACTCTGTTCCAAGCTTGCCAATTCCACCAAACTCAATGATTGTCCCATCCTTTAAATACTTTATTCAAGTCCATGTATGCACAACATGATATATCCAACACTAAATCTGCAAGTTCAATTCTAATGAACTGTTTGCACTGTTATTGGGTTTGATGCCTTTGTTACCTCAGATCACCTTAAATGTGGAGCAAATTGTCCACCAGATGAAGTTATTATACTGGGAAGGAACATCATTTATCGTTGAATACTAAAATAGAACCATTCGTCATGGTATACATTGGCCAGACCACTCAAAGCATTCTTAAATAGGCAACCCAGACCATAACTTTGCAATTTGTTTTGGTAAGTCTGCAGTGAAAATTACCCAGAGTAAGTTAGCTACGTTGACTACAAGCTTTTACAACAGACAAAAATTTATTCACAAAATTACACAAGGAAACGCGAAGAACAGAATAAAGAACTCCTACAGAACTCAGTCTTTCCAAACTAGACTTAGTTATGCTGCTCTGTATATACACAACAGTCCCAATAAGCAAACCCTGCCTTCCCACGATGCCAACTAATATATGCAAAACCATACCCTGTTTGCTGCACATGATCCTGTCGCAGACAACACTGACTACCTCATTTTTACACCAGCATTTTTGGACACGAAAGCCAGAAAGCGAATAGAGATGTTGTAGAATGAGAGGCAATGGTTTTAGCCTTATATATGCATTAATTCTGGAGTTTGGAGAAGAATCAGACAGGACTTGAATCATTAACTCTGGTTTGCTCTCCATAGATGCTAACAGACCTACTGTGCTTTGCCAGCACTACTCTAATTTTGAAGGAAGGAAATATATAAAGGGCATTTTGGTGGAACAGGTAACAATTCATTTTACACCAACCTTCAAATAAAAGGAAAATACTTCAGATGCTGAAAATCTGAAACAAACTAGAAAATGCTGGACAATCTTCATCAGGAAAGGGCTTTGGCCTGAAACATCGATTTTCCTTCTCCTCAGATATGGCCTGACCTGCTTTTCGTCACTACTCCAATCTTGACTGTAATCTCCAGCATCTGCAGTACCTACTTTCACTGACATTTCTTTCTTTCCCTCCCGTTATGTCATCGTGTTGCTCTAGATTCTGCAACTAGAGACACCTTACTCAGCAGTAGAGACTGCTGGGTGTGGAGGTTTGGTTAGGTGATGTCGGGTATGTTTAAGTCTGGATGACCCAGACACGCCAAGGGTCCAGTGGCAAATGGGCTCTCCTTGGCTTCAACTTCAATTCTTCCTTCTCTCCTGAACAGCCACTTACTCTGTAACTGAACTCTTTTGCCTAAGAGCACAGGGTGGAGATGAAGGGCTCAACCACCTCTGGAGTGTCGGGAGTAGAGACTTCTGAGGCAGCTGAGTGTGGTTCTTCCTTTGCCTGGGCACCTCCTGGCAATGCCCTGTCACCTTGCGAGGGAGGGGCATCTAGAGTTCCTGCCTGGTTCCTGTATGTCACCCATGCCTTCAGTCCTGAGGACCAATGACTGGGATGATGAACTGTAAGTGTGTACCTCACTAACAGACCCTGAGAGTGCTAGGCCGAGCTCTCCATGGTAACCACCAATCTATCAGTGGAGGCAGCAAAATGATCACATGATTCTCTGCACTGCTGCAGCTTCGGAGTAATGAGGGCCATTGCTTCCCACACTCCTCTCTGCTGCTTCCCCCTGTGCAAGTAGGCAAAATCCCTGATTTCTTTATTTCAAAAATATACTTTATTCATGAAAATATTTGATATCTTGGCAATGCCGTTCATATGTATACATTGCATTTCTTTACATACACAGATCAGACTGAATCATTTGTATATACAAGTCTGTATGTTGACCATCCAGATGTTTAGCTGAGGCATCAGCAGAGTTCGATTATTAGGTGGGCCACTGTTCTTCTTAGGCAGGTAGACCTTACATGGTGGTCTTTCCCCACCTCACCTTGGCAGAAGCTGCCCCAAGCTTCAGCGCGTCCCTCAGCACGTAGTCCTGGACCTTGGAATGTGCCAGTCTGCAACACTCAGTCGGGGTCAACTCAATCAGTTGGAAGATCAACAGATTTCAGGCGGACCAAAGAGCAGATGTTGATGATTCTCCAGGAACAGTTGATGTTCATCTCAGTGTGCATCCCGGGGAACAGACACGGAGCTGCTTGGGATGAACCTCAACAAACATCACTGCATTCCTCTCCAGACTTCCTTCGCATAGGCATATTCCAGGAGGAGAAAGTGAGGACTGTAGATGCTGGAGATCAGAGCTGAAAATGTGTTGCTGGAAAAGCGCAGCAGGTCAGGCAGCAACCAAAGAGCAGGAGAATCGATGTTTCGGGCATGAGCCCTTCTTCAGGAATGAGAAAAGTGTGTCCAGCAGGCTAAGATAAAAGGTTGGGAGGAGGGTCTTGGGGGAGGGGCATTGGAAATGCGATAGTGGAAGGAGGTCAAGGTGAGGGTGATAGGCCGGAGTGGGGGTGGGGGCGGAGAGGTCAGGAAGAAGATTGCAGGTTAGGAGGGCGGTGCTGAGTTCGAGGGATTTGACTGAGACAAGGTGGGGGGAGGGGAAATGAGGAAACTGGAGAAATCTAGGTTCATCCCTTGTGGTTGGAGGGTTCCCAGGCAGAAGATGAAGTACCCTTCCTCCAGCCGTCGTGTTGCTATGGTCTGGCGATGGAGGAGTCCAAGGACCTGCATGTCCTTGGTGGAGTGGGAGGGGGAGTTGAAGTGTTGAGCCACGGGGTGGTTGGGTTGGTTGGTCCGGGTGTCCCAGAGGTGTTCTCTGAAATGTTCCGCAAGTAGGCGGCCTGTCTCCCCATAATGAAGGAGGCCACATCAGGTGCAGCAGATGCAATAAATGATGTGTGTGGAGGTGCAGGTGAATTTGTGGCGGTTATGGAAGGATCCCTTGGGGCCTTGGAGGGAAGTAAGGGAGGAGGTGTGGGCGCAAGTTTTGCATTTCTTGCGGTTACAGGGGAACGTGCCGGGAGTGGAGATTGGGTTGGTGGGGGGTGTGGACCTGATGAGTGAGGCACGGAGGGAGTAGTTTTTTTCGGTATGTTGATAGGGGAGGGAAATATATCTCTGTTGGTGGGGTCCATTTGGAGGTGGCAGAAATGACGACGGATGATACGATGTATGTGGAGGTTGGTGGGGTGGTAGGTGAGGACCAGTAGAGTTCTGTCCTGGTGGCGATTGGAGGGGCGGGGCTCAAGGGTGGAGGAGCGGGAAGTGGAGGAGATGAGGTGGAGGGCATCTTCGATCACGTCTGGGGGGAAACTGCGGTCTTTGAAGAAGGAGGCCATTGGGGTTGTACGGTATTGGAACTGGTCCTCCTGGGAGCAGATGCGGCAGAGACGAAGGAATTGGGAATTTGGGATGGCGTTTTTACAGGGGGCAGGGTGGGAGGAGGTGTAGTCTAGGTAGCTGTGGGAGTCGGTCGGTTGTAGTAAATTTCCATGTTGATTCAGATTCAGTCGCCCGAGATAGAAATGGATAGGTCTAGGAAGTGGAGGGAGGAGTCTGAGATGGTCTAGGTGAATTTGAGGTCGGGGTGGAAGGTGTTGGCAAAGTGGATGAACTTTTCAACCACCTTGTGGGAGCACGAGGCAGCGCCGATACAATCATCGATGTGGCGGAGGAAAAGATGGGGGGTGGTGCCAGTGTAGCTGCGAAAGATGGACTATTCCACATATCCTATGAAAAGGCAGGCATAGGTGGGGCCCATGCGGGTGCCCATGGCTTTGATTTGGAGGAAGTGGGAGTATTGGAAAGAGAAGTTGTTCAGGGTGAGGACCGGTTCAGTCAGTTGAAGGAGGGTAACTGGTCCTCACCCTGAACAACTTTTCTTTCCAATCCTTCCACTTCTTCCAAATCAAAGGAGTTGCCATGGGCACCCGCATGGGCCCCAGCTATGCCTGCCTCTTCGTAGGATATGTGGAACAGTCCATCTTCCGCAGCTACACTGGCACCACACACCACCTTTTTCTCCGCTACATCGATGACTGTATCGGCGCTGCCTCGTGCTCCCACGAGGAGGTTGAACAGTTCATCCACTTTACAACACCTTCCACCCCGACGTCAAATTTACCTGGACTGTCTCAGACTACTCCCTCCCCTTCCTAGACCTCTCCATTTCTATCTCGGGCGAACGAATCAACACGGATATTTACTACAAACCGACTGACTCCCACAGCTACCTAGACTACACCTCCTCCCACCCTGCCCCCTGTAAAAACGCCATCCCATGCTCCCAATTCCTCCGTCTCCACCGCATCTGCTCCCAGGAGGACCAGTTCCAATACCGTACAACCCAAATGGCCTCCTTCTTCAAGGACCGCAGATTCCCCCCAGACGTGATCAACGATGCCCTCCATCGCATCTCCTCCACTTCCTGCTCCTCCACCCTTGAGCCCCGCCCCTCCAATCGCCACCAAGACAGAACACCACTGGTCCTCACCTACCACCCCACCAACCTCCACATACATCGTATCATCCGTCGTCATTTCTGCCACCTCCAAATGGACCCCACCAACAGAGATATGTTTCCCTCCCCTCCCCTATCAGCATTCCGAAAAGACCACTCCCTCCATGCCTCCCTCGTCAGGTCCACACCCCCCACCAACCCAACTTCCACTCCCAGCACCTTTCCCTGTAACCGCAAGAAATGCAAAACTTGCGCCCACACCTCCCCCCTTATTTCCCTCCAAGGCCCCAAGGGATCCTTCCATATCCGCCACAAATTCACCTGCACCTCCACACACATCACTTACTGTATCCGCTGCACCCGATGTGGCCTCCTCTATATTGGGGAGACAGGCCGCCTACTTGCGGAACGTTTCAGAGAACACCACTGGGACACCCGGACCAACCAACCCAACCACCTCGTGGCTCAACACTTCAACTTCCTCTCCCACTCCACCAAGGACATGCAGGTCCTTGGACTCCTCCATCGCCAGACCATAGCAACACGACGGCTGGAGGAAGGGTACTTCATCTTCTGCCTGGGAACCCTCCAACCACAAGGGATGAACCTAGATTTCTCCAGTTTCCTCATTTCCCCTCCCCCCCACCTTGTCTCAGTCAAATCCCTCGAATTCAGCACCGCCTTCCTAACCTGCAATCTTCTTCCTGATCTCTCCGCCCTCACCCCTACTCTGGCCTATCACCCTCACCTTGACCTCCTTCCACCTATTACATTTCCAACACCCCTCCCCCAAGTCCCTCCTCCCAACCTTTTATCTTAGCCTGATGGGCACACTTTCCTCATTCCTGAAGAAGGGCTCATGCCCTACACGTCGATTCTCCTGCTCTTTGGATGCTGCCTGACCTGCTGCGCTTTTCCAGCAACACATTTTCATATTCCAGGAGGAGTTGTGTGACAATCTCATCCTGTCCACAGCTGCTTTGAGGGCAGCGTGCGGTGCTGCATAGAGTCCGGGCGTGCATAAAGAATCTCACAGGCAGAACCCTTCTCACTACCAGCCAAGCCATGTCTTGGTGCTTGTTGGAAAGTTCTGGCGATGAGGCAGCCTGCCAAATGACTTCGACAGGTTCCACCCTCTCCTTTTCCCGAAGGGTCTCAAAGACACTACGTGCTGACCACTTCCTGATGGACTTGTGGTCAAAGGTGGTTTTCTTCATAAACTTCTCCACGAAGGACAGGTAATACGGAACCGTCAAACTACTTGGAGCGTTCCACGGCAGCGAGGCCGGACCCATCCTTCGTAACACCGGGATGGGTAGAACCTCAGTACGTAGTGACACTTGGTGTTTGTGTACCGGGGATCCACGCACAGCTTGATGCAGCCACACACAAAGGTGGCCATCAGGGTGAGGGCAGCATTGGATGTGTTTTTACACCCGTTGCCCAGATCTTTATACATTGAGTCCCTTTGGACCCGGTCCATCTTTGATCTCCACGTAAAGTGGAAGATGGCCCAGGTGTATGCGATGTGTTCTTGAAATAGGCCAGACCAGTGCCATATATAACAACACTGACAGTACCTCACACCTGATGACCAGGTTTACTCGCAATGGAGAGTAACCGTAGCTTCCATCTGCCCAGTTTCTGCCTCACTTTCCTGATACGCCCGTCCAACACTTGGCACATGCCCCAGCCTCTCCGAAACAAATACCCAGTACCTTCAGGTGGTCAGTCCTCATGGTGGAGGGGATGGAGGATCGGTCGGCCCAGTTCCCGAAGAGCATGGTCTTGCTCTTGCCTTGGTTTACCTTGGCCCACGAGGCCCGTTCGAACTAGTCACATATGCACATGAGTCTGCGCACGGACAGCGGATCCGAGCAGAAAACGGCAATGTCATCCATGTAGAGGGAGGCTTAACCTGCAGGCCCCTGCTGCCAGGAATAGTCACCCCTCTCAGGCTCACATCCTTTTTGATGGACTCGGCAAATGGCTCTATGCAGCACACAAACAAGGCAGGAGAGAGAGGGCAGATCTGACTGGGAAGCTATCTGATTCCCACCCATTGATTGAGACTGCACTGAAATGTTGGTGTAGAGCAGTCTGATCCAATTGCAGATTCCCTCCCCAAAGCCCATTTTGGAGAGAACATCTCTCATATATGTATATGATGTCCTGTCAAAGGCTTTCTCCTGGTCTAGGCTGATCAGACAGGTGTCCAACCCTCTATGCTGCACGTAGGCCATTGTATCCCTGAGGAGTGCGAGACTCTCAGCGATCTTCCTGCCCGGTACAGCACAGGTTTGGTCAGGGTGAATCACCGACCCCAGAGCAGACCTGACCCGGTTAGCGATGACCTTCAACAAGATTTTATAATCTGCGTTTAATAGTGAGATTGGCCTCCAATTTCTGAGTTCCTCTCTCTCCCCCTTCCGCTTGTAGATGAGGGTGATGATGCCTTTCCTCATGGATTCACTCATGGTACCTGCCCGAAGCATACTGACATACACCTCCAGCAGGTCCTGGCCAATCAAGTCCCACAGAGCAGAATAGAGCTCGACCAGTAAGCCGTCGCTCCCGGGAGTTTTATTCTTTTTAAAGGACATGAGGACCTTGGTCAGCTCATCCAGAGATAGCAGCTGATCTAGCCTCTCCCGTGTTCTGTTGTCTAAGAGGACAGGAACGACAGGGAGGCCGTGCTGTCAGTTGGCTTCGAGACTTACAGACTAGAAGGATTTGCTGATGCTCATGATGTCAGCCTGAGATGACATTATCGAGCCATCTTCTTCCTTCAGGCTGCTGAGCACAGAGCTCTCTTTGTGCAGCTTCTGGAAGATGAAACGTGAGCACGTCTCGTCCTGTTCCACGGAGCGGACCCTGGACTGGAAGATTATCTTGGAGGCCTCCAAGGCAAAGAGCGAGGCTTGCTGGCCTTTCACCTCCTTGAGGTCCTCAGTGTCATCGACCCCCATCACCTGCAGCAAGAGCAGATTCTGCATACTTTCCTGGAGCTGGGACAGTTTTCCCCGCCTCTCTCTCACCTTCTGAACACCTTTGAAGATGAAGAACCTCTTGATGTTCCTTTTACTGTTAGCCACCAGTTCGCTGGGGACTCAAAGAGGGGCTTCCCGGTTCTCCAACCTGCGTAGTCCCTCTTGAGCTCCTCAATGTTTCACGGGGTCAACAGCTTTGTGTTCAGCGTCCACGTTCCCTTACCCATCTGCTGCTCATCCTGTAGGTGACAGTCGGCCAGCAGGAGGCAGTGGTCAGAGAAGAACGCTGGCTTGATGTCAGTGGATCTGACCGAGAGTGTTCGGGACACAAACAGGTAATCTATCCTTGAGCGGATAGACCCGTCTGCCCATGACCAGGTGTATCTAAACTGTGCTCCGTCTGCAGGGGTGCTGAAGACATTGTGCAGCTTGGCATCTTTTACTGTGTCCATTAGAGCACTGGATGTGGCATCCAGTTTATCCCACACTCCTGCAGAAACAGGACGTCAGCTTTAACGTTGGCCAGGAAGGCCATCTAGATCAAACCCACAGCACTCCAACTGAACCTTCTTGACAAATACCATCTGATTAACAGGTGTACGATCCTTCACCTTCTTCATAGTCACTCTGACTATGTTGCAAATCCCCTGGTCTGGGCTGCAGGAGGCTCCTGAGACTATAGCTCCAAGGTTGGCTGGTCCCTGAATTGGCATTAGGCTGAAGCCAGCATGAAGATCCACCAAGAGCAGGTCAGCACAACCAAACAATCCTCCAACATCCAATCACAATCTAGCGATGATCTCCACTCGCTCTGGTGACTCGAAGCTCAACACTCATCCTGAGACTCTTGGTCTGGTATCTCTCCTGCCAGGTAAGTGACAGTCACATTTACTGCTTGGAGTCCACAGCCCTCACTCAGGATCTTCTTCATGAACACTGTCCGATGACTCATATATGCTCCTCCACCGTCTTCACAGTCACCCTGACTGTGTTCTGAACCCCCTGGCCTGGGCTGTAGGTGGCTGCTGAGGCCATAGATCCTAGGTTGCCTTGTCCCTGAATTGGTGTTGGGCTGAAGCCAGCATAAAGATCCACCAAGAGCAGGTTAGCACAGCCAAATGATCCTCCAACATCCAATCACGATCCAGCAACAATCTCAATTAGCTCTGATGACTTGCTACTTGACACCCGTTCTGATAAGAAAAGACACTTGATCTTAGCTAAAAGACCAAATCCCTGATTGCCAACATCACAGAGTCCTCTCTTGCCTGTGGCTGAGCAAGTGCCTGGTCTCTCGGGTGTTTCTTCCTTAGCCAGCTAGAACTGTTACTTTGAGTAGCACTCTCTAAAACCTTCTCATGCTAACATTGCCATCGAGATGTTGGTATCTGGGCTGGTGGCTAGGCCAGAAGGCAGACTTGCCAATGCATTATCTGAGGCTTCAATGCTGTCATCTTCAGATGTCAAGAAGTTGGCTTCAGAGGGAGCTGGTCATTTGTCAGGGACATGCCAGGAATACTTGCAAGACAAAAGAGAGGAAAAGCTACATGGCTAGTGCTTAGAAGTGTTATACAGTACAATGAACGACTCTGACAGTGAGATCACTGGAATGAAGAGCAGTGCTTACTCAGTTGATGGAATATGGATACCCCAATATCACCAGAAGAGCAGTCCCAGGCTTGTCCTCTGAGGGCCAGGATTCTTTGCTCATAGAGACTGAGGATGTCAAATATTAGGCATCCCATCACCCATCAGGACTCTCTCTGTCATTCTGTGGGCTGTCTTCTCCTGGAATGAGATAAAGGGAGGAAATGTGGGAGGATGAGGGATAACGACAGTGAGTGAAGGAAGTCATTGTAGGCAATAGTGAGAATATTCATGCATGAGCCTCAATGGGAGGTGGATGTACTAACAGTGACAGAGCAATTGTGAGATGGCAGATAGAAAAGTGTGGGACTTACTCTGATGGAGTGGAGAAGGTCTTTGACTTCTTATAGCCCTGCTGGCCATTCTTCCACATCAAAGAGTCAGCACTGACCTTGGTGGTAAGCTCAGACCATATTGCAAGGGACAAGCGATCTGCCAGTGCTCTGGGAAAAGGATGCCTCACCCTTGCATCACCGCCTCACACAGCACCTCTGGTTCCATGTTGGAGATTCACAGAATCATTTTATCTGAACATTCAGCTTCCATCCCTGACTGAACAAGGCAGCTTCAGATCACCAGTGTTCATCTGGGTGCATAAAGCCTTTCAAACATGACTTAGAAGCAGGGGATGATGGTCTCTCAGTGAATATCTAGCAAGTGGTGTCTGGGAATGGCATGTGGTAAAATAGGATAAAATGAAACATGAGGGACATCATAGGGAAAAGTAGGTCATTAATGAGGCCAGTTTGCTAAGATACAAGGAGCAATATTTTTAAGTCTTCCAGGAAAATCTCACAAAAAAAACTCAACAAAACTTGCACTTTGCAACAATTAAGTAAGATTTAGCCTCTATTGTCTATGCTTGCTTGAGAACATGTCTGTACTCTTACATGAAAGTCTGTGTGTGTCTGCCTGTGTACCATGAGTCTCTGTGTATGTGTAAACTTCTGTGTGTGTGTTTGTGTGTGTGTGTCTGTCTGTCTGTCGGTATTGTGTGCATGTGCATTTGTATCTGTGTATGTTTTTATGTGTCTCTATGCATACATGCATACATCTGATTGTGTGTGTCTGTGTAACATCTATGTATACAGCCATGTATGTGAGTCTATGTATGTGTGTGTTTGTGTATGCAAGTCTATGCGTGAGTATGTGCTTATGCATGTGAATCACTGAGAGTTGCTTACACGCACATATACTCATGAGCTCCCTTTCTGTTTTTTCTTTCATTGGTAGTCAAGTGGCACTACATCAATTTTCCACTGCAATCTTGGCCATGTTTTCTTTTTCCATCATGGTCCAGTGGCTGTGTGCATGAATATTTCCCTGATGATCCACTAATGGATAAATGTTGTGTTCTCATGTGGTCCAGTATCAGCCATATGTATAATTGCTAAGAGGTTTAGGAATGAACATGTATCTGATTTCCTGACAGTATAATGGTTAGTATCTGGCAATCTGATTCATGAATGATCAAGTGGAATACTTGCCTGATTGGCCAGAGCCTTTTGGCCTGCATATGTCTAGTTCCTTTGAGTTTTAATCTCTATTCTTTTACAGTGTAGTCTTCACCTTATTCCTCAAAAATCTTGAGGCTATGAATTAATCCATTAATGATATGAGTTAAATGACCACCCCTAATTTTATTGTTCATAATTTTGATTTTAATTTATGCAGAGTAAATAATGAGAATGCAAATTATATTGAATGCATACACCTTTGTTTTAGTCAAAATGTAATAATAACAACTTCTTTCCTCTTTGTCAGTTCATACAACTGAGGTGCAACCGGAAAACGTATGTGAGACAGACCTGGGAAAAAAACTCCGAGGTCTTGATATTATAACACAGTAACAGGAGTTTGACTGGAAATTAAGTGGGACATCATTTGTCATTAAGTTTAGCTTCATGCTTACTTTTATTATGGGAAAAGTAACTCTTTTCGTAGTGGCTTTAAAATGTAGAAGGAAGATGTAATTGTTGAGATTTATTTTCTCATGGGATTTGGGGTCCCGCCAGAAAATGTTGATTTTGTCACTTTCTTGGTTTAATTTCTGATTTTTTTTTTGGAGCATAACTGTTCTCCTGCTTTTTAGGCCAAAAATAATTTCTCCTGGAAAAGTTACAGATATTTTAAATATGAAAATAAACATAATTGTCAAGTCTTCAAAACAACTTTTATAGGATCCAATAAATTTGACTCCAGATAGTTCATGTTAATTTGTGAATTGAAATTTTTACAACATGTTTATAATAATTCACTCCCCCACAGCAATCCAGAGATAGGCTTGTGATTACATGAACGGAGGAGTGTACTAATTCAGTCTTTACTTGCAATAACTTTGAATAGATGTAAGTGAAATGTCTAAGGAAATGTCACACCCAGACAGAAACGTACCTTTCCCCTGGAAATTCTAACCAATCTGCTGTTCACTTCAAATATTTTCTAATCTGCATATGGAAATTACTGTGGATTATAGCACCTTAATGCTATTGTGTAAAATCCCTTTGTTTATTATTTTGACAGATGAGTTAATCTCCTTAAAATAGACTATTGCTTTCCATTCAATGTCTCCTTGGATGGTGTCTGTAGTTATATGCATGGCGAGATATCTTTTGCCATTACTGAGATCTCAGTGCAATTTCTTCAACAAAGTTAACTTTTTACAATTCTAAACCCATTCTTTATTTCACTTCCAAACTCTTTGAATTCTGCAAGCGCATTGACAGGGATGCTCAAATTAAACAATTTAATAAACTCCTAATCTCTATAAGAAATCTCTATGGGAAATCTTTCATAAAATCCATTTGGATTGACCAGGGCATTATTTTTAAAGCTACCTTTAGCCAGGACAGAAGTTAATCAATGAAGCCAAATATTCTGCATTATTAATTTAGATGAGCATTATACATCCAAATAACAGCATTTGGAAACACAGAAAATCGGAGAGGGAGGAGGCCATTAAAACCTTCGAGCCTGCTCCAATATGCAATATGATCATGGCAGGCAATTCAGTGACTTGTTCTCACTTTCACCCCATACTCTTCAGTGCCCTGTTCCCACTTCCACCCCATACCCTTTAATCTCTTTAACCCTAAGAAATATAAGAGCAATGCTCTTCTTTCATATGAATAGAATCTGTTCAAAATTCTATATGCACATTCTATAGAATCAATACCCAATTTTCTTTAGACATAAAAGAACTGAGACCTGAAACAAAAGCAGAAGTTGCTGGAGAAACTCAACAGGTCTGACAGAATCTGTGGGAAGAAAGCAGAGTTAGTACTTTGAGTCTGGTGACTTCATCATACTGGATGAAAGATTAATAAATGTTGTCTGGTCTATGAGTGATTCACGGGGCTGGATCTTCTGATGTCAGAGTGTCAGGTTTGGAGACAGAGAGAAGCTTGGAAAGTAAGAGAGAGCAATCTTTCACATCTTGGCTTATTTTCCGGGAATAAATCTGGGAAACCAGATTTCACAGGCTGCTCCACGTAGATAGCCAGACAATTAGAGCCAAAAAGAAACCAATTACAAGGTTCAGTGACTGATGTCATTAGTATTTTCTCATCATCAGCTTGGCCCTCACTAAGTATTAGGGTGTCCTGGTCAGTAGAGGTATCTACAGTTCTGCTACTTGGAGAGTTCTGGGGATCGTCCAGTATTGTACATAGGATGCTGAGGAACTGAGAGAATATGAACAGCCTTCCAAGGAGAAGGATGAAGACATAGGGAAGGTGGATGCTGTCCTTTTCCGTGACAGATCTCAGCTGCCTCAGTTGCTACAAGTCAGGCAGGACTTGACTTACTCCCGGTTCCAGTAGATGGGAGCTGAGTGCAGAAGTTCATGATGGAATGCAAAATAATCACTGGTCATAACCACAGCATTTCATTTGTGTTGTGGGTGAACTGCAGCTTCTATTCATTTGGTTTGTGGTTGCTTTTGCTGACAGCAAATAAAAGTTTGGAACAGCCTGATTGTTTCCCCATGTGTCCCCATCTGGACAATGGACAAACTATATGTCTCTAGTGGGCAATGGGTATAGAGCAGCGATGACTTAGAGAGGGTGATGAGATGGCATGTGGCCAAGAACAAGTAGACTGTGTGTATCGCTGATTAAATAGAGAACGGGGAGTTATATGTGTCAGAGAATGTCAGCCTTGCTGGCCATCTACCATGAGCAGTGTAATTTATGGCTGTTGTGCCATTTCATTGCTCAGTGAGGGGCAATGCTGCATTTGTCAACCCTTGTCTGCCTTTTAAGTATGGTGTTGGTGCAGTGGTACCAATCCTTTGGCCAATATCCACTGAGGTGGTCTGGCAGAGATGCATGGTAAGATGGCTAGAATTGGTACTCAATTCTAGCAAAGAGGTGGATCGAGTAGGTAATGAGGAGGGTTTGGTAAGATTTGGCCAGTAATTCTGCCAGGCCTTGCAATGAAAATCCGTCCCGAAACACTCAATGCAACTCACACATAGCTAAAACAATGTAAGATTCAGCCCATGGTCACTGCCTGTCTCGAAGCTACTGAATCTGTCAGCACACTTCATTTTACGAAGGTGCAGATTTTATATTTCACCTTGATTTCTATTTGCAAGTAGACCTCCCAATTAGCTCTCCAGGCATGATGTGATCATTACAGGATGTATCAAATCAGATGGAAAGTAATGGTTCAAGAAAACAGTTCATTACCATTTTTTCAAAGAAAATTAGAGGTAGACAACAAATACTGGCTCATTACTGACACCCACATGACATAAAAAACATAAATAATTGAAAAAGAGCAATAGTTGATGGTAAAATCTGACAATAGCTGATACAAGACATGATTCTTGCTATTCTTTCACAAGCTGGTTACCTGCCCTGAATTGATATCAATTTCCAGTTTAGACTAAGCTGTAATTGCTTAAGAATTCAAAACCCCTTAACATAACTTTAAAGATTAGCTAAATTAGAAATTAGCTGAATTATGATTTTAATTTACATCAAAAGTTTAATGGAATAACTTCATTATGTCCTTTAACAACTGCAGTGATTTGCAAGAAACCTTTAAGCACTAACACCAAACAGTAAAATTTGAGAATCAATTCATCTCTTCTCCCAAGATACCTGAAAGACTGCAGTATCATGTAGACAATTTAGGAAACACGAGAGCATGGAAAGCTGTCGATATAATTAATTTGTTAGAAGGGATTTACGAACAAGTTCTGTACTTCTTTTCTCAGCACAGGATTTGTTTTTTTTTTCAATTTTGAGCAACCATATGAGATTGAGAAATTATTTTTATGTCTTTACATTATCTTCTTATTATCTCCATTCTTATCAAGAATGGAGCAGTGGAACTAAAAGATTTGGGAGTACAAATGTACACAGAAAAGAGATGCAAAATGTTGCCTGCTGAGTTAAGGATTGGGCGTAAAGACCTGACATTGTATGTCTAAAATAGTCTATATGAGAAGAAAGATATGAAGAGTCCTACAGGGCAATCTTGTCAAATATTTCTTATTTCTTACATTGCAACAAGAAGTGGGAGACTATGCTCATGATAACCACATTTTGTACCACTTTTCCTGAAATCAACTGACTAACTGGTCTCAGAATCCATCACCTATCACTGTCATATAGAAGCTTATCCCTGCTTTTCTCATGGTTATTGCATTCCTCCATCTCTGCCACTGAAAATCTGACAGCCTGATTGAAGTCAGTCAGACAGCATCCAAGATGCTGGAAAATCAGCATTTTGGGCATAAGCCCTGATGAAGGTCTTATGCTCGAAACATCCTGCTTCTCGGATGCTGCTTGACCAGCTGTGCTTTTCCAGCACCACATTCATTGACTCTGATCTCCAGCATCTGCAGTCCTCATTTTCTCCTGGTTGAAGTCATGCTCCATAATATCACTTCTTGCTAAACCCCAAAGAGGGAAAAATACCTTGGGTGTTGCAGGTTGGCTTTCAGTGGAATGTCACGTTACCAGATTTCTGCCCTCTTAATCATTGAGTTGCCTAAAAGGAGGACGATTGGTGATGAACTCACTGATTAAACTTGTATTAGCCCCAGGCACAAAAATGGCACAGGCTTCATTGGTTTCCAATACCTGGTTGGATTACCAGCTTTTCTTGCCTAGAGTCTACAAAAAAATGTCATCCCTATTAACTCAGCTTCCCTTGCACTGCATGCCACATTAAAGTAGCAAAGTATAGATTCAAAGCTTGTGAGTTTTTGGAAGCTACATTTTGTGAATCCTATAAAAACAGGCATTTCTTCAAATAAACATGAAAAAGGGAAATGCGGTTCACTGTAAGAAGTACACAATCTTTGATGTTTTCTGACTGTTAAATAGAATTGGGTAGAGGTGTGTTTCAAACATTGCAAAGACATGGATATAAACAAGCGAAATCAAGTCGGGTTTCTCTTTCTGGAAATGTAAAACAACATTATTCTGTTCTTAAAAGCACTGGAGGAACAATGGAATTGATTGAACAGCAGTCACTAACATGATATTGCAGAAAGCTGAAACCATAGATTTCAGCTATTAAGTCTCTTCGAATTAGCATTATTGTTTCAAGTTTCAAACAATCTCTTGGTTAGCAAGGGTCAACTTGTATTTCAAAAATAAAAATGAACTGCTGGTGTAGGGATGGTGGTTGTATAAATTTTTCAATCACCACACTGATGTGAGGGAATTTCTTAAATTTCTACACATCTTGACAACACAGCCAAGTTTATGTGCTTGATTCCTTGCTCCCAGTAAGCTATCCATCTGCAGAGTGAAAAATTGAGATGCAGAAATTTTTTGGGGGATTGGAAAAATGGCGTAGTCTTATGTGCTGGAAAGATCACAACTCATACTTAATGGTGCCTGAAGTAGATTAATGGCTGATTAATATAGATTATATATTGGCTTATAGTTGAAAGATTCATGAATCTAGAGAATTTGAAAAATATAGAGTTGAACATGCAAACAGGCTGTCAGTGCCTCCAGCTAATGGTGCGTGATCAGCACACTCTCTGCCCAGTTCCATCCACTAGGCTAATTGGAATCTTTTGTATATCATAATACTGTAATTTTCAAAGCAGAGAGAGAATGGCTGGCTGAATATGGTCTCTCGCCATTTTAGTGGCTAAATACCATCAGCCGGCTATGGGAGTACCTCCCTGTTAGCACTGAGCAGCATGAGTAAATATGTCCCATATAAAGACTATGCAGCTGGTCTACCTTCAACAAGCTTTGACATTCGAAATAAAAAAACAAATAATTTTGTTCAAGTTTCGTTTTGAAGAAATCGCGAATCAATGCAATCCTCCACATTATTACAATGATTAAATAAAACCTAAAGGGCAGTGATAAGTGAGCCAACTGTGGACCCACAGGCCTACATGTATTGCAACTTCAGTATGTTTTGCTCCAATGTAACAATATGAATGTAGTAGTAGAGGCTATTTGAGGACATCCTGCCTCTGTTCATTCTTTTCCTGCATCCATGGTTGTTTATCTAGTGGATAAGCCCAAGGAATTGGTGGGGAGATTTTCCCTGAAAGCTCCTCTTACGATTATAGACCTGAGGCATCCAACAGCAGAGTGACACAGATCAAGCAATCAAATAATCTTCATCTTATTAGGACGATGATAGATTTTGGTGTTTGGTAACTCTCAAGCTGTGGTCTTCCTAGTTCTGACACTTCTTTTGATGTAAAGTTGTATCAGAGGATGCCCTGTGTGCAGTTAGCTCAGATGAAAAGTTGTAGGGGATATGGGATGGTGGGAATGTGCCTCCAGCAGGAGCAGTAATGATTATGTTGCAACAATGCTTCTGTTTACTCCCTGGACATAAGAAATGAGCCTGGATACCATGGCATTGAAACCAATAGACAAATAGCTACAGCAAATGTTTGTTAACTAGCATCCATGGGATCAGGAGTGAGCTGGTTGATCAAATATTCCGGTTGATCAAGAGGACCACATAATCAATGTAAAAACACATCAAGTAATGGAAATGTAACGCAGAGGGTATATGCATCACTACTATTATATTTTATTTTCAGCATGAATCATTTAAATAATATGGCAACTTTGTCCTAACTAAAACTTATTGGAAGAGAGCTTTCGCACCCCTCAGATATCACGGACATCACAATAATCGATAGTTTCGATAGTTGAGATATATAATTTTTGCTGGCTTATCGAGCGTGCCAGTTCATTAAAGTGCTGGTTAAAACAAAGTTTGTTCTATTCAAACATTACATTCCTCAGAAGCATGACTGTCTGCACTAACATGAAGCTGTTAAGTTACAAGAGAGGAGCACGCTTCTTCTAGAATTTCATGTTTGAAGTGATCTGAGGTAAGGTAGAGTATGAGACCTTTACATCATCAGGCCACATGCAAATTTATGTAATGACATCATGAGCATATCCCTTAATGGCAGCTTCCTCAATGTTGTGGAATAGAACTAGGTCAACTATCACAGTGGACGCAATCTTCGGATAATTCCTGGCAGATGAAAGGGAGGAGAACAGAAGGACATTAGTGTGAGCCTGCAGTAGCTTCTGGAAGGTCAAGGTAAAAGGAAATTACTTTTCCAAAAACATGTCAAAGGCCATTGATCAGGATCCATGAGAAGAGATGAAAACCTGGAGACTCATGGAACCTACTGTTCTCAGCGGGTGTTTAAATAGGCTGTTGATCCTTTGTTATCGTAAGTATATTAGGCTTGTTTTAGGCAACTACCAGAAATGCCAAAAGTGTTAACTTTATCATTATGGAATATCCACAAGTGCAGATTAGGTATGCATTGTTGCTCCCAAAATTAATGCTTTTGTCTAAATTTTCGACGTTGAAATTAATGCATACCAATTTCTTCCCAGAGGCTTTACATTCACAGCAAGATTTCTCCTTTTCATGCTTAATCTACAGATTTTATCAGATAACTTCATTGATTCAATCCTTCCAGCGTGCTAGTACAGTTGCTCTAACATGAAAGCATAATTCCTTCAGAAGCAGTTCCCCACTCTAAGTACAGGATCAATAAATTCACCAGTATTTGCTAACTTCAACAAATTTGCAGTGTCCCCTGCCTTCTCAATTAATACAGCACAACAACATTTCTTTCATTTCCTGCTCTCCCCAAGCTGCTCCAAGTATACAAATTAGAATCACTGATGTTTGTTGTCCAAGACTCAACAATGTAGGCTATTGAGGTTCAACAGAAGTTATATGCAAATTATGAATATACCACATGTATGCTGTGAACTGTTTGTCTTCCAAAGAAAAACTTAATTTCAAAATGGTCCAATTTCTGTTCTATCTAAGTGAACCTAAACTAACCCAACCCTGGTATAGTTCTAAATCTAGTTTGCGTCTCTTCCTACCCCATTGCTCCCGATTCACTATACTTATTCCAAACTTTGAAAGTCAACACCTGGAAATAATGGTTACCATCAGTGATTTGTATTCTTGCCAAGTTATTGTTCTTGAGTATAAATAACAGTTTTGGATGTGATCATCACATTTTTAAAAATGAAGGCATTATAACATTATGCCCATAGCGTGTGAATAGATTTGTTTTCAACTTGCTTCCTGTTTCACAGCTGAATAGCTAATTACCACAGCACTCAGTAAACTTTGAGCTACAATTAATCAGGTGTTCAAGTTGAAAATAAGCTCACTGGTATGTTAAATTATTCTGCATTCATGTTTTCTTCTGAACTAATTGTCACAATCCAACTGAATAAAATTATCATTCAGTCTATCAAGATGAGTAAATAGATTGAATCAAATAATGGAGTACAAACAATGTGGTGTTACTTTCTTTAGAGTATTATTCTAGATGTTCAGGATCCAAGGAGCAACGATGTTACCATCAAGAAGTTCATCACTTTGTACGGTGAGTTTTGCCACAAAAATGGAAACGGAACCTTTTTATTTGATCCATCAAGTATTTATTAATGAAATTGATGTCAGAATTATGTGAAAATTTCAGCAAATAAGGAGGATCTGACCTCTAGTCCATTCCTTCCCTAAATTCTTGCAGTGCCAGCAGTCTTCTGCCACATACTGCCTACTCTTGCTAAACCTTTCTACCTTGGTACTTCACTCCATACTTTACTAGCTCTATCTTTTGCAATAAGCTTTCATTCTCGCACTTGCCTCATATAAAACACTGGGATCTTTACTCCATTTAAGGTGATACTTAAATGCAAGTTATTGCACAAAGGTTATGTGAGTTGTGCAGCATGCGTAATGCTGTGCCATGCATACTTTAGTTATCTCACTTTGAATTCAGAAACTATTGGAATTCAACATGAAGACATTATTATAGCTGAATTGGAAGGGCATTAACTTTGGATAGCACTTGAGGAGTTTACTGAGATAAGAATGGATTATGAAGATAACAAAGACATTCTTTAAAAATTGGAGTGTAGCCATTATTACAGTGGAAGCTATAGGAAGCTAGTTCCAATACTTTGGTACTGCAACCATGATCATTCAAAAACAAAAACCGTGACCAAACATTCACTTATTTTGCTTTCTTTTGCTTTCATGCTCCAAATAAACTATCATTAAACCAATCATTCCAGGTTCTTACATTGGACTTGAAATGTTCCACATCAGGATAGTATATACTTTGGAGAGAAAATTGCAGCTTCCATGCATTTGCTGCCCTTGCCCTTCTGGCTTGTACAGACCATGGATTTGGAAAGCATTGACAAAGGAGCTTGCATCAGTTGCTGCAGTGAACCTTACAGTTGGTACACACTGTGTCCTACTCGATGTAGGTGGATGTGCACAAATTGCTAAAAGCTGAGATTCCATTTGCTTTTACAAATCCTGGGTTCTATAAATAGAGGCACAGTGAACAAAGTCAAGAATATTAAAGGTAAACATCTTTTTAGGTGGAGTAGTGTGTCAAGTTCTGGGCAAGCTTCACAGACAGTTGAAAAACATTTAAGGAGAATGGTTCATGGGAACTCAGCTATGTGGGTTGATTGGAGAAGCTGGGGCTACTCAAGAGAAGCCAAACAAAGATTTAATAAAGGTGTACAAAATCATGAGCATCTAGGAACAGTAGACAGTGGGAATTATTCCTATTGACTGAAAAATTGTGTTAGGAGCACTTTGATGGAAGGGAAATAGTTTAAAAAAATGCCAACCTGAAGGCTTTGGGTGGCACAGTGGTTAGCACTGCTGCCTCCCAGTGCCAGGGACCTAAGTTTGATTCCAGCTTCAGGCAACTGTCTGCGTGGATTTTCTCCTCGTACCTGCATGAGTTTCTGCCCACAATCCAAAAATGTGCAGATTAAGTGAAGTGGCCATGCTAAATTGCCCATAGTGTTAGGTGCATTAGGCAGGGGTAAATGTTGGGGACTGGGTCTGGGTGGGTTACTCTTCAGAGGGTTAGTGTGGACTGAGTCATTGAGATGTACAGCATGGAAACAGACCCTTCGGTCCTACTCGTCATGGTGACCAGATGTCCCATCTGCCAGCATCTGGCTTATATCCCACCAAACCCTTCCTATTCATATACCCATCCAGATGCCTTTTAAATGTTGCAATTGTACCAGTCTCCACCCATTCCTCTGGCAGCTCATTCCATATATGTTGCCCCTTACATCTCTTTTGTATCTTTCCCCTCTCACCCTAAACCTATCCCTTCTAGTTCTGGACTCCCCCATCCCAGGGAAAATATTTTGTCTACTTATCCTTTCATGCCCCTCATTATTTTATAAATCTCTACTAGGTCACCCCTCAGCCTCAGACGCTCCAGGAAAAACAGCCCCAACCTATTCAACCTTTCCCTGTAGCTCAAATCCTCTGGCCCTGACAACATCCTTGTAAATCGTTTTTGAACTCTTTCAAGTTCCACAACATCAACTTGTTGGGCTGAAGGGTTTGGTTCCATAGTGCAGAGAATCGAATCTAAAAAACCTTTTTACATGGTCAGTGGGTAGGATATGGAATATAACGTCTGACATTGTAGCGGAAGAAAATCAAATCTTGGTTTTCCAAAGGAAATTGAATAAGTAAAGAGAAAAAACATTATCAGGCTGCAGAAAGTTTAGGAATGGGCCTACCGATTTTCTTTTGAAGAGATCCAGTATATTATTGATGGGCCAAATACCCTTTCACTGTTATAACCAGTCTATGATATCTACATGCCTCCATCTGCTCATTAGAGAGAATTGCAGCTATGTACATCCAAAACAAGTCATTCACTTATTTTACTTTCTTTTGCTTTCATGCTCCAAATAAACTATCATTAAAACAATCATTTTAGATTCTTACATTGGACTTTAAATGCACTTCATGAGAATTCTGTGTTTTCCATATTATCCCATGTCATAATGTTTCATCCATTCACTGGTTATGAACATCACTGTGTAAGTCAGTATTCCTGATTGCCCTGGAAAATGTGGTAATGAGTTGCCTTCTTGAATTACTGCTGTCAATTTGCTGTAAACATTTCCACAGTGCTAGCAGCAAGGGAATTCAAGAATGTGGCCCAGCAACAATGAAGTAACAGCAAGACTGTTCCAAGTCAGGATGGTGTTTGGCTTATAGGGAGAATTTCAGGTCATGGTTTTATCATGTACCTGGTACCCTTTCGTTCAAGATGGTACAGGATGTGGAATTTGAAGGTAATGTCCATTCTGTCCTAGTGTGGCTTTGCAGTGCACTTTCTGCTTGGTACACACTGGAGCCAATTTGTGTTGGTGATGAAGAGAGTAAATGTTAGATGGGGTGCTCATCCGATTGACTCCTTTATTCTGGATGCTATCATATGTCTTGAGAACTATTGGAGCTACATTCACCCAGGCTGGTGTAGACTATTCAAATCACACTGCTGTCATGTAACTAGTCCAAGTAGATCAACTTTGGGAGTCAGGATGTGAGTTAATCACCATAATATTTCTAGCCTCTAATTCTTGTAGCCTCTGTACTTATATAGCTGGTCCAGTGCAGCTTCTCATAAATGGTAACTCCCCCACAGGATATTGAAAGCAACAAATTCATTGATGATAATGCCATCAAATGACAAGGGCAATGGTTGGATTCTCTTTTATTGGAGATGGTCTTTGGTGTGAATGTTGATGAACTCCGTCTGAGATGTTCTGGAACTGAGCTCTAACAACCAGCTTCTTTTGCAAGGTATGATTCCAATGAGTGGAAAGCTTTCCTCTAATTCCCATTGACTTCCAGTTTTCCAGGGTGTTTTCATACTCAACTTAGTCCAAATGAACCATTAATGTGAAGGGCATTCACTCTTATCTCCCCTCTCGTGTTTAGCTCCTTTGTCTATGCATGGACCTAAGTTTTAACAAGGTTAACAAATGAGTTGACCAGGCGAATTCAAACTAAGCTTCAGTGAGCAGGTTATTGCTGAGTAAGTGCTGCTTGAACACACTGTCAATGACTTCCTTCATTATTTAGCTGAAGATCAAGAATAGATTCATAGGATTCATAAATCCTATTTAGCTTTTTGTGGACATGATGTGCTTGGACATTTTCCATATTGCTGGTAATATGCCATTGCTATAGCTGTATCAGAACAGCTTGGTTTGGGTTGGAGTTAGTTCTGGAAGATAAGTTCTTCAGTACCAGTACCAGAATATTGTCAGGACCTTAAGAGTATCTAATGCCTTCAGCCATTTATTCATATCACATCTGATGAATTGAATTGGCTGAAGACCAGTATCTGTGATACTGGAATCACCTAAAGGAAGCTGAGATGGATCATTAACTTGGAATTTCTGACTGAAGTTAGATGCAAATCCAGCCTTATCTTTGTAATGATGTGCTAGACTCATCAATCTTTGAGGATGGGGAGATTAGTGGAGCTTCCAATTTCAAATAGTTGTTTGATTTCCACTACCATTGACAACTGGAGTGACAGGACTGCAAATCTGGTTTGCTGGTGTAGGGATTATTTAGCCCTATGTATCACTGGCTCTGTTGCTGCTTTCACGTGTTGGCATGTAAGAGGTTCTATTTATACATTATCAGGTTAACACTTCGTTTTTAGATATGCCTGGTGCTGCTCCTGGCATCCCCTCCTTCTTTATTGACTAATGTCAGTTCCTCAGCTTAATGGGAAATAATAGACGGGGGATATACTGGGCCATGAGGTAACAGATTGTGTTTGAAAATAATTTTCTTCCAGTTAATGGATTACAACATCTCATAAATGCACAGGTTTGAGTTGTTAAGTCGATTCAAAATCTATCCCAATCTGCATTGTATACATGCCACTCAACACAATATGATGATAGGACATTGTTTCAACAAGGACTGTGAAGTGATCATCTTCACCAATATTGTCATAGAGAGATATAGCTGTGACAGGTAGAATAATGATGATGAGTTCAAGGAGACTTTTCACTTTTGTTGGTTCCCTCATGGTGTGCCACAGTCTCAGTCTAGTAACTATGTCCTTTAGAACACAACCAGCTCAGTCATTAATGGTGCTACCAAGTCAGTCTTGCTGATGGATATTGAAGTCCCCCTCCAGAACCCATCTGTTCCCTTTGTCAGACTTGGTGATTCAAAGTTTGGGAGAAGATTTGTAGCTCGGGTGCTCGTTGTTGCGGTTCTGTTCGCCGAGCTGGGAACTTGTGTTGCAAATGTTTCATCCCCTGTCTAGATGACATCCTCAGTGCTTGGGAGCCTCCTGTGAAGCACTTCTGTGATCTTTCCTCCGGCATTTATAGCGGTTTGTCTCTGCCGCTTCCGGTTGTCAGTTCCAGCTGTCCGCTGCAGTGGCCGGTATATTGGATCCAGGTCGATGTGTTTGTTGATAGAATCTGTGGATGAGTGCGGACAGCTGGAACTGACAACCGGAAGCGGCAGAGACAAACCACTAAAAATGCCGGAGGAAAGATCCCAGAAGCGCTTCACAGGAGGCTCCCAAGGACTGAGGATGTCACATAGAGAGGGGAGGAAACGTTTGTAACACAAATTCCCAGCTTGGCGAACAGAACCGCAACAGACTTGGTGATTCTTCCAATTAGTATTCAGCATGGAGAAATACTAATTCAAGAGCCAAGATTGGTAATCAGCAGGTGGTTTCTTGTCCATGTTGGACTTGATTCCAGAAAATTTCATGGGGTCAAGAATCAATGTTGAGGTCTCCCAGCTGACTGTATATCACGGTGCCTGTGCCTCTCTTGTGCCCTGTTGTTGGTACAGGGATGGTGATACTGTTATTTGGAAGATTGCAAGATATGACTCTGTGAGTGTGTTTAATTCAGAAAGTCATTTGACTAGCTTGTGTGATAGACCACCCACTTTTGGCACAAAGCTCCAGATCTCTTGGTGGAAGAGCATTTCTGTGATAGTGATCCCAACTCCCTGACCTTTACTGTACTCTCATGGAGAGGGATAGGAACAAATAGTATGGGAAAGTATTCAATTGGTAGAGGGGGAATTACAATACCATTAGGCAGGAACTGGGGCGTCTGAATTGAGAACAGATGTTATCAGGGAAATGCGCAATAGAAATGTGGAGGTTATTTAGGGGGCACTTGCTAATAGTGCTGGGCAGGTTTGTCCCAGTGAGGCAAGGAAGGGATAGTAGGTTCAAAGAACTGTGGGTGACAAGGGATGCAGAACATCTAGTTAAGGCAAAAAAGGAAGCTTATTTAAGGCTGAGGAGGCAAGGATCAGACAGGGTTTTAGAGGATTACAGGTAGCCAACAAGGAACTATTGAAGAATGGACAGGAAAGCTAGAAGGGGGCATGAAAAAGCTTTAGTGGGTAGGATTAGGAAAACCCTAAGGCATTCTACACTTATGTGAGGAACAAGACAATGGCCAGAGTGAGGGTAGGACCAATCAGGGATAATGGAGGGAACTTGTGCCTGGAATCGGAGGAGCTAGGGGAGATCCTTAATGAATACTTTTCTTCAGCTTTCACTACTGAGAGGGACTTCGAGGTTTGTGAGGTCAGCATGAAACAGACTGATATGCTCAAACAGATTGATGTTAAGAAAGAAGATGTGCTGAAAATGTTGAAAAACATAAGGATAGATAATTCCCCTGGGCCAGATGGGATATACCCTAGGTTGCTACAAGAGGTGAGGGAATAGTTTGCTGCACCTTTGGCGATGATCTTTGTATCCTCACTGTCCACTGCAGCAGTGCCGGATGATTGGAGGATTGCAAGTGTTATTCCCTTGTTCAAGAAAGAATATAGGATAATCCTGGGAAATACAGACCAATCAGTCTTACGTCTCTGATGGGCAAATTATTGGACTGGATTTTGGGAGACAGGATTTATGATTACTTGGAAAAACATAGTTGGTTAGAGATAGCCAGCATGACTTTGTGAGGGTAGAGCAGTGGATATAGTGTGCATTGATATTAGCAAGACGTTTGATAATGTTCCCCATGATAGACTCATTCAGAAAGTAAGGAGGCATGGGATACAGGGAAAGCTGGCTGTCTGGATACAGAACTGCTAGCCCAGAGAAGACAGACGATGGTGGTAGATGGAAAATATTCAGCTTGGAACTTGGCGACCAATGGTGTTCTGCGGGGATCTGTTCTGGGACCTCTGCTCTTTGTGATTTCAAAAATGACTAAATGAGTAAGTAAAAGGGTGGATTAGTAAGTTTGCCGATGACATGAAGGTTGGTAGAGCAGTGAATAGTGTGGGTGGCTGTTGTAGGTTACAACGGGACATTAGCAAGATGCAGAGCTGGGCTGAGAAATGGCAGATGGAGTTCAACCTGGAAAAGTGTGAAGTGATTAATTTTGGAAGGTTGAGTTTGAATGCAGAATACAAGGTTAAAGGCAAGATTCTTGGCGGTGTGGAGGAACAGAGGGATCTTGGGGTCCATGGCCATAGATCCCTCAAAGTTTATAGTGTTGTGAAGAAGGTGCATGGCTGAAAATGTGTTGCTGGAAAAGTGCAGCAGGTCAGGCAGTATCCAAGCAGCAGGAGAATCGACGTTTCGGGCATGAGCCCTTCTTTAGGAATGAGGAGAGTGTGCCAAGCAGGCTAAAGTAAAAGGTAGGAAGGAGGGACTTGGGGGAGGGGTGTTGGAAATGCGATAGGTGGAAGGAGGTTAAGGTGAGGGTGATAGGCCGGAGTGGGAGTGGGGGCGGAGAGGTCAGGAAGAAGTTTGCAGTTAGGAAGGTGATGCTGAGTTCGAGGGATAGAATGAGACAAGGTGGGGGGGAGGGGAAATGAGGAAACTGGAGAAATCTGAGTTCATCCCTTGTGGTTGGAGGGTTCCTAGGCGGAAGATGAGGCGCTCTTCCTTCAGCTGTCGTGTTGCTATGGGCTGGCAATGGAGGAGTCCAAGGACCTGCATGTCCTTAGTGGAGTGAGAGGGGGAGTTGAAGTGTTGAGCCACGAGGTGGTTGGGTAGGTTGGTCCAAGTGTCCCAGAGGTGTTCCCTGAAACGTTCCGCAAGTAGGTGGCCTGCCTCCCCAATATAGAGGAGGCCACAGCGGGTGCAGCGGATGCAGTAAATGATGTGTGTGGAGGTGCAGGTAAATTTGTGGCGGATATGGAAGGATCCCTTGGGGCCTTGGAGGGAAGTAAGGGGGGAGGTGTGGGCACAAGTTTTACATTTCTTGCGGTTCCAGGGAAGGTGCTGGGAGTGATGGTTGGGTTGGTAGGGGGAGTGGACCTGACAAGGGAGTCACGGAGGGAGTGGTCTTTTTGGAACGCTGATAGGGGAGGGGAGGGAAATATATCCCTGGTGGTGGGGTCCGTTTGGAGGTGGCGGAAATGACAATGGATGATATGATGTATATGGAGGTTGGTGGGCTGTTAGGTGAGGACCAGTGGGGTTCTGTCCTGGTGGCGATTAGAGGGGTGGGGCTCAAGGACGGAGGAGCGGGAAGTGGAGGAGATGAGGTGGAGGGCATCGTCGATCACGTTTGGGGGGAAATTGCGGTCTTTGAAGAAGGAGGCCATCTGAGTTGTTCAGTTTTTTGGAACTGGTCTCCCGAGAGCAGATGCGGCGGAGACGAAGGAAGTGGGAATATGGGATGGCGTTTTTACAGGGGGCAGGGTGGGAGGAGGTGTAGTCTAGGTAGCTGTGGGAGTCGGTCGGTTTATAGTAAATGTCCGTGTTGATTCAGATTCAGTCGCCCGAGATAGAAATGGAAAGGTCTAGGAAGGGGAGGGAGGAGTCTGAGATGGTCCAGGTAAATTTGAGGTCGGGTTGGAAGGTGTTGGTAAAGTGGATGAACTGTTCAACCTCCTCGTGGGAGCACGAGGCAGCGCCGATACAGTCATCGATGTAGCGGAGGAAAAGGTGGAGGGTGGTGCCAGTGTAGCTGTGGAAGATGGACTGTTCTACATATCCTACAAAGAGGCAGGTATAGCTGGGGCCCATGCGGGTGCCCATGGCAACTCCTTTGGTTTGGAGGAAGTGAGAGGATTGAAAAGAGAAGTTGTTCAGAGTGAGGACCAGTTCAGTCAGTCAAAGGAGGGTGTCAGTGGAAGGATACTGGTTGGTACGGCGGGAAAGGAAGAAGCAGAGGGCTTTGAGTCCTTCTGTTGGGGGATGAAGGTGTACAGGGACTGGATGTCTATGGTGAAGAGAAGGCATTGGGGACCGGGGAAGCGACAATCATGGAGGAGGTGGAGGGCGTGGGTGGTGTCCCAAATATAGGTGGGGAGTTCTTGGACTAAGGGGGACAGGACCGTGCATGGTGTGTTAGCTTTCATTAGAAGGGGGATTGAGTTTAAGAGCTGTGAGGTTATGCTGCAGCTCTAAATAGCCCTGCTTAGACCATACTTGGAATATTGTGTTCAGTTCTGGTTGCCTCATTATAGGAAGGATGTGGAAGCTTTAGAGAGGGTGCAGAGGAGATTTACCAGGATGCTGCTTGGACTGGAGAGCATGTCTGAGGGAGCTATGGCTTTTCTCATTGGAGCGAAGGATGGGAGGTGACTTGGTAGAGGTGTACAAGAAGATATGAGGTATAGATAGAGTGGATAGCCAGAGATTTTTTTCCCAGGGCAGAAATGGCTATCATGAGGGCATAATTTTAAGGTGATTGGAAGAAGGTTTAGGGGAGATGGCAGCGATAGGCTCTTTACACAGAGAGTGGTGGGTACGTGGAATGCACTGCCCGCAGTGGTGGTAGATCCAGATACATTAGGGACATTTAAGCGACTCTTGGGTAGGCACATGGAAGATAGTACAATGAAGGGAATGTAGGTTAGTTTGATCTCAGAGAATAAAAAGTCGGCACAACATCGCAGGCCGAAGGGCCTGTACAGTGTTGTACTGTTCTATGTTCTACATTAAGGAGGACATTGCTGTTGTCATTTTTGGTGTCTACCTCAGTTCTGGGTATTCTGTTCTGTTGTATTCTTCTTCTTAGACATTTCATCAGGATTGACAAAACTAAGTGACTTGCCACACCATTTCAAAGAGTAGTTTAAACGTCAACTACATTGTTGTAGGCCTGGTTTCATGTCAGGCAGACCAAATATTTACAGCAACTTTCCTTCTGTGAGGTACTTTTGTAAACCAAATGGGCTGTTACAAGAATTGACCAAGTTTCCAGAGTCAACATTAGACTAGACTTTCATTACTAATTTACTAACTAAATTGAAATTTTATCATTTGTCATGGTCAATACCATGAGATTCAACCCCAGCATTAGCCAGCCTTACCAGACCAGTGACATTGTCTTGGCCAAAAAAGAAATGAGCATTTTACATTTTAAGTGCTATCAAATCACAACCCAAAGAGGTCACTGCCAGGGAAGTAGGCAAGTCTGATTTTGGTGCAATCCTTCCAACACCAATGCACAGTAACAGCGGTGTATGCAATTCACAAGATGCACTGCAGCAACTCACCACAGCTGTTTTGCCAGCATCTTCCAATCTGTTACCATGAGCAATTCACACATAGGAACACCACCACCTACACGTATCTTTTAAAGCCAGAGCTATATCACTATTCTTCACTGTCACCAGGTCAAAGTCCTGAAACTTCTTCCCTAATAGAAGTGTGGGTGCACTTAGACTAAATAGTTTGCAGCAGTTTAAGAAGTAACTCAACACAGTTTTCTCAAAAATAGTAAGGGAGTCTCACAAAATGGGAATGAAATTTAAAACAAGAACTTTAGAGACAAAATGGGGCTTTGTGATGGGCAGAGAGGAGCCTAGTGAAGATTTTTCAGGACAGGGCTGTGACAGTTTGAAAAGGAAAATAGTAATGTCTGAGAAGTGTTTAACTTTTCATCATTACATGCATACGTCAGGGCAGGCAGTACAATGTTTGCAGACAACTTAGAACAGTATCTCTATTATAGAAATAACCTTGAATCATTTTTGAATGTCACTAGTGTTATGAATGGCAGTGGAGGAGGGTTTTTTTTTCTATTTAATGTGGAATGAAGTTGAATATTTCATGAAGAAAAGCACTTACGTATCATTAGTATTTTAATCACATTTTTGGTCAATTAAACATCAATTGTAACATCTATAGGACTGTAACAATGTGACACAACACTGTTTAAAGAAGTAAAAGTCGTGACTGCCTGTCTATATTCTATACTTTGCTAGGTTTTTGTACAGCTGCCTATACTGATAGTTCAATCATGTGTTTTAAAAATATTATTAATGTTGAAATATCGTGTTAATTGAATCATGAATCTGCTTTCTTTACTGATTCTGTTCGCTATCTTTCAGCTATTGGGCAATGGCATTGATACAATAATTTGTTCACGTAAAAGTTTCTTTAAAGCAAAAGAACATGTTTTATAGGAGTGCATCTTCACTCTGCATGCATCTCTTGGCTGATAATTCATAAAAGGCACACATTAGAACTGACATGATTTTAGGTTCATAAGACAAAAGTGGCAAAATAGAAAAGGAAGATCACAAAATAAACTAAGCCATTTAGATGAGAGGTCTCCACAGATACTCTTCAAATGCAAAAGTACTGAGAGATTATTGTATAGATTAATTATTTCATGAAAATAATCATTTGCCATGATTATTGCCAAATCATCGGTGTAAAATAAAAATCAGGCAACTTGCATTTAAGGCTACTGCCCTGTGGTTCTGGAACCCATCATTACGAAGAGCTTCAAAAGTTTAGAAAAGGTGCACATCAACTGCAGCCTCCCAGATTGTCTTGATCCACGACAATTCACCTACCGTCACCACAGATCACAGCAGACACCATCTCCTAGCCCAACAGTCATCCCTGGAATATCTGGATGTCAAGGACACCCACTCCAGGTTCCTATTTATCGACTTTAGCTCCACCTTCAACATCATAATTTCAACCAAACTCATCTCCAAACTCTGGGACCTAGAACTCTGTCCAGCCCTCTGTACTGGATCTTCAACTTCCTAATCTGTAGTTTGCAATCAGTAAGGAAAGGCAACAATACTTCCTCAACAATAATCTTCAACACCAGTACCCTGCAAGACTATACTCCTTTTGCACTCACGACTGTATAGCCAAATTCGATTCTAATTCCATTTACAAATTTGCTAATGACATCGCTGTAATGGGCTGTATCTGAAACAATGACGAAGCAGAGGACAGGAAAGTGATAGAGAGTTTAGTGGCATGGGGTAAAGACAACAATCTCTCCCTCAATGTCGCAAAAAGGAGGAGCTGGTTATCAATTTCAGCAAGCAGGTAGAGGGCACACGCCTGTCAGTATCAATGGTGCTGAAGTGGAGGTGGTCGAAAGCTTCAAGATCCTATGAGTAAATATTACCAGCAATCCATCCTTGTCCATCCACCTCGATATTACAGTCAAGAAAGCACACAAAAGCCTCTACTTTATCAGAAGAATAAGGAAATTTGGTATGTCTACAATGATCCTTACTAATTTCTATATAGGCACCAAAGAAAGCATTCTATCTGGATACATCGCAGATTGGTATGCCAACTGCTCTGCCCAAGACCACAAGAAACTACAGAGAGTGTGATTGCAGCCCAGTCCATCACAAAAACCAACCTTCCTTCCATTGATTGTCTATACTTGCTGCTATCTTAGGAAAGCAGCCAGCATAATCATGTACCACTCCCACCCCAGTTATATTCTCTTCCACCCTCTTCCATTGGACAACAGATGCAAAAGTTTGAAAACTCATTCCAACAGATTCAAAAATAGTTTCTTCCTTTTGTTATGAACGGACCTCTCACTTATGAGAGTTTATCCTTCTCTATAGCTGTAAGATTATATTCTACATTCTGTTATTTTCCCCCAATGTGCTTATGTAGATATGATTTGTCTGGATAGCATGCAAAACAATACTTTTCACTGTATCTTGGTGCTTGTGACAATAATGAAACAAATAATAAATCTCATAATTTGGAAATTATATTAAGTACAATGGAAAGTGTGTTTTAGTTATCATGTTGTCTAAAGTAGATTTAGTATCAAAATGACAGAGTTGTTTAATTACCAACTTCCATAACTGCTGTCTGAAATATTGAGAATGTATTTACAGGCCAATGTCCCAGTCAGTATTAATTGAAAAAATTTAACCAAAGTAAAGCCAAAATGTGGTTTATAGACTAATGTAGCGTTTGTAGAGGGAAGCTAGCTAATGAAGGAATAACGCTCGGAAAGCTTGGGCTTCCAAATCAACCTGTTGGACAATAACCTAGTGTTGTACGATTTTTAACTTTGTGCAACACCAGCTCCCCCACATAATAAAAATTATAGTAAGTCAAAACAAGTCTTCTTTTTCAATACATATTGGAGTTTTAAGATAGCATTTTAAGGTGGGTACTATCTACTCCTTTCCAGTCTTAATTTTAAATATTTGTGATGACAAGACCTATGAGTTTATCATCTAATTATTTTCCATCTCCAAATATACTTGTCAACAATTCACATTTAATCAAAACTATTGAGTAAGATCCTTCTTCCCAAAGGGCAGACTTGGAGCAGTTTTATCCAGATTTTTTAAGACTATGCTTCCAAAATATTTCAGTAACTAAGCTATCTGGAAGATGTTGAGAAAAGTTAGAAAATTACAAGAACATAAGAATTGTGCCAAGTATTGCTGCAACAGGGCGTTTAACAGCATCTGTTGTTAGATAGACTTGCCCTTAAGGGACTCTTGAGATGATGACTTGGTTTCGTGGCAAGTTACTGAAAGTGCGAACTGCTAATGGCCTACTGAGTGAAACAGGCATTGGGACCTGAGTGGACAGGGGAAGCATTTGCACATTTAACAAAGCAAATTGGAGTATTATCAAATTCAAAGCACAAATATTTAAAAGTAAACATAAATTAGAATAGCTGAATTATGTGTCAATCAGGCAATGAAAGGGAAATAGTGAATGGGCAGGAGAAATCAAACTATAACAAAAAGAGAAAAGGTGAAACATGGAATCTTAAATGTTAAACTTAATCATTTCCAACAACAATTAGACTTGAAGAAATGAAACTGCATACCTGCAGTAGTTATTTGTGAGTGTTTTTGCATTAATTAGCAATTAGCATGTTGTTAAAAGGTAACATAGACTGCAACAAATGAGTTTTAACTTTCTAAAGTGGGTTTAGATTTTAGCCACTGCAAATACAACACCTTCAAACCATTCATTGCATCTCAATCTTCAAGTACAGTAGACAGCTAGGTGCCATTTTTGCGAAGTTAGCTTTGTTTTCCAATACTTCGGCACATTTACTGCTGATGTTTCAGGTGAAGAATAATGTTGCCCCTAAACGTCTACAATCCAAAAATGTTCAGTGGTAGCATTGCTGTCTCAAAGTACCAGGGTCCTGGGTTCGACCTCCCCGTGTCTGCGGGGGTTTCTGATAGATATTTTGGTTTCCTTCCATAGTACAGAATGTACAAGTTAGTTGGATTGGCCTTGTTAAATTGCCCTTAGTGACAAATGCATGATTATGGGAATGGGATGGAGGGGGCTGGATGGTGGGTTTGGGTGGGGTGTCCTTTGGGGAGGCAGGGTGGGAAGATCAGTGCAGACTCAATGGGCCAAATGGCCTCTTTCTGCACTGTCATGATTCTATGAAGACAAATTGCTGTTCTCAAAGATTTCACAAGCATGATCGACGGGGGAAATTAATAAAGTTCACATTGGTACAGTGAGGTTGGTCTTTTGAGGATAACACTAAAGCATAATGTTGGGATAGAGCTGAGCTAAGGGAATTTAATACTGATGAGGACTGCCAAGATTTGGGAATAAAATTCTGTTTCTTCTTTTGCCATTAAACAATAAAATTTTATTACAAATACTAGATAAATTCAGCTGATGGCTTTACTTAATCAATGTAAAACTATACTTGTGGCACATTTCATAATCTAAACTTATTTTGCAATCTTTATGGAAAATCTCCATATTTATGTCCTTTCCCCATTCTGGCTCAGTTTTGTTTTGCAGCACGTCAAAAAGGAGAGGGTGAAGATTAAACTAATATGCTGAAAAGGCAATAAAACAGTTCAATTTGTGCAAGGGAGCATGCCTAAGATAAAAATGTACAGTGCTCCCTTTCAATGGAATATCAGTACTTCATACTAGAACTGTGTTTTCTTAAACCAAGCAACAGGTTGTCAGAAATATAATTGAAGGAGGGTTACATTGCTGAAAATAGAGATACTTCAGTCAAAACTTTCTGTCTTCCATCATCAGGTCGAAATCACAAATGTACTAAACTTCAAAGGAAAAGTAAAATAAAGTAAATATCATAAAATAGTAAATTAAACATTCCTTGGTCTTACCAGATCATAGGGCTGTTCTCTCATTAGAATGAGAGAGAACTGGTGGTAGCTTAACCTGAGAGTCACCATACTTCAGGTGAGGGAAGAGGTTGAGAGGAGAGCACTTCATGGTAATCTCGGCTCATGCAGAAATTGAACCCAAGCTATTCATCGCTCTACATCACAAACCAACCAACCATCCAGCCAACTGAGCTTTATTTCATTGCAAACCCAGATACAAAGGGTATAGGGATGCATTGATTTAGTGTTTTAGAATGGGCTTTAGTGATGGTAGGCATGGAATTACACAAAGGAGTACTGTTTAGACATGTCCATTAAATGGGGAGACCTCCACCCATTGTGATTCAAGTTCAAAACTTCTGAAAATTTGATAGTGTGGGCTGTAGTCGCAAAGGTCACCTGACCACCTTGGCAGCCATTCTAACAGTTTATCAGAGTCCGTTTGAAAAGAAACAGTTTTTAAAAGTTGTAATATCTTCAGGTCTGTATTGAGCTTGGCACTTGATGGAATGATCTACAGCTGATTGGGAAATGCTGCAAACGCCTTTACTGGATCCTGGAAATGAGCTGAAAATGTGTTGCTGGAAAAACGCAGCAGGTCAGGCAGCATCCAAGGAACAGGAGATTCGACGTTTCGGGCATAAGCCCTTCTTCAGGATTCCTGAAGAAGGGCTTATGCCCAAAACGTCGAATGTCCTGTTCCTTGGATGCTGCCTGACCTGCTGCGTTTTTCCAGCAACACAGTTTCAGCTCTGATCTCCAGCATCTGCAGACCTCACTTTCTCCTGGAAATGAGCCTCAGGCATAGAAATACAAGATCATTGTGAGGTTGCGAGCCTCTGATATCAGATGACCACCAATACAACTCACCTCCTCCACCATTAGGGCAGACAGATTGGCCACAATGCCTAACACATTGGGATAAGTACAATATATAACCACATTGCCACTCCACATTCTGGGAGTAGTACTTCAAGCATCTGTACGCCAAAGTCAGTGAGTAACCATTTCTCTGTGCTGATCTCAGCATGTGATCTCTTTTGTTGCCTTCTGTTGTTTCCCCATTAACAGGTTACACCTGCAGGTGGTCAAATGGTGAATGATGCAAATTTCCACACATCTGTTTCTCCTTCCTTCTCAAGGTGTCTTCCTTATTGGAGTAACCTCCCCTATAATGTATGATTCCATTTTAATCAGATAACTTTTTCATTGTTGTTGAAACCCATTCTGTTTTTCACCTCCACCCTCCCCAGGAGAACCCTCTCCGGTGAGGTGGTTGGGAGCTGCAATTAACTGAATCCAATGATAAGGCGAAAGTGAGGACTGCAGATGCTGAAGATCAGAGTCGAGAGTGTGGTCCTGGAAAAGCGCAGCAGGTCAGGCAACGTCCAAGGAGCGGGAGAGTTGACGTTTCGGGCAAAAGCCCATCACCAGGAATGAGGTTGGGAGCTGAGGGGTTGGCGAGAGGACAAACAGTCGCCCTTCTCCTTGCCTGCTATTAAAACAAAAGGCATTTGTGAATTGTTGTCAAGTGCAGGAGACTCTATTGGTTGCTGCCGGTTGTCACCCTTTAATGGCCTGCTGTAGATCTGATTATGTCATCAGAGCTTCATAAAATTCAGAGAAGCTTACAAAATCACTTTCAATTGCCTTCTTGATTACGTTAATTTGCTTTTAATTGCTTAATTCCAAATAGTGAACAAAGACACCCTAGGCTTCCCATCATCACAATGTGATATTTTATTATGAAATGATAATGTCAGGACCCAATATGATCGATATTTTTTATCTCCCTACTCCTTGCTTCTATTATCATCCAATTCCTACCCACTGTTTCATACTTGGAAGGAGATCTCAGTTATCTGTAAGAATAATAGGGTGGTTATGGTAGGAGATTTTAGCTTTCCAAACATAGACTGGGACTGCCACAGTATTAAAAGTTCAGATGGAGAGGAATTTAAGTGCATACAAGACACTTTACTGATTCAGTATGTGGATACACCTACTAGAGAAGGTGCAAAACTTGACCTACTCTTGGGAAATAAGGCAGGGCAGGTGACTGAGGTATTAGTGGGCGAGCACTTTGGGGCCAGCGACAACAATTCTGTTAGATTCAAAATAGTGATGGAAAAGGATAGACCAGATCTAAAAGTTGAAGTTCTAAATTGGAGAAAGGCCAATTTTGACAGTATTAGGCAAGAACTTTCAAAAGCTGATTATGGGCAGATGATCGCAGGTAAAGGGACGGCTGGAAAATGGGAAGCCTTCAGAAATCAGATAACGAGAATCCAGAAAAAGTACATACCTGTCAGGGTGAAGGGAAAAAAGGAGAAAGTGAGGACTGCAGATGCTGGAGATTAGAGCTGAAAATGTGCTGCTGGAAAAGCGCAGCAGGTCAGGCAGCAACCAAGCTGAAAATGTGTTACTGGAAATGCGGCCCACCATGCCGCATGCATTTCCGCCCCCACGCCGATCTCCGTCACCACGCCTAACCCCGCCCCCACGCCGATCTCCTTCCCCGCCCCACACCCAACCTCAGCCCCACTCCCAGCTCCAGCCCCACACTAGGTCTTAGCTCCCAGCCCTGCCATGTTTTCACCATCCCTCCAGACCTCCCCCTCTCTGAGGATGAAAGATCAGTCCTCAGCAGAGGCCTCGCCTTCATTCCCCTACGCTCTCGGATTAACGAGTTCAACATGCGGCGAGACATCGAACAATTCTTCTGCTGCCTTCGCCTCCATGCCTACTTCTTCAACCAGGATCCTCGCCCACCCTCTGACGACCCCTTCTCCCACCTCCAACACACCCCACCCACCTGGACACCCCGTGCTGGCCTCTTACCCGCCCTCAATCTCTTCATAGCCAACTGCCGCCGTGACATTAACCGCTTCAACCTCTCCACTCCTCTCACCCACTCCAACCTCTCAACCTCGGAACGTGCAGCCCTCCACTCCCTCCATTCCAACCCCAACCTCACTATCAAACCAGCAGACAAGGGAGGTGCAGTAGTAGTTTGGCACACTGACCTTTACACTGCTGAGGCTAAACGCCAGCTCACGGACACCTCCTCCTACTGCCCCCTTGACCATGACCCCACCTCCCACCACCAAATCATCATCTCCCAGACCATCCACAACCTCATCACCTCAGGGGATCTCCCATCCACCACCTCCAACCTCATAGTCCCACAACCCCGCACTGCCCGTTTCTACCTCCTGACCAAAATCCACAAACCTGACTTCCCCGGCCGACCCATTGTCTCAGCCTGCTCCTGCCCCACTGAACTCATCTCTGCATACCTCGACACGATCCTGTCCCCCTCAGTCCAAGAACTCCCCACCTATGTTCGGGACATCACCCATGCCCTCCACCTCTTTCATGATTTTCGCTTCCCCGGTCCCCAACGCCTTATCTTCACCATGAACATCCAATCCCTGTGCACCTCCATCTCCCATCATGAAGGACTCAAAGCTCTCTGCTTCTTCCTTTCCCGCCGTACCAACTAGTACCCTTCCACTGACACCCTCCTTCCACTGACTGAACTGGTCCTCACCCTGAACAATTTCTCTTTCCAATACTCCCACTTCCTCCAAACCAAAGGAGTAGCCATGGGCACCCACATGGGCCCCAGCAATGCCTGTCTCTTCATAGGATATGTGGAACAGTCCATCTTCTGCAGCTACACTGGCACCACCCCCCACCTTTTCCTCCGCTACATGGTGACTATATTGGTGCAGCCTCGTGCTCCCACGAGGAGGTTGAACAGTTCATCCACTTTACCAACACCTTCCACCCTGACCTCAAACTTACTTGGACCGTCTCAGACTCCTCCATCCCCTTCCTAGACCTCTCCATTTCTATCTCGGGCGACCGAATCAACACGGACATTTACTATAAACCGACCGACTCCCACAGCTACCTAGACTACACCTCCTCCCAACCTGCCCCCTGTAAAAACGTCATCCCATATTTCCAATTCTTTCGTCTCCACTGCATCTGCTCCCAGGAGGACCAGTTCTAATACCGAACAACCCAAATGGCCTCCTTCTGCAAAGACCTCAATTTCCCCCCAGACGTGATCGACGATGCCGTCCACAGCATCTCCTCCACTTCCCGCCCCTCCGCCCTTGAGCCCCGCCCCTCCAATCGTCACCAGGACAGAGCCCCACTGGTCCTCACCTACTACCCCACCAACCTCCATATACATTGTATCATCCGTCGTCATTTCTGCCACCTCCATACGGACCCCACCACCAGAGATATATTTCCCTCCCCTCCCCTATCAGCATTCCGAAAAGACCACTCCCTCCGTGACTCCCTCGTCAGGTCCACACACCCCACCAACCCAACCTCCACTCCTGGCACCTTCCCCTGCAACCGCAAGAAATGCAAAACTTGCGCCCACACCTCCTCCCTTACTTCCCTCCAAGGCCCCAAGGGATCCTTCCATATCCACCACAAATTCACCTGCACCTCCACACACATCATCTATTGCATCCGCTGCACCCGATGTGGCCTCCTCTATACTGGGGAGACAGGCCGCCTACTTGCGGAACATTTCAGAGAACACTTCTGGGACACCCGGACCAACCAACCCAACCACCCCATGGCTCAACACTTCAACACCCTCTCCCACTCCACCAAGGACATGTAGGTCCTTGGACTCCTCCATCGCCAGACCATAGCAACATGACGACTGGAAGAACAGCGCCTCATCTTCCACCTAGGAACCCTCCAACCACAAAGGATGAACTCAGATTTCTCCATTTTCCTCATTTCCCCTCCTCCCACCTTGTCTCAGTTAAATCACTCGAACTCAGCACCTCCTTCCTAACCTGCAATCTTCTTCCTGACCTCTCTGCCCCCACCCCCACTACAGCCTATCACCCTCACCTTGACCTCCTTCCACCTATCGCATTTCCAACGCCACTCCCCCAAGTCCCTCCTCCCTACCTTTTATCTTAGCCTATTGGGCACACTTTCCTCATTCCTGAAGAAGGGCTCATGCCTGAAATGTTGATTCTCCTGCCTGATCTGCTGCGCTTTTCCAGCAACACATTTTCAGGGTTAAAGCGAAGGCTGGTAGATATAGGGAATGCTGGATGACTAAAGAAATTGAGGGTTTGGTTAAGAAAAAGAAGGAAGCCTATGTCAGGTACAGACAGGCTAGATGGAGTGAATCCTTAAAAGAGTATAAAGGAAGTAGGAGTATACTTAAGAGGGAAATCAGGAGGGCAAAAAGGGGACACGAGATGGAATTAGGAATTAAGGAGAATCCAAAGTGTTTTTACAAATACATTAAGGACAAAAGGGTAACTAGGGAGAGAATAGGGTCCTTCAAAGATCAGCAAAGTGGCCTTTGTGTGGAGCCACAGAAAATGGGGGAGATACAAAATGAATATTTTGCATCAGCATTTACTGTGGAAAAGGATATGGAAGATATAGACTGAAGGGAAAGAGATGGTGACACCTTGCAAAATGTCCAGATTATACAGCAGGAAGCGCTGGATGTCTTGAAATGGGTAAAGGTGGATAAATGCCCAACACCTGATCAGGTGTACCCGAGAACTCTGTGGGAAGCTAGAGAAGTGATTGCTGGGCCTCTTGCTGAGATATTTGTATCATCAATAGTGACAGGTGAGGTGCTGGAGAATGGAGATTGGCAAACGTGGTGCCACTGTTTAAGAAGGGTGGTAAGGACAAGCCAGGGAACTATAGACTGGTGAGCCTGACCTCAGTGGTGGGCAAGTTGTTGGAGGGAATCCTGAGGGATAGGATGCTCATGTATTTGGAAAGGCAAGGACTGATTAGGGATAGTCAACATGGCCTTGTGCGTGGGAAATCATGTCTCACAAACTTGATTGAGTTTTTTGAAGAAGTAACAAAGAGGATTGATGAGGGCAGAGTGGTAGATGTGATCAATATGGACTTCAGTAAGGTGTTCAACAAGGTTCCCCATGGGAGACTGATTAACAAGGTTAGATCTTATGGAATACAGGGAGAACTAGCCATTTGGATACAGAACTGGCTCAAAGGTAGAAGACAGAGGGTGGTGGTAGAGGGTTGTTTTCCAGACTGGAGGCCTGTGACCAGTGGTGTGCCACAACGATTGATGCTGGGTCCTCTACTTTTTGTCACGTATGTAAATTATGTGGATGCGAGCATAAGAGATACAGTTAGTAAGTTTGCAGATGACACCAAAATCATCTGTGTGGTGGACAGCGAAGAGGGTTACCTCAGGTTACAACAGGATCTGGACCAGATGGGCCAATGGGGTGAGAAGTGGCAGATGGAGTTTAATTCAGATAAATGTGAAGTGCTTTTGGGAAAGCAAATCTTAGCAGGACTTATACACTTAATGATAAGGTCCTAGAGGATGTTGCTGAACAAAGAGACCTTGGAGTGCAGTTCATAGCTCCTTGAAAGTGGAATCGCAGGTAGATAGGATAGTGAAGGCGGCGTTTGGTATGCTATCCTTTATTAGTCAGAGTATTGAGTACAGGAGTTGGGAGGTCATGTTGAGGCTGTTCAGGACATTGGTTTGGCCACTGTTGGAATATTGCGTGCAATTCTGGTCTCCTTCCCACTGGAAAGATGTTGTGAAACTTGAAAGGGTTCAAAATGGAGTTACAAGGATGTTGCCAGGGTTGGAGGATCTGAGCTACAGGGAGAGGCTGAACAGGCTGAGGCTGAGGGGTGACCTTATAGAGGTTTACAAAATTATGAGGGGTATGGATAGGATAAATAGACAAAGTCTTCTCCCTGGGGTCAGGGTGAGAGGGGAAAGATACAAAAGAAAGCTAAGGGGCAACTTTTTCACACAGAGGGTGGTACGTGTATGGAGTGAGCTGCCAGAGGATGTGGTGAAGGCTGGTACAATTGCAACATTGAAGAGGCATTTGGATGGGTATATGAATGGGAAGGATTTGTAGGGATATGGGCCGAGTACTGGCAAGTGGGACTAGATTGGGTTGGGATATCTGGTTGGCATGGACGGGTTGCACCGAAGGGTCTGTTTCCATGTTGTACATCTCTATGACACTAAATTATTAAGAAAATCTGAAATAAACAATGCAATATTGATGACAGTTAGCTTGGTGGTTCAGTTGTGCAAAAAAGACTTGAATTTAATGTCAAACAAGTGTTTTTTGAATAGTTATAAGCTTTAGTCTCTTCAAATCAAAAGCTACCATCAAGATACAACAGTAGGGAAAGGCTACATCACACGAAAGATGAATTGGGTGTTAAGATTGTCTGTGAGAGATATAAGCCAGTGGTCAAAACTGACAGTTCTTTAAGGGTTGGATCTTTATGTTTTAGCAATGATGGTGATCCTTCACTTCACAATCTGAGGAAGGAACTTCATTCATAATCAGCCAGGAATCTCAAAGCTTGCCAGAAAACCATCAGACTGCTATTTAAGCTATTAAATGGTCTGGAGAGATATCAAACTAACGACAGCAGGCTTCAGTGGTGTACTTAAGTTGCTGAGAGTTAAAGACTGACCACTGGAGTTGAAGTGTAAACCTGCAATAACAGGGTTGAATCTCAATAAAAACTAATTGCTGTCAAATCAAAAATGAATGAGTGAGAATTTCAGAATTCTTACAATTACCCACCAGTTTAAAAATCAGCATTGTTATTCTAAACATTATTGATGAAAGGTATAGTATTCCAATGATGGCTGCAGGAGAATTCAAAATTACTGTGAAGGAGTGACACAGCACTTTGTGTAATGCTATTCACAAGCACCATGCCAATACGAAATGAATTTGTACCATGCACTTCTAAGAATACAACAATTTTTTTTTAAATGTACAGACTAGAAGCATGTTCATAGAGATTTGAACATTCTGATTTGAAACATATAAATAAAAATAAGGATACTCATAGTTTTTGGGGTAGAAATTAGCCAAGTTCCAATTCCAAATTCACTTATATGGAGGCAACATTCAGCGATACTTGAGATTTGCATTTTGATCAAATGCTTACAGTTAGTCTCTGGGAGAAAGTTGAGGACTGAAGGTACTGGAGATCAGAGTCGAGAGTGTGGTGCTGGAAAAGCACAGCCAGTCAGGCAACATCCGAGAAGCAGGAAAATCCATGTTTTGGGCATAAGCCCTTTATCAGGACCAGTTAGTCACTGGTTCAGCAGTTAGTCTCTGGGTCACAATCCTGGAATTCTCTAGCTAAGGGCATTGTGGGTCAGCCTACAGCACATGGACTGCAGTGGTTCAAGAAGACAGCTCACCACCATCTTCTCAAGGGTACCCAGGGATAGACAATAAATGCTGGCCAGCCAGCAACACCCACATCCCACAAGTGAATGAAAAAAAATATCAAAATTGTTCATTGAACTTCATTTGATTATTGGAGCTAAATGGAGGAACTGGTCACACCTTCACTAGAATATCTACAGTAACTTCTAGGATTTGAGGTTGGAATATACTGTGGATTGTGGTTGGGCATATAATTCATGCCAATCATTCTTGAGTAAAAGTGGAGCCATCTATCCTGTAGGATCATGTCTGCACTGAAGATATTCCAGTGGACTGTGTCAGATATATTGCAAGACACAGTGTGCAAACAATTGGCATCATGGCAGACCGACAGAAAATGACAGCTGTAAAAATGCCCACCACTGAGGAATATGACAAAATTACAGAGGTTCATGTGAATGATCAACCAAGTATAGTGTTTCACACCTATTACACCTTGCTCAGGTCAGTGGCCCATTAAGATGTTGCAAATGTTGAGTTCATAATTCATGTGTTTTAGTGTAACTTTAACTTCAAACCATTCCGTTGACACTAAAGGTTAGATTAAGGACAGACCTGAGCAGGACACAGGAGAGATGGGTAACACTGAGGTCCTCTGGCTTGAATTTCTCTGGGTGTGTGTTGGCTGGGAGAAGTTAATTGCAGTGTGGAACCAGAAGAATATTGAAACAGTAAAAGTAGCTCCAGGCAGCTAAGCAGCAATACCTTTCTCTGCCCTGCCGAATTAGTGCTCATCTTCAATAATTTTTCCTTCAATTCTTCCCATTTCCTCCAAATCCAGGAGGTGGCCGTGGGTATTCGGATGGGCCCTAGATATGCCTGCATTTTTGCTAGCTAAGTCGAACTGTCCCTCTTCACTGCCGACACAGGCACTGTGCATCAACTCTTTACCGTTACATCGATGACTATGTCGGTGCTGCATCCTGCACCCAGGCTGAACTGGGGTAGTGTTTCAACTTCATTCACAATTTCCATCCCACTCTTAAATTCATGTGATCTATCTTGGACATCTCCCTCTCCTTTCTAGACTTCTCTGTTTCTATCTCTAGTGACAGTTTACGGACCGACATTTATTATAAACCCACAGACTCCCAAAACTAAGTAAATAAAAACAAATTACTGTGGATGCTGGAATCTGAAACCAAAAGAGAAAATGCTGGAAAATCTCAGCAGGTCTGGCAGCACCTGTAAGGAGAGAAAAGAGCTGACTTTTTGAGTCTAACTGACCCTTTGTCAAAGCTGAGATTTTCCAGCATTTTCTCTTTGGTTCTCTTTTGGCTTCAGACTCCCATAACTATCTGGGTAAAATTGCATGGCACCCTCCCCTGCCACCGCAGAAATTGCAAAACCTGCATCCACACCTCCTCCCTCGCCTCCATCCAAGGCCCCAAAGGAGCCTTCCACATCCATCAAATTTTTACCTGCCCACCCACCAATATCATTTATAGTATCTGTTACTCCCGATGCGGTCTCCTCTACATTGGGGAAACTGGACACCATCTCGCAGAGCGCTTTAGGGAACATCTCCGGGACACCCGCACCAATCAACCCCACTGCCCTGTGGCCCAACATTTCTACTCCCCCTCCCACTCTGTCGAGGACATGGAGGTCCTGGGCCTTCTTCACCACTGCTCCTTCACTACCTGACGCCTGGAGGAAGAATGCCTCACCTTCCGCCTCGGAACACTTCAACCTCATGGCATCAATATGGATTTCACCAGTTTCCTCATTTCCCCTTCCCCCACCTCATCCCAGCTCCAGCCTTCCAGCTCAGCACCACCCTCATTACGTGTCCTACCTGCCAATCTTCCTTCCCACCTATCCACTCCACCCTCCTCTCTGACCTATCATCTCCATCTCCACCCCCGTTCACTCATTGTACTCTATGCTACCTTCTCCCCACCCCCCACCCCCTCTCATTTATCTCTCCATTCTGCAGGCACCCTGCCTTTATTTCTGATGAAGGGCTTTTGCTCAAAATGTCGATTTTCCTGTTTCTCGGATGCTGCCTGATCTGCTGTGCGTTTCCAACACCACTCTAATCTAGACACCCATAACTATCTGGACTACACTTCCCTCTACCCAGTATCCTGTCAAAACTCCATCCCGTTTTCCCAATTCCTCTGTCTCTGTTGCATCTGCTCTGATGAGGAGACATTCTACTTCCAAGCATCCCATATGTCAACCTATTTAAACAATGAGCTTATCCCCCCCTCTGTCATCCCGACAGCCCTCCACTGCACCTCATCCATTCCCCACTCCACTGCTCTGATGCCCCACCCTTCAAACATAATAAACACAGGGTCCCCCTTGTCATCACTTTCCATGCCACTAGTCTCCGCATCCAACATATCATCCTCAAACCCTTCCGCCAACTCCAACTAGACCCCCTCACCCCGTCTACCTTTCGCAAGGACCATTCCTTCTGTCATTCATTAATTCACACCACTCTCCCCACGAATATCCCCAATCCCCCTGAAAACATAAAACCTGCCAGTACACCAGCCCCTCACTTCTATCCAGGACCAATCAGTCCTACCAGGTGAGACAGAGGTTCACCTATCTCTCCTCCAACCTAGCTTACTGTATCCAATGCTCCCAATGTTGTCTTCTCTACATCGGGGAGACCAAATGTAAACTACAGGCATGTTTCGCCAAGCAACTCAGCCGGGCCCGCAGGGGCCAGCTTGACCCCCCATTCACTGTCCAATTCAATGCCCCTTCCCATTCCCTCTATAGCATGTCCATCCTTGTCCTCTTGGCAACAGTGAATCCGACCGCACATTGGAGGCACAACACCTCATCTTCCACCTGGGCAGCCTACAACCCAGAGGACTCAACATTGAGCTCTCCAATTTCAAATAACTTTCCTTCCCACCCATCCCAACTCCCTTTCCAGCCCCACCTCTTTCCTTCCATCCCTCCAACTGATCCTTCCTTCCAGCTACCAATTGGAAGCCATTCCTCCCATTGACCAACCTGGTCATATCCACCACCTGTGTTCACCTGTCACTACCTCACCACTCCATCCCTCTCCCCACCCAAAACCCACCCTCCCCCTTTATCTGCAGCTCCCCCTATACCCACCTCCATTCCTGAAGAAAGTTTATATCAGAAACTTTGACTTCTCCTGTCCTGATGCTGCCTGGCTTGCCGTGTTCTTCCAGCCTCCTGCTGATCCACTTTGGATTCCAGCATCTACAGGTTTTTTGCCTCTTATCAGACTCCACGCAGTTAAGGCTCAGCAGAACACTCAGTGAATGGCGGCTTTGTACTGTGGAGAAAAGTCAGGTCCAAAACAAAGTCATTAATAAGCCAATATGCAGGTACAGCAAATAGGAAAGTTAATAAAATTATACCCTTTGTAGTGAGAGGATTTGAGTACAAAATTAAGGAGGTTACACTTCAGGACATTGGTGACACATACCTGAACTATTGTGTACAGTTTTGGTCACCTTATTTCAGGATGAGTTTAAATGCATTGGAAGCAGCTCAAGGATTTATGTGACAAATGCTTGGAATGGACAGTCTTTCTTATGAAGAACTGTTGTACAGGCTCAGTTTCCATCTGCTGGAGTTAGAGTCATAGAGTCATAGAGATGTACAACATGGAAACAGACCTTTCAGTCCAACCCATCCATGCCAACCACATATCCCAACCCAATCTAGTCCCACCTGCTAGCACCCAGCCCATATCCCTCCAAACCCTTCCTATTCATATACCCATCCAAATGCCTCTTAAATGTTGCAATTGTACCAGCCTCCATTACTTCCTCTGGCAGCTCATTCCATACCTGTACCACCCTCTGCTTGAAAATGTTGCCCCTTAGGTCTCTTTTATATCGTTCCCCTCTCACCTTAAACCTACGCCCTCTAGTTCTGGACTCCCCCAACCCAGGGAAAAGACTTTGTCTATTTATTCTATCCATGCCCCTCATAATAGTATAAACCTCTATAAGATCACCCCTCAGCCTCCGACGCTCCAGGGAAAACAGCCCCTGTTCAGCTCTCCTTATAGCTCAAATCCTCTAACACTGGTGACATCCTTGTTAATCTTTTCTGAACCCTTTCAAGTTTCACAACATCTTTCTGATAGGAAGGAGACCAGAATTGCATGCAACATTCCAACAGTGGCCTAACCAATGTCCTGTACAGTCTCAACATGACCTCCCAACTCCTGCACTCAGTACTCTGACCAATAAATGAAAGTATACCAAACACCTTCTTCACTATCCTATCTACCTGCGGCTCCACTTTCAAGGAGCTATGAACCTGCACTCCAAGGTCTCTTTGTTCAGTAATGCTCCCTAGGACCTTACCATTAAGTGGATAAGTCCTGCTAAGATTTGCTTTCTCAAAATGCAGCACCTCGCATTTATCTGAATTAAACTCCATCTGTCACTTCTCAGTTCATTGGCCTATGTGGTCCAGATCCTGTTGTAATCTGAGGTAACCTTCTTCACTGTCCACTGCACCTCCAATTTTGGTGTTATCTGCAAACTTACTAACTATACCTCTTATGCTCTCATCCAAATCATTTCTGTAAATGATAAAAAGTAGACGGCCGAGCACCGATCCTTGTGGCACTCCAATGGTCACAGGACTCCAGTCCAAAAAACAACCCTCCACCACCACCCTCTATCTTCCATATGGCTAGCTCTCCCTTTATTCTATGAGGTCTAACCTTGCAAACCAGTCTCCCGTGGGGAGCCTTGTTGAACACCTTACTGAAGTCCATATAGTTCACATCTACCGCTCTGCCCTCATCAATCCTCTTTGTTACTTCTTCAAAAAACTCAATCAAGTTTGTGAGACATGACTTCCCACGCACAAAGCCATGTTGACTATCCCTAATCAGTCCATGCCTTTCCAAATACATGAACATCCTATCCCTCAGGATTCCCTCCAACAACTTGCCCACCACTGAGGTCAGGCTCACCAGTCTATAGTTCCCTGGCTTGTCCTTACCGCCCTTCTTAAACAGTGGCACCAAGTTTGCCAACCTCCAGTCTTCCAGCACCTCACCTGTGACTATCGATGATACAAATATCTCAGCAAGAGGCCCAGCAATCACTTTCTAGCTTCCCACAGAGTTCTAGGGTACTCCTGATCAAGAACTGGGGATTTACCCATCTTTATGCGTTTCATAAGGTATTGAGGTTTTGATGGTTGTTTTGAGTGTAAAAGAAAAAAATGCAACTTGATTGAAACATTAAAAAAATCGTAAGTGATCTTTACAAGGTGGATGTGTGGAGGATGTCTTGAGATTTTTGGAGATTCTAGAACAAGGGTTTGGAGATTTACGGAGGTCGTAGAGCTAGCAGCCACCATTTAAATTGAGGGGTTACCCATTGAAGAGAGAGGTGAGAATTATTTTTTTCTAACAGAGAGTTATGACACATTGAAATTTTGTTTTAATCAAAAGGCAGTTTTTTTGAACGATTTTAAGGCAGAGGGATGAAAGGTTATTGGGTAGGCAGGAACGTGGTGTAACCAAATCAGCCGTGATCTTATCACATGATGGAATAGACTTGAAGAGCCAAGTGGTCTACTCCTTATCCTATGTTACCTCTATCTATCTATACAACATTTATCAACCCTATCGAACCCTTACACAAGACATTTATCAGTTCACCCCTCAGTATTCTCTATAATAATTCATCTGTTTTTTCTACATGCATTTCCTAAACATGTACGTTCAGGATTGGTCTTTAAATGAAGTAAAAGCATTTAAAATACTAAATTGGAGCATCCATAGGGTTTTGTAGTGTTTGCCACGCAGCGTATAAAATATATTGACCATTAAATAGCACAGTTCACACAATCAAATGTTCCTGTCTGCCAATCAGTTTTCTACCCATCTCAATATACTACCCACAATCACATGAGTTTTAATGTGTTAACCCCTTATGTGGGACTTGGTTGAAAATCTTCTGAAAGACTAATTAATCCACTGCTCCTCTTCATCAACTCGACTAGTTACATTCTTGTAGCATTCCATTAGATTTGTCAAGCTTGATTTCCTTTTCATAAATCCATGCTGACTCTATCCAATTCTGCCACTGTTTTCAAAGATCTCAGCGATTAACTCTTTTAGAATGAACTTTGGCAATTTACCCACAACTGATGTCAGGCTAATTCATCTACAATTCATTGTTTTTATTTTTCGACCTCCCTTTTTAAATAATGTGGTTATGTTAGCCACCTTTCAATCTGTAGGAATTGTTCCAAAGTCTATAAAATTTGGAAAATGACCACCAATGTGTCCACTGTTTTTGGCCACTTCCATAAGGATTCCAGGATGTAGATTATCAGGCCCTGGGAATTTATTGGCCTTCGATTCCATCAATCTCCCCAGCATCATTTCCTTATGAAAACTGATTTTGTTCAATTCCTCCTTCTCACTACTCCCTGTTTTCCCCAACATTTCTGGTCTGTGATTTACATTCTCCTTTGTGAACACATAACCAAATGAATTCCCTCATTTGGTTTTATATGAAATTGTATTAAATGTTTGCTCTTATATTATGTAGTTGAATTAATTTAAATGTCATCAATGGGTTTATTTTATAAATTAGAGCTTTTCTTGCACTATTGTGAAGTCTAATATGCATTTAGAATCTTATTTAATAGAACTTTGTTTGATCTAATCTCTGCATATATCCAGTTGTCCTGCTCATAGTGGATTGTAGGTGAGTTGACATGGGGCAAAGCATAGTGGTGTTTGTATTACCACCAAATTGTCACAGGAACCATAAAAATCCACGTAATTACAAGGATAAAGGTTGGCATAAAGTGTACAAGGGAATATGAAGTCATAGAGTCTTACAGCATTTAAACACACCTTCGGTTCAACTCATCCATGCCGCCCACATTCCCAAACTAAACTAGCCCCTCGTGCCTGCATTTGGTCCACATCCCTCCAAACCTTCCCTATTCATGTGCTTATCCAAATTTGTTTCAAATGTTGTAACTGTACCAGCATCCACTACTTCCTCTGACACTTCATTCTACGCACAAATGACACTGTGTAAAAATGTTGCCCCTCGTGTCCTTTCTAAAACTCCTCCTCTCATCTTAAAAACATGCCCCTTAGTTTTGAACTCCCCCACCTTAGGGAAAAGATCCTGGCTAGTCACCTTATCTATGCCTCTCATGATTTTATAGAAATCTACAAGGTCACCCCTCAACTCCTATGCTCCAGTGAAAAAAGCCCCAGCCTATCCAGCCTATTTTTATAACTTATCCTCTCAATTCCTGGCAACATCCTGGTCAATCTTTCCTGAACTCCCTCAATTTGATAATATCCTTCCTATAGTAAGGTGATTGGAACTGCACACACACTCTAGAAGAGGCCTAATCAATGTCCTGTATATCTTCAACATATTTTCCAACTCCTAAACTCAAAAGTCTGATCAATGAAGGTAAGCATGCTAAGCGCCTTTTTAACTGCCCTGTCTACCCCGGGATGCAAATTCCAAAGAATTATGTACTTGAACCCCTAGGTCTTTCTGTTCTGCAACAATATACCCACGTAAATACAGGCAATGCAGAGGCATAGATCGAATATGGGAAAGTAGGACAGATAAGGTGGAGTGAGTGGAGGAAAATGTAAGGGTGCTTGTGAGCACAGAGACATGCACCTCAACTTGCCTGCCTTCCACAGACTGGGAACACTGTCATGATGTCGTGTAGCCTTCAAAATCTCCCTTACCCCAGCCACCACAAACTAAAAATCTATATCTAGGCAGCTATTTTAAAACATTATTCCCAGAGTCAGAAATCTTGCCACTCAACTATGAGTTTAAAAAATCAATACAATGCCTTTGTAGCCATGCATCCAAACAATTTTTGAAATTGCAGAAAAAAGGGACATGTTGCTGAAGTTATCCATCATGCCTTCATCAGTACAATTGCAAGAAGATTAATTTTTGAAGAGTTATGACGATTTATAATACATAAGAAAAAGATGCTGATGAGTTGGCAGTCTACATTGGCTGGTCGACATTTTGCCATGGGGAAAGCAACAGGGAACTATAGATTCCCCAAGCTCCTGAGTAATTCAAACAGAATGCAAAATTTGAAGATGTTCCCTTGTATTGGCAGAGAAGCATATGAATTTGCATCACTTCTAGCAAACCTAAATTAGCCACGTTATAAGCTCAATTGACTATGTGAGATTAGCTATTCTCAAATTCAGGATTCAACAAGTGGTGCCTTATAACAGAATTGCATCAATAAAAGATGTTTTGTTTTGAATTTTTCAAAAACAGGATAGTTGAATATGGTCTGTTTAGTCAGGAACATATGCTAAACATCCCAGTGATTTACTAATTGAATCAAATAGCATGTTCTCTCTGTTGTGTATAATCAGCAAAGTATAGTAGCTGTCATCAGTAATATTCAAATTCTGCATTACAATCTTTGTTAATAATTGCAGATTACATAAATACTAAACATTTCCAGTTTATGTCTTGGAAATTAAGCTATTTTAAAGCATTTTTGAATAAACAACCATTGAATGTAAAACTTCAATTTTGACCACTAGGTATCTATGCATTTAACAAAGATTTAGTTAAGATTATAGAGAATATAACTGCTGTGGTTAAACCTGAATGAATCCTAATTTAATTTTGGAAAGCATTTCCTGTCAATTGAATACTGAAATGTTTTAAATATTATTTAATGATAACAATGCTCTGAAAGGTGTGTATTGATTTTGATTTTAGCTTGCTATATGCAAGCAGTAGATTTACTACTTGTTTTTAACATTGTGTGAGGAAGTTTCTGGAAGGTTTGAAGTAGGAGAGCTGCCCAAATCTATGTTTAATAGAGTCTCAGTGAAGTCTTTGAAGCTGAATTTGTGAAAGCTTGAACTCAAAAGGGACCAGTTGTGTAAGGTTCTATACAGCCTTTTTAAACCATTTGAAAAACATACTTTTGAACTGTATTCCTCAGGACAGTGGTTCTCAAACTGGGGCCTGCTCTCCTATGGTCCCTGCTCACTCACATTCTCTCAACCGCCATGCCCTGGGCATTCAATATATAACTCACCTGTAATGTCAGCACTTATGGTAGAACTTGGGCACCTTTCTGTGAACCCCATTGTGATTCTTAAACTGTGGCCTGCAAATCTGTGATGATTCATAGAAATGTACTCAAGTGTCACCATAAGTGCTGACATTACAGGTGAGTAATATGTTGACTGCCGAGGGCATGGCGGTCAAGAGAAAGTGAGTGAGCAGGAACCAGAGGCGAGCTCTCTTTGATCATGGATCTCCTCTCTCCCTATTCTAGTATTCTTTTATAGCACTGCTCCTCCTGTACTCTGGTCACTAGTGTTTACATGTTATCTGTGTTCCTGTTCCCTCTGTGCCCATGGCCACACTGCACTCCAGTTCTGTGTGTTCCTGGTCTCTCTATGCTTTCATTTCTCCTGCACTCCAGCACTCTTTGTGCTCCTGCACATGCTCCTGCTCTCTGTGTTCCTGATCTTTCTATGTTCTTGATCTCTCTGTGCTCCTGCTCTCTTTGTTTTCCACCTTGATCAAGTTTTGTTTTCCCTATGTGACTATTTTACTGTTGTGTTGTGCTTCCCTTGTGATCCTGTTGTTCTTGTGTTCCCCTGATGCTTTCTACATGCTCTGCTCTGGCTAGGTTCCTGCTCTCACCAGACTCCTGTCCTTTCTGTATTGCTACCAAGGGAGAAAATTTCTTTATTGAGAAACAGACATGCAAGTCATTGTTACCTTTAAGTAAACACCTTTGTTCTTAAACAATTGTTTAAATATGATTTTTTTTACATATTTGTTACAATTTAGTGTTATGAATATTGCATAACATTGGCATTTAGATGTTTGCACGATGGTGGCCATGATTACTGATCCATTTTTAAAAGGAATCCTTCAACTGAAAAAGGTTTGAAACCTTTGCCATCAGATCATAGTATGGTTAAGTATTTCCCCAGGCAGGGAATAAAGTTAGTGCTTTGACTGTGTTAAAAGTGTTTTGTTAAACCAATGTGTAATATCATGAAGTGCATTATGCTGTATATCAAGACATTTGCATCTGAGAAATCTGCTGCCAGAATTATATTATTATGTGCTAAGAAACCAACCATTAGTAAAACCAGATGTTTGTTCAAGTAACAAATACATGTTCTAACTTTCCTTGAAACTGTAACATGTTCTAGGAAGAGCAATTTTCTAATTCTTAAATAGCAAATTATTGATGAATAATATTTTAAGCTTGTTTTTCAGGGTATATAACAGACAATGTCAATTTCATTGTGTATCATGCATTTCACATAAAACTATAAACACAATGCCTGACAGATGTGCTAAGTAGAAATCTTATTCTCGATCCAAAAGCATCCTGATATGAAACGATTCTATGAATAATAAACCTGCTTTTGATGATTAAAATAACATTTTCCTTTTAATATTTGGAATGACATCATTTTCCACCTTATAGAGTCATACAGCAAAGAAACAGACCCTTCGGTCCAACCAGACCATGCCCAACATACTCGCAAAAGAACCTGGTCCCTTCTGCTTCCTGCTCATTATCCCTCCAAACCTTTCATATTCATAAACTTTTCCAAATTTCTTTTACATGTTGTAATTGTAATGACATACACCACGTACTCAAGAAGTTCCTTCTACATGTGAAACACCTTCTGTGTAGAAAAATTGCCCCTCATGACTTTTTAAAATCTCTCTCCCCTTAAAAAAGTACTCCCTCATCTTGAAATTCCCTATCCTAGGGAAAATACATCCCTGATTAACTCTATCTATACCCCTCATGATTCTATAAACTTCTATCAGGTCACCTCTCAACCTTCTACAACCCAGTGAGAAAGGTCCCAGCTTTACTTTATAATGCAAACCTTCCACACCCAGAAATATCCAGATAAATCTCTTCTGAACCCTCTCCGTGGCTGGCAACATCCTGGAAAATGTCTTCTGAACCATTTCCAGCTTGATAATATGCTTCCTGTAACGGAGCAATCAGAACTGTACACAATATTCCAGAAGAGGCATCACCAAAGTCCTGTATAAACTCAAAATGACTTTCCAATTCTGGTACTCAAAGGAATGAGCATTGAAAGCAAACGTGCTAGATGCTTTTTTTAACCACCCTGCCTATATGTGACGCAAACTTTAAAGAATTATGTACCTGAACCCCTAGGTCCCTCTGTTCTACCCAAAGCATGACAATTAATTGTATAAGCCCTACCCTTACTTATTGTACCAAAACGTGACACCTTGCATTTATCCAGATTGAACTCCATCTGCTATTTTTTCAGTCCATGCACCAATTTCATCAAGATCCCTTTGCAATCTTAGAAAACCTTCTTCACGGTCTACTATGCGATCAATTCTGGTGTCGTCTGCAAACTTACTAACATGTCTTCTACATTCTCATCCAAATCACTTATATAAATGATAAACAAAAGAACACCCAGTACTGATCCCTGTGGGAGACTGCTGGTGACAGGCCCTCTGTCCATAAAGCAACCTGCCACCACCACTCTCTGTCTCCTGCTGTTAAGCCAATTATATCCTATTGTGGTCACTCATTGAATTTTAGAATCCCTACTGTGCAGAAGCAGGCCATTCTGCCCATCAAGTTCAAACTAACTCTCTGAAGAACATCCCACCGAGTAACCTTGCATTTCCCATGGCTAAACCACCTAGCCTGCACATCCCTGAACACTATGGGCAATTTCCAATGACCAATCCACCTAACCTGCACATCTTTGGACGGCGGAGGAAACTGCAGCTCCCAGAGGAAACCCATGCAGACACAGGAAGAATGTATAAAATCCACACAATTGTGCAAGGATGGATTTGAACCTAGGTGCCTGGCTCTGGGAGGCAGCTGTGCTTACCACTGAGCCACTGTGCCACCCCGACAGCTCATGCTCTATTGTCAACTATTGCTTTCTCATTATTCAATACACTGTTGCTTCCTCAATGCATTGGTTCATAAAATGATTTTGTGTACACCCTATGATTTTGTCCTGTATTGTACTGCCATCAATTTAGTTTGCCCAGTTTTTAGGCAGATTAAAGTCACCCATAATTACGGCTATATCCTTATTATTTGCATCTCTAAATTCCTTTCTAATCCTTTCTCCCATATTAATACTGCAGCTTGGGTTCTATATACAATTCTGCTATTGTTTTCTGTCTGCTGATATTTCTAAGCTCAGCCCACATAAATTCTACTTCACTAGAGCCAATTTCCTCACAATCAATTACTGTCCCTTTGAAATCAGAAGATCTACCCACCTCCTTGTCCATACTGCCTGTACAACTTATTGACCTTGGAGAACACACCGATTCCAGGTATCAATCCAGTAAACCTCCTCAGAACTATCCCCAATAAATTTACAGACTTCCTGAATAGATGATGAAAATTGCACACAGTATGGCAGATGTGATCTCATCAACTCCCTGCACAGAATGAAGCAGAACACCCTTACATTGATTTTCAATTCCTAACATAAAAAGTATAGCAACTCATTAGCTTTTTATATTACATGCTGTATCTGCATACTAGTTCTCCATGATGCATACTTCAAATCCCTCTGGATCTTGGAATTCTGCAGCCATTCTCCATTTATATAATGTTCTGCTCTAATTTATTCTTCCTGTCAAAGTGAATGACTTCACATTTCCCCTCATTATATTCTAACTACAAGATATTTTACCCAATCACTAAATCTATGTATGTCTTTCCTCAACTTGACAACAGAAAGGACTGCAGATGCTGGAAGCCAAAGCCAACAGATGTGAAGCTGGAAAAGCACAGCAGGCCAGACGGCATCCGGGGAGCAAGAAAGTCCAGACCCGGGCTGAAACCTTCACCAGGACTGGGGAGGAGGAGGCAGCCCAGAATCATACAGAGGGTAGGGGGTGGGACTGGGAGAAGGGTAGGCAGGACAGCAACAGGTGGATGCAGGCAGGGACCAATGTGATTGGTCAGTGGGGAGGAGGGAGCAAACAGGCAAGTGAACGATAGATAGGCTAGGTCAAGTCAAGGAGGCAGGGGGATGGGGGGTGCTGGACACGGGATAAAGGGTGGACGGACCCTGAAGCCAGTCAATATTGAAGCCATTAGGCTGCAAACTCCCCAGGCGAAACATCAAGGTGATATTTTGCCTGGAGAGCCCACAGCCCAATGGCCTCAATATTGACTTCAGCAGCTTCAAAATCTCTCCACTCCTAGCCCCATCCCATGTCCAACACAAACCTCACCCCCGACCCAACCTGTCCATTCTTCCACCCAACCATTTGCTCCATCCTCCCCATCACCAGCCTCAACAACATCCCACCTGCATCCACGCACGGTCCTCCCACCCAATCCAAACTGCACCCTCACCCCCACCCCCCCCCCCCCACACTCCCACCAGCCCCAACCCACCCCCCCTCTATTCCTTTCTGGCTCTCTTCTGTCCACAGCCCCAACAAAGGGACTCAGCCCAAAACATTTACAAACCCCTGCACCTCGGGCACTGTCCAATCCACTGTACCCCTCCGGCCCCACACTGAATGACTATATATCTCCACAATCTCCTTACATCTTCACGAAAACATACTTTTTTCCATCTTTAGCTATCATGCCTTAAATTCCGTCAGTAAGTGATTTATGTAAATTCTAAAATATTTGGAAGTGTGTTAGACTCAACCATTTATAAGACAGGCAATAAACACAGGTAATAAAGCTTTTTTTCCAGAATGGTGGATCCCTCTCTGATTACAGGTGGAAACGAAGATAATCAATGGCTTAAAAAAAGCAAAATAGACAAGTCTTTCTGTGAAATAAACTTGCAGAGCCTTGGGAAGGGATATGAAATGGACTGCAATGGACTGCACTGCTCTGCAGAAAGTTGGCAGTGATGAAACAGGCCAAATTCCTTCTCTCTGTGCCATAATGAATCAAGGACTGATTTCTGCAGCTTCGGCACATAGTGTAATCCAGGAATCATTGGGGAAAATCTGTGGTACTCCCCAAGAAGGTCCATAGTCCCTCCTCCCTCAAGCGTAGTGCCCAGACCTGGACACATCCGGGGTAGTGTCCAGACCTGGACACATCTGGGGTAGTGCCCAAATCTGGACACATCCTCTGGGGATGCTCTTTGCATGATTTTGAATCTCTCCAAGTTTTTCCAGTGATCCTGATCTCAGAACTCTTCCCGCAGACACAACAGATAAATCTTGGTGAAAGACCGGTGATCGTGAATGGAGTGACTTTGTTAGATCGTGCTGTGATATCTGGTTGGAAGTGACAATCTGGAAATGCTTCCCAATGAACGTGCTGTAAAAAGAGTGATCAGAAAAGCATCCTTCTCTTAGTCCAGGGGACAATGTGTAGATTTCAAACTGAATTGTTGTTCAAATGCTGCCAAAATCAAAAATCATGAAAATATTTCAAAGATTTACTTTTTTAGCAGAAGGGGATTTCTTTCTGGAAGAAAAGTTAATTGCAAACCGGATGATTTAAAAAAAGTCTATCCCACCATGAAATTACTGTGCTAGAGACATTAACAACTCAGCCCTTGAGAACCAGCAAGCGATCTGACTGATCAGCAGTTCAGAAGAGAGTACAGGGTGTTGCCAAGATTTGGAAACAGCCCTCAGGAGAAAAGCAAGAAGTCCAAAATATTTATCTCTATTCATCACCCAATGTAACACACCAGTGAAGATAGAATTAGAACATTAATTGCCACTTCATGCAATGGGCCTCGGACTGAGTGGGCTGTCGGATACTTTCCCCTCCCATCGTGTTATAGGGTTCAAACTGATGTGTGTGCAAAAAAGATCGGTTGTCTTATTTTGTATATATCCCACCTCAAAAATGTGCACCAGGACAGAAGGGGGAGCATTCCAAAAAATTCAGAAATTCAGATGTAAATTTTGATTTGCAGCATTTTTGTTTTCATGTGTTACAAATAACCCTGAGATTTCTCTAACAGCATACAGGGATTGTTGATTTGAGAGGCACAACTGAATAAACTTACTAAATGATGTCTTTCTTTCTGGAATCTCTGTGGTTTCTCCAAATCCACTGGGCAGAGTCTGTGCCTGAAATCACTACAGGGCAACTGTTGTAATGCCAAATAAGTTGATGGGCTATTGTGCTCCTTTAACCTTAATTCCATGTCTTTGCATTCAAGGGGAACCTATTTACAGTGTAAATAGTTGATAGTGGGTCTTGAGGGTTTGATAGAACTGGACAACAGGGTAAAGGCACGAAAGGTAATTCTTAACTTTTATTTCCAGGGTGTAGCCAAGCCATTGTAATCACCTAGTCTACAGATTCAAGGCATAACCAGAAATTGCTGGAGGAACTCATCAGACCCGTCAGCATCTATGGAAAGATAAACATATAAACGTTTCAGATCCAGTGACCTTTCTTGAGAACAGATTCAAGAGTATGTGCAAACCACAAACAACTGAAAATAAAACACAAGTAATTTCATATCATCCTCCATCTATCCCCGACTGACATATACATATTCTAGGACAGGAAATCCCAATGATCCGTCTATCCAGGATCCATATAATCTATGGAGCAAGTAAATGTTTCCTTACATGTTTAATTAACTTTTTACCTATTTGCTTTTCCCTGTGGAATTTTTATTTGTTACTGTTTTCAGGATTTTCTATATTTTTAGGAAATTAATTTTACGTTTGTTTGCAATAGACTTGTGTTCATCTTTTGAGTCTCAATCTTGCAGAATTGGTCACATAATGTTTACAAAACCTGGCCAATTATATCTGCATTCATTACACCATTATATCTGGAAGGAATTATTTGCAGGAACACCTCTATCTATAAGAGAATGTTTACAGGGATTTTCCTTTTTGAAGGGATTAGTTGTGTGAATAATCTGAAGATTTTTGTGTCTTTACTGAAAAAGTCATTTTTATCCTTGAAAAGTAGATGTCAGGAGAATTTTTGCTTGTTCTCTCGTGTGCCAAACAGCTTATGTGTTTTCTTTGTCAAAAGTGATTTATTTGTTTAAGAATACTTTGGGACTTAAAATATAAGTGTTCAAAGATTAATGCAAAACACTGAGCAATGGTTGAGAGAAACCATAGTCAGTGAACTATACTTTGTGCATCTAAAATGTCGATAAAGAGGCAACTGATAATATTTATTTGAATACTTAAGAAAAGTTACAAAGGAAGTAAAGGCAACTGCAAAATAATTGTACTGCATAATATAACAGATCATGTTTGGTTTAAATTGAGTTCTTTGATAATTTATTCAGGTTATTAACGGTGATAGGCGCCTGGTTTAGGGGATTGTTTAAATGGGAATGGGAATGAATTACACGCACTTATCACATCGAGTTAGAGCATCAACATCCCACTTTTTTGTATGGGGAGGCTGCAGTTTATTTTTTTTTCTCTCACCCGGGAGCCAGTGGCAATAAAAATATTTCAGAAAGATTAGACTTGACACAAAAGTGAAAGTGAAATACCTTTATCATTTAAATTAGCAATTTATAAAAATGACCATGAAAAAATGTAAGCAAGACAAACTAAGCAATGAACTATTTTGTTTCCCTTTTGAATTATGAGCTAAAGCTAGTGAGAGAAAAAGATTATGTGCCTCCTGAGTCAATAAAAAAAAGCTTCATTTAATTAACTCTGACCTTAGTTCACCTCAGTGGGGCACACTCCAAGTTGATCTTAGGGGAATCCACGAGATGTGATAGATCGAAAGTATGCAGTTTAGATTTCTGACCTTTCCCAGCACTCTTTTTTGAAGCTAGGTTTGAGGGTGGGCAAGTGGAAGGAGAAGATGAGGGGGTGAGTGTGTGTCCAGTTTAGTACCACACACTCAGACAAACAGCCCACAACCAAGCAGTCACTCACCCACACATCTACCCAGTTCTCCAACCAGTCTGTTAAATCCAATCACCCTTACTTTCACTCACTCAGACATCTACCTCCCCTCCCAGTCACTCATGCATCCATTCCTCCTTCTTCCCCAACCTCTCCTCCCTTCCAGTAACTCATCCTCAACTCATCATCGATGGCTGATTTTATTTTTGGCAGCCCATCTCCCCTTCTAATGATAATGACCTGACTCTCACCAAACTGTGTCTTATCACAATGGTGACCCTACTTTCAACACCCTACCCAACCACCCATTGCAGCCCAATTCTGCAAAACACTCCCATTTCCTTCAAAGCAGCCCAACATAATTCCCTAGCCCTAGCTTAAGACAGCCCAATTCTAATTCTGCTCTTCTCCAAACCGATGTCTTCCAGAAACCTTCCCAGCCTCAGACCTAGTCTCAGTATCAGAGTGTCCATGCAGGCTTCATTCATTCGTTCACAATTTGCTCACAATTGAGCTTATCTGAAGTAAGTGCAGAAGAGATTGGAGGGGCAGCTCCTTTCAAAATGATCCCGTTACAATTACCCGTATTTGTATACAGACTCAGGGACTACAGTGTGGCCTGCAGAACATATGTCTAACAAGCACAAGTTGAGACATTGAAAATAGTAAAATTAAATCATGATAAAATTTAATGGTAATTGGGAAACTAAGGAAGCAGTATCAGTAACAAACATAGAGAGATACATATTTATCCAATGACATCACTGGAGCATAAAAGGTAAGCCAGGAAATTCCATAAATAGATCACTGAAAATTCATATGTATAAGGGGAATGGCGCATAATTGTGGAATGTATGTTTATTGGGAGCTGAGATATTTGACATATTGGAGTGGATAGCCTGTGAATTATGGGAGATTTAGAAGAGAACAATATATTTGTCCGTTTCGGGATGAATAATAGGTGGCTAAAACTCCGGGACCAAACAACCCAAAATCCTGAATAGTAAATTCATTTGTAAATAGTTAGAACCTTTAAACATGAGATTAAACGTAATGGATTTGGACTGTTTCTGGGGCTGACATGATAAAGTTCTGATGTGGAGGTGCCGGTGTTGGACTGGGGTGGACAAGGTCAGAAGTCAACCCAATCCAACAGGTTTATTTGAAATCACAAGCTTTTGGAGCATTGCCCCTTCATGACTTCATGACTTATACTATAACGGTTTATTTGGAGTTATAAGCTTTCGGAGCTATGCCCCTTCATGACTTGATATCACCTGATGAAGGGGCAATACTCCGAAAGCTTATAATTTCAAATAAACTATTATACTATAACCTGGTGTCATCTAACTTCTGACCATGTAGCGCTCAGTTGGGCAATAAGCTTTAACTGATGATGAGAATGCTGATATTAAGTCATACTGAAGTATTTTGAAAACTATAACATTATTCAGAGATGCATTTCATCTAAATTCATCGACATCCAATTAGCTAGCTCACCCTGAATCCTACATGATCTAACTATGTGGAAACTTGTCAAAGGCTTTACTAAAGTCCAAGTAAACAATGTCTACTGCTCTGTCCTTTTGGGTTACTTCTCAAAAATCCCAGTCAAATTTGTGAGACATGATTTCCCATGATTTCCAAAGCTACACTGACTATCCCAAATCAGTCTTGCCTCTCTGAAAGCAAACAAATCCTACCTTTCAGCAACTTATTCACCATTGATGTCAGGGGTCTATAGTTCCTAGGATTCTCCTTATAGCCTTTCTTAAAAAAAGGCACAACAATCCTCCTGCAGTTAGAGATGATACAAATCTTTCTGCTAGGTGCCTCATAATTTCCTCCCCAACTTCCAACAATGTTCTAGGACACACTGAATCAGCTTTATGTTTTCTAAGATCTCCAGTATTTCCTCTTCTGTTATATGAGCTGTTTTCAAAACATTAACATTTATTTCCCTGAGTTCTCTAGCCTCCAATTCTTTCTCCACACTAAAAATTGACGCAAAATATTAATTTATTATCTCTCCCATCTCCTGAGGATCAATACAACGTCATTGATCTTAAAGGGGCCCTATTCTTTCTAATTGTTATTTTGTTCTTAATGTAGTTGTTGAATCTTTTTGGATTATCGTTAATCTGATCTGTCAAGGCCATCTCATATCCCTTCTTTGCCTTCCAGATTTCTCTCTTAAGAATGACCCGACACTCTTTACACTCTTCAAGAGATTCATTTGATTCCAGTTATCTACTTCTAACACATGATTCTTCTTTATTCTTGACTAGAATCTCAATATCTTTATTCATCTGTGTGAAATGTAAATCTGAGACACTGAGTGAAGGAACTTAGCAGGGCAACTGAAAATTTTTGAATACAAGCTTTGGTGAAAGAGGAAATTGATATGGAATCATTTAAATAAATGAAAGGTCATCAGTGAAAATATGAGGAGTTGTAAATTGCTTTCAAGCTCAGGGTTTGAAAACATATCACCAATCTGTTTTAGGGGGTTGGCGAGAATGGACGTCTGGTTAGTGGCTTGGGGAAGGTTTTTATTCTCACTATAAACCTGCTCCTCATGGTCCCATAAATTCTTTTATTTGGAGGAATTTCTTATAGTCCCTTTACGAATCTGGGTTTTCCTGGAGAAATGGAACTGGTATGCATTTTTGGAATTTCTCCAAAGATTTGTGGGCCCGCAACAGATGACCAATACCAGTTTGCCCAAAAACGGGTCATTGAGTTTGCATGTTTTCTTGAATTTTCATTACTGATTATCCATGACTATTACTTACTGATGGGAGAGTGGAGGCATGAACATGCATTCTTATAAGGAAGAAACAATGACAAAAATATAACAGAATTATTCAAACCATTTAAATACTTCTACATATAGATTACTGAGAAAGCAGTCAGAGAAATTGGCCAAATGCAAGTAGAAATTTTAAACATAAGGACTTGCATTTCTATAACACTTTTCATAGCCATTAGATGTTTAAAAAACAAGTGAAGTACTTATTTTAAGTGCAGCCACTGCTGTAATGAAGGAAAACTGGAAGGTAACTTGCGCTGAGCAGACCTTCACCAGCAGTGGATTGATGATCAAGCAATTTTTTTTTTCTCTGACTTTGATCAAAAAAATAAATGTTGGTCAGGATGCCAGAGATAACTCTCTGGCTCTTCTTCCAAATAATGCCATAAAATCTATATTGTCCCACCTGAGAGGGCAAATAGGGCCTTGGATTAAACTCTCATTTGAAACAAAAACATCACATTCCCACTCACTACTACAGTTTTCATGATCGTACTGATGCCTTGAAGCAGGACATAGATGTAGATAAGGGAGCTGAAGGTGAAGAAACCCATAGGAGACAGTGATCACAATATGATTGAATTTATTCTGCAATTTGAGAGGGAGAAGATAGAATCAGAGGTAACAGTACAAAGCTGAATAAAGGTAATTACAGAGGCATGAGGGAGAATCTGAATAGAATTGACTGGACGAGGAGCCTAACAAGAAAGACAGTGGAACAGCAACTGTAGGAGTTTCTGGGAGTAATACAGGATTCACAGCAGAGATTCATTCTGAGGAAAAAGAAACATTATACAGGAAGGATGAGGCAATCATGGCTGACGAGGGAAGTCAGGGCTAGCATTAAAGCAAAATAGAAAGCATATAATGTGACGAAGGACAGTGGGAAACCAGAGGATTAGGAAGCTTACAAAGACCAACAAAGGGCAACAAAAATAAATATGAGGGAGAAGATTAAATATGAGGGTAAGCTAGCCAGTAATATAAAAGAAGACTCTAAGAGTTTCTTTAGATATATAAAGGGCAAAAGAGAGTTAAAAGTGGAAATTGGGCCACTGGAAAATGATACTAGAGAGATAGTAGTGGAGAACAGGAAATGGTTGAGCAACTGAATAAATACTTTGTGTCAGTCTTCATGATGGAAGACACGAATAATATCCCAAAAATTCAAGACACTGAGGGGCAGAGCTGAGTATGGTGGCCATCATCAAGGAGAGGATGCTAGAAAACTGAATGGCCTGAAGGTGGATAAATCACCTGGACCAGATGGACTACACCCCAGAGTTCTAAGGGAGGTAGCTGAAGGGATAGCAAAGGCATTAGTGCTGATCTTTCAGGAATTGCTAGAGTCGGGGAGGGTTCCAGAGGACAGGAAAATCTTCAACTCGACACCCCTGTTTAAAAAGAGAGTACGGCAAACGCTGGAAAATTACAGATTAGCCGATCCTTGGTCATGGGTAAGAAACTGGAATCCACTGTGAAGGATGAGATTTATGAATACTTGGAAGTGTGTGGTTAAATAGGGCAAAGTCAGCATGGTTTCATCAAGAGGAGGTTGTACCTGACAAATCTGTTAAGGAAGTAACAAGCAGGTTAGACCAAGGAGAGCCAATGGATGTTATCTACCTAGACTTCAAGAAGGCCTTTGACAAGGTGCTGCAGAGGAGGTTACTGCGTACAATAAGGGCCCATGATATAAGAGGCAAGCTGCTAGCATGGATAGAAGCTTGACTGTCTGGCAGAAAGCAGAGACTGGGGATAGAAGTGTCCTTCTCAGGATGGCAGTCAGTAGCAAGTGATATTCTGCAAGGCTCAGTTGGGACCATAACTTTTCACTTTATACATTAAAGATTTAGATGTAGGAACTGACGGCAGTCTGGCTAAGTTTGCAGACCATACAAAGATAGGTAGAGGGACAGGTAGCACTGAGGAGGCAGGGAGGCTGCAGGAGGATTTGGACAGGTTAGGAGAGTGGGCAAAGAAGTGGCGGATGGAGTACAATGTGAGAAAGTGTGAGGCCATGTACTTTGTTGGGAAGACCAGATACATGGACTATTTTCTAAATGGGGAAAAAATTCAGAAATCTGAAGTGCAAAGGGACTTAGGAGTTCTAGTTCAGGATTTTCTTAAGGTAAACTTGCAGGTTGAGTCAGTAGTTAGGAAGACAAATGCAATGATGGCATTTTTTTTTTGGACTTAAACATAAAAGCAGGGGTGTACTTCTGAGGCTCTGGTCAGACCACATTTGGAGTATTGTGTGCAGTTTTGGGTCCCATGTCTCAGGAAGAATATACCAGTCCTGGAGTGGGTTCAGAGGATGTTCATGAGAATGGTGTCAGGAATGAAAAGCTTAACATATGAGGAATGTTTGAGGACTCTGGGTATATACTCAATGAAGTTTACAAGGATGAGAGGAGATCTTATTGAAACATACTGAATACTGAATGGCCTGGACAGAGTAGATGTTGGGAAGATGTTTCCATTGGTAGCAAAGACGAGGCCGTGAGGGCATAGTCTTAGAGTAAAGGCTGTTTTAGAAAAAAAGATGAGGGGAAAGATCTTCAGCAAGAGAATGGTGAATCTATGGAATCCATTGCAACAGAAGGCTGTGGAGGTCAGGTCATTGAGTATATTTAAACCTGAGATAGACAGGCTCTTGAGAGTCAACGGTTACAGGGAGAAAGCTGGGAACATATCAGCCATCATTGAATGGCGGAGCAGACTCGAAGAGCTGAATGGCCTAATTTCTGCTCCAATGTCTATGGCCTTATGATCTAACATCTACCCATCGATGTGGAAAATTGCAACATCTGTACAATCCACAAAAAAACTAGACAAATCCAACTCTGCCAACCATAGTCCCTTATATCTGCATTGAACCATCAGCAAGGTGATGGAAGGTGTCTTCGACCATGTTATCAACCACACTTACTAAACTATAACCTGCTCACTGATGCTTAATCTGAGATCTGTTAGGGCCTCTGTGCTCCTGACCTCACTTCAACCTTGATCTAAACACCAATAATAGAACTAAATTCCGGAGGGAGATTTGCAATACTGCCCCGGTCATCAAAGCAGCATCTGACCAAGTGTAGCATCAAGGACTCCCAATTAAACTAGAGTTAGTGGAAATTGGGGAAAAGATCTCCACCGGTTGGAATTATATGTATCACAAAAGAAGGTGGTTCTGGCTGTTAGAGGTCAATCAACTCAACCACAGAACATCATTCTGGGAGTTTGTTAGAGGAATAAGGCTCATTATTTTCATCAATAACTTTCCTCTATCGCAAGGTCAAGGCGAGGATGTTCACTGGTGATTGCACAGTGTTCAATGCCATTTGTGACAACTCAGACACTAAAGCAGTCTGTGCCTAAATGCAACAAACTCTGGTTAACATTCAGGTTTGAAGTGAAAAGTGATAAATAACATTTGTGTCACACAAGTGCCAGGGTAATAACCATCTCTAACAAGAAAGATTCCAACTATTACCTCTCACAGCCATTCAATGATATTGCCAATATTGAATTCTGCTCCTATCAACATTTTGCAGGCTACCAGTGTTCAGAACAGAACTGAAACAGCCTCAAAACTACTGTGGCTACAAGAGCAGGTCAGAGATTTGGAATTCTTTGATAAGTAGCTCACCTCCTGACTTCTTAAACCATTTGACTATGTACAAGACACAAGTCTGAAGTGTGATGGAAAACTCTACACTTGCCTGGGTGTGTTCAGGTCCAATAACACTCAAGAAATTTGCCATTGTAGGCCAAGAACCCTGCTTCGCTGTCAGCTCATGGCACCTTCAACATTCACTCCCTCCACGAAGATACATTGGCAGCAGTGTGTACTATCCAAAAGATAAACTGCAAGAACTCACCAAAATTCTTAGCCCTCCTCAGCCAAACCTCTGGCCATGACCACTGAGAAAGTCAAAGGCAGCACATTCATTGGAATACCACTTGCTACAAATTCCCCTGTAAGCTGCATACCATCCTGATTTGGAACTAGATTACTTTTCATTCGCTGTCACTAGGCTAAAATTCAGGAATTCCCTCACAGTACTGAGGGTTTCCTACACTTCATGGTCAGCAATGGTTCAAGGTGATATAGCTCATCAGCACCTTCGGAAGGTTATTTGAGATGAGTAATGGATGCTGGCCTAGCCAGTGATGCCCACACGAATGAGTAAAATAAAATAAAGCTTTAAGAAAAAAATCAGGAGATCCCTCAGGAAAGTGAATGGCAATAGTTTTTGCCTCTGCCACTGATGCTTGAATGGAATTCAGGCTGGTGAGCTGGTACTATTCTTGCCCTCCTGGTTTAAACCTTACCCAAACAAAATGCTGTGAAGGTTGGAAATGTGAAATAAAAATAGGATGTGTTGGACAATTTGGTCAGACAGCATCTGTCGACGAGCGGCATTGAGTTAACATTGAGGAAAATGTGTCAGAAATTCTTTGCTTGAAATTGATATAATAAATTATTAAAAATGCAAACTGTGATTTTAAAGTTGGTAAGAAGTTACTTATGTTAATTCATCTTTCTGTTCTGAGTTCGTTGATCTTGGCCAGGTGGCGGATGAAGTGTTTGAAATGATCTTCATTTTGGGAAAGGAAACATTGGCCAGGGCTCCTGTTTCTGATCACACCCTTGCCAATCTAGAAATTAGCTAAAACTAGCTACAGCTTCAAAAACAAATGACAATAGCACTCATTAGAAGTCTGTGGCATGTGAAAAACAAGTAGTTGTCATGGCTTTGTATAAAATTGTAATGTACCCAACATTCCTCTACATAATAGGAGGGAAACTCATCAGAACTCGAAAGCCTTAAGGAGGAAATAAAAATATTTACATAGAAAAATACGTACTTGAGGGATTTCCAGATGCATGTTTCCATGGAAAGATTTAGAAATCTTACAATAATATTGCAACTAATGTAAATTTTAAATATGCAGAGGAGAAATTCATCTGGCACTGATTTCAGATCTTTCTTGATGGTGTTCCTCACAATAAGGGCATATTCCTATGGCAAGGCCTGAGGCATCTTGAAAATCAGGCTGGAGCTTTCCCGCCATTTTATGCAAAAGTACCATGGTCTGTTACACAGAGACAGCTCACACATCTGAAGGGTGCCGACGTTGGGCCATTTATTGTGCTGACAACAGCCAAGTGATGAGTGTGGGGTCAGGGGAACAATTCTGTAGTTTCTGGGTCCACTGGAAGATGTTTGGAAAAAATTGCATTCAAAAGCTCACTTTTATTTGATGGCTTTATAGGTTGCTAAATAATTTATAATGACAATATCCTGTCTGTGCCATTAACTGTTATTTGGTAGATATCTTTTTTAAAAAGAAAGATAGATTTTTATCATGTCGTGAGAGTGTGGTACTGGAAAGCCCTTTCTGAAGAAGAGCTTATGCCCGAAACATCGATTCTCCTGCTCCTCGGATGTTGCCTGACCAGCTGTGCTTTTCCAGCACCACATGTATGACTGACATAATCATAAGGTTGCTTCAGGGTATTGAAGCCGTCACCCAACAATTTGCACTTGCTTTGGACAGCCACAAGGTGAACTTGAAAAATTTACAAGCCTATTTGAGTCACATCTTTCTAGTTGCCTTCGGCTTGCTGGATGTTAGATATGAATTTGGGTCTTGTTGCTTTTGTTTTAGATTTATAAGAAAATGCAACAAGATTTTGATTCTTCTCATACTGTACTTCACAATCAATAAGTTATTGATCTCAAAAAATGAAGACATAATTTCATTTCAATATTCAGTCAGGCCAAATTTATTTCAAAAATAACTCTCCCTCATCTACACATATCAATTCCAACATTTACTGTCCTGTTTTTCTTCCAAAAAGGCTACTAGTTCAGTAAACTCAATTCCCTTTAGTCCTTCAATTCACCCTGTTGTGTTTTATGCTTCTTAAACAGTTCAAGCTGCTGATGTTATTGAGCTTCTGCCAATACTAACTCTATTTCTTTCCCGTTATTTAATGCTACGATTCTCTCTCACTCATACTCAGATGCTGGGCAAGTATTTCCAACTGATCGTAGTTAACAAAATATCAGTAATGCCTAACAAAACTGCTGGAATTTTTGTGGCTCTAACAGAATTGGTTGATCATAGATAAATGGTTAACAGTATTGGTTGATCTTGCTCTTTTATCAGTGGTCTTGCTGGCAAGGAATACATGGTCCTAAACTGCCATAGTGACTTACGTATTCTCATCAAGTGCATGTGCATTGTTCTCCACTGAAACTGCATACTCAACTATCCTATTGTAACAGGCAAATTTAGCTCTCAGAATATATTAACGTTCATAGAATTAGCTTGTGGCAGTAAACTTTACTAAGCCATTTCCACTTTCTCCTTGCCTACTACAATAACTTGCAGCATAACAGTTTGGCTTGCATTCCATCTTACTGATGACTACAGAAAGCCAGGAGGCATATTAAGTATCACATTGCATTTCTGTCCCAAACATCCCCCTTTTCACATAAAGAAAACAAAAAGCAGATTTGAATGCATTATCGTTTACACCGAGTTACATACTATGCACAACTGTTCTCACGTACTAACAGTTTGTTCTTCTCATCAGTCTCACACACATAGAGTCATAGTCAGAGAGATATACAGCATGGAAACAGACCCTTCAGTCCATAGTCCTTAAATAGTGCCAGACTCTTAATGACGTGTAAGCACATTATTGGCCGTTCATTGGGGTGATGTTATTCTCCAGGGAAGATTGTTCCCATGTCTCTAGTTCCATGCTAATTGTTGTTATTCCATTTCTTCTTGCATTGATGGTTCATCTCTGAACAGCTGGTGAGTTAATTTCTTCCTGACCCATTGCCTCAGGAAAGGAACAACCTCTCCAGTTGTGTTTATGTGCATGTAGTTGCAAATAGTTTATCTGGTCATTCATTTGCATCATGTACAGTAGTGGTGACAAGTGCTCTATTTTAATTCCAAATTGCTCCATCAGATAACTTTTCTTGAGATCATAAAATGTTTGTATCCAAAATACTTCTCCACTGTTCAACACCAGCAATGGTTTGACAAATTTTGACATATTAGAAATCCGTCTTGGCATATTGAGGGCTTCTAGATCAAACTCCAGACTTCCTGCAGCTGAAACGAGTCAATTTTGATTGTCACTTATGATCTGGAATATCAGAGTTTAACATCTATTGTTGCCTTGGGCTCTCAAAATAATTTCTCAGCACAAGTATCTCACAGCATCAACATTACTGTTCAGGCCTTCATTTCTGGAACACTATTTAAGCAAGCCTGTCAATTGTAGGGTGCACCGGTATCTATCTGACTCTTTGTACTAACTTAATGTTCTCCTTCTGCTGTCAGCATTCCAACTTTCATAAACTATTTATGATTTGTCAATACAATTGAACCAAGCTGTTGCATTATATAGAGTGATTCATCAAAGTCTTTGGCTGATATCTGACCAGTGAACATCTACACTTCCTTGATCTGCTTCTTTTGAGCCATATCCATTTTTTTGTAGGATGCTACAGCTTCTTGTGGTGAAAACACCGCTTTCCACTAGACATGTATTTTTTTCCTTCCTATGATGTCTTTCACAGTATTTGTTTCATGTCCTTTGTCCATGATTTCTCTGCCCCCTTTGGCCTGGTTATCAGCAACAATATTGATTTGAAGTTCCTTCCTTAAAAGATGGTAGTGAAACAGATGGGCTTTCAACAGCAATTGACAATAGTTACATAGTTGTCATTAGACTATCTATTAATTCCACATTTTTCATTGGATTCAAATTTCACCGTATGACATGGTGGGATCCAATCTTGTTTGCTCAGAACATTAGCCTTGGCCTCTAATTTACTAGTCCAATGATACTACTACTACCAAACCACCTTCTTCCATATTGGCAAGTTTGAGAGTGTGGGGTGGGAGGTGGGATTTAAAGACTGATAATGGTATTGGGATGGAAACTGGCATGATCTCACCAGCAATCCAGTTAAATGAGGATACCTTCTTAGGTAAGCAGAAAATCCTCAGGCAAGTGTCAGGTAGCTTAATAAGATAAGCAAAGCAATTAACTTAAGGTTTAACCTGCCACTCCACTTTTAACAGCCAGCATTTAGGTTTCCTGAGCAGTATGAGTTCTAGCCCGGGCCAATCAGAGGGCACCACAACATAGCTGAGAATGAAGCTTTCAAACAGTGAAGTGGATGAGCAGTAGTCATGATCTGCTACTCCCAGGGGCTTACAGCACAGCTTTTGAGAATGTAGCCTTACTTATTGATAATCTCTGGCTTCACCTAATACAAAGTTACTGAGATTACTTGCCTCTTGGAAAAAGATTTCTTTGCCAGTGAACCAAATGGACATGCATTGCCAGTGATCAAAAAGTTGCTCAAGGTAATGGTCTGAGACAAAAATGAAGACCATTAACTAAAACTCCTTCCTTTGACAGATTTTCCATTTTGTCTTGTCCACATTCTAATTGGTCAGAAACCAGAAACATTAAAACCATTGTCACATCAAAGCTCACCACAGTTACAAGCCACTACAAGCTGTGAGCAGATCAGTTTCAGTAGCATTCAGCCACCAGAGATTTTATGAAGAGTGTGTGAAATGCATTTAGGCATGAGCTACACACACACACACACACACACACACACACACACACACACACACACACACACACACACACACACACACACACACACCAGGAAGCCTGAGTTCAAGTGCCAATTGCTCCAGAGGTGTGTCATAACATCACTCTTGTAGTGTAGTGCAATGTGCCTATGTCTGATCCAAGACGCCTAAGCTTAAATCCCAAAAGGTGTGTAATAACTCTGAACAAGTTGGGAAGTGCTCTTGTGGTGCAGTGGTAGTGTCCCTAGCTGTGAGCTAGAAGTCTGAATTTGAAGCCATACCAGCTGCAGAGGCGTGAAATATTTTATGAAATATATGTGATTGTAATTCCTAACAGCAAAGTTAATGTCTGCTTTATTACTGTTTTGAAGATTTCTCATTCAAATCCATGCTGGAGATGATGAGTACCCACAGGAAAAGCTCATAGCAATACTGAAGATGTAAAATTAACTTTCTTGTTTTTAGAGCCATTGATTTATATGACACTTAATTGATTCATGCCTTTAAATCAGTAAGAGTATATTTCTAAGAACTCTGCTACATAGTTTATAAATTTCTAATTTTTAGTTGCATTACTGCACTGCCTTCCTGTCATGATAACAGAATGGCAAAGGAAAAGAAAGAATCAAATCAAATCTATTCTATCCTAATATGGTTCACAAAGATTCCAAAGTACACTAAAATGCTCTAAGATAATCCTTCCAGACCGGAAAAAAATGCATTTAATTATAATAAACCATGAGTACAGAAAGTAATACTTTTATCTTATGGGCAGTGCATACATATTCAGGACAGAAAAAAAATTACTAATATTAGGATTGTAACATTCTGTACCAGATAATACCCCTAAAAAACTTTATTTGAAATAAACGAGATTTAAATTGCAGTTATATGCAGAATATTGTTGAATCTTGTAACTAGATTAGGTTCAGAATAATAATGCTTGCCTTTTTTTTGTGCAATCGTTACTCAGCAACCTATCATGCTGAGAAAGAATTCTTCATGATAAACCAAATCTAATCTTCATGTTTGCACTTTATATCTTCTTAATACAAACTGTGAATTACAAATAAATCATTCATGAACCATGTTTTGACCCTGAATTTGTCTTACAGATGGGTTTTTAACAGCTCAGACAGCCAAAGTTTTTGGCAAATTATTTGAATTCTGAGTTACTTTTTGAAGTCCTTTGATGTCAGAAGAAATGGATTATAATAAAACCATTCCCAATTAATAGTACTTTTGTGTCATCAATTCTGCCAAGAAGTGGTTGCTATAGGTCAACATAAAAGCTTTAATGAAAGCATAACTCTGAAACATTTTAAAGTGCTACACTGCTCTGATGTACATAGAGGTTACAGATATATTGAGATTAGCAAGCATTGCTTAAAAAAAACTTAAAGGAGAGCAGTGTCACAACTACAGAATCTTAGACAGAACATAAAACAACCACAATTTTTGGAAGTCTTTGTGCATTGCTTTCTTTATTGCTGTGTATAATTGTAAATCTAGTATCCAAGTTAAAACAAAGTTGCTCATAAAACAATTTACTTCAATTTTACAGGTCAAATATAACAGAATCCTCATGAGAACAATTTTGATGGATGGCAAAAAGTTTTGTTTGCTGCAAAGAACTGCACAGTAACTTACCAATTATATATTGTTTATTAATTTCTCTGGCACTCCAATTTGTAACATATATATTCCATTGCCTACTTCTGCAGGAATTATTCCAGTAATGAAAAGCATATTTTTATACAATATCCCTGTTTATGGCATAATTCATATGATATGATAACATTCTGAAAGCAATATTTTTTTTCCTAGACACTTTTGTATTATTTATCTGCTGTTCAAAATTGTAATAATATTTTCTGAAACAGTTGCACATACTTGTCCAAGGCGATAAAACTGGGAGAAATTCCTGATCAGCCATGTAATTAAAAAATGTTGAAGCCTCTGTTATCACTGTTCATAGCTGCAAAACTGAAGCATACATGCAAAAGTACATGTGCTATATTCTTGTCATCCTCAATTGGATAGACAGCTAGAATAGCTCAGATTGGTTGGGGCTCTTGTAGTGTAGTGATAATGGCCTCACCTTTGAGCCAGGAGGCTTGAGTTCAAGATTCACTTGCTCCAAATGTGTGTTATAACATTTCTGAACAGGTTTATAGAAAGTATTTAGATCTGATTGCTGCCAACATCACAGGATCCAGGTCTTATTCTGACTGGTATGGCTTTGGATAGCCTATATGCCCTATTCATGACGGCAATCGCAGTGTTGTGGGTTGAACATCCTCTAAGGCATAGAATTGAAGAAAAAGATACTTGTACAATCAAATGTTTATAATTAGCTATGGCAAGTCTTGAACTTAACTCCATGAAGTATTACCATAGCACAGTCAATGATCAACTAGAGAAATATTTGATCTCTTTAAATCCCACAATTTCTACCTCTTACCTGCATCTTGAGGAGATGCAAAGCTGGTGGTTAGCATTGACTGGAATCTTAACTACATTGGCCATTGAAGTACAATGTCACATCAGGGGCTGCGAGTAGTCCACTGAATAACTTCCATCCTGATTCTCAAAGACCAGAAACACCAATAAGAATTTACTCTCCACTTGTCCCAATAAGTTCCAACAACAACTGAGAAGCTTGTCCTATGCTGACAAAGCAACCCACTTTTGACATCCATTCCTGCCAAAACTAGTCCACACTGACAGAAGTGTGTCCCAGCAAAAGATAAACAGCAACAACTTATCAAGATTCACTCAATATTACTTCCCAAATCTGTGAGATCTAACACTTTGATGAAGAATGACAGGAGGCATTTGGGAACACCAGCTCCTGAAAGTTCCCCTCAGAGATACCCATCATTTTGACTAGGAAATATATTATTATACTTTCACTGTTACTGAGTTAAAATCTTAAGACCCCCCCCCCACCCCTCCAGAATAGCACTGTGAGTCTACCCACACCAGATTTACTGCTGTGATTCAAGAAGACTGCTCACTCATCACATGGTGAAGAACATTCAGGGATAGACAATAAATGTTGGCTTGTTCTCGAATTGAAAACATTTCAGACAAGTTTTTTTTAAGTTAGATTTTAATTTACTTATGTCATAAAAGTTCATTATATATTATTATTTGGGAATTTGGGTTTTAAAGTAAAGGTAACAAAAATGCTTGATCAAAACATTGGTTGAAACAATAAATAAAGACATTATTTCCTCAAAAGAATGTGATTTAAGTTAAGCGCCAAGAAAGATACCAGTGATTTTGATTGAAAAAGTGTTTACAATTTTAACTTCTGTGGCATTCAGAGAAAACTGATCAGGGCAACTGATAGTTTCAATTTACAAGCAGGTTTTCAGCACAGAAGAAGTTTCACCAGAGAAGAAAGATAGATTAGAATTTTTTTTATGTCTCCAAGCTGTGAGAGATTGTGTAGAAATTTACAAACTGTCAAAACTGGGAAGAATGGTCAAGGCCATCAAAACTGGAGAGTATCGGTTAAGTAAGAAATCAAAAAGTTAATGTAGGAATGTAGGACGGACACCACTATGATTGAGTATTTCTGAAAGATATTGCTGGGGAAAAGGTTGAAAGATTGTTTTTCTGTTTATGGTGGATCATTCTAAACTATCATATTTACGTTTTTGTTGTTTTACAATAAACTTTGTCTTTGTTAAAAAATTACTCGTAGCCCCAAATGGTAACCATATGGTAACCAAGAGCAAAAATTAAAATCACGGACCATCAAGCCAGGTTTAAGTCTGGGATCTGACTTTTCCAGTATTACCATCAGCTGGGATCCAAACACTAAGGGAAAAATATACCATCCTTGGGGAACTAAAATTTGATTAATTTAATCCATTTGAAAATTAGTCGGAAAAACATTTTTAATAATTCAAATTGATATTGACTTTACAAGCTAAAAGCAAAAAAAAATTGAGATTGAAAATTACACTTGGGATTGAAATCGTTTTGCCTTGTATTGGTCTTTTGGGAGCAAAGCATGCCAATTTAGCACAGGAATCTCCTGCAATGGTTCTGTTGTTAAAATCTTGAGACTCACTATTTTTAGGTATACTCTTAAGTAACTAAACTAGTGACTATAGGCAATCTGGTAGTAGCATCCTAGATTTTCAAAACCCAATTCAAAAGGTTTCTTGTGTGAAAGCAAAATCTGGAGATTAACTAGCAATGATTAATTGGATTGTTTTTTTTTAATTGGCTCATCGGTAAAGAGTGATAATAAATGGAAATGAATGCCTTGGCTAGGGATCAAAGCATGACTTTTTTCAGACTCTGTTGTTTGCACTGACATGTGGAGACTCCATCTGTGCTGTGCCATTCTATGAATCTATGATCACTTTTTGTCCATATAATTAGCATAATAGGTTCTGAGATACAATTAACCTGTGAAAAATAAAGTGAATGTTAATGTTTCCAAAAAATAAGTTGGAAGACAACATACATTGAAATACATGAAATATGCACAGATCTTGAAATGATGACCAATGCAAAAAGTATAGAAAATTAACAATTACATTTAGGTAGGTAAATGGAGTTTTCACTAAAAGCATCCAGTTAGCAACATGTTAATAAAACATGTACTTGTTACAAACTATCTCAGGGACATTTAATTATAAATCACCAACACATTATGTATAACCTAATGCCAATTTATAAGTGTTCAGTCATGCAAGGTTGTTATCAGCAAGGCTAGTCCTATAATGCAAAGCATCTCAAGGGCATATGATTAAACACTGAAACAAATTATTCTAGCCTTGAATAGGCCATTGAAAAGGCCACATTTGGAAAACTGTTTGAGATTTCAGCACCCTACCTCAAAGCTAAGTTGATAATTTTGGTGAAGGTTCAGAGAACAGCAACAAAGCTGATTCGAGCTTAGTGGCTATAAGAAATAAAAATAGCTTCACAGAAACGATATTGTTTCCATTGAAAAGTGACTTAATACTTGTTAAATGCTCAGGAAATAAATAATATAAATACTGGCAGGATATCCAACCAGCAAGAATAACAACAAAACAAGATGCATTCTGAAGAAGGTCCCCTGACCCTAAATGTTAATTCTGTTTTCTCGTCAGAGATGCTACCAGACCTGCTGACTTTTTTCTGTTTTTGTATTGTGTAGTCCATTTAATGTACAAAAGAAAAGAGATTCTAAACTAAACTCATTGGCAAAGTATTATTCCTGTTCCCATTAAAAGTTTGATGCAATCCTTTAAAAGTTGCACAGGGTCAGGCGACACCTTACCATTGGTACTGAAATCCTTATTTCCCACTCTGTAAGTGCTCTCTATCACAACTGATTTGATCCTTTCCAAACTGAGCCTCTGGTGAGTGTGGTGGAGTCGGCTCTCCAGTGAGGCTTCAGTTCAATGGAACTTCCTGTTCAGTGGCAGATTGACAGAAGATGAGGGCATTTCAAACAGGCATGACTGGGGGGAGTTCCAGCAACAAACATTTGGGTTGGAAAGAGGTTCTTACATGAGAAAAGGCAGATTTGTAAACAGAGAATGATTGGGTGGAAATTCTAAGACAGCTAAGTAGGATTACCAATGGTGGAGCGAAGGAAAGGACTTTCGCACAATAAGGAAATAACAGTGTAATGAGTGAGTGAGGAGAACATTAAAGGGACTCTTGTGTTCTTTTCCATGACAAGTTTCTGGTGGAGCAGCGAAGGTGACATGTGGTTACTTAATCACTATGTCACTTCCCAAACCAGTCTGTGGAACTAACAATTAAAGCCCTTCAATGGGCAATTAATCTCCACTTTAGAATCTCAACCAGCAGCTGACATAGGAACCACCCCCAGGGCAAGTAGAGAAAACATGAGCTCTGGTGCTACTTTTGGCCTGGGCCCCAAAATCCCATTCCAAACCAGTGACCTGAGTACACCAGCGCAGCTCCAAACCAAGCACAGCTGGCTTCCTGGTCCCCTGGGCCCCAGCTTTCACACTGTGATTAGGCCTTCTACTTGGGCCATGCCCACTATGCCATCTTGCTTATAGGGTTTTGAAGATCCCTTGTGAAAAGACTCTCAGTGACCAATTAATTGCCATTGAGAACCAGACCTCGCTGGCCACTCCATCAAGCACCTTCCCTCCATCATTTACCTCTGACCTGATCTTTTGTGAAGGTCGTAGGCCTTGAGTGGGTGTTGCAACAGCAATGCCACTGTCACTTAGTTCAGTTGCCTCTGATTACAAGGGAGCTCCTGTGGGTAGGATTTTCATCCCATAGGGTATTAGATCCAGAGCAAGGCCCACTGCTAAGCCATCAACTCCCTGATTCGTGCATTAATGCCTTCGCAAAAAATGAAGTGATGCATGGAGCTTATCATTTCTCCAAACAGTAACCAAGGATCTTGTCACACCCACAATATTCTGCCCATTCATTAGGGAGCTGTCCTGCTGGCTTGCCAGCCAAATCAGTATGCTGATAATTTGTCACAAGTGCACAAGTAATGAAATAATTCTGCTAAATTAGCTGCTGGTACAATGTAACATGGGGCAGAAACTTACCAACCATGCAAATGGAGCTTTGGTGATTAGTAGCAGAGGGAAAATTTGGAACTGGTGCCCTGGTCCTGCACCTAACACTTTCTTGCCTCTTGCCAATTCTGCTGGGTGTGGCTGCCCACCTGGCAGCAGCAGATAGCCAGTTAGTACCACTTATTTGACCACTTGGGAAGAGTTGTGGGTGCAATTACGACTTTACCTGTTCTTGTCAGGCCCCAAGTTGTGGGCAAAGCCTGGCAAGTGTCGAGAAACAGCTTCTCATTGGCCATCCAGGGGATCAATGAAATTATTTTATTTAACTCACCACCACTGGAACTGTCACTGGCATCACAGCCACAGAATCTCCGTCCACAATGATAACCTGACACCCATGGCCACGAAGAAGCTCACAACTTTTCTCCATCTTCCGAGGGCACCACCACCTTATGTCACTCTCACATTCTGCTCCCCATCAAATCATCCTGCTCCTCTCCTGCTGAGGCTGCCCAACCAGACAATCCTGCGATTCCCCCAGCTGGATGTCTGGCCTGCCTTTTTTGTATGGTTTTCCCACTGAGTATCTCTTAATCAGCCACCACTCTTAAAACTGCGCTGGCGCACAACCAGGTACACTTTACTTTTTGCTCTGACATCTGAATATCTTTAAAGGAGGCATGACTCTGCCCAAATTGTCAACTAATGGGAATGTACCATATATCTTTGTGCCCTTCTCCTGCCAAGGGCAGGACTAAAGTTCAGATGCAGTTGCATACACAGTGGTCAATCACCAGGTTAGTAGGAAAATTGGCATTCATCAAACTAAGTCTCTTTTCAAAGTGTTTTAAAATATTCTGCCAAAACTGAGAGTTTGACTGAGCCAGATGTCTTTGTGACAACCTAAAAATGTTGCTGTTCAACTCAAATATTTAGATGCTTTAACTGTTGGAAAGTTGGCTGATGCCAGTGAAACAGATGGAAGCCCTCTCAAAGGTTAGCTACTACTGGAGTAATCAGAAAAATGTGATCTCTCTGCAAAGCATAATACTGCTGATGCTGGAAATCCGAAATAAAAACAGAGAATGCTAGAAATGCTCAGCAGATCAGGCAGCATCTGGGAAGAGAGAAATGGAGTTAATGCCCCTTATTGACCTGAAATGTCAACTCCGTTTCTGTCCACAGATAATGAATATTTCCAGAATTTATCCCCTTTATCTGATTCAACTCTTTTTTTTTAGTGAGTATACTATGGATGTCTGTTTATTCAGTGCCTGCTAAATTTCCAAACCATTATCAGAAGCTTCATTTTCTCACTCTGCGGCTCATTACTCAGGTTGAAGGTTGGAACAGACTGAGAGCCCATTTGACCCAGGACTGATTCTATCATTTTTTAAAAATTCTTTCATAGCACATGGGCATCATTGCCAAGAGCAGAATTTATTGCCCATCTCTCATTGTTCTTAGAGTTCAACCACAGTACTGTGAATCTGGAGTGACATAATAACAGACTGGGTAAAGTTGACAGTTTTCCTTCTCTAAAAGGTGCTAGAAAACTGAATAGGTTTTGATAACAATAAGTGATGGCCACCATTATGGAGACTAGCTTTCCATTCCAGATTAATGCATTAAACTTAAACTCTACCAGCTACCATTGTGGGATTTAAACCTATGTATCCATAGTGATGGCCTGGGCTTTCAAAATCCTGCTCTTCCACTCTCTCTCTCCATTATCTTTTCTATCACCCAGTTACTTCTCTTTGTGAATTTGACAATTAATTGCTTAAAGCCAGGATTTAAATATCGGATTATACAAACAACAAAGGACACTACAGCACAGAACCAGGCGCAATGGCCCACCCAAGCCTGCGCTAACACATGATGCCTTTCTAAACTAAAACCCTTTTTGCCTCTATGTGGTCCGTATCCCTTTATTCCCTGTTTATTCATGGATCTGTCAAGATACTTGTTAAACTTTGCTATTGTATCTGCTTTTACCACCACCTTTGGCAGCACATTTACCACTTTCTATGAAAAAAAACTTGCCTCTCACATCTCCTTTAAACTCCCCTTCATCCCCCTTTACCTTCAACCTTCGTCCCCTAGTAATTGTCATTTATAACCCGAGTAAAAGATTCTGACTATCCATTCTATTCGTGCCTCTCATTATTTTGAAAACTTCTATCAGGTTGTCTCTCAGCTTTCACCGTTGAAGTGAAAACAAACTGAGTTAGCCCAATCTCTCCTCATAGTTAATATCTTCCAAATCAGACAACATCCTGGTAAATCTTTTCTGTACTGTCTCCAAAGCCTCCACAGCCTTCTGTTAGTATGGAGGCCAGAAGTGTACACAATATTCAGATGCGGCCTAACTAAAATTCTGTACAGCTGCATGATGTTTATGTTCGAATCAATAATTCAGGCTGAAAGATGTAGAGGTGTTGCCTCCAGTTCATTAAACAATTTCATTAAGTTTTGAAAAATCTGAACATGTGCAAATATGCAGCGTGTTTATAGATGCTTAAGCCATGGAGAATGAGTATAGTGATGGATGCAAGCATTAAGCCTTCTGACAAGTACTAACTATAATGCCTCTGAGAATCCTGATAAACACTGGAAGCTCCAGATCAATGAGAAATTAATTGAAAATGGATTGCACTAACATCGCTTTGGTCGCTTCCAAAGTTAAAGTGGCTGATGAGAGATCAGTGATGACTCCAGGACTAAGTAAGATATCAGAAGAGTATCCGTTCACATCTGAGATGACAGCATCACGTCAATCTAGTCTAGATACTCCTATATCACTGAGCATCAAGCTATGGTTAGAAAGGTTAAATCAGCTGGTGAGTATTGCATATAAGTATGTGAACAAATTATCAAGTCACAAACACTCCCCAAGTGGGGACTGAGGAAGCTGTAGAGATGCTGAACCCCAAGAGAAGGGTAGGTCTCAGAAATCTTGGTTAAAATAGCTGTGAATGACCTGTGGAGTTTGCAGACTCAATTCTCTCCCATATGCATGTGATGGAGGAAACATTTTATGGTGTGAACAGTACCATGTGCCTGGCATGTGAGGCATGGCATCTTCCACTGACAGAATGATCACCCTCTCAGAGAGTCACATGCAACAGGCTACCTCATGGGCTGGAGGAAGTAAGAGCTGACCTCCATAGTGTGCCAACATCTGTGTGTTCTGGAGAGCATTAGATTGGCCAGACATTTCTAAAGTGCCAGATGTTCGACTACTTCAGGTAAGCAGAGAAAGGGCAGCTGGAATATGAAATGGGGAAGAGGCACCTACATCAGTTCACCTCAAGGTGTTCTTTGCAATCATGGCAGATTCTTTCCATCTGATGACGACATAAATACTGCATGCAGCCCCAGTGACAGAGGTAGTTTCCACACGTGTACATGTGCCTCACCACCACTCAGCCTCGCCCCACACCCTCCACCCCTGTGCCCCCGCTTCTCTCCCACTACCCCGCCCCACTCCCCCACCCCAACTCCAGCTCAGTAACCCAGAGGTTATGTACTGTGCTCATCTCATATACTAGCATGGAAAACACAGCAGCTCATTTCCACATCAAACTGTTGGCACCAGGAGATGGAAAGATATAAAGGTTCCCTACCAACACATCAGCTGCCATTTTCCCGGATCTATCCCTGCCTTCAAGCCACTTGCCATAGAGTCAGTAAAATGCCAAATATTATTTAATAATTATTTTTATACTTTTGATCATCTAGTAGAAAACATATCACAGTATGTATTACAAGAAAAGGCCTTAGCTACTCTCACAGTTAGGAAGAGATGTGCACTGCTAGAAACATTGCTCTTGTAGCAAATTTCAAGATTTTGTGTGTGTAATTTATCAGACAAGGCCATATCCATTTTTTTCTGTTTTATTCTCCGTCATTGAGGAATTGCACCAGCAGTAATAAGTCACATTTATAAACAATAAAAAACGACAACTCACAGTGATCACTCGTGGTCACATAAGTCACTGTACTTGATCTACCATTTAAAACACAACCTCAAAGACAATTCTATCCAACAGATTATGATTAATCACCTTACAAACTGAACGCAACTTATTTTATTGTGATGTTATCTATTGTGCTGACAAAACTGAAGCATAGCTTTAACCTGTGCAAAAAATGGTTGGAACGTCAGCTGAGGATAATAATGATCAATTACCCATTGACTCGGTGAATTAAAAGTGAGAGGGAGTCTGTGAATGGTTGTTTTAATAAGTAGAAGTCTGGAGAGATATTGCAATAAAGCATCACTTGAAAAGTTTTGCCTGGGTTCAATCATGTGAAATGTTGTCCTGCAGCGAACTCATTTATCTTTATTCATGTTGTTGATGGCAATTTGATTTATATGACTCAGCAATTTGGACAACTACAAAGTAAGATAATCAACAGAACTTAATGGGCTGCAATGCCAAGAAGCCAGGAAACACTCAATTTCCCGTCAAACCAGTGACACACTCAACAGTCTACATTGATGAATGTTACATGAAGTGATATGTCTGCATACAGAAAGTCCAGTCTTCATTAGTGGTAACTTCTACTTAGGAATCATTTTTATATCTCAAATTTTAGAACCTTAGTTTATCAGGGGATTGTGGAACTATTTTCTGTAGAACTAAATGCCATTCAATTATGGGTAGTAGATGATGAAAGTTATGTGGCAAAGTGATTTGGTCAACATGATTGCAAAAGAAGGAGGTAGTCTTGGAAGAATGCATCTAACAATAGAGTGAGAAAGAGCAGGATGAAATGCAGGCATGCAAAGCAACTTCTTTAGTCTCCGCAATACCCATTAATTGTAAGTCCCAAGCAATTGTAAGTCTCTGTTTATGGGCAACTTTGGGTTTAGCAATTTGCATGTCTGATGTGCATGTCACACTGTGTTTTTCTGGAACCAGTGTCCTCCCACTGAAAATAACACCAGGAATTTGATAAGCTGAAGACATTGAGTAGGACCCACATGTGCCAATCTAGAAAATACCTGAATGCTGCTGATTTGTCAAGCTCTGCCACTCCTAGGTGGATTGCCATTGGCACAAAAAGTGGGAAAATGGGAGGAGAGTTGTGTTTTAGTTATTTTTATCTCCTTCCCCATTCCCTAAGTGTAAACTTCAACTGGACTCCTCAACACACCCACACACCCACATATACACACACACACACACACACACACACACACACACATACTCTTAACTGGATCTACAAAAAAGAAGTATTCGTGGACTACTTTGAGTCATGGCCATGTGTAAAATCCCGTCCTTATTAAAGCAATGCTACAAAGTAACTGTCACAACAGCACTAAACTTTTTCAACAGATGTTCAAAATGCCACATCAGCCTTTAAAGGATTTGGGTGAAATCTTCCTAGGCTATAAACAACTTGGGCTGAAGCAAGAAGTTCTGGACAATCACATGAGAAGTCGAGCAAAATACTTGTGACATTAGGAACAACTGATATTTTCCAATCGAGTTCCAGATAGCGAGAGAAGATTCTCACTAGTGAGCAGCAAGAGACCAATTAATGGGAATTATCTCTTGGTTTCTAATAGGTTTACATTTTGCCATCCATCAGACCGTCAATAGACAATAAGGATTCCTGGTGTGAAAGACTGAGGGACTCCAGATCACTGCTTGCTCCACCTTCCAGACCCAGTCGCAGCATCTCAGTTGGCAGCAAGTGCACATATCTTCACATCCATGGACACTGATCTCAGACACATAGCAGCTTCTCTCTACCCTCATGGCACCTTTCTGATCCACTTACCATATACTTCTGTACTTTGGAATGCAGCTCTTGTGCTCTTTCTAAGGGCTGTACATTTGTTCTCTTAGTGCCCACTCACTTCGCACCTGCTTGGATGCTCAGAGCATCGCTGCCTCACCTTCAATATTTACTCCAAGGTGCACAGTTGCTCAGAGGGTCCATACACAACGCTCAGCATGGAAACACAGTGATTTTGGTTCTGGAAGCCATTGTCTTGGATGGACCTCAGCGGTTCAGACAGCAATGGGTAAAATTAAAGAGAAGATGGCTCACCTTGTCTTGCCTTGTCTTTTAGTACTTTGCCCCTTAAGGCAAAGCCAGAAGACTCACAGTACTGCTACATTGCCTTGCAATTTAGCACAGTCATAAAGTGAGGCAAATGGTCAGCAATCATCAGATAAGAAGGTGGACATGTTGCTGTATGGTACACTGTACAGCAATGTCAATCTCACTCCTTCACCATGTGCCAGCAACCCACATGGCAAACATGAAGCATAAACTGAAAGGAAATTACCAGGTCTCAAGGACTAAAGTGTGGGTAATCCTCAGTGAAGTCTAGAGAAACATTTGCTAATCAGGGGACACTGGGACAGTAGTGAAAGACAATATTAGATACCAATGCAATGGCTTGGGCACAGGACAGTTTTGGGCAGTCAGTGTCAGGATCCTCAGGGAGTGAGGAGCCAAATAGCGGGTTGCCCACAACCTGTCTTGATTTTCTCTGCCTCAATGAGGGCCATTTTCTCCTGGAATGAGAAAAAGGGAGGCATTAGTGAAGTGAATGTAGCTGGCATAGTGCAGGTGGAGGAGAAGTGGTGAATGTCCCAACAGGTCATGCAGGGATAAAATCTGAGGGATTGTGTGGGTAAGATGTTGTGTATGTGCGTTTAAGAAGAATTTGTTCTGTCATTTTTTAAAAAAACAGGTGTCGTAAACTTGGAGCCAAGCTGTTTGCTCTGAGCCCAGATATTTTGGGATTTTTTTTGTTGGAACAATAGAAGCAGCATGAAGGGATCCAGACAAGCTCCCACAGAACCAAGATTATAGTTTTAGCTTTCAGCAGTTGCTGGGGTCTTGAAGCTGATGTGGAATCTGTTATTCCTCTCTCTGTTATAGCTAAAAGCAGGAGTTATCTTCCTACTGCTAGAATTGCACGTGAGATAACTTATTTTACTAAATTTGCCTTTGCCAAGGGTGTGTTTATTGATGTTGCTTTTGAAACAGTTGTTCTTTGGTCATTAAATAATCTTTTCTTCTGTTAATGTTTCTAATAGAGTTATGTCATTCCAATTCTTCTTTTTTAAATATGAATTTTAACTATAATTAATAAATAAAGTGCGTATTCCTTCAAGCCTGGTAGTTTGACCAATTGAATTGCACCAGAATACAATACTTTACACATTTGAAGAAATGGCTAAACAAATGAAATGGCAGATGACTATGCAGGTGTTGTTGATCCAAAGTTGATTGGTAGTGCTAGTGAGGTATTTGCATCACTATCAGAAGAGGTATCTAGGGAGTGTGATGGGATGAAAAAAGCCATTTTAAGTGCAAATGAGCTTGTACCAGAAGTCTACAAACACCATTTTAGGAATCTAAGGAGGGAGCCTGATCGTACACAGAGTTTGAAAGATTCAAATAAAGTAATTTTGATATGTGGATAAGGAGATTGAAAAAAAATTAACATTTGTAGAGGTATAATTATTTTGGATGAGTTCAAAAATTCACTTCCGAAAATAATGAGGACTCCTGTGGAAGAGCAATGTTAAGATTGCAAGATTAACAGCAGAAATGGCAGATGATTATGAGTTGGCTCATACATAAAATTGTGGCTTTTGATATCAATTTCAATCTGTGAGGGATAGAAATTGGGGAAAATAGGAATTGTCAGTTGATAAAGGAAAAGGAGATTTCATTAGTAAGGATGGTTTACTATAAAGTAAAACGAAAAGCCATGACAGGGCAAAAGAAGTATACAGCTTCGTGTTTTCACTGTAATAAAGCAGGCCACGTGAAGTCACAGTGTTAGTGGTTGAGAAAAAGAATTGCAAAGACTTTATCCCAATCTAGTCAAGCTCTCACAGAACCAAGACTTTAGTTTTAACTTTCAGCAGTTGCTGGGGTCTTGAAGCTGGATGTGGAAGCTATTATTCCTCTCTCTCTTTAGCAACAAGCTGTGGTTCTCATCAATTTTACAATCTATTGAACTGAATTTGCCTTTGTGAAGGGTGCATTTATGGGATGTTACTATGTTGATATAGTTGCTGTTTAGTAGTTAAATAAGCTATTATTCTGTCAAGTTACTCCAATTCTTCTTTCTTTTGTTTATATTTTAACTATACTGCCAAAATAAAGTGCATTTTGCTTCAGGCTGGTAGAAAATGTTGAGGTCTAGATTATCTTCTTAACATATTTTGAGGGGGCTTTATCTGGTTCATAACAATTGCATTGTGAAAATGTTAGAGCATGAGTCTTGGCGGGAGATGAGTGCAAAGCAGAGATAGTGTGAGGCAGCGATAGTAGAGAAAAGATGGTGGCACTTACCTGGTGGAGAAGACAAGGTAATTGACTTATTTTTCACGATGCTGGATATTCCTTCAAATGGATGAGATTGCAATGACTCAAATGGCAACCTCTGCTCAGAATCTCAATGTCTGGGTCGTGGCCCCTACTGCATGATCCTGGCGGAAGAAGATGACTGTCCTGTGCACCACACCATCCATTTGCAGGACTCCAGTGCCCTGCCCACAAAGCAGGACACTAATTTACATTTCTCTGTTATGTCTGGGGCAAATGTCACAACCTTTGAGCAGTAACATTTATGTGAGACACTCCCATGTGCTTCAGGTCCAGTGTTGCGAAGATTGCTGATGCTCTCATGCACAGGTCTCATCTGGGAGAAGAATAACTTCTGGGAAGCAAACTTGTTAGCCCCATTATGTATTGTGCATGTCTGTCTGCATTTCCAGGAGAGCTGAGTGTCCCTTGCAAGTAAACATTTGCTTTATTAGAATTTTAGCCTGCTTGGCACACCCTCCGCATTCTTGAAGAAGGGCTTATGCACGAAACATCGATTCTCCTGCTCCTTGGATGCTGCCTGACCTGCTGCGCTTTTCCAGCAACACATTTTTCAGCTCTAATCTCCAGCATCTGCAGTCCTCATTTTCTCCTAGAAACATGGGATGCCTTCTAAGTCCACAGAACTTCACCCTGATGGTGTGGTCATCAAAATGAACAGGAGTTTATTGGTTGCAGAGGGAATAAAGAAATGAACAAAACATGACAAGCAGCACAATGTAAACTTTCACTGTTCTGAAACAAGCATTCCCTCGAGGGCAGTAAGGCTTATGCGTCACAACTAGCTATTAGTTCTGAGTGCCCACAAATGTTTTGGCAAGGTCAATCATTTTCAAAACTAAGCACTGTCATGTTTTCTTGAGCCTGTCTGCTTTTTCATTTCACTATTGCCATGGTTCCTCAGCATCTCATCATCAGTGTTTGCTCCCTTACCATCTCTCCTTCTTCCTCATCTGAGGAAATTACACTCTAAATGGTAGCACCCTGGAAAGTACTGATGATCAGAGGGAAGTCCTGATTAAGAGTTCTGCCCAAAATGGTGACTGTCCTGCTCCTCCGATGCTGCTTGACTTGCAGTGCCTTTTCCAGCTCCACATTTTATCAACTCTGAAGATCAGGGGGACCTTAGTGTGCATATCCACAGATGCCTTAAGGTAGCAGGGCAGTTAGATAAGGTGGTTAAGAGGGCATATGGGATATTGCTTTTATTAACTGAGACATAAATATATTGAGAAGGGAGGTTATTTGGAACTGTATTAAATGCTGGTTAGGCCACAGCTGGACTGTGTGTAGTTCCGGTCACCACATTCTAGGAAGGATGTGACTATATAAGAGAGGATGTCAAGAAGATTTACCAAGACGTTTCCTGGTTAGGGTGATTTGCAACAGGAGGAAAGATTGGAAAGGCTGGAGCTATTTTCTTCAGTGCATCAAAAGTTGAGTAGGTAGAAATGTACAAGATTATGAAGGGCATAGAAAGGGTGGACAGTTAGGCACTTATTTTTAATAGTCTATTACCGGGAAGCATACATTTAATGTAAGGGAATTGAAAGTTAGTCTCAGTAACGATGGCTATTAAAATATGATTGAGGTCTTGAAAATGTGCATGCTTCACGCATGGCCTTTCAGGAAGGAAGCCTGCAATCTTTACCTGCTCTGGTACATATGGGACTCCATATCTACAGCAATGTAGTTGAGTTTTAACTGAATTGACTCAGCAAGTCACTCAATTATAAAGGCAATTAGAGTGGGACACAAATGTTGGTATTACCATTAATGCCAAGACAAATGAGTGAACTCTGAATTGCATACTATTGTCATGCTAACTTCAGAACTATTGTTTCATTATTATTCAAGGTCAGTTTGTCAAGTAACCTGTTAACTGCATTCAAATTGGAGGTTCTGGAGACAGGTTATTCAGTATTGCAGCTATTTAAAGTGGTCTTTTAAAATAACACATTTTTCTGTCCGTTAGTTATATTGATATGAATTGTCCCTGATGAAATGGAAAGTTGGGAAACTTTCCCAAATTGCAGATTTGGGCAATATTTTCATTTTGGACCGATAGGGGTGAGTTGAAGGGAGGGCCAGGGCTGCAACAGAGACAGGCGGGTGGCCAGGCCTGAGACTAGAACATTTGCTTCAATTTACTGGGATTTTTGTCTATTATTAATGAAGAATGTCAAGGCACCAAACCCTAAGCTTTCTTCCCTTCACCCACTTCTCGTGTCACTTTAATGCAGCCCCCATTACATCCCTAATTACCTCTCAACTTAATCTTATCATTTTCATGCCTCCCTATGTTCATACTTCCTCACAGGGTCTTGCCATCCCTTGCCACCTGAATGCTTCTCATTATTCTCTATAGACATGAACCCAATATCCAATATAGGCAGACCTCAGTAGATCTTTGAAATGTATTGTTTGAAAAGTATGTTTTTAACCACCTAATCCCATTCAATCACTCATTCTGGAAAAAAAAAAGACATTGTAAAATAATTAAAATGCCTCAATTGCTCAATCTGTTACAGAAATAAAAAAAAAGTCTATTTCACAAAATATATCAAACAGAAAGGATCATTGGCTAATGTCTTAAAGCTGTCAAGTAAAATGTCCTTTGAACTGCCTGATAAAATAATTGATTGTAGGTCTTTTGAAATTCAGCCAAGCATTATATTGATCATAGCTATCAAAAAAAGTCATCCCAGCTCAAACACAATGGAGGCGATTGAAATTGCAGCAACTACTATCCAAGGTTTTTTTTAAGTTAAACCCAATGGCCTGTCAGTCAATGCATTCAGATGTAGCTGTGTGCTTTTTTTCTCCAACTGACATCTGCTCTTTTCACTTGCAAGGAACTTTGGATATTTAAATCAATTCAGATCATTACATTTGAGCTATCAGGAAGTGATTTATTCAGTTTTGAATGTAGAAGAGTACTTTTCTTCACATGAAATAGACTCCAATACATGTTACCATATAAACCAAGTTGATGAATGTAATGAGATGCGGCAATTCCATTCATCTCAGCAATTGAAGGAATCATTGCTTTCACACAAGATTCCTGACCTGTGAGGCAAAATTGTTGACTGTTATTTTCCATGTTCTAGGACACAATCACTTTCTGGTCACTCACTATTACACCAAATTCCAAATCAAAGATATAACAACTCCAATAGTTATTGTTGATGCATTAACTGTCACATTCAAAATGTCTGCTGTACCTCAGCTAATAATGATTTGGAGATGTCGGTGTTGGACTGGGGTTTATAGTCTTGTACTCCACAACCACCTGATGAAGGAGCAGCGCTCCGAAAGCTAGTGCTTCCAAATAAACCTATTGGACTATAACCTGGTGTTGTGTGATTTTTAACTCAGCAAATTATGTTTGACAACAGTCGAAGTGTATCAGTGAACCCTTTCCAGATGTGCAGAAAATGTGATAACAAATATATTCCCTCTTCACCCCACTACCTTCAGTTGAACAGACTTGCAGGCTGTTCACTATAAAATTTTTGATCATGAAATATAAAAGAACTTGGCAAGATCTTTGGATTTTTTATGTTAAATTTAGAAGCTACCCCTCTTAGCAATGGTTTAACCTTACTGAAACCTGTCATGTTTGGAAAATAGATCCAAACAGTTTTTCCCACCCAAAAGCTCATTATCCAACATTCAACCACATATACACAATGTATTTGTGGAGTCAGAGTCATGTTGAGTCAGATATCTCAGGTATATTTAGGGCACTACATATTTACAACATTAAGTATTTACAATATTGCAGATTTATGCACCCCCTTCTGGGTTCTATTTTTACTGATGTTGCAATAACCACAAATACACAACGTATTGTTGGAGAGAAAGGAGAAAATGGCACAGTAAAATGATTGTTCCAACTTGAACCAGGACAAAACACATAAGAGTGAAAGCTTCATACAAACATAAGGATTCATGAAAGATTACTACATTGTTGTGGCTAACCTAGGTCATGGGAATGAGCAGTCATCAAGGCTTCAGAAGAAATCGGTGGCATTTCCATTTTGTGTATCATCAACGAAATATCAAATAAGATGATAAGACCATAAGATTATAAGACATAGGAGTGGAAGTAAGGCCATTCAGCCCATCTAGTCCACTCCACCATTTAAACATGGCTGATTGGAATTTCAAGGAGAAAGTGAGGACTGCAGATGCTGGAGATCAGAGCTGAAAGAAGGGCTCATGCCCGAAACGTTGATTCTCCTGCTCCTTAGATGCTGCCTGACCTGCTGCGCTTTTCCAGCAACACATTTTCAGCTCTGATTGGAATTTCAACTCCACTTATCCGCACTCTCCCCGTATCCCTTAATTCCTTGCGAGATCAAGAATTTATCAATCTCTGCCTTAAAGACATTTAACGTCCCGGCCTCCACTGCGCTCCATGGCAATGAATTCCACAGGCCCACCACTCTTTGGCTGAAGAAATATCTCCTCATTTCCATTCTAAATTGACCCCCTCTAATTCTAGGGCTGTGCCCACAGATTCTAGTCTCCCCGCCTAATGGAAACAACTTCCCAGTGTCCTCCCTTTTTAAGCCATGCATTATCTTGTAAGTTTCTATTAGATCTCCCCTCAACCTTCTAAAATCTAATAAATACAACCCCAGGATCCTCAGCTGTTTATCTAATGTTAGCCTACCATTTCAGGGATCATCCATGTGAATCTCCACTGGACACGCTCCAGTGCCAGTCTCTCCTTCCTGATGTGTGGGGCCCAAAACTGGACACAGTATTCCAAATGGGGCCTAACTAGAGCTTTATAAAGTCTCAGAACCACATCGCTGCTTTTATATTTCAACATTCGCTTTCTTAATATCAGATTCTACCTGCAAGTTAACAGTTAGAGAATCCTGGACTAGCATTCCCAGGTCCCTTTTGTACTCCTGCTTTATGATTTTTCTCACCATTTAGAAAATAGTCCATGCCTGTATTCTTTTTTCCAAAATGCAAGACCTTGCATTTGCTCACATTGAAAAATCATCAGTCATTTCCTGTACCACTTTCCTAAACTGTCTAAATCATTCTGCAGTCTCCCCACCTCCTCAATATTACCCTCCTGTCCACCTAACTTTGTATCATCACCCAACCTTGCCAGAATGCCCCAGTCCCTTCATCCAGATCATTAATATATAAAGTGACCAGCTGCGCCCCAACACTGAACCCTGTGGGACACCACTTGTCACTGGTTGCCATTCCAAAATAGAACCTTTTATCCAAACGCTCTGCCTTCTGTCAAACAGCCAATCCTTAATCCATGCCAGTAGCTCACCTCGAAAACCATGGGCCCTCACCTTACCCAATACCCTCCCGTGAGGCATCTTGTCAAAGGCCTTTTGGAAGTCTAGGTACACAACATCCACTAGGTTTCCCTGGTCTAATCTACTTGTTACCTCTTCAAAGAATTCTAACAGGTTTGTCAGGCACGGCCTCCCCTGATGAAATCCATGCTAACTTGTTCTAATCTGACCCTTGTACATACAAGAAGTTAGAAATCTCATCTTCAACAATGGATTTTAGAATTTTACCAACAATCAAGGTTAGGCTACTCGGCCTATAATTTTCTAGAGAGTATAGGTTTAGGGTGAGAGGGGAAAGATATAAAAGAGACCTAAGAAGGAACTTTTTCACTCAGAGGGTGGCACATGTATGGAATGAGCTGCCAGAGGAAGTGGTGGAGGCTAGTAAAATTGCAACATTTAAAAGGCATCTGAATGGCTATATGAATAGGAGGTTGAGAGGGATATGGGCCAGGTGGTGGCAGTTGGAGCGAGATTGGGTTGGGATATCTGGCTGGCGTGGACAAGTTGGACCGAAGGATCTATTTCTGTGCTGTACATCTCTATGACTCTATGACTCTAACTGCCCATATCCTTTTAACATCTTAATAAAAATAAGTGAAATTTTGACAAAACTGATGAGAAATTGCTTCATTTCATTTTTTCAATCTTCTAAGTCAACATTACTCTTGGTTGAGCAGGGAAGCATGTGGGACCTTAAAGCTTTTTTATTCACTGGTATTAAAGAAAGTCCAATTGGAACCAGGCCACTTTGAGGCAATCCCAACCATGACGTGTGACAACAGAGGATAGGAAATCAGTGAATTAACTGGAATGATGACTCTGTCAGAACTCAAAGCAGAAACTCAAGAAGAATCACTTTAAGACAAGAGGACACAACTGAAGCATCACAAAACTCACCAAATATGAAATCCACAAGGGTGTTACAGCTATTTCAGAGTCAGTTAGAGTTAATGAGGCACCTAATCAGAAAACTAAACAATATTGCTCAACTATCTTGGTCAGTCAGTACCTTCCAGCTTAGTTCTGCTGCTGAGAATGCTCAGTATTAAAGCCACAGCATAGTTTCAATGATAATTCAGCACTTGTCTGTCTTTTGCAGGTGCCTAAATGGAATTTTTTTTTGTGTCAAATTGCAAACAGGGAAGAAATGGAACAGATCAAAGTTTGATTAATAGATTCTGATATTTTAGTCTTCCTTCAAAGATAACTTCGAAAGCCATCATTTTAATGTAACGTTCAATCACCTCTCCTAACCTGTCTCTCTAATCTAGTTTATTTCTCTTAAAGAGACATTTTTGCTTCTAAATGCAAAATGTGGCTAACTCACATCGCCTTTATACAAGAAACCAAAATGCGACAGAGGGCACTAGTATGTTGATTGTTAGCTTGTTCAATCACGAAACATTAAGGCTGTGGTTATTGGTTTGAGAGCAATATTTGCTGGCAAAATTTAACAATAGTAAATGCATCGTATTCTGTCCAATACACAGATGCAGTAAAAATACAGCTCTGCAGACCTGTCAGCAAAATTTTGCTCCAAAAATATCCTTGTATTTTTGATCTATTCTGAGTATCCGTATATGTGAATTCTAACATGGAAAGTATGCCACTTAAAATAATAATTTATCATTGACTCCACAGTGAGACTTTGTGTGGTAGTGTAAATGAGAGATAACAAGGCTGCAGCCTGTTTTCCATTTCCCATAAATCCTTACTTTTCACATCTTAATGCAAATAAAATTTAAGTGAGATGAAGATATATTCTAATTAGCCTGCTTAGAGATGTTATTGAACACCTCTGAAACAGGTACAACTTGAACCTGGGTCTCTTGGCTCAGAGATAGGAAAATGACTAATGCACTAACAGAGCCACTTTGAGTGAGATTTAAGGCAGGCAACGAACCTGCTATCATATTTTTTACTCTATTATGTGAAGTGAAAATCTATCCCATACTGTCAAACACCGGATGATATTTGACATGAAGATTTACAATTGTTTAGAGTTACACTGCAGTCAGTGTGAACAGAAAGCAGTGCAAAATTCCTCTTAGAGAAATAAAACAGCATTTGGGTTTAGTGCAGTTGGGGTGGTCACATCAGGATCTCACATCTGCCTTATATTCCTATTTTTCCTGTGAAGGCAAGTGAAGGTGAAAACAGGAGCTTAACTGCTGAAGCAGATCTGCAAGCGACGCATCGAACTGTCTGTTAATGACTTAAGAATTAAAACTTGAAGTTTCAGAGCAGGCTCCTTTTATCTCAATCAGCTTTTATATGGCGCCATCCAAAGCATTCAGCATGTAACTGCGAAAATAATCAGGAGAAACATACAATAGGCAGTCATAGAGATGTTCAGCACGGAAACAGACCCTTCAGTCCAATTCGTCCATGCTGACCAGGTATCCCAACCTAATCTAGTCCCACTTACCAGCACCCAGTCCATATCCCTCCAAATCATTCCTAGTCATATACCATCCAGATGCCTTTTAAATGTTGCAGTTGTACTAGCCTCCAACACTTCTTCTGGAAGCTCATTCCATACATATCAACCTCTGTGTGACAAAGTTGCCCCTTCGATCGCTTTTTCACCTCTCACCCTAAACCTATGCCCTCTCATTCTGGACTCGTGCACCCCACGGAAAGGGCTTTGTCTATTTATCCTATCCATGCCCCTCATGATTTTATAAACCCCTATAAGGTCCCCCCCCTCCCAGTCTCCGACGCTCCAGGGAAAACAGCCTCAGCCTATTCAACCTCTCTTTATAGCACAATTCCTCCAACACTGGCAACATCCTGTAAATCTTTTCTGAACTCTTTCAAGTTTCACAACATCCTTTTGATAGGAAGAAGACCAGAATTGCACACAATATTCGAAAAGTGGCTTAATCAATGCCCTGTACAGCCACAACATGACCGCCCAACTCCTGTACCCAATACTCTGACCAATAAAGGAAAGCATACCTCACACTTTCTTCACTAACCTATAAAGTAAATTAACCTATTTGATGGTGTTCGCTAGACACGGCTCATATGCTCGGATGGGTAATAATGCTAATGATGCTTGGCAAATTGTAAGAATAATGCCAAAGAGCTCTGCAGCATGAGCAGAGAGAGTTTCTCCAGCAGGCATGGCATCCCTAGGCAAGAAGCAGCTTTAGAAATATCTGAATGCTTGGTATAGGACAGGAATCTCATGAAATATAACTCCACCACGTGTTGAGGATCTTCTGCAGCCACACAATCTGGTCACTGGCCACATTTGATGCGTCTAGGCCAAAGTCCCCTTTTTTTTCCTTTTTCTTGCTATGGCCGTAGCCTGTTTCTGTCTACGCAGTGCACCTTTAAAAAGATTTTCTGCCGTCACATGCACATGATCTCTTAAATGGAATAACATTAAATGGAATGAGTAGTATCTCTGGTGTACATCAATCTACTCTCTCCTACATGGCTTCAGTATTGTTGGCTCTTTTGTCTTGTAATCTCACGACTGGATTTACATTCCTTGTTTCAGATCATTTATATCTTTAATAAATTTTCTGATATTCTTCTAATAGCAGTGACTTCACCTTCCTGCATGGTAGTATTAATGTGAGAGCTATGTGGCTTTAAATTCTGAAGCTGCAAGTATGTCCTCTAACTCTCCTAGGACTGGGTCACTACAGCGGGTCACTGATAGAGATTGGCTACACACCTTTATCCCACAGAGGCAATGTTAAAATAAGCTGGCTGTGTGATTTCCAAAAATATCAATATCCAGGCCATTGGATGGATCAGGCATTTCCTCCTGCAATGCATTCAATAACTGAATACAAAACTCTGCCATTCAGTGCTAAATGTTTTATTTTAAATTCTCTGCTAAGTTAATCTTTATGGAAACACAAACCTTTTAACACAAAACAGTGTTTTTATTGAACTAGGAGCTAAAATTAAACTGGGAAAGAATATGAACTCATAATTGAAAAACATCACTGAAGCTAATTTAACTTTCCTTTATATTCAAGTCAGTTATAATGAACACCTAAAAAAGAACTATGTGCTTTTAGCCTGATATAGTGTAATTATCTATAAGTTCATTTGGGACTGATTTTGAAAGTGTCTCTGCAAGTCATTTCTGCAGCATTAATTCTGACAAATTATTTTTCTTTGAATTCTTTTCTAATGAATACATACATTATAATTTTTAAAAATCATTTATCATTGCCTCTAATCAACAGAGAAAGGTCTTGCACTTACAATGTGTTTGGTGCCCAAATTGTGGGGCCCACGCAGAGTTACAGCTAGAGACAGTAAGTCTGAAAATGTCACTTCTTAAACAGGAAAGAATATTTAGTAAGGATATGGTTAAGCTTTACCTCAGGAAGTCAACTTTAAACCTTTAATACAGCCAAACTTTTTTTTATTGTTTATACCCACTGTATTCACATAAATTAACCAAGACCTTTCAGCTATGAATTCAGATGAAATAAATAAGATTTTGCTTGGATTCCACATTAAACCATTTTAATGAACAGCGGAGCAAATATTCTGATTGTCAATAATTTTTTTTAAAAATGATTCAATGCCAGGCATAAAAAATACAGGCTTGGCATGATAGCATTCTCTCATGGTGCTTTGTCATGTCATATTTTCCGATAGCAACCCATTCAGTGGTAAACATTTATCATTAATAGACTTTAACAGCAATAACAGAGCCAATTAAAAGGGGATGGGGAGGGTGGGATCCCACTGAAATAAATGAACTTTTACATCACTAGAGCTATAGGTCACATTTGGACCAGACTTTTGCACTGCTAAAATCTTAAGTCAATATGTATTAAGTGTGAAATCCCTGGCAAGAGCGAACTATTCCTTTTATAAACACATTTCTTTCTTTAGCTGCAATGCATCACAGTGACCCAAGATGACTCAAAGCATTTTTATCCTTTGGCTTAAATATGTAATTGAACTGTCTAACAAAGGTTGCTTTGACTATTTTATAAGCTTAGCCCTACTGTGTCATGTCTGTGTGTCTTAGAATAATTTCTAAAACCTAGAGGGGACAAAGTTATTGGCTCTGAAATCAGGCATTGCGTTGTGTCATTATTCTGTGCCTGTTCAATGTGATGTAGGCAGCATGCAAAGCTTGTGCTGCTGCCTGCTAATTACAATGACTGTGACATACATTCCATTGCTTACCACACTGTTGATTAACTGCACCCCTCAGTATGGGGCTCAAGTTCATGCAAGGATAGCATCACTTAAAGTTATCCTGCACTACTTAAAGTCAGATTGCACTTCTTAAAAAGATGAATTCTGGCTTAGCATTCACTGGAACAATATGAAGATCAGCATAAGCTCAGGATGAGTCTACATAGTACAACAGGACAGAAAGCCTATGACAAAGTTGTTAAATGAATTTTGGAGATTTTGACAGGAAGAGGGAGTATCTTCCTTAGGGAGAAGGACCTGCAGTTCTGCAAAGACAATGAGAACAGGTAGCTTGTGTGGTCAATGGCAGCAGTCTAACCCCACAGACCTGGATGCCATGCCAAAAGAAGTCTAATGACCTCACACTTCTTTTAAAAACTTGTTCATGGGCTGTGCACATCACTGAGGAGGACAGCCGTTATTGCTGACTTACCTATTATCCAAACTGAGTGACTTGCTAGATCATTTCAGAAGGGTTTGAAAGTCAACCACATTATTGGAGGTCTGGAATAATTTGCAGGCCTTTGGGGTGACATGGTGGCTCAGTGGTTAGCACTGCTACCTCACAACACCAGCGTCCCAGGTTTGATTCCAGCCTCGGGCAACTGTCTGTGTGGAGTTTGCACATTCTCTCCGTGTCTGCGTGGGTTTCCTCCAAGTGCTCCAGTTTCCTCCCACAGTCCAAAGACGTGCAGGTCAAGTGAATTGGCTATGCTAAATTGCCCATAGTGTTAGGTGCATTAGTCAGAGGGAAATGGGACTAGGTGGGTTACTCTTCGGAGGGTCGGTGTGGACTTGTTGGGCCGAAGGACCTGTTTCCACTCTGTAGGGAATCTTAAAAAAAAACTAATCTAACCCTGTCACAGGCCAGATCAGGTAAGGACATCAGTTTTATTTTCTCTAAGGCACTTTAGTGAGCCAGGTGGCTTCTTTGCAATAGTGGTTATAGCGTTAGGTGTAGGTTAGCTTTTAATTCGATATTTCTTATTGAATTTGTATGTCACTATTTTCCAGGATGGGATTCAAACCTGGGGCTCTGGATTCTGAATTCAGTGAGGTCACCAATACGTCACCTCCTTGCCTAAGTGGTCAATGAATACACTTTTAATGCCATTTTCCACCAGCTTCACAAACAGCAGTTCCGTTGTTGATCACAACAATCTCTAACAAATACAATGCAACTATCGTGTTCATTTCCTAATCCTCATACACTTTGTACTATTGGAAGCCCACATCTCACAGATTGTATACGTTGCCAGTTTATTCAACTGAATCAGGCACATCACACAAACACATTACACACTCATTGACATACTCTAGAAGGACAAATTAGTGGACAGGCATGGCAGCACGTTCTCACCCATTTTCAGGAGACATTATTGGGAATAATTGGTGTGACATTACTGAAGCTATGATCAGTAAAATCATTGAAGCCAACACCAGGAATCAAAGGACACGTGGACAAAACTGTTACAGGATGCTGAGTTGGATGATCAGCCATGATTATACTGAATAGTGGAGCAGATTCAAAGGGCCGAATGGCCTACTTCTGTTCCTATTTTCTGTTTGTGTGTTTCTATGATAGTATGCTTCTGCTAAATCCAACTTCACATATCACACATTATCCTGATGTACAGAATCCAGATGGCATGTATATTCCAGCACCTCCTGTTACCTGACCTCATACTGTATATTCTCACATGACACACTCGTACCTTGTGCTATGTGCCACCTCTACCAGCGTGTGGTGCTGTGTGAGAGTTGTTTGAGGTAGTTCATTGCCACCAATCCTCCTTGGTCTTTCTCTGTCTTGAGCTTATTTAGTGATTTGTGGAATATCTATAAGAGGTCTTCTTTCTTTATAATAAGAATGTTTATTACTCTATGGCAATAATTACAACTTTGTTTCATCAAACATAATCACTAGGTCCTTGGAAAGCTGACACAGTTATAGCATCTCTCTCCATAAACTGAAGTAAAACTGTTTGCCTCCATCCACAGACTATGTCTAACCTCAGAGAGAATGGAGCAAATGTAATATGAACATTAGCCCCTTTCAAACCACTAAGGCTCTTTTCTCAGTCTTATTCTATTATGCAAGAATAAATACCTTCATATTACATTTACCACTGCTGCATTACATACACACTTGTCTCTAACTTTACAAAAGTAGGCAATCTGGATGTTTCACAAATCTCTTAAAATGTACTTCATCAGACTGAGAAGAATGGTAGGATTTTTGTTTGAGGATTGTTGCTCATGGTTCTGAAATGTGAATAATTTCACTACTGGAGGATCTTACATCCCTCACAGATGATACCATACTGTATAAATGTTATTGGTCCATTCCCCTATCTGGGGGACCATTAAACTTCTTTCCTGGAGAGTTTAAATTTCCTTCCTAGGAGACAGCTGCTCTGTTGAAATAAATACTTTTATCCTTGCCATTCTCTGAATTTTGGACCTACAATATCATTCTGATTGGTTCAGGTACTCCCTTTTTCATCTGGATGCTTAAACCAGAAAATTACTTTTTGGTCTTATCCTAAATTTGAGGATGTTATTCAGACTCCAATGGAAATGTGTATAACTTGTCGTCCCTGATTGATTGACCAGAGCAAATGTCTTTGGTTGTCTTCAGTGTTTATTTGACTGCTGTAGTAGGTGAACTCAAAGGCATCTCCCTTTTTCCTGATCCACACTGACTTGGGTGGATCTAGAGTTCCTTGATGGCACAGTCAATCAAATTTTGCCTTGGTATTAAGGGAAGTCACTGTTAGCTCACATTTTGAGTCTAGCTCTTTTGTTCATGTGGGGACCAGTACTAAATTGAGACCAGGACTGGTCCTGGCAGAACCAACACTGAGCATCAGTGAGCACGTTATTGAGCAGTAAATGGTGTGAGTTAGCACTGTTGATACTCCCTTTGGTCACTTTGTTGGTGATCAAGAATAGACTGATGGGATAGTAACTGGCCTGATTGGACATTTTCTGACTATTTTTTGGGACAGGACATACTTGAAAGATTGTCCCACATAACCGGATAGATGCCAGTCTGGATGCAAGGCTAGATCTGGAAAACAAATCCTTATTGCTGGAACATTGTCATCTTTTGCAGTATCTAGAGCCTTCAACTAAATCTTGATATTATATGGAGTGACCTGAATTAGTTCAAAGCTGGGAGCTGTGATGCTGGGATCCTCATGGAACATTCACGTGGTACTCCTCAATGGATATGGTGATAAATTCTTCAGCGTTGTCTTCTCCTTTGGATGTTCTGGATTCCTCCATCATTGAGGAGGGACAATTTGTAGAAACCTCTTCTCCAATGAATCGTTGAATCAATCACCACCACTCACTACTGGAGGTGGCAGGATTGCAAATATTAGATCTACTCCATTAACCATGAAATTACTTTGCTCCTTTTATTGCATGCTACTTAGTTATTTGTATACTAACAGTTCTGTGTTGGAATTTCACGGATCGACACCTCAATTTGACATCAGCATTTTTACTCCTAGCATGACCTTCTGCATTCTTTAATAAATCAGAGCTAATCTTGAACGGAGTAAGCTGTTTAATTACAGATCGTGGTTGAAAACAGTTCTGCTGTTGTTTATAGCCCTCAATACCTCATGAATACTCAGTTTTGCGTTGCTGGATCTTTTCGAAATCCATTCCATTTCATAGAAACAGCGCTACACACATGATAGAAGACATTTTCAAAGTGGAGACAGGACTGTATCTCCATAATGACAGTTAGTAATCACTCCTGTCAAAACTGTCATAGACAGATGCACAACTACAGGAAGAGTGTTGAGGACAAGATCAAGAAGATTTGTCCCTCTTGCGTACCCTCAGCACCTACCAAAAAGCCATTCTCTCAGGTATGTTCTTTAGGACTCACCCAGTTCATTCACTGGTGGTGCTACTGTCACTTTTGGTAATGAGTAGAGATATCCCAATGTTTGACTTGATACTTTAAAGCTGTGTGGCATCTGGAGTCAATGTTGGGGACTCCTAGGGCAACAGCTTTCATGTTGCAGGTCTTGTTCATATGCAGCGAGCACTGGACAACATCCAGACTTGGGTTCATAAGTGGCAAGTAACATTCACAGCGGAGAAGTATCTCAAACAAAAGTATGTCTAACCATTGCCCCGTGACTACCAATGGCATTACTGTCACGGAACACTGAACTGTTACCTACATTAGGTAAAATAATAAAATCAAAATACTATGGATGTTGGAAATCTGAAACAAACAGAAAATTCTGTGGTGGATAATTACCCCCCCCCTGCCTCCCCGATATCTGTTCATCTGCACATCTGCAAGGTACAAGTCAGCGTCATGATGGAATACTAAACACTTGTCTGGCTGAGTAAAGCTTCAATAACATGCAAGAGGCTGGACACCATCCAGGACAAACCAGCAGCTCGATTGGTACCATATCCAACGCTTTCCATATTTGGTACATGGGAATGTGATTGCCAGCAAGTTACCCTCCAAGCCACATATCATCATGACTTACATGTTTCTTCAATGTCAGTGGATCAAAATATTGAGACTTTGTACATAACAGCTCTGTGGGTGACCCAACACCCCAAAAGACTGCAACATTTATAGAAAGAACAATCACTGCCTACTCAAGGGCAATTGGGAACGGGAAATGAATGCTGTTTCAACAAGTGGTGTCCATATCACATGAATCATTTTAAAGAGTGGTGTTGTTTGGACTTGATTCAATGTTTTAAATGCATTGAGAAAAATAAAATAATCATTTTGCAGCTAAATTCTCATTTTACATGAGACCAATATTGGCTTAATCATTTGAAAGATTAGAATCAAGACTCTTCTCTATATCATCTGAATTTAAAGAAAACATCATATAGTCAAAGTATCATACAGCTATACAGCATGGAAACAGACCATTCAGTCCAACTCCACTATGCTGACCTGATTTCCTAAATTAATCTAGTCCCATTTGCCAGCATTTGACCCATAGTTCTCGAAACCCTTTCTATTCATATATCCATCCAGGTGCCTTTTAAATGTTGTAATTACACCAGCCAACATCACTTCCTCTGGCAGCTCATTCCATACACACACCACCCCCTACTTGAAAAAGTCGCTTCTTACATTCCTTTTAAACCTTTCCCCTCTCACCTCAAACCTATGCCCTGTAGTTTTGGACTCTTGGTCTCTGCTCATGACCAAGAGTGACTGTAACACCACCACTGAATGAGCTGGGTGAGTCCTAAAAGACATACCTGAGAGAATGGCTCTTCGGAAGGTGCTGAGGGTATGCAAAAGAGGGATAAAGATCTTGGTTATTCACCCTCTCTATGCCCCTCGTGATTTTATAAACTTTTATAAGGTCACCCTTCAGTCTTTGATGCTCCAAGCAAATTAGACCCACGCTATTCAGCCTCTCCCTATAGCTCAAACCCTCCAACTCTGACAACATCTTTGTAAATCTTTTCTGAACACACTCAAGTTTCACAACATCCTTCCTGCAGGAGAGAGACCAGAATTGCATGCAGTATTCCAAAAGTGGCCTAACTGTTGTTCTGTACAGCTGCAACATGGCATCCCAACTCCTATACTCAATACACTGACCAAGAACGGCAAGCATACCAAACACCTTCTTCACTGTCTTGTGTATACAGGACACTACTTCCAAAGAACTATGAACCTGCAATCTAAAGTCTCTTTATTCAGCAACACGTCCAAGGACCTTAGCATTAAGTGTATAAGTCTTGCCCTAATTTAACTTTCCAAAATGCAGCACCTCACATTTATCTAAATTATACTCCATCTGCCACTCCTTGGCCCACTGGCCTAATTGATCAATGTCCTGCTGTACTCTGACATAACTTTCTTGGCTGATGATACATGTTCCATCTTGAAATAGCTCCACAGAGGCCGGTATCCTGTCATCAAGTCACCCTCACTACCACATGGAGAATCTTTGACATTGATCCAGCTCCCTCAGAGCCAGCTCTCAGAGTGAACAGCATGCCCGATGCTCCTATTTATAGCTGTCAGCCAGGGCTCCATGACTGGACCAGATTAAGAGCCCGAATAAAGAAACTGGTATTCTATGAGGTCTACCTGGCTGACCTTGGAACAATTAATATACATCCTATTCCTTAGGTTTCTTGCCAAATGGATTAGGTTAAAATTACCAGTCATTTTTCTCTCCACAGATACTACCTGGTCAGCTGAGTGTTTTCCATATCTCAGATTCATGTGCAGCAAGGAATAAGGCCATTTGGACTGTCATATTCATGCTGTCTGTCTACATAGTAATATAGTAATCCATCAATCTCATTCTCCTGCTAAATTCCTGTAGTTCTGTGAGTCTATTTCTTTCAAGCGTTCACCAACTTCCTCCTGAAAATATTGACTGTTTCTGCTTCAATCATCCTCATAGCCAATGCATTCCAGGTCAGTTTCACCTGAAGCCTTCCTTGTCAGGGATATAGGGTAATATCTCTGGTGTCTAGTTTACAAGATTGGCATCTACTCTGGAGTTTCTGAAACTACATGAAACTGTGGTGGTGAACTCCTGCCCACAGCCTGTGCAGCCATGTAGACATACACCCCCCAAATCCTTCCACTTCTGCACACTCTTTAAAACTGTGCCATTCAGTTTACATTTTGTCTCCTTATCCCCCTGCCAAAAATAAATTATCTTGTACTTCTCCATATTAATTCCCATCTGTAACTTGTCTTCTTGTTCTACTACATATCAATATTATGTTGTAGGAAATTTGTTTCATCCTCACTTTTTGCCATTCTTTCAAGTTCTTATTATTGGCATATCATAAATTGTAATCTGTATTCTATTACAAGGTCCAAATAATTCATAAATGACAAAAAAAAGTGATTTGTGTGAATACCATAGTCCGATGTGAAATGACATTTACCTTGGCTCACTGTATTCTGTTTCTGGAAAAGCACAGCAGGTCAGGCAGCATCCGAAGAGCAGGAAAATTGACGTTTCGGGCAAGAGCCCTTCATTAGGAATGAGGCTGAGAGCCTCCAGGGTGGAGAGATAAATCTCTCCACTATCTCCCCATTTATCTCTCCACCCTGGAGGCTCCCAGCCTCATTCCTGATGAAGGGCTCCTGCCCGAAACATCAATTTTCCTGCTCTTCGGATGCTGCCTGACCTGCTGTGCTTTTCCAGCACCACTCTGAACTTGACTCTGATCTCCTGCATTTACAGTCCTTACCTTCGCCTCACTGTAATCTGTCTATTAGCCTTTTTTTATCCAATTGGTACTAACTCTTCCACATCATAAGTTTCAATTTTCTTAACCAGGTGATGATGTGCTACAATTGTCGAGATGGATTTGATGTGTTTGTCAATTAAGACACTAAGGTAATCTCTGATAGAGCTTCAGGAGCTATGTGTATTACTTTGCTTTAATAAAAAAATCATTCATGTGATGCAGGCATTGCTGGCTGGATTGAGCATTCATTGCCCTAATTGGCCAGAAGGTGGCTGAGAGTCAACCACAATGTTGTGTGATCTGGACTCACATGTACGCCAGACCAGGTGAAGATGGCATATTTCCTTCCCTGAAGGACATTAATGAGCCAGATAGGGTTTTCCCAACAATCAAAACTGGTTTCATAGTCATCAATAGATTCTTAATTCCAGATATTTTTAATTGAATTTAAATTCCACCATTTGCCATGGCAGGATTTGAACCACGGTTCCCAGAACATTCGCTGAGTTTGTGTATTAATTGTCTAACAATAATGCCACCAGGCTATTGCCTCACCTGAAGTGATAGGAGGTGTTAGTGTTAAGAGATAGGAACCTGTATAGCACAGAGATCTGCAGTCTATGATCTCCTTTAATAAACATATGGAAACCTATTTTGTTTTTATAATCTTCATTTAAAAATTACTTCACAATCCTAAATCCTTTCTTTGGAAAATTTTCAATTCATTTTCCAACACCACGTGGATAACCTTTCCATGGAATTATGCAAGATTTCCATATCCTGTGCATAATGTTTAGTGACAGGAACCTATATAGCATAGAGATCATGTATTATGTACAGTGAGGAAGAGAGCTTCTTCAAGGAAGGCATCCTTGTAAGAGGATTCGCAGTAGGTTCAAATCTTCTAGGAGAAAGCGAGGACTGCAGATGCTGGAGATCAGAGCTGAAAATGTGTTGCTGGAAGAGCACAGCAGGTCAGGCAGCATCCAAGGAACAGAAGAATCGATGTTTCAGGCATGAGCCCTTCTTCAGGAATCCATAACACAGAGTGTTCTGTGTAATGACATCAAGGTCAGATAATTGTCTACAGTCTATGATCTCCTTTAATAAATGTATGGAAACCTATTTTGCTTTTATAATCTTCATTTAAAATTACTTCACAAACCTAAATCCTTTCATTGGAAAATTTTCAATTCATTTTCCAACACAATATGGATAACCTTTCCATGGAATTATGCAAGATTTCCATATCCTGTGCATAATTGTCCCTTTACTACAGGAATTGGAAAAAAAATACATAAAGTTGCTATATGTTACCGATTTTGTATCATTTCCTTCTGATGTATGAATTTGCCATTGAGAGGATTTTGAATAGTTTTAGCATTGCTTCATTTTTAGTCACTACAAATTAGAAATGTCTTCATCAATTGATTTATTATTTTGTAGTAAAAATTTAGTTCAAAAGAGTATATATAATGAATGACGGTAATGCCTGGTAGGTTTGGCACAGATAGAGACAGAAACATTTCAATGCCTTGCTAAGTATCAACCTCTCATGCCTTGCATTTTACTTCAATGGATAACATAAATGCATTAATCAAAAACACTGAAACAAATCTGGTTCCAATTTCACAACGCTCACGCAAGTATATTTTTTACAGGCAATCTTGCAAATTCACTGACAACAACTGGAGATACATCAGCCTTTATTTTCATTGTGGCTGTGACTGCTGAAGGAAATGGAGCCGATGGGATGCTGAGCCAGACTGCAACACTTTTGCTAACCTTGTTGGAGGTCAGGTTGCAATGAATAACACCCGTGTATACTTGTGAAAAAGTCAAATCCTGAGATCAAATTTTAGCTAGAATATGGGGTTCTAACTTATACTTGAGTCATATTTCCTGCAGGATTAAAGTTCACCCTCACTCATTGCTGAACTGTTTGATCAACTGTAAATCAGAAGAATATCCAAGTAGAGGACTGTACCCATCAACATCACCCCCAAATCTAGTGCAAACGGTGTCAAAATTATTTTTTATCATCTAAGTTTTTAAGTTTTCATACTCTCAGAAATTTTCTTCATAAATCCATGATACGTTCTGAAATCTGCAATGCTTAATTTTCTTCCTAGCTTCAGAGCAGAGATCTTGATAGGTCCTTAAATAACTGAGAGCTCACGCTGGCGATTTTCATTGGCATATTCTGCAGCTTCATTTTCCAGCTGTGGTCATGTATTGGGCAGATGCACACACATGTGGACAGGTTGTATGGACTTGGGGAAGTGTGAAGCCCTAGGAGTTTAAGGCCTGAACCACTGGGGTGAGGATTTAGTTGCCTGCACATTCAGGTTGAGGCTGTCGGTCAATGGCTGATCGCTGGCCTTCATGATACAAATGGAAAGTGCACAAAGAGAAAGAAATTGGTTGTAACCTCACTTGGAGTGGGCAGGATAAGTGACTCAACCTATGAGGGAGGGGGTTACAGCAACCACTGATCATAGGACTTTTAAAGGGAAAGAACATGCATGCAATTTACAACACTGAATCTGTAGCCCCCCCCGCCCCCAACTTGCAGGTTGAATCACTTCCCCCACCCACTCAACCTCTGATCACAGCCAATTTTTTCCTCTTTGTGCACCTTCCATTTGCATCATCATGAAAGATGGCAGTGAGCACTATCCCCTTTTTATTTGTTCTTAGCCATTTGTCTAATCTGTGTAAGGTACATCCTCCAATCACCCTAACATTCTTCTCTGATATTTTGAAATCTCTAGCTGCGGCACAATATATTTGTCTGCTCTGCAATCTCAAAGGCTTTGGGCTGAATCTCACATTTTTGGCTAAACTGGAGTTGTGTCAAATATTTTTAAGAATTTTTTTTGCCATGAGGTCAATCGAGTTCACTTGTCTGATCTTGCCAAGCTTGCTGCATTAATTAGAAAGAAGTTCAATGCTTTATAATGGCCAAGGGAAAAGGCAGCCTGTGTGCTGCGCATCATGTTGGTCCATGACCAACATTTTTACCCTTTAAAAGTCTTATGATCAGTGTTTTCTGCAACCCTCACATCACCCCCACCCCCACACCCCATCATAGATCAAGTTGCACTCACCCACTCATGTGGGCTGAGGTCTTAGCCAGTGTCTTCCTCAATGTGCCCTTTCCGCTTGCATCATGATGGAAGGTGAGTGAACACTCCTTTTCCAGTGGCTTCCAACTTCAGCCTGAATGTGTCAGTGAGCTCCCAAATTTCCGCATTCTTTTCCCAGTAGCCCATGCCTTAAATCCTATGAGCTTTGCACTCCCCCAAGTCCACAAACAACTGCCTACATCTGATGACCTTTCCCATCAGCCTCTGGCAAATGAGATAACCATGCCTGGTGTGAGCATACACTGTACCCCTCTTAAATCTAGGGTGTTCCTAACCGTGGACAATCCCCCCCTCTGTCATGAGCCCATTCCAATGTGTTACCATAGCCCCCTACTTTCGGTTCCTGCTATGGATTCACTGGATACTCATAAAAAATTACAACTGAGGTATGTCACATCCACATAGGTTAGATCTCAGGAGCTAAGGTAAGAGCAAACTGTTGTTAATGATGGAAATCTGAAAATGAAACAAAGAGTGCTAGAAATACTCAGCAGATCAGGCAGCATCCATGACAAACAAATAGAGTAAATGTTTCATGTCAAATATAACTCTTCTTCAGAAATGAGATCACAGGCTATTTCTTGTCACAAGAATTCATTATCATTTGCTCCTTCAGTGCAAATATTCATACAAACATGACCATAATATGCAATAGAAGCAAGAGTAGACCATTTGGCTTCTTGAACCAATCTGCCATTTGATCAGATTATGCCTTAAACTCTATTTTTCTGTCTATCCCCATAGTCTTTGATTGTCTTGTCAATCAAAAAAAATCTATCTAACTCAGCTTTAAAAGTGCACTGCCTCACTGTTCTCTGGGGAGTTTGTTGGCATAAGGTGAGTGTTGCAGCTATAACTGTGTGGCCAGTTTATGGCCTCCAGGGAGAATAACAATCATTGCTCGAGGGACTGGACTTCAGGAGTAGGGTGCTGCTGAATAAAATCATCCTTAGTATTGCTGCTGACAAGCTTTCATCTTTTCATTGCATCACACCCTACAAAATACATTCCCTCACATTAATGGCCTGGTGAGCTAGGTGGCTCTGTGCTTCTGTCCTGGTAGCAGCCCCAGTGGAACTGTTAAACGTAAAAACTGTCAGGCCATTGATCAGTCAGCAGCTCTCAAAAGGCAAGCTTCCCACCTCCAGAGAATTGATTCAAGGGGAAGGGCTGCCATTGGCTTCACCTCAGCCTGACTGGGTTGTCGTTCAATGGACCATCGTTAAAGAAGCCACATAGATCTCTCACTGGCTATCCAATTGGCAGTTGAATCCAACAATGCCTCAAGAAGGTTCTGCATATGAATTCTGAACTTTGAGTTTTGGCTAATTCCATGCATAATGGGAGGCGTGAATTTCATGAATGTTTTTTGTTCACATTTCCATTTAAGTGACACCCTCGCATATGTTCATTTAATTAGGAACGTCTGGCAGATTTGAGATAATTCTGGATCTGTGCAGAAATTTCAACTGTCATCTGACTTTTAGTGATCTTTTATGGCCAATTTTCCAAAAGAAACAACAAGTACAGAAAATTCTGTGTTGACCATCTTTAAATTTGTGAATGTGACATACATGACTGACTAAAATAGCTAAAAATTATTTATTGTCTCAGGTCCTAACTGTAGACACTCAAAAAATATTTGAGTCTGTCAGCAGATGGGGACTCTTTTATGCACGCAAATGCCTTTTAATTCTATTAAATATGATGTCTAAAATTCTTAGTGAATAAGTTTAACAGATGGAATGTGCTAGTACCCCCCCCCAAGACTGCCAGTCATTTCTTGCATGGTTTATGCAGCATTCTGCCAGGATAAGAGTGCCTACAGGCAAATCCCCTGCATGCGCTGAAGACTCTGAATGATTTCACACATCCCAAGCAGCTGAAGTATTGCCAGGATTCTAAATTTGGTCACTAAATGTCTAGACAGTTTCTCCAGGGCTTAGTTAAGCAAAGTAAAAAGTGTTAAGCCTCAAATGGGCATGGCAATAATGGTATTTCAAGGACTAGGCACTGTGATTATCTTAAATATCAGTTAAATCGTTGGAAAAATGCCCACTGTTAGGGCTCGACTGTTTGTGGATGAGTCTTTTGAGTGCCTGGATTTCAAGGGAGCATTGCCATATCCTCACAAGGGCAGCCAGGTGAGCAGTTGATTTGTGCATCAAAAGCCTGGATGACTTTAGGACTGGGGCAGCAGTTCAGTTCTCTGGCTCTGTAACACAACAAGGACATGGAACAGAAGCTGAGGAGCGGGGAAGTCTGCCCTCTGTCAAGTCCAAGACATAACCCCATATATTTGACTGTAAAAGCTAGTTGTCTGAAAGAGCCAATGCATCCCACAGTTTGGTGTGGATACCATTCAGCTTTTCCCTCTATACGGCCCTATCAAGATCTTAAACTGAATCCTCTGCAGCGGTACGTAACAGCTGTGAGGCAAGAACATGTCACAGACCTCAATGTTTTAAGTAACATCAGAAGGCTCAAGCTTCTGACCCTATGATGAAGCAAACCAACTTTTCTACACTGCTGGGTAGCTCTGCTCCTTCAGTTGTGTAACTGGTGTTGAAAGACAGAGGGGAAAATGTAAGTGACATTGGGTGGTATAGCAGCTAATGATGAATAACTAGATGAATGCGAGAGCCTTGAAGTGTGAGAGTGAAGCAAGCAAGGTAGGTGTGAGGGCATGTCTCGCTGTGAATCTTGAAAACCAGTGACCTTGGAATTGGGCATGGCTGGAACTATAGGCAGGCTCACAAAAGAGGACAGAGTGAGGTAAGTTGGGTATTGGGTGAGAAGCATTTGCCCATATTAGGGTGGCTTTTGAAATATGGGCAGACAGAAAAGAAGGAGAGTACTACCATTTCAGGAATTGCCCTTAATGGGCAAAGGGCAACCTTCAAAGATAAATATATCACCTCCTTTCCCAGAAGTTTAACATTGTAAAGAGAATGCGCTCCCACTACTTGCTCATTCCACCATATTATGCCATAGGCAGGATAATACTGGAGTCAACTGAATCGTTAACATGCACATTAATCAACTATTTCCACATGGTGGGTGTGCTGATGATATTTTGCACTTGCCCATGCTTCCTACGAGGGAGGTCAATTATGGGGTGGATGGGAAACTGGTGAGCTGGCCACCCTCCCTATTGTACATACAGAGAACATGCCAAATTGTGGGATGGGGTAGATAGTATCCATTCTATCTCAGCCTGCTCCTGCCCCACCGAACTCATCTCCCAATACCTCGACACGGTCCTGCCCCCTTTAGTCCAAGAACTCCCCACCTACGTTCGGGACACCACCCACGCCCTCCACCTCCTCCAGGATTTTCGCTTCCCCGGTCCCCAACGCCTTATTTTCACTATGGACATCCAGTCCCTGTACACCTCCATCCCCCATCACGAAGGACTCAAAGCCCTCCGCTTCTTCCTTTCCCGCCGCACTAACCAGTACCCTTCCACTGACACCCTCCTTCGACTGACTGAACTGGTCCTCACCCTGAATAACTTCTCTTTTCAATCCTCCCACTTCCTCCAAACTAAAGGAGTTGCCATGGGCACCCGCATGGGCCCCAGCTATGCCTGCCTCTTCGTAGGATATGTGGAACAGTCCATCTTCCGCAACTACACTGGCACCACCCCCCACCTTTTCCTCCGCTACATCGATGACTGTATCGGCGCTGCCTCGTGCTCCCACGAGGAGGTTGAACAGTTCATCAACTTTACTAACACCTTCCATCCCGACCTGAAATTCACCTGGACTGTCTCAGACTCCTCCCTCCCCTTCCTAGACCTTTCCATTTCTATCTCGGGCGACCGACTCAACACAGACATCTATTATAAACCGACTGACTCCCACAGCTACCTGGACTACACCTCCTCCCACCCTGCCCCCTGTAAAAACGCCATCCCATATTCCCAATTCCTTCGTCTCCGCCGCATCTGCTCCCAGGAGGACCAATTCCAACACCGCACAACCCAGATGGCCTCCTTCTTCAAGGACCGCAGATTCCCCCCAGACGTGATCGACGATGCCCTCCACCGCATCTCCTCCACTTCCCGCTCCTCCGCCCTTGAGCCCCGCTCCTCCAACCGCCACCAAGACAGAACCCCACTGGTTCTCACCTACCACCCCACCAACCTGCGCATACAACGTATTATCCGCCGCCATTTCCGCCACCTCCAAACGGACCCCACCACCAAGGATATATTTCCCTCCCCTCCCCTATCAGCGTTCCGCAAGGACCACTCCCTTCGTGACTCCCTTGTCAGATCCACACCCCCCACCAACCCAACCTCCACCCCCGGCACCTTCCCCTGCAACCGCAGGAAATGTAAAACTTGCGCCCACACCTCCACACTCGCTTCCCTCCAAGGCCCCAAGGGATCCTTCCATATCCGCCACAAGTTCACCTGTACCTCCACACACATCATCTATTGCATCCGCTGCACCCGATGTGGCCTCCTCTATATTGGTGAGACAGGCCGCTTACTTGCGGAACGCTTCAGAGAACACCTCTGGGCCGCCCGAACCAACCAACCCAATCACCCCGTGGCTCAACACTTTAACTCCCCCTCCCACTCCACCGAGGACATGCAGGTCCTTGGACTCCTCCACCGGCAGAACACAACTACACGACGGCTGGAGGAGGAGCGCCTCATCTTCCGCCTGGGAACCCTCCAACCACAAGGTATGAATTCAGATTTCTCCAGCTTCCTCATTTCCCCTCCCCCCACCTTGTCTCAGTCGGTTCCCTCAACTCAGCACCGCCCTCCTAACCTGCAATCCTCTTCCTGACCTCTCCGCCCCCACCCCACTCCGGCCTATCACCCTCACCTTGACCTCCTTCCACCTATCCCACCTCCATCGCCCCTCCCCCTAGTCCCTCCTCCCTACCTTTTATCTTAGCCGGCTTGGCTCTCTCTCTCTTATTCCTGATGAAGGGCTTATGCTCGAAACGTCGAATTCTCTATTCCTGAGATGCTGCCTAACCTGCTGTGCTTTGACCAGCAACACATTTGCAGCTGTGATCTCCAGCATCTGCAGACCTCATTTTTTACTCCATTCTATTGTGTCTGCCTCACATCTCATTGTGTAATAATGTTACTTCTGTTCCCTTTCCTAATTTCTAATGTTTAATCTTACATTTGTTTCCTCTTCCCATATTTTTTAATGGACTAAATTAGTCTAATTCCTATCCACCCTGCCCTTTATAACTGCAAACATCTTTGCCACATCATCTCTTAATTTCAACGGAAAGAACTGTGGATGTTGTAAATCAGAAACAAAAACAGAAATTGTTAGAAAGGTTCAGCACATCTGGCAGCACCTGTGAACAGAAATCAGAGTTAATATTTCAGGTCGAGTGACTGGGTGCATTGCTGTTTGTTATCTATATCGATGATTTTGATGAGAATGTACAAGGTATGATTAGTAAGCTTGCAGATGACACTAAAATAGGTGGTATCGTGGACAGTGAGGAAAGTTCTCAGAAATTGCAGCAGGACCTTGATCAGCTGGGGAGGTGGGCTGCGAAATGGCAAATGGAGTTTAATACTGCTAAGTGTGAGGTCTTGCATTTTAAAAAGGGTTTCATTAAACTGGAAAGAGTGCAGAAGAAATGTACAAGGATATTGGCAGGACTCAAGCATCTGAGTTATATGGAAAGGTTGGACAAGCTTGGACTTTTTTCTTTAGGAGACCGAAGGGGAATCTTATAGAAGTGCATAAGATCATGACAGACATGGATAGGGTGAATGCATAGTCTTTTTCCCAGGGTTGGGAATCAAGGACCAGAAGACATCAGTTTAAGGTTAGAGGGAAAAGAATAAAAGGGAACCTGAGGGTCATTTTCACACAGAGGATGGTATGCACGTGGAATGAACAGCCAATGGAAGTGGTTGAGGTGGATACATTAACAATATTTAAAAGACATTAGGACAAATACAACGATAGGTAAAGTTCAGCAGGATATGGGACAATTGCAGGGAGATGGGGTTAGTGTGGATGGACATTTTGGTTAGCAAGGAGCAGTTTGGGCCAAAGGGTCTGTCTGTGTGCTGTAGGGTTCTATGAGTTGGGCCAATGGGCCGAGGAGTGGCAGATGGAGTTTAATTTAGATAAACGTGAGGTGTTATATTTTGGAAAGGCAAATCAGGGCAGGACTTATACACTTAATGGTAAGGTAGTGAGAAGTGTTGCTGAACAAAGACTTTGGAATGCAGGTTCATAATTCCCTGAAAGTGGAGTCACAGATAGATACGAAAGTGAAGAAGGCATTTGGTATGCTTTCGTTTATTGGTCAGAGCATTGAGTATAGGAGTTGGGACGTCATGTTGTGGCTGTACAGGACAATGGTGTGGAATACTGTGTGCAGTTTTGATCTCCTCCCTGTAGGAAGGATGTTGTGAAACGTGAAAGGGTTAAGAAAAGATTTACAAGGACGCTGCCAGGGTTGGAGGGTTTGAGCTAAAGGGAGAAGCTGGATAGGCTGGGGCTGTTTTCTCTAGAGTGTTACAGGCTGAGGGGTGACCTTATAGAGATTTATAAAATCATGAGGGGCATGGAGAGGATAATATATTTTCTCTGGGTGGGGGAGTCCAGAACTATAGGGTATAGGTTTAGGGTAAGAGAGGAAAGATTTAAAAGGGACCTGAAGGGCAACCTTTTCATATAGAGGGTGGTACGTGTATGGAATGAGCTGCCAGAGGAAGTGGTGGAGGTTGGTACAATTGCAACATATAAAAGGCATTTGGGTGGTTATGCGAATGGGAAGGGTATAGAGGGATATGGACCAAGTGCTGGCAAGTGGGACTAGATTAAGATAGAATATCTGGTCAGCATGGGCGAGTTGGAGCGAAGAGTTTTTCTGTGCCGTACATCCCTATGACTCTATAACGGTCTTAATTTCCATTGTTCTAATGAAAACAGTCACAATTTTGTGAATACTTATTTATATTTGATATTAAAAATATTTTTATTGCTTCAATAATCCAATTGTTAATTTATTAAGGTTTTGTTAGATTCACCATTATCTGTCCTTTTTTATGTTTCACATTCCTTATTGTGCGCCCTAAACCTCAATACTCCATTGAGCTATTCTATCTACTTTTCCCAATGGGATTTTGTTTTTAATCTTTTATGAATCTTAAATCTTCAGTTCACATCGTACACTTTATCTCCGTCCAAAATAACTTTGCTTAACTAAGCTTTACCACCTCATGCGGGGAAGTTTAATTTTTAATATCAGGCATAAAAAAAACTGCAGCCAAACACATATATTTAACAAAATAAATTCATTTTCTGCCATATATTATCTGCTTCTTCTTTCATTACATTCGAACATTAAATTATATCATTTCCTATGCCTATGATTGAATAACATTGACCTGCAAAGGAAATCACTGTCATGAATTAATGCAACTGCAAATACAGAAAATATTACCTTTGAATCCATGTTTCATTAACATGTCAGTCTCAGTACCTTTGAAATTCTATGAATTCCTGCAAGCAGTGAGTTAAAAATATTCCAAATTTTCTTCAGCTTCTGTTGAAAAGAGAACCCTAGCCGTGGGTCTGATCTTTCAGTAACCTGAACAGTTTAAACCATGACACTGTTCAAATGCTGCCAGGCCTGCTCAGTGTTTTCAGCAATTTCCAAATTCATTTCCAATTTCCAGTAATATATGGTATATAAAGTATTTGCAGGGAAAGGGAATGGCTGGGAAAATTGATCTGTATCAAAGGTCACAGTCAAAATTGTTGGCCCGAATATTCAGATCTGGGGTCGGAATTTTTATTTCCAATCTAAGACAAAAGGTAACCTTTCTTACCTTGGCACAATTTTTGAGATCTAACACCCAAGGCAGGATCCATCCTGGCAGACACACAGTCAGAAACTCACATAACCAATATTCAATTAACTACCTTTGTACAGCAAGTGCTGCCCTATTCCACACGGTAAAATGTTTTAAGATCCCAAAACCATTTTAAAAAGCTATTGAGAGAAGGTATATTTGTAAATGTAAGTTGGTCAGAAGATGGAGTGGCAGGTATACTGATTAGGGTTTGGGTGCGTAAGGGGTTAGAATGGCAAGAGGGAGGGGATAGGTTGCGATGTGGATGAAGGATACAGGTAGCAGATAAGGAGGTAAGAGGATAAGGTTGATCATGTGTTGGCGCGTGGCGATGTGTGATCTTGTCAGGGTGGGTCTGGTTTAGGGTCCTGGTGTTGGGGGTTTAGGGTCGGGAGATAGGGAGTCAGATATCTAGGGGAGTGTATTGGTAGTCAGGTGCCCAGGGCCAGAAAGGGCCTCATAGGTTTAAGATTTAATGCGGGGCCAAGATTTTGGGAATCACGGTGGTGTTGAGGCTGGTGAGCAGATTATTGCGAGAGTGTCAGCTGTGATGCTTAGGTGCCTGGAGGGATGGGGTGTCAGGGATCTACAAGATAAGAGGGCTGGTCAGGGATGGTCGGGTGTTGTAAGGAGTTAATTTAGCTTCCAGGTTGGGCAAGAAATCAGTGTGAATATTTGGAGGGCCAGTTTCATAATTAGCCAAAAGTTACAGCAGGTTTCAATTCCTCAAGCATTTCCTGGTGAACAATTAATATCAGAACCACTTGAAATCTCCGACACTAGCTCAGGGCACTTTTTCAGAGGGTTCAATTAGAATTTTGATCTTATGGGCAATTAGGAGGTAGCAGCACAGAGGGACCTCTGGGAGTGAGGGATGGGAAGGGTCAAAACACATCTTTCAGCATAGTTCCACTCTCCAAATATCCAGAGACAGAATCATCTGACCAATTATAATCAAGCTCATACTGTACACAGTACACACTGTTCAAGGCACAGTGCCACCCAGTGTCCAAAGTCTAACATTGCAAGTTAAATGAGGGCATATTTTAATCATACATTTAAAAAGAAGTCCTGCACTTTCGTCAGAACTGTCCACCTCTGAACTAGAAATAGTCACAGGAGAGTCCATTATATGGTTCAACAAGGTAATAATCAGTCTACTAAACCTTCCAATGACTCGCAAAGGAAAATAAAAAATATGAAGATGTAAAACAAACTAAATTTAAATGAGTTCAGCTATTAAGTCACATTATGTTCTGAAGCTGAACAATTGATTGCATTGAAACAGTTGCAATGGTCCCACCGAAAGATAACTGGAAACTTCACTTTTATCATGGATATATCACAGTTAGATTCTTTTAAAAAATTCATTCATGGGATGTAAGTGTTGCTGGCTGGCCAGACATATTGCCTGTCCCTAGGTTCCCATGAGAAGGTGATGGTGAGCTGCCTTCTGGAACCACTGCAGTCCACCTGATACATAAGATTATGTGGAAGGGGAAGTAAGTCACTGGAATAGTATTCCAGAAACACTGGTAATCCTCTGGAGTTCAAATCTTATGGTAGCAAATCTCACAATGATCATGAAACCATTATTGTAAAACCTCATCTGGTTTACTAATGTCCAGTATCTAGTCTGGCCTACATGTCTCCAAACTCACAGGAATATGATGGACTCTTAACTGATCTATGAAACTGACTTGAGGATGGGTTATTTTAGATCAAAATTATGTAGTTAAAAAGGACTAATTAATAATCATGTTATAAAAGAACCTTTAGGGATCTGTGACCACAATGTAATAGGTAGATTGAAAATGAAATAGTTCAATCTGAAAGAAGGGTGTTAAAATTTGAATAAAGGAAACTGATTTGTTGGCTGAGATGAATTGGGAAAATACATTAAAAGGCCATGATGTATATTGGCAATGGAGAGTCTTGAAAGAACTATTACATCACTTACAGCAATTGTACATTCTTTCAAGTTGCAAAATCTCACAAAAGGTCAGTTAACTTTGGCTCCTAGCAACAGCTCATTGTATGTATCTTTTCAACAGGCCAAACAAAAAGCTCTGGCATAACTGGACCGGTTTAATGATCATGTAGACAAGGAACGGTCGTCAAGAATGAAGCAACTCTCATTGATATTTGATATTTTCAAAACTAACCGATGACAACAGATGGTTACCATTATTTTAAACTACACATTCTAATGCTGGTATTTTGATTATGGGCTGTTCAACAAAAAAACATGTTATGGTATTTTGCAATTCTTGTCTTTGTTCCTTTTTATTTTGGTGATCAATGTAGCACAAAGACATGAAAAATATTCATAATATAACATATTACAATATAACATATGATACCTACTAATACAATCAGCACATATATAAAATCACATAATCCACCACCACCTTGGATCAGTAATGTCAAAAGCCTACTATGTAGACAAAGTTTACAAAGGTCCAGAAGTGTCAACTTAAATGAGTAATACTGTGTCAATAGTTCGGATTTGGGGACCAAATATTTCCAAATTTGCAAAAATTATAAAACTAAGTAGTGGTGTGTTATGGAGAAGATATAAAGCAGTTTCAGGAAGAATTTGACAGTCTTACTGAATGGGTAGGACATGGCAGTTAGAATATAATGTGGACAACTGTGAAATTATGCACTTTGCTAGGAGGAATAAATGTGTGGACAATTTATTAAAAGGTGAGAGGTTGTATGTAAAGGGACAAGGTGTGTTTGTCAATAAAGCTCTTTTTGTCATTTACATGAATGATTTGGATGCGAGCATAAGAGGTACAGTTAGTAAATTTGCAGATGACACCAAAATTGGAGGTGTAGTGAACAGTGAAAAGGGTTCCTCAGATTACAACAGGATCTGGACCAGACGGGCCAATGGGCTGAGAAGTGGCAGATGCAGTTTAATTCAGATAAATGCAAGGTGCTGTATTTTGGGAAAGCAAATCTTAGCAGGACTTATATACTTAATGGTAAGGTCCTAGGGAGTGTTGCTGAACAAAGAGACCTTGGAAGTGGAGTCGCAGGTAGATAGGATAGTGAAGAAGGCATTTGGTATGCTTTCTTTTATTGGTCAGAATATTGAGTACAGGAGTTGGGAGGTCACGTTGCGGCTGTACAGGAAATTGGTTAGGCCACTGTTGGAATATTGCATGCAATTCTGGTCTCCTTCCTATCGGAAAGATGTTGTGAAACTTGAAAGGGTTCTGAAAAGATCTACAAGGATGTTTTCAGGGGTGGAGGATTTGAGCAATAGGGAGAGGGTGAATAGGCTGTTTCCCCTGGAGTGTGGGATGCTGAGAGGTGACCTTATAGTATAAATAGGAAAAGTCTTTTCCCTGGGGTCGGGGAGTCCAAAACTAGAGGGCATATTTAGGGTGAGAGGGGAAAGATATAAAAGAGACCTAAGAGGCAACTTTTTCACACAGAGGGTAGTACGGGTATGGAATGAGCTGCCAGAGGAAGTGATGGAGGCTGGTGCATTTGCAACATTTAAGAGGCATTTGGATGGGTATTTTAATAGGAAGGGTTTGGAGGGATATGGGACGGGTGCTGGCAGTTGGGACTAGGTTGGGTTGGGCTATCTGGTTGGCATGGACAGGTTGGACCGAAAGGTCTGTTTCCATGCTGTACATCTCTATGACTCTATGTAGGTTGTTTTCCTTCTTAAACAGCTTTTGTGATTTTTTAAAAACTGAAAATGGTTTCATAATCTGAAATTTTAAAATTAATTCAAATTTGCCATCTTCTGTGGTGGGATCTGAACAGTCCTCAGAACTCTGGAGTTTTCTATGATAATGCCCCTGCACCAAGACCTCCCACCATAGGTTTACTTGTGGCTTGTGGCACATGGGGCAGAAGGTGTATGTGGCTTGCGCAATGTCAGAGTCTGTGAGCTTGAGTCTGAACTGCAAGACATTGAGACCCATTCTAAGTGATTAAAGAGTTAACAGCAATCTAGTTTTGTTCAATACATCACGTCAGTTGTATGTCACGTTGATCTTTTACTATGAATTCTACTTCCTATGATCATGCCGCACGAGCTACCTGACAAAGGAGCAGTGCTCCGAAAGCTTGTTGGACTATATAATCTGATGTTATGTGATTTTTAATTTTTCCAGGTGGTAGCCTTGGCTCTTTATGCTGGACAGAACTTTAGAATTGGTTAATGATCAGGTATTTGACAGTGTAGAGCCAGGTAAGGGGATTCATCATTTGATGATGGATGACCCTAAACTTGTGATGTCATTTGAGGTGCTTGCAATCTGTTTGATGAAGAGAAGGACAGCATGGTGGGTGAGGGGACTGACCATGGCCACACAGATAAGTGTCTTTCTATTTACAGAGGCGAAGCGAGATGTGATTAGTGATGTGTGATACCAAGAACTTCAAAATTTAATAACTTTTCAAGGATTGAAGGAATTAGCAAATAACTCTTTCTGGAATAAACTGTTTCCGGTGATGAAAGGAACAAGGAGGAACTGTTACAAAGGAATTAAAAGCAACATGCCCATTAACCATTTCTGGGAAGGGTCAAAGCAACATAAACAAGCTGCTTCCTGGGACAGAGAAGGTAACAACTGCTTGATAACTTGCCACCCTGTAACAAATGTGCAATTAAGATTGCCTGAATAAGGAAAGTTCAAAGATGAAGGATTTAAAAGCAGGATAAAGTTGGGCTGTTATGAATTTGTTGTTTTTATGCAAAGACTTGGTATGTGAAGAATGCATTAAAACAGAAAAATGCTGAGATAACTGAGTTGAGGTCAGGAAATGTAGAATCGCAGTCAGAAAATTCAGAAATAAAATGGAAACTTGAAGCCTCAGAAGGATCCAGTCAGGAAAGGGCAGTTTTCCATTTGGAAAACACAGAAGGAAAGGAAAAGGTTAAACCCCTAGAGATGGATAATCAAGAGAAGATAGTTTACCTTTCAAATAATCAAAATCAATTTGATACAGTGAACAGAAATGCTGAGAAGGCACAGGGGAAGGTTCAGGAGTCAGATATTAAGACTCGTTCTAAATGCTGACAAGAGACTGATATCTTAGAGTCACAGCTTTCCAGCCAAAATTTAAGTAATTGTTTCAGTATTTGTTTGTCTGTGAGATTTCTTAATAAGTAACTGAATTAAAGGTAGGCTGTGATAAATTACACAAAACAATTGGCACCAATTTGTGCTTTGGGACAAGTGTAGAAATTAGTGGATGAGAGGGGTGATCCCAAGTGAGGATCGGTTGACGGTGAAGCCTATTCAGATCAGGACAGGGAATAAGATTGTAATCCTGACTCTGGCACCCTTTCCACCATACTTGGATGAAGAGTCCCTATATCCACCTATACCAGTCTGGCACAAACCCAAAGTAAAGGTAACGATTTAATGAAAATCCAAAAACATAAATGAAGATAGAGGCATTTGAACAGTTAATGGGCCTTAACCCAGGTGTTTTGAGAAGTGAGATGAAAAATGACAGAATTTGAAGTTAGGTTAGTTAAGGGTATGAGTAAAATCTAGACTCAACCATGATAAGGGCTAAGACCTATTTTCTAGAGTGTCAGAGGAGTGTGATGTCCTTTTCTGAAACACCTTCAATTTAAAAGGAGACTGGAATGGGAACTCAGGAGAATCTGAACCCCAACTTCAATCAATTTTCATGTCCCTGAGCCGAGCCCTAGAGAGAGAGAGAAACTAAAGACAGATAAATCTAAGTTTGAACTGCAATCTTTGTTTGGCTGAAGTAAGAGCACCCAGGTAAATGTGTTATTACAGTAATAAATTGTTTGAAGTGTTTGTATAGTATATTTCACAGGCAACAAGCAAGATGAGAACAAACTTTGGAAAAACAAAATTCAGGTTAAGGATCTGCGTAAACTGTCAAACTGTAAATAAGAGCAGAAAGTACCTTGATCTTTTGGTTTTGAGCTTTAGATAAACCATGAAACTGGTTATTGGGATTGTCTGGCTGGCTTTCGCAAGTGACACACAGAGTTAGCAGCAAGGATCCAGCTGTAAGTGGAAGTGGACATAGTGTCTAGACGTAACCATAAGCCTCTCCCTGGCTTCATGAGGGGGCATAATACTAGTATGGACGCCAGCCCCATGATCAGAAACACAGAAATCAGTGCATTCGATTGGTCCATCAGCAGGATCCATTACAGTTTGTGTACTGATTAATATGACGACTGTGTGTTATTCTACACATAACTGGACATTAATGTGAGTGGATCCAATGCTTTGGGAGATGCGTCTGCCCATAATATCACGTGTTAATTGTAAAATGCAACACGGAAGTCAAGTCCATTTGGGCTAATAATTTGCACAGAACCATGGATTACATTCAAACCTTCATTGCAAGCAACTGAAACCCTGTCGAGTGTCCTGTATGAAAAGCAGGACCCGGAAGAAGGATAGGTATACGAAGCATAGTGAAAGTATTGTCTGAAAATGTCAATCATGAATTGGTACCGGTAATTCTGAATCTCTCAGGTATTCAGTTACCATTGTGGTGTCTAAAATCTTTACCTAACACTTGTAAGGAATTGATCAACATGTTGTTTAAACAAGTGGGTTATAAAACCATGATGAAATACAAGGAGAGCAGAAGTTTGATAGGAGACACTGCAGGCATTTACGGTGAGGCATTTCTACAATTTCTGACCTACGTATCAGTGCTGTAAGTGATTAATTAAATCAATTATCTTCTCAAGTTATATTGGATGTAATGAGTGATGACACTAAACTTAGTAGTCAGGCAAGAACTTTAAGCAAAATCTCTGTGAGTTAAGGTAATTGACAAAAGTGTGGATTAATGATTCATGAATTGGAAGAAGAGTAAAAATCAGCAAGATAAATTCTGTGATTATTAATATGACAGACTCAGCTAGAGAAATAGGTATGCTCACCTTGAAGAAGTTCTCCTCCTACCTCCGCAAGGATGTCGATGCCACTTCAACTCCCCCCCCCCACTCCCACTCCCCCAAAGACATGCAAATCCTGGCCTCCTCCACCACCAAATCCAAGCCACCTGACAATTGGAGGAAGCATGCCTCATCTTCCATCTTGGGACCCTTCAACCACACGGCATCAACATCAACGTTGCTAGTTTCCAAATTTCCCTTCCACCAACCTAATCCCAGATTCAACCCTCCAACTCGGCATCATCCTCTTGACCTGTCCCGTCTGTCCATCATCCTTCCCACCTATCCGCTCCACCCTCCCCATCAACCTATCATAATTACCCCCCACCTGCATCACTTTCCCAGCTACCTTCCACCCAGCCCCACCACCTCCTGCTTATTTACCTCTCAGCCTCCCCCCCCCCCATTCCTGATGAAGAGCTTATGCCCAAAACGTCGACTCTCCTACTCCTCTGGTGCTGCCTGACCTGCTGTGCTTTTCCAGTGCCACACTTCAACTCTGACTCTCCAGCAGCTGCAGTCCTCACGTTCTCCTAGAGAAATAGTTATAACATACAGGCAAAAATATGAGGTCTATATTGCCCTTCAAAGGGAACATTTGGAAGAATTAAAATGGATTTTCAGAAAGGCATAATTACATATTAAAGTTCAGTAAACTAATCAGAAAATTGAGGCAGATATTAAAAACATTAAGGAACATAATTATTGGGGTGATATCTGGATTTGGAGAAGTAGTAGTCACATTGCCATCTAGGTTCATATTATTTCACATCATATTATTGAAGATTGCTACAAAGGTAATGCAGTAGGTGTTGGGAAATCTCACTGAAATGAACAAGATTCTGAAGAGATATGGCAGATGTTGAGACATTGTGTTCAATGGCCTGGAAGTCTAAGCCATGAGGTAGTGTCAAGATACTTCTTCACCTTCCAGCCATAACAATTAATTCACTTTTTTTCATCAAACTGGCACCTGGATGGACATGTGTCTGCCTATTTTATATATTTGGGCCAGACTTGACAGCTCCAAAGTACCTCAACCTCTTCTTTTTTACTTAAACCCTCCTCAAATCTTTATGATTTGGAGATGCTGGTGTTGGACTGAGGTATACGAAGTTAAAAATCACACAACACCAGGTTATAGTCCAGCAGGTTTAATTGGAAGCACATTAGCTTTCGGAGCGACGCTGACGAAGGAGCAAGTGTGCTTCCAAATAAACCTGTTGGACTATAACCTGATGTTGTGTGATGTTTAACTCAAACCTTTAGGTGACCTCCTCCATCAACACCAAATCCCAGCCCCGCCCCCGCGCACCCCCTCCCCTTGGAGAGGGTTTCTGCGAGTGACGTCAGCGCGCAGGCCCCGGCGGGTGACGTCAGCTTACGCGCGCCGGCCGTTTGTCTGTTGTTGTGCCCGCGGTCACGTGGGGAAGCCCCGGGGCCGACGCGGGGATGAAGCAGTCGGTGCCTGTGCCGGCTTTCCTCACCAAACTGTGGGCCCTGGTGGAGGACCCTGACACCAACGAGTTCATCTGCTGGAATCAGGTAAAAAAAGGAACCGGGCCAGCTGCCCTCCCCCCACACCGCCCCCCATCTTCCATCCCGTTGTGCTAACGCGAGCTCTTCAGGCCTAGTGTGCCAGCAGCTGGTGGAGGATCCGGAAGGAAAACAACAGGCCTGGCCCGGGCGGGGGGAGCGCCGGGATGTGAGGGCCGGCCAGGGAGGGAGGGAGTGGGACCGGGCTGTAAAAGGAGGTGAGGGTGGCTGGCTTCAGTGCGGAGTGAGCCCTGAGCTCTCGGTCATCACTCATTCCCTTGTTGTTCCTTTTCTCACGACTAGAATGGGCACGGATTCCTGGTTCTGGATGAGCAGAGATTCGCCAAAGAGATCCTACCCAAGTATTTCAAACACAACAACATGGCCAGTTTTGTCCGGCAACTCAATATGTGTAAGTGTCAACCTACATGATTGCGGGAGCGCGTTCTGTTGCTGTTGTGCAGGACTTTGGTGTGTCCAGACGTCAAAATGTGGGCTTCATCTGTAAACAGGGATAGAAGTGTGAGGCTGACACCGTAAAGGTTCATTAGAGACCGTCCTGGATGGAAGGGTTGTTATACGATGAATGTCTGAGTAAATTCAACCTTTATTCTGTAATGCAGAAGAATGAGGGGTGATCTTTTATGCGTCATACAATATTCTGAAGGGCTTTATCGGCTCGATGCAGTCCTGTTCGTGGCTGGGGCATTTGGAAAGTGGGTGTACTGTCAGAAATGGATGATCCTTTAGGGCTGAGTTTAGATACACAAAAGGTTGTGAATGTTCCATTCATAAATATTTTAAGGCTGACTTAGATTTTTGTTGTGTCAGGAGTTGAGAAATGTGGGGAGCCATTAGGAAAGTTGAGTTGAAACCAATAATAGAGCAGCTTTGATTGTACTTTCTGTTCCTGCTCCTATTTCTTGTATTCTTATGTACTTTGACCTGTTAGTTACTGCTTAACATGACCACACTGAGGCAAGACGGGCCATAGTTTTGTTGTTAAGGAGCAACTAGGGAGCAGCACCAGACATGCCTGAATATGATGTGCTGATAGAGCAAAGCTGTAGACTACATGTGCTAAAGAGCATTTTCTAGACAAAACAAAGCCAACAGGCCTGATCAAAACTCTGCACTCTTTTCAATGTTGGTGGAGATTAAAAAATTGATGAATAGAGGAAGCTGCATGAATTTCCTGATCCTCAATCTTAGCAGTAAAAAATGAGGTCTGCAGATGCTGGAGATCACAGCTGCAAATGTGTTGCTGGTTAAAGCACAGCAGGCCAGGCAGCATCTCAGGAATAGAGAATTCGACGTTTCGAGCATAAGCCCTGCTGCCTCACAGTACCAGGGTGCCAGGTTTGATTTCAGCCTTTGGCGACTGTCTGTGTGGAGTTTGCACATTCTCCCCATGTCTGCGTGGGTTTCCTCTGGGTACTCCGGTTTCCTCCCACAGTCCAAAGATGTGCAGGTTAGATGAATTGGCCATTCTAAATTGCCCGTAGTGTTAGGTGCATTAGTCAGGAGTAAATGTAGGGGAATGGGTCTGGGTGGGTTGCTCTTCGAAGGGTTGGCGTGGACTTGTTGGGCTAAAGAGTCTGTTTCCACAGTGTAGGGAATCTAATCTTGTGTAGAAGCAAATCATAAAAAAGGTCTCTCCTACTTACCTTTTTCTCTTTTAAATGTTACTATTGAAGATGCTTGTCCTGTCCATTCTTTCTTTTTCACAACAGAAGGAATGTCATCCCTAGTTCTTTTGTCAGTCACCATATATTTGATACTGTTTGTTAATCTTTCTGCTATTGGAAACCGCATCTTTTTAACCTCTCAGAAGATTCATAATTTTGAACATGTCTTATGTCGTCTTAACCGTCTGCATTTCAAGACAAGCCCTACTTCTCTCATTTCCTCATGTAAATGGGATCCCTCAACTCTTGTACCATTCTATTAAATCTTTTTGATACCCTCATCAAGACCTTGACATCCTTTTGATAGTGGCGTACCCAAAATGAAACAAAATACTTCAGCTGTCATGCTCAAGGTTTTTATTCCTGAGCTAGTTGCACTAGCCAGCTGTTTCAAGTGTCGCAAAATCTGGCATCCACCCAAGCATGTGAAAAATTCCAGGTCCATAAAACATTGGACATATTCAATCCAGTCAGCTACCATCTAGTTTTTTTCGCAATTGTTAGTGTTGGAGGAGGAGTCATAAACTCTCCTATCATATAGTGCTTATGTATTAACGTTTAGTTATTGTTCTGCCAGTACCACCTGGACCAAGTATAAGCACGAGTTGTATTGCAGAGGAAAATTACTGATAAATACTTGACTGAAATCCATGTCTGCAGTGCATACAGTACCTAGCCATCATCCATACTTGGGGTTATATGTGGCATCTCATGTTTGTGCTGCACAAGATCCAGAGAATGACTTGCCAGCAAGAAAGTCCATCAACCTTCGAGGCATTCAGTGAGATTATTATTCTGGGGTCATCCATCATCTGCACCCTGCGATTCACTATTAATCCACAGCTCCACATGGTCAACCACCTAAGTGGTACAGTTGCAAAAGGTGACTCAGCTGTCTTCAAACTGTCCAACATGCACATCGGGGTACTAAAGAGCATCTTATCATTCTTTTAGCTGCCTATATGTATTTGGCTGAGTGTATTTCCTACATAGAATAGTAGGGTGTCTGTGGTGTTAGGTCTAGTTAACCCATCGAACTTTAAATCATGATAGGATTAGAAATTGCAGTTAGCTCAACACTATCTTGAGCAAGTGTCTGGCTGACATTTATCTATCAACCTAAGCAACCAGCACGATATTGATGATACTTGTCTTTATCAGTTGAAGCATAGATCATTTGGAAGCACTAGCTGAGTACAAGATCGTAGGACACAGTTTATAGCAAAAGTTTACAGTGTGATGCAACTGAAATTATATATTGAAAAAGACCTGGATTGATTAAGTCACTCATCTTTTAGAATGACCATGTTGGTTTCACAAGTATTACTAGGGAATCTTTGGCAGCACCTTCCAATCTATATCATCTGGGCAGATTAAGGTTACGAAAATATGTGAGGAAAGTTATCAGTTCCAAGTTTCCTTCCAATTTGCGCATAATTTTATTGTTGCTGCACCAGAATTCTGGAAATCCACACATGGCTGTATTGAGGGAGTACTTTTAACATGGGCTTTGCAGCAGGCTGACAAGTTGACTTGCCATCAATTTTTTCATAAGAACAGTAAATGCAGTCCTGGTCAGTGATGCCTAAGTTTTGAAAATCACTCAACCAATGAAGTAATATTTTGATGTTTTGTTAAAATCTGTAATTAATGCAGATTTTCAAAAAGTAATTGCATTTGTTACAAGTCTGATGAATTTTTCCAATATATTTTTCAACCCTGGAGTCTGCACTTTGTCACAATTCAGGTAGCAAGAGAGTTCATTTGAGTCAGAGACTCTGAGCAAATTGTAATCCATCTTTAAACCTATTCTGTTGTAGTAATGTTTCTATAATATGGTACATGGTTTGATTTTTTTTTTCTTGTGATCTGAATATGAATTTTTGATGAGTACACTTTGAATCTGCCCCTTCTATTAATTTGTAACTCTTGATTAAATTGACTTGTCTTTTTTGTTGCCTTTGCCATTCCACAGAACCAAAAGTTGAAGTAACTCTTGATTGCATTACAGATGGCTTTCGTAAAGTACTGAATGTTGATGCAGGTATCGTCAAACAGGAGCGTGATGGGCCTGTGGAATTTCAACATCCTTATTTCAAGCAAGGCCAAGATGAATTATTGGAAAACATAAAAAGAAAGGTAAGTTGCAATGGGCTTCAGATAAAGTAATTATTTTACACTTCTTCCATGCCTTGTCTTGTTCATTTTAATTTATTACATGCTTGACTCAGGTTTGCTGACTTTTTGTGTTCCTTTCAGGAACTTGTGCTATTCAACCATTTAAGAAACAAGTATTGGTAGCAGAAGGTTAGGGATAAAAATAGAAAGTAATGATGTTTAAAGTACAAGGGATAAAGTACCTTACGTGAACTCATACTTTAATGTCTACTCTGAAAAGATGAAAGAATCTGTTATGGGTCGATCACCCTCTTTATGTGCCTTAACCAAAATATAATATTGTAATTGACTGACCCTCTTCAGTAATCAACAATCTTTTAATTAGATACCTGAAAATTTAAAGACTTCCAAATAAAATGTTTTCCTTTAAAACATAAATTGAGTTCAGATTTATGCCTATGGCCTGTTGAAATCTGAGTATGCATGTATGATTCCTACTTAACCATTCCTTTTGAAAGTGAATCTTTTTGGATAAGTTTTACAATGGTACTAACTTTGAAGTTATTGTAATTCATTTTGCACTACAGGATTTAGTACAGATGGGTTGTTAAACACCGTTTCATCATTAAACCTGTTCCTGTTGTAGTAATGATAGAATTAAAAATGGTTTTGATTTATTCTTTGTGATCTGAATGGGAAGTTTCAAGTATTTGGTTTCTATCCCAACCTTCCAACGCATTGATTTGCTGTACTGACACTAACATGGATTACCACACATACTCCTCTTAACCCTCTGCTGTTACTTAGCTGGGACTGCAACTGCCTTGTTCTAATGCTACATATTTAGTTGTATCCAGGGAATCACCTGCAGTAGCTTCCCTTCCTCATCCTGCACTGTTATCGCTACTGTTTCCAGAACTATCCTTCACTTCCATCCAGTTTCTCATTTCATTTTACAATCTGGGTGACCTCCCATTTTCTGCACTCTGCACACTTTTTTAGGTCACTCAAAAAATGATGCAGTGTCTAAATTGCACCAAGTCCCATTTGCCAGTCACACCTGCGACTGATTTACAGTATCTGTTGATATTTAAACATTAATTCCTTATCTTCAATTCCTTCAGTGATCTCACTGCGCTCAATCTCTATAATGCAATCCAAGAGGGTGATACGGTGGCTCAGTGGTTAGCACTGCTGCCTCACAGCACCAGGGTCCCAGGTTCGATTCCAGCCTCCAGTGACTGTCTATGTGGAGTTTGCACGTTCTCCCTGTTTCTACATGGGTTTCCTCTGGGTGCTCTGGTTTCCTTCCACAGTCCAAAGATGTGCAGAGCAGGTGAATTGGCCATGCTAAATTGCCCATTGTGATAGAGGGAAATGGGACTGGGTGGGTCACTCTCCGGAGGGTCTGTGTGGACTTGTTGGGCCGAAGGGCCTGTTTCCGCACTGTAGGGAATCTAATCTAAGTTTTAAAACCCTGCAACCTTCTTAGATGTGTGCTTTTTAATTCTGGTCTCTTGAGCATCTGTAGTTATGTTTAATCAGTTTATTTAACTATTTGCATTATCATAGGTATCTTCGATTAAGCCAGAAGAAGCTAAAATCCAGCAAGAAGGCTTAACTGCAATTTTATCCAGTGTTCAGGAACTACAAGGAAAACAAGAAAATCTTGATTCAAGATTGACTTCCTTGAAATGGTACTGCAATAATCTTTTTTTTTGTATCTGCATTCCTGACAAAAAAAGCAGCTTGTTGTATCTAGGCAATCAAAATTAGGAGATAATTTGTTTTTGTTACTAGGCTTGGATTGTTTGGGTCACCTGGCTACAGCAAATACAAGAATTAAATGGGAATTGGGGCTCCTTACAAATGTGAACATTTCTCTAGATGCCTTTGCTGACTCATGGACTCCATGTAAATGTTTTCATAATTGTCTGATAAATAAAATTGCTTCAACATATCCATTTCACTAGTAGAGCTCTTTCTGGATTTGCAACGAGGAGATGCATCTTCAGGGTTTGCTTCATAATCTTGCAGTTGACAATCTCATCTCCACAATAGAATCCATTTGTTGTTACCAGTTTCCCAATCAGTAAGTTACATTGCCTCATGATTCCAAACGACTCAGTGAATTAAATAAATAGTTAAGAGGGTATCTGGTATGATCCGTAGCCTTGAGGTAGTCATTCTCAGCCAGGCTGACAGCATACCATTCAAAATAGTGTGTTTGGATAAAACTCTCCATCCTTGCATTTAAAAGATTCTGGTAGGATTTATGCATCTGAGCAATGGTAAACAGTTGACTATCCACTATGGTAAAACGAACTGCCAACACACATTGTCAATATTTGCAGAAGGATCATTGTTTGGATGATATACTGAAGGATGACTCGTGCTTAAAGGGTATTATGCCTTTCAGACGTAAAATAATAATTCATTGTGAGGCTGGCTAATGAAATCTGAAGTTATAAAGTTGTGATATGGAAGCTTCAAATGGATAACAAAATAAATAATATAAAATATATAAAATGCCCAACAGTAGCTTGGAGAATCTGGAAGCATTTTCAGCATTTGAGTTTGGTGAAAATTCATAGATTTGTACAGAAGTGCTGGTATCCATGTGTATTGTCTCCCTGCTATCTTCTATATTGCTTGCCCACAGCCCCATCTCACCAACACCAACCAGTGGGCTGCAGCAAGTAGTGCCACTCTGTGCATATTTGATTTTCAGTCTGCAACTATTAAAGTGACATCAATAATACAGTACAATTTTATTTTTATTTTTGTGTACCAACAGGGAAAATGAAACACTTTGGAGAGAGATTGCAGACCTTAGACAAAAACATGCACAGCAGCAGCAAGTAATTCGACAGGTAAGGCTTTTCTTTGTTTACTCAACTTTCACATGCAATTTGGACATTTAGCAGCACAAAAACATCCTTGGCAAATATTGATTTTTGTGCAGCCAGCTAAACTCTTCTACTTTACCTATAATTACCTGTCAAACAAAGCTTACTTGCATGGCATCTTTAACATGATTTTTAAAAAATCAATGATTCTGGAAGCTCATTGAGAATTGCTAACTGGGAGCTAGGTTCAAATTCTAACATCGCGGATGGTAGAAATAAGAGTCTAATGATGACCATGGATCCGATGTCAATTGTTGGGTCGGGGTGAGGGTGACAAAACATCTGGCTCGATAGTGCTCTTTAGGAAAGGATATTGACCTGGCATTCATGAAACTCCAGACCCAAAGCAAGTTGTTTACTCTCAACTGCTCTCTGGGTGTTTAGGGGTGGGCAATAAATACTACCCTAGACAGCGACACCCTCATTCTATGACAAAATTACTCTGGTATAGTGCAATCTGAAAGGTTCATTGATTAGAAGGTTGAGTTCTTGACCCAAAAATGATTTTACTGCTGTGTGCTAGAAAATGAAGCAGGGTTTACCCATGGTGTTTTATTACTCACTTACATTCGTTACCACTATTGAGGTCTGTCTTACTGCCAACCTGTGATCTCCAATTCCGTTTTTCTGATATTATTTCCTGAATGGGTTATGATAGCTCCTGTTTAAACTTTAGTTCCCTAATCTGTGAGTGATTACGTTTCCCTCCTTGGTTGTTATCTCAGTATATATCTGGATGGATTCAATCTCAGTGCCATTCTTGATCCTGAACTGAAAATTCAACATCTCTTCTCCCATCATAAGTTCCACCTGGTTCTACTTACCTTTGCCAATTCCATCTTCGCTTCAGCTTTTATATTTCCTGACTCATCTATTCCAATGCCTGCTCGACTGATACTCTAACTTCAAGTCAAAAGGTGTGGCACTGGAAAAGCACAGCAGATCAGGCAGCATCTGAGAAGCAGGAGAGTCGACATTTTGGCCTAAGCCCATCATCGGGAATGTCCTATTTGAAGGGCTTATGCCCGAAATGTCATCTCTCCTGTTCCTCAGATGCTGCCTGACCTGCTGCGCTCCAGCATCACACTTTTAAACTCTGACTCTCCAGCATCTGCAGTTCTCACTTTCTCCTGATATTCCAGCTTGCAATAACTTGAGCTGATCCAAAGCACTATTGTCCATACCCATGTGTTCAATTTACATTTGCTCCCAGTCCATCCTGTGTGTCATCACTCAAACCTAATATGGCTAATGTCCTCCAGCTTTTTAATCCTCCTATCTGTATTCCTTCACTCTGCAAATGCCCCATTCCTGTGACCTACCATTTATATCTTTTGCCTTCCTGATTCTTTAAGACCTTTTTAAAAAAAAAACTATTTGATTAAGCTTTAGTCATGCTTGTCTTTGATTTGGTGTCAATTTTCATCTAATTGTTGTTTAACAGCTTGGCATACTTTAAATGTAGTATATTAAAAATAAGTGCACACAAGCATAAAGAAGTTTAAAAAAAGTGTTAATAATTTAAAAAAATTATGAATATTATAATTGATGTGATTTGACTGCATGCAGATAGTCTGTAACCAGTGAAGGTACTTTTCCATAGACTGATCTTGCAGAATGTCTTACTGTAGCAGTGATTGTTGGTTTGCAGGGCAATGAGATGCCAACAGAATGGATTCAATTCCATCAACGGTTTGAGGTTACCATGAAGGACTTTCCTTCTCAACCTCTCCCCTTGTCTGAGGTCTGGTGGCCCTCAGGTTAAATCACCACCAGTCGCTTCTCTCTAATAAGAGAGCAGCCCCTATGGTCTGGTTAGACTATGGCAACACACAACATGGAGGTGTAGCCGTGCAGTTGGCCAGGATTTCAGGAAAATGTAGTATTTAATCTGGATACCAGGTTTCCTGGAATTTGTGACTAAAGACAGACTTAGCTGAGTCTGCTGTTATGTTGAGACAGAGTCTTGTAGACAGTGAGGTTAATAGTTGACAAAAGCTTTTCCTAGCCTAAGCAAGACAGACCAGAATTTAAAATTAAACTGTTTCCAGAAACCAGAAGTTTTGGTCATTTAATGGAGCTTCCTGGATCACTTTTGTTTATTGGATACTTTCTATGCTTCTGGTCTTGCCTGCTGTTTGTTGACATGAGAAAAATTCATTTCTTTAACACTACTTGAGGCATAATGAATTTAAATAACCCCCTCCTCATTCATGCAGTGCTAACTGAGGACTGGTATTGTCTATTGGTCTCTTTCTGTTTGGATTGCAAGATGTGTAAAGATGTAGCTTTCAGGAGAATGTAAACTCGGTCCTGGTCATTGCTGATGAGAACTTTCTGGAAATTGTCAACTGACATACTTTAATTAACAGCAGCCATGTTTTAGTCCAGCAAAGCTCATATTAAAATCTTAAAACTAAAAGCTTTAAAATCAATTTATGACCTCTCATGCCTTTTAAATATGACAAATAAGTACTGAAAACATAATTGATTTTGGTAATTTTTAAAGTTTTATTTTCACTATAGTCCATTTCTTGATTTTATCTGTTATGATTTTTTATTGGAACATGTTAATTTAGTTTTATTCTTCATGTGGGTTTTTGCTTATAAATAGTTATGCTTCATATTTTTCAGATTATTAAATTTATTGTTAGTTTGGTCCAGAATAACCAAATCGTTACCTTGAAGCGGAAAAGGTATGCATTTTTTAAAAAATGTTTAATATTTTTAGGATCTTAGTTTTGCTCATTGCTTTACTTATTTCAAGTTTCCTTATATGTACTAATTTAATTTGTAAGTATAATTTTAGCTGAAAATAAATTGTAAACTATACTTTCCTTGGAATATGAGCTTTTAATTTTTCTGGTTTATTAAGAATTTGCTTCATCAGTCATGTATCTGAGTTGGTGAATGATGGATTTATTTTTGTCTCAAATGTACCCCAAGTCTTCAGTACATTATTTGGTACATTATGACATTGTTCTTGGTTTGTGAATTTCCTCAAGTACCCTGTACAGTGTACGAATACATGCTCACAGCTACTTAAAAGTTATAACTTAAATATTGTAAGCACTCTAATAACTGCATTGTGAAACCTTATCAGTCACATTACATTTCTTTAACTTTCCAGCTGTTAGATTTGATCTGCCTTCTAATACTAAAATGAATTGATTTGCAGTTTTGCAAATGGAGTAAATGTTTGTTAGACTCATAATCATAATCATGGGGCAAAAAAAAAAATAGTGGGTGTCATCCATAGACTCCCAAACTGCAGTGGTCATGTTGGGAATGGCATTGAACAGGAAGTTAGAGATACATGTATTAAGGGAATATTGGTGATTATGGGTGATTTTAATCTACACTTGGTTTGGGCAATTGAAATTAGCCTAAGTGCCAGAGAGGAGAAATTCCTGGACTGTTTAAAGGATGTTATTCTTGACCAGTATGTGGAGGAACCGACGAAAGAGCAGGTTAGGTATTGTGTAATGAGAAGGAAATCATTGCCAATCAGGTTGTGTGAGACCCCTTGGGGATGTGCAACCATAACATGATAGCATTTTTTTTTATCAAGGTGGAGAGTGAGATGGTTGATGCAGAGATGAGGGTATTGAATCTTAATAAAGGAAACTATGAATATATGAGGTGTGTGTTGGCCTTGATAGATTGGGGAGAGTTATTTAAAGGGTTGACATTGGATAGGTAATAGGAACACTCAAGGAGCACATGGGGGAACTGCGACTGTTTATTCCTGTCTGGCTCAAAAGCAAAATGGGTAAGAGGGCCAATCTGTGGCATGCAAAGGAAAGTAGAGATTGACTGAGAAGAATAGGTCTGAGGATTGGGACCAAGGGATTGATTAAGAAGGTGAGAATACAGTATGAAAGTAAGCTCGCAAGGAACATAAAGACTGACACTAAAAGTTTCTAAAGGTATGTGAAAAGAAAGAGATTGCTGAAGATAAATGTAGGTCCCCTACAGACAGAACTAGGAGAATGTATAGTAGGCGAAAACAGGTTGAGCAAAAGAGGATACAAATCAGATACCAGAAGTGTTGGAGAATGCAAGATTTAGTGAGAGGGATGAACTGGGGGAGATCAATATTAGTGGAGAAATAGAGCTTGGAAAATTTAGGGCTTTAAAGATGGATAAATCCCCAGGACCTGATAATCTACATCCCAGAATACTTAAGGAAGTGGCTCGAGAAATAGCGGTTGCTTTGCTGGTCATTAGATTAGACTTAGTGTGGAAACAGGCCCTTCGGCCCAACAAGTCCACACCGACCCGCCGAAGCGAAACCCACCCATACCCTTACATTTACCCCTTACCTAACACTGTGGGCAATTTAGCGTGACCAATTCACCTGACCCGCACATCTTTGGACTGTGGGAGGAAACCGGAGCACCCGGAGGAAACCCACGCAGACACGGGGAGAACGTGCAAACTCCACACAGTCAATCGCCTGAGTCGGGAACTGAACCCGGGTCTCAGGCGCTGTGAGGCAGAAGTGCTAACCACTGTGCCACCGTGCCGCCCATCTTCCAGGATTCTATCGACTTTGGTTCAGTCCCTGCAGATTGGAGGGTAATTACTGTTAATCAAGTATTCTAAAAGAGAGATAGAGAGAAACCAGGGAATTATTGACCAGTAAGCCTAACATTGGTAGTGAGGGAAACTCTCAAATCCATTATCAAGGACATAATGGGGGAGCGGGGAGCATTAAGAAAGTAGTGGCAGGATCAGATAGAGTCAGCATGGATTTGTGAAGGGGAAATCATGTTTGATATCTGTTGGAATTCTACGAAGATGTAACTAGTGGAGTTTATAAGGGGGAGCCAATCAATGTGGTATATTTAGTTTTTCAGAAAGTATTTGACACAGTCCCGCATGAGAGATTATTGTGCAAGATTAAAGTGCCTGGGATTGGGGCAACTGTATTGAGATGGATAGAAAACTGGTTGAGAGGAAACAAAGACTAGGAATTAATGGATCCTTTTCAAATTGGTAGGCAGTAACTAGTGGGGTGCCACAGGCATTGGTGCTGGGACCCCAGCTATCACTGTATGCATTAATGGTTTGGATGAGGGAACAAAATGTAACATCTCAAAGTTTGTAGATGATACCAAGTTGTGTGGGAGTGTGACAAGTATGCAGAGGTCCTTCAGCATGACCTGGTCAAGCTGGATGAGTGGGAAAATCAATGGCAGATGCAGTATAACTGGATAAATGTGAAGTCATTCACTTTGGAAGCAAAAACAAATCTGGCAGATTACTACCTGAATAGCTGTAAATTGGGAGGGGGTATGTGCAGTGGGACCTGGTTGTCATTCACACCATTCGCTGAAGGTAAGCATGTAGGTGCGGCAGGCGATAAAGAAGACAAATGATATGTTGGCCTTCATTGTGAGAGTTTTCAAGTACAGAAGTAGAGATGGTCTGTGGCAGTTACACAGGGCCTTAGTGAGGCCACGCCTAGAATATTGTCTGCAGTTTTGGTCTTTTTGGAGGAAGGATGCTCTTGCTCTCGAGGAAGTACAACAAAGGTTTACCAGGCTGATTTCTGGGATATTGGGACTGATGTATGAGGAGAGATTGACTAGGTTAGGATTGTTTACCCTGGTGCTCAGACAAGTGAGGGGGATCTCCTAGAGACTTAAAATTCTAGCCGGACTAGACAGGATGGATGCAAGGATGGGGTGCATCCAGTCTTGAGTATTCGGCGTTGACCATTTAGAATGGAAATAGGAGACATTTCTTCATCCAAAGAGTGGTGAGCCTTTAGAATTTGTTACCACAGAAAATGGTTGATGCCAAGATACTGAATGTATTCAAGAGGCGGTTGGATGTAACACTTGGGGGCAAATGGGATCAAAGGTTATTGGGAGAAAGCAGGATTATGATATTAAGTTGGACAATCATCTGTCATCATGATGAATGGCAGAGCAGGTTTAAAGAGGCGAGTGGCCTCCTCCTGCTCCTATCTTCTATATTTCTATTTTTTAATTGTTTGACTTTAACTTCGGTCATTAATATTGAAGTTTGCTAATATAAAATATATGTGTAAACAATGTTGAATTACTTTAGTAAACAAATGTGAGAGAAAGTTATTGAAACTGGTTTCCAGCTTCATCTTTAAATACTTTGTAAGCTTTGAATTTGAAAAAGCTGGTACTGATTCTAATTAGAACATATTATAAATTTTAGCATGTTTTTTAGAAATTTCATCAACTGTTGGTTGCTATTAATAAACTGTTTTGCAAAATAATAGCCATTGTTTAAAATCCTAGAACTAGAAGTAAACAGACCTTACAGTGCACAATTGTCTACCATCAGTTGTTTTAACCTGAAATACTATGTACCAATTTCAATTTGTCAACTTTGGGACTGATTTTTCTGAACTTCTCTATAGTGATATTCGTAGGGTTATCTTTGGTCGCTGTTGCACTGCAGACTTTGACTTCAGGCTGAAAATTCTAATGCAATAAATGGCCAGCAGATCCTGGATTGACACGGTGGCTCAGTGGTTAGCACTGTTGCCTCACAGCATCAGTAACTCAGGCTTGATTTCTGCCTCTGGCGACTGTGTGGAGTTTACACATTCGTGACATGTCTGCATGGGTTTCCTCCCACATTTCAAAAATGATCATGCTAAATTGCCTGCAGTGTAAGATGCATTAGTCAGAGAGAAATGGGTCTGGGTGGGTTACTCTTCGAGGGTTGGTGTGGACTTGTTGGACCAAAGGGCTTGTTTCCACACTGTAGGGATTCTAATCTAATCTGATCCTTGTCTTGTTAGTAGCATTGTTTTGGATTCCATGGAACCATCTAAGATTTTTCATTTTTGAATATTTGCATGGATATTGTTACAAAAAAGATTGGGGAATATGTGGTATAAAATAATGAGGGTTGCGAGCAGATTCTGTAGCTTCCAGGCAATCAAATCAATTATTTGGGCACTTAAGATGTTATGTACTAAAATATTATTGTTGTGCAAAATGTTAAATTATTTATGAAATTAATTAATGAAGGAATTCTGTTATGCAGTACTTATAGAGTCATAGAGATGTACAGCACGGAAACAGACCCTTTGGTCCAACACCATTCCAACCGGATATCCCAACCCACTCTAGTCCCACCTGCCAGCACCTGGTCCATATCCCTCCAAAACCTTCCTATTCATATACACATCCGGGTGCCTTTTAAATGTTGCTGTTGTACTAGCCAACACTTCCTCTGGCAGCTCATTCCATACACATACCACCCTCTGAGTGAAAATGTCCCTTAGGTCTCTTTTATATCTTTTCCCTCTCACCCTAAACCTATGGCCTCTCGTTCTGAATTCCCCCACTCCATATATCCTATCCTTGATTTTGTAAACCTCTAGGAGAAAGTGAGGACTGCAGATGCTGGAGATCAGAGCTTAAAAATGTGTTGCTGGAAAAGCGCAACAGGTCAGGCAGCATCAAAGGAGCAGGAGAATCGACGTTTTGGTGAAGAAGGGCTTATGCCCAAAACGTCAATTCTCCTGCTCTTTTGATGCTGCCTGACCTGCTGCGCTTTTCCAGTAACACATTTTTAAGCTTTGTAAACCTCGACAACCTCAGCCTCTGACACTCCAGGGAAAACAGTCCTAGCCTATTCAACCTCTTTGTATAGTTCAAGTCCTCCAACCCTGGCAATGCTTTTAAATCTTTTCTGAACCCTTTCAAGTTTCACAATGTCTTTCCGATAGGAAGGAGACCAGAATTGCACACAATATTCCAAACATGGCCTAGCTAATGTCCTGTACAGCCGCAACATGACCTCCCAACTCCTGTACTTGAGAATAGGATGATTCCAAGTTACCACTTAAGTGCCTCAAATATATTCACATTGACAAAATAGTTGAATAAAATCATATTCTATTAATAAAACATAACATATTCACTGGGTAATAGTCAATGTAGACCACTGCAATCTTTTTCTTTGCGGTTGTGAATAATAATAAACTAATCAGGATGCATAAATTATTTAACCCAGTTAGCTGATTTTGACAGTAAGAGATACAATTGTAGTTTAGTTGTATATACTGTCTTGATTCATCTTGAGTTGTATTGATACTTAACTTATTTTTATTTTTGTTCCTAGACCAATCATGATTAATACTACTGGACCTTCTAAGCCAAAATATTTTCATCATATAGTAAAAGAGCCAGATGACTCAACCCATGTAATTAAAAACCACCTTGTACTTTTGTATTCTTTTATTAGAAAGTTGAAGTGAGCTTGAAAATAATTTAATAATACATATCCTTTTTTCTGGTAGGTATCTGTACATGGACCAAATGGTGTGAAGCAGTGTGTCAGAACAGTAGATGACATTGTTATTTGTGACATCACGGACACACAAAACGGAAAAAATGAAGAATCTACATTTACTGTTAATGAGTACGAGTTCAATTCCTATCCTTGGTTTGATTTTGCTTGTGCACTTCATTTACCAAGTTATAGCATTCAGTTACAGTAAAGAAAAGATATAAATTGAAAATGTCATGGTACTGCAACCTTACTCATGAATATTGCCCTTCCGAAAAGAACAGCTGCTATTGGTATACCCTTGCTTAACTAGTACATTGGGGTTCTTGTTTTGACCAACTATCTTTTTATGTTTACTTCCGAGCTCTGTTGAATATAATTTTTATTTTGGGCTTCTGTACAACAGACCTAATTATCATCTAGCTTTATTTTTAACAATAATTTGCCTAAGTTACATGATTACCAATGGTTGCTCGATAGCTCTTTATCTACATTATAAAGCTGAGAGTTCATGCCTTCAGCAGACATTCTCTTTAAAATGTTGTGGATCAATATCTGTTCCAAGATCCCTGCAGTCTGATAATTCTGTGCTACTACATTGAAAGTTCCTTTCTGCAGAGGTGTAATTAACCTGGAGCTACATCTGTCTATTCAAGTGGATATAAAAGAATCATATAGCTCTACAAGCTACGTCAGGAGCATACTAATAAAAAATTAAGCAAGTTCTCAGCAAGGTTGCTAAGTGGTTAGCACTGTTGTCTCAGTGTCAGGGACCCAGGTTCGATTCCACCCTCTAGTGACTGTGGAGTTTGCACATTCTTCCTGTCTTTGTGTGGCTTTCCTCCAAATGTTCTGGTTTCCTCTCTCAGTCTAAAGATGTGCAGGTTAGGTCGAATGGCTATGCTAAGTTGCCCATAGCGTCCAGGTAAGCTGTGAAGAATGTAGGGATAAGGTGGGGAGGTGGGCCTGATGGGATGCTCTTTGGCGGGTCGGTGGGGACTTGATTGGCTGAATGACATGCTTCTACACTGTAGGGTTTCTCAGATTCAACGAATTATTTGTGATTCCAGCAGAGGAGTTGAAATTTTAATTAGTTCAAGATCTACAAAGTAAGAAATTGAAAAGAATGTGTGTCCTTGGAAAGGAATTGGCCTGTGTCCTGATAGAGTTACTTGTTCTTAGAATTGTAGCAAAGTTTAACAGGCATTTACTGATTCTGATACAAAGCTGCTGTTTTTCTTTAATATGAGTGCTTGGGTTATTTCTGGTGTGTGTTTAAAAGTCTCTAAATCTTTGTTAGAAGGCAATAGAGTGGGTTCTTGTTTATCTTCATTTTTGTTCATGAAACTTAGTTTATTGTTAAAATAAAGACTGCAACATTGCTGACTTATGTTTTGGTAAATGTTCACTGTTTTTTAAAAAAAACTCATTTATGAATTGAACCAAGTTCCTGCAGAGGATTTAAGATGTCTGGTTCTGACACCAACTGGACATTACCCAATAACAATTGGGACCACTAGATCATAATACTTGAACAAACTTTATGGTTAACTAAAAGAATCACTTTCAGGCTGATTCATGTGTTATTCAGATTAGCTTTTTTTTTGGAAATTTGAGTTTGATATGTTGTGGGCATTGTTTGACTGTGTGAAAAGCTACAAACTAAAATTAAAGTTAACAAAGAAAAGTAATAATATTAAAGAAGTGTTCCCTGTACCATCTGTAAATTCACATTCTTTGTTCTTTTAGTGAACTGTCCAAAGTCGCAGAACAGGACAATTCTTTATGCGAAGAGACTACTAAATGTCAGGAACAACTTTCCTCATCAGAGATAATGGATGTGTGTAGTACTGATCATGTTATGAACACTATGATAACTGACAATGTTGAAACAACAAACACTGAATCATCAATCAGTTCTGAAGATCCTATTTCTATGATGGACTCCATTTTGAATGAGAATGCAGTTATTTCGCAGAACATAAACCTTCTTGGCAAGTGAGTAAATTTGAGGAATATTGTGATGGTATATTTTGATGTGTTACAAGCTCCCCAATATCTTGCATTTTATTTCCTTTATCCAATGTAATTGAAATTAAATTATGTCATCATGTGATGTAGATCTTTGTGATGACTGTAGTTTCCTGCTCAACTATACTAATTCATTCATAATACAGTGTTTTGAGATGACCTACATTTGTATGGAAATGTATGTTCTTTCTGTGCAATATATTAGCAGCCAGAACCACTATAGCTCAGACTCTGGATCTATACCAAACGTTTTATTAACCGTGTGCCAGTTGATCAAATATTCCAGTTGATGAAGGGGCTCACATAACCAATCCAAAAACACACACTAAGTAATAGAAATTTAATGCAAGGGGTACATGCATCACTATTATACTTTAATTTACAGCATAAATCACTTAAATAATATTGTAACTTTGCCTTAAATAAAACTTACTGGCAGAGAGTCTCACTGGCACCCTAAATTGATTACTGTAACATCACAGAGGTCATGATAATGCAATAAGCTTCAGGTAATTGAGGTATATATTTTTTGCCAGTTTAGCAAGAGAGCTGGTAGAAACAAAGTTTGCTGTAGTTTGAAAGTATGTTAATGTTAAGATCAATGTTGATTTCAAAATTAATTTGTATGTATTTTACTTAATAAAAACTTCAGCATATTACATGAATTTGAGCTTATTGGTAGATCATAATGCTTAATGAGTATATGTATGCATTATCTACATAATTTACTGTTAAGCCATTTTAGTCACAATTCACATCAAATCAATGAATCAGTTCTTGCTTCAAAGCTTGATTTTCAATCAGTGGAAGATTTATGCTTATTAAATTTTGATCTTGCAGGATAGAACTTATGGATTATTTGGACAGTATCGACTGTAGTTTAGAAGATTTTCAGGCAACATTATCAGGAAAACAGTTCAATATTGACCCGGATGTTCTGTCAGATGTAAGTACCCATCATATAGTTGATTAGATTTTATCTCAAAGTTGAATTCTAAACTGTTCTTTCATCTTCCTCAGTAAAGGTTGCTCTATAAGCTAAAACTATGCAATCTTGGATTTGTTACAGATCTGAAGGGGGCTTTTCGGCCCAACTTGTTCATTTGGACAGCCATCATGGATAATTCACTTAATACCATTCTCCAGTTCTTCTCCCTGTAACCCTGCAGATTCTTCCTTTTCAGATAACAGTCTAATTCCCTTTTGAATCAAGTTCAAAACATTTATCTTTCTTTTGGCCCATTATTCAGAAGCACTGTCACTTAGCTCCTATACAAACATTAAACAAATGCACTTCACTTAGAAACACTTCATGAGGAAGAATGGTATTTTGCCATATCTTACAGAGTTGTGGAGTAGTAATCTTGTTTCATAAAGTCTTTACTATACTGATAACCAATTTTACATCTCGCTAATTTGCTAACTTCATACATTATGATGCTTTCTGGTTGGTTGTTGGGTCTCACTCAAAACTTAATAGGTAAATTTTCAATCTGTTCTTGGTTAAACACTCTTCAGTACTAGATGGACAGGGATTCGTAGTGTTCAGCATTTTTTGATCCTAATTGATATCACTAGGCAAGTCTACTTTGACAGAATTTTTAAAATATAATGAGATGGTATCACACTGAAATGAAAGCAAACAGTGCTGCAGATTGGTTTTAATAATAAGCAGAAGCTTATTAGACAAAAATGAAGGTAAAATAGAAAAAGGCAAACTCTTTACATTTAATCAACTCTCATATGAACAATAAACTGAAAGTAGGCCATTCTGCCCTTCAGGAATGTTCCTCATTCAATACCATCATGGCTGATCTGATTTTAGCCTGATCTCTGCTTTCTTTCATACCCTGATATTATTTCAGCACCTTAGTAATCAAGAATTTATCTACCTCTGCCTAAAAATTGTTTCAAGAATCTGCATCCAATACCTTTTTGAACAAGGGTATTCTAAAGGCTCAACCTTCAGAGAGAATTGTTTTACTCATATCTGTCTTAAATAGTTGAGCCCTTTTTTTAAACTTCCTCCTAGTTCTAGATGAGAAAATATTCTTTCCACATCCACCCAGTCAAACCCTTTTTAGAACCTTATGTTTCACTTAAGTGGCCCTTGGTTATTTAAAACTTCAGAGATTGTAGGCTTCGTCCATTTAACCTTTCCTGATGAGACAGTCTGCTTATTCCAGGTGCCACTGCATTAAACCTCGGAATTACGTCCAAAGCATTGACAGCATTCCAGACATTGTCTCATCAATGCCCTGTATAACTGAAACATAGCTTCCCTGCTCTTGCATTTAATTCTCCTTACATTAAAAGGTAACATTCTGTTAGCTTTCCTGATTACTTGCTGTACATGCATTCTAACCCTATACAATTCATGTTCTAGCTCAGCCAGATCTTTGCATCTCCGAACTTAGCAACCCATCAACATATATAATGTTGTGTTTTTATTCTTTTAGCCCAAAATTTAAGGATAAGCATGGAAAGTTTTACAGTTTCCCACCTTATACTCCGTTTGCCAAATCTTTGCAAACTCACGTAACATATTTATAGACTCTGGCAACTCATATTCCTACCTATCTTTGTATCATCATCAAATGTGTTGCTATGCCTTTGGTCTGTCCATCATTTGGATAGCATTGTAAAGAGTTCGGTCTCTAGCATTAACACTCCTGGAACATCACTCATGACACACCTTTCAAGGCATTCTACCAATGTAAAAAGACCCATTTATTCTGATGTTTTGCTTCTTGTTAGTAAACCAGTCTTCTAACCAAGCCACAACATTGAACTTTTATTTTGTGCAATAACGTTTGTGGTACCTTATCAAATGTCTTCTGAAAATCTAAGAATAATGCATCCACATGTTCCCCTTTAACCACAACACAAACTACTACTTCAAAGATTAGTTAAACATGATAAACTTATACGCCAAACTATGTTGGATCTACTTGATCAGCTTGAACTTATCCAAGTGTCTTGTTATAATGTTTCTAATAATAGCTTCTACTATTTTCCGTGTGACAGATGTAACTTGACAGATTTCAAAACACATTGTATCTTGCCATCTCATGTTCCAGCATCATCACTTTATAGTATTCAAACACTAGGTAGAGTTCCCTTCTCTGTCACATCTATAGATTTGACTTAACTGTTTCTTTCAATTCCCTCTCTTGAAAGTTTGATAGCCTCTTTGAGGACTAAACTTAGACTTTTTCGGCTTTATATAATTCCTTCACTGTTCTGCCCAAAGACTTCAAGCTGAAATATTCAAACTAAAACTCCTGACACTGAGGTAATCTGTTTTATGCATTTGACTTCGACCAAGTCCTCTGCAAACTGAAAACAAAAGGTCTCCAAGTGATTGGTGTTATCCAGAGCAAAAAAAAATTCTAGATGAAAACAAATCAATGTTGTAAATATTTACTCTGCGCATTGATAAAATTCTCGCTTTGCAAACAAATTGTCATTACCATTCCAGGAACATAATCTCTCATGCTGGTTTTCTAAAGAAAAAAGGTTCCAAAAATAATGACATTATTGATTAAATCCCTTCATTCACACAGACCTAACCACTCGTGCCATCACTGTTTCCTTTAATTTTCTTATAGACTGTGCATACCCCTGAGGTCCTGGTGTGGCAATGGCTTCTGGAACCAGACGTCGATGTTGAGCATGGAACATTGGAGTACACCATGTATCTTAGAGGAAATTGCACACAACTAGATCAAAATCGAACCTCTCATACACCACACATATGCACCTTGAAGCACAATTTCATGTAAAAGTTAACATTAACTGGTAGAATATTTTGATGTACTAGACACTATCTCGTTCACCATAAGGGCCGAGGCTTGATTGTGTTAAGTAGGACATCGTAGAATTAACTTCATTCTAAATGAATGATTGATTTACTGAGTTGCATGAGATTGGGCTTTTCTTTTAACCTCATGAGACATCATATTAGGGCAGAGGTTCTGTACACAGGAGTGGACGATGTCTTAACTAGTACAACTTTCCATGGACCTAACTAATTCTGATGAGTTCAAGATTAAAAAATGTTCAACTTGTCTCTTTTTTAGCAATGTTTAAAATAGTTGATTTGTGAAAAGGTACTGAAAACGGGAATGAACTAGTTATACTTAAGTATATCTCTTGCTGAAAACATTGTTTTATGAAAGATAAAATTCCTCATGACACATTGTACTTCTGTGTATAGATATAAAGAGAGGGAATTAAGCTACATAAAATGTTTGGTCATTATGGGGTGAAAATATAATTTGCAAAAATTCAGCATTGTTGATCTAAAACAAATCATTCAGGAGATAATTCAAGTACATTGAAGCAACAAAGCATCTCAATTGCTACAAATATATAATAAACCCTCTAGTGTTTTATTAACATTTATAAAGCTAGTTGTAACTTTGTACATGACAATAAAATTCTACAAACAGGGTTGCAAAGGAAATATCTTAGAATGTGATGTTTATTCCTGAATCAGCCTTCCAATTTATGCATCAGATGTCTGTTTATAGAATATTTTCTTGATTTCTCTTACCTTGCTACAAACCATCTGTAAACATTATTTATTTTTGGCTTTGTGATCATATGATGACCTTGTGCTGAGCACTGAATATCATCTGTATGTCCTATGTATTAAAGTTAAGCTAGAAATTGAACATAAAAATAAGGATGCTATGACCCAGTCATATAGAGCATTGGTGAGACAACATCTCATCCGAGGTGTTGTTTTAGTCTCCTTAATTAAGGAAGAATCTAAGTGTGTCAGAAGCCATTCGGAGAAAATTTACTAAATTGATACATGGAATGAAAGGGCGTCTTATATGGATAGGTTAAAGTCTGAGCTTGTTACACTGGGGTTTAGATAATTCTCCCCATGTCTGCAGGGGTTTCCACTAGGTGTTGTCATTTCCTTCCACAGTCCAGAGATGTGTAGGGTTCAACTGACTGACCATGCTAAATTGCCCACAGCATACAGGAATGTGCAGACTAGATTGATCAGCTGTGGGAAATGCAGGATTACAGGGATAAGGTAGGAAGTTAGGTTGCTCACTGGAGGCTCGTTGTGGAATCTGTGTGCTGGATGGCTTGCTTCCATATTATAGTGGGAAAAAATTGAGGTGACTCTATTGAAGTGTAAAAGATCCAAATGGGCTTGACAAGAGGAGTGTGGAAAGAACATTTCCACTCGAGACTGAGTCTGGAACATGAAGCCACCCTTTAAAATTAGGGATTGCCCTTTCATGACAGTGAGGAGGCAGAATGTTTTCAGACTTTTACGACTTTGGAATTCTCTCCACTTCAAAGCAGTAGAAGAAGGGTGATTCAGTATTTTGAAGACAGGTGTACAGTGTCTTGTTACACCAGGTAATCAGAAGTAATTTGAGATATATGATCATATGGAATTCAAAGCACAAACTGATCTGTCTTGTTCTTATCGAATGGTGAAACAGACTGGATGGATCGATGGTTTACTTCTTTGAATTCGTATATTTGCATGAGGTCTAGAGGGACATTGCTTCTAATTGTGTAAGGATCATATTAAGAATTTTAAAAGCACTTTAAGTCCTCTCTACTGAATGGAAGATAATCAGAAGGATGATAAACATAGATAAGCTGTGATTCTAAACCAAGTAAGATATGTATAGTTCATGAAACCAAATTAGTTTTAATATTATGTTCATATGCATATTTCTTTTCCTCATGCTAGGTATCGAGTGCTAAAGAAAATCGTAATGGAGTGGAATCCAAAGTGGATGAAAATAAATCTTCTGATACTGGTTAGTGCTTATAGGCTTTGCTCTTTTCTGTTCATTTGGAAATTGGCAAATTAAATCCATTGTTCGCTGAGGGGCAGTAAGCAGAGGGTGATGCTTAAAGGGTTTTCCAACTGGGGAAGTCTGTGCCCAATGGGATCCTACAGGAGTCAGTGTTAGGGGCCTTGTTGTTTTTGGTTGATATAAACTCATTTATATCAAAAGGTTTATATCTGAACTTTTAGTTCCATCTTGTCATGGGTCTGTTTCCATGCTGTACATCTCTATATCAACACTTTACCATGGTGTCTCCTTGGTGATTTTGATCAACTGACTCCTGCAAGAACTTTAAAGAGCATTATACAATCATCAACTATTTTGAAAAGGTGTACTTTTTGTTCTGATGTAGTTTTGGTTCCTGATGAAGGGCTCCAGCCCAAAACATTGATTTTCCTGCTCCTCAGATGCTGCCTGACCTGCTGTGCTTTTCCAGCAAAACACTCAGCTCTGATCACCAGTATTTGCAGACCTCGCTGTCTCCCTGTACTTTTTGTCAGTTCAATTGTGTTTTGAGCTAGCCTTGAGACAAATTGTAGATCAGTGGTGTTGGAAGAACACAGCAGTTCAGGCAGCATCCAAAGTGCAGCGAAATTGACGTTTCGGGCAAAGAGACAAATTGGCCTACATTGAATAAGGTTACGGAGGTAAATGTGTGGCTCAAAGATTACTATGGGAGAAGTAGGTTTCAATTCGTAGACCACTTTCATGCCTCCTAGGTAAGAAAGAGTTGTTCAGTTGGGATGGAACATCTGAGCCATGCCAGGGCCAGTGTCCTACTGAATCATATTACTAGAGCTGTAGATAGGACTTTAAACTAATAAAGGATAATATCAGTGAAGTGATGAGTAGTGACATAATGAGAGGGACCCTGATGTGGAAGAAGATATCGGTTGGAGTCACCTATTAGTCCCCGAAGAGATGTTTCACTCTAGGATATGTAAGAAATTGACAGCTTATGCACTTTGGAAGGAAGAATCAAAAGACATAATTTAAATGAAGACACCAAAAAAAACATCACCAAGGGATATGGGTGTTATGCATAAAGCAGGAAGCAAGTGATTAAGACAACATGATGTTTAGAACTTTTAATTCTAGGTGTCGGAGTTTTAAAAATCTTAAACTAGAAGAGGAATCTTGAGGTGCTAATGTCCCTACCTCCAAGTGGGGTGTTTGACTGAGTAGATTTGTCTTCATTGCGTTTGGAATCTAGTGTTGCCTGCTGATCCATCTGATTCAAAAATATCTTAAACCAGTCAGTTCAGAGATGTTACCACATACCTCAGGAGCAAGGACCATAGGGGCTTGAATGCAGACATCCTGAGCCAGAGGTCCAGATACTACCATTGCACGACAAGAGGCCTGGAAGGCTAACATTATGGTACATAGTTATTTTCTAATCAACCAGCTGAGAGATGTTATTGAATGCATCTGGAGCAGATGGGACTTGAACCCGGAGTTCCTGGCTTAGAGGTAGAGATTAGCACAGCACCTCAAGAGTCCTGTTCTAGCTTAAGATATTTTTAATCAGCCTGACCAAACATGTTACAGCACACCTCTGGGCACTACAAGAGGGCCCTCTCATCTAAATAAGTCAGTTGTGTAGTAAGTAGCTACAGCTTTGTTTCATGCTATGCCAGGAACTAAAGGCCAGACTGGTTACACAGCAGATTGGTTTTTCTACAAGATGTTGGTTAATCAGATGGATATTTATGACAAATCGGTCTTTGTATTACAGATACTACATTTATTTAATTATTTGAATGTAAGGTACTGCCATGCACTTCATTTCAAATCCATGTCCATACTGATAAAGGAAAAGGCTGATTAGACTGGGTGTGTTTTTTCTGTTGCGTTGGAGGCTGAGGGGTGACTTTTATAGAGGTTTGTAAAATCATGAGGGACATGGATAGGGTTAATACATAAGATAGTTTCCCTGGGTTGGGGGAATCTCTAACTAGAGGGCAGAGGTTTAGGGTGGGGAAATTTAAAAGGGACCTAATGGGCACCCTTTTCACAGAGGATGGTTTATGTATGGAATGACCTCCCAGAGGAAGTGGAGGAGGCTGATACAATTACCATGTTTAAATGGCATTGGGATGGGTTTTATGAATAGGAACAGTTTAAGAGGGATATGGGCCAAGTGCTGGCAAATGGGATTAGATTGATTTAGAATATCTGGTTAGGATAGGTGAGTTGGACTGAAGGGTCTGTTTCCATGCTGTACATCTGACTCTAAATAGTGCTTGTGCACAGAAAACAAACTATACACCACAGCTTATTTTGATGGATCATTGGTTATATTACACTAATAATCAAGACAGTTGGGTTAACGTTTAGTGTTACTGGTCTAGTCCCTTCTAAAAGTTTTTGCTCTGGACTTCTATTCCCACCACTAATGCTTTTATATAAAAGTTACCGTGTGCTTAGTTTTCCATCCTTCATCACTTTAATTAAAAAACTCCATTTTGTTTGTGGTTTACTTGCAGGAAAGCAACTGATGCAATACAATATGTATCCTGTACTAACTTTCTTGGATGGAAATGCCTCCTGTTTGTTGGAAAAGGAACACACTACATCAGGCCTTAAGTGTACATGTGAAGACAATCACCTACAGAAAAATGAAAATGCAGAAAAAGTAGAATGGGAAAATAAGAAAAAAACCAGTCAACTTTTTAAATTAGAACCTTTAACAGAAGAAGAAGCGAGAGAGGAAACACTGTTTTACCTTTGTGAATTGACTCCCACAAATAGTCTAGATGGTGAAAATTCTTTACTGGATAGTTAGCCAATAAGTTAACTATTCTTTATCCAGCATTGAGCTAAAGACTAACTTAACTTGAAACATTTAATTTATACTGTAAGTTTGGTTTGTGTAGTTAGTGTCCTGTATTGTGTTTCATGTAAATATGTTGTAATCAATTTTTGCTAATATATAAGACTGTGTTCCTTAAACTCCCATCAAATGCAGCTTTACGTAAGTTTAATTTTTTTTTCTATTGCTGTGATATTACATGGTATTGTTTTGTTGCTGATGGCAGCAATATATGAAATATCTTGCAATTTTGTATTTTGCAAATATCACTTGCCCCAAACCCAGCTTGGGATAATTGAATGCACCATCCTACATTCCATGACCATTAAAAAAAACTACTATCCGATTTTAGATTAAGCTTGGGTGTTGTTGAGTGATGTGTTATTGGTGATATAATCAGATTTACTTGCAAACATTTTTAAAAGTGTGTTATATATAATATAACATCTCACCTATGAAATATACTTTGCAATTCTTTGAAGCTGGTGGTCTGTGATGCAAGGAGTCTAAAGATGAATGCATTTATTTTATTACCAGAATACTACATGAAAGACGTTTTTGCTTCATTAGGCAAATGTCCCTCAATTTTATGATATACATTGTAGAATTAGTTAATTTGATCCAACCTTGGCTTACTCCTGTGACAAGTGATTGGTATAGTGCACTATTGGGAAATGTGGTATCAGTAAGAAATATACATTTGCTTTGTCTGAAGAAAACTTTAATCATGTAAATAAGAAAACAACATCTTTAAAAGGAAAATGGATTAATAAAATTTTGTGGCATATTGCTTTCAGAGCTAGGCATATGATACCATCCATCAGTAATACTAATTTTTTTAAAATTCAAGTAAGCGGGAAAAGTGTTTCCAATCATTTTACCAATAAATGGTGGATTAGGCCTCATAAGTAGTACCTGTACATCGACGTTGTGATTAACAGTAAGGATGGCTCAGTTACCATTATGCATGCAAAAATTGTACTTTGAAGTACAAAGACAATTGGGCAATACACGACATCCAGTTCCTATACTTGGAGATCCCATTATCCTTCACCAATCATTATTAGTTGGAAATTTATACTTAAGCTAACCAGCCTAGGTCAAATGATTGGTGTAGACACAGGAATTCAAATTCATTCAATACAGTTTATAATCACACACAAGCAAGAACAATTCTGTTTATAATGACATCCACAACAAACTTCACATAGTAGCTGTGTCAACTTAGCTTAAAAGCAAGGTTAGTCAAATGTCAGCAATACTAATCTTTACTCACATTTAAGTTTTGTGCACCACAATTCCTACACAAGACAAATGTAATCTATACAGATGCTGACAAAGCCTTTTCCTAGACACCAGTAAGCAGAGCTGAAAACAAAGATCATTCACATGTTTCAAGATGTTTTTTGTAAAGCAAATAAATAAGTTGCCTTTTCCACTTCTAAAGAAATGCGCACATAATATTTTGGAGATTGTCACACTTTCTAATATTTCTACAAGTCAAATATTTTACTTTAGTAAACAGCGTTTAATGTGCAATTCAAAGAAAAGTTAAACATTTAGTCCAATTATGCAATAAAGTGGAGGGGAAATAAATACCATGTGGTAGCACACACTAGTTGTTTAACACTGCAGTTAGATTTTAGTTGCATAATCCCAGGCATATCAACAGAAAGCAGTTCTTAAATTTATCCTTCAATCAAAATCACGAGTTGTCAGCACAAGTGGAGCAACCAGGGTCCATCCGTACAGCAGGATGCAGATCCAGCTAGAAGAAATCTTCACCCAAACTGATGGCCATTTACTTGTCATTATTTCATATGAGGAATCAGGGCTGAGAATGAAAAGAAAACAAAACTCGTTGCCTGCATATTAATTTTCTAAACAATGGCATACTTTAAAATTATGTATCCTTCCTCTTATCATGCCACTTACTTACCCTATCACTTCAATGGGTTTGGAAACAATTGCAAACCCTCTCCACTACTTTTATTTTCTAACTTATCCTCCCCAGGATTCCCAGACTCTTGCCTCAGAACAGATGATGTTAAAAATTCCAAGCAGAACTTTCCAAGTACTAATCTTTAGAAGACCACAGGATATGCTGTACTATCTGATATGAGCCTCCAGTGGCTAAGGTTTCCCCACCAATAGCACAAAAGCAATGATTTTCATGTAAACCCAAATGGTGAGCATTTTTGTGCTGACTACATGATTAGCATGACTGCTAAGTTAAATTCTCACCCCAATTTCATAAATGCTAACAAACCAAGTTGATGGCACAAGGAGTGGCTTGTATTTCCACAGGATCAGGGTGGACTGACAGAAAATGTTGAGTAATAGTGATAGAATACCCGATCATAAAGCTAACATATTAATGTTTCTATGGCCACAGACATGACACCAGGGTAGTACATTGCTTCCCTGATGCCAGGAACAAGGATGTAACTGATTGGCATTCTCCTTTGCCATTCAGTATGTCCTACAGCCAAAGATAGTCAGGCTGGCACTAGAATATCCAAGGGTGTTCAGTCTTTAGTTCAGGAAAAAAGGGCGGTGGCATGATGTTGCTAGTGAGAAAGGATATTGAGTCAGAAAATCTAGATGAGGATTCAGAAGAAATGGAGCAAAGCAGCAGCAAAAGAAGACCGTAGTAGGAATTATTCATAAACCTCCAAATCAGTAGTGTAAGGCAAAGGTTGGCATTAAACAGGAAATCAGAGATACATGCAAAAATGCTGCTCAAGTCAGATTTATTCTGCCAAATTATATTAGCACTAATGCTGTGCAAATGAATAAATTCTAACTTATATTTTTAATTTAAGATTAGTATGCTGAGGAATCAACTAGGGTTTTGTATAATGAAATAATCTTATAAATAATCTTCTTGTGAGAAGTCCTTTTAATAAAAAACATGACCATAAGAGCAGAGAATTTTTTACTGGGATCAAATTACAGACCAGTTAACCCAACAAAGAATATCAAATAGAACAGAATAGTACAGGAACAGGTCCTTCGGCCCACCATTTCTGTATCAACTATCATGCCATTCTAAACTAATCCCACCGGCCTGCACATGGTCCATACCATCTTATTTCCTGCCTGTTCACAAGTCTGTCTAAATGCCTTTTAAATGTGATCATATCTACAACATTCTCTGGCAATGGGTTCTAGGTATATACCACTGTAAAAAAGACTTTCCTCACACATCTCCCTTAAACTTTTCCTCTTTTACCTTAAACCTATGCCCTCTTGTGTTTCTTATACTACTACCCCAAACTTGCCTCATTAACTAGATACCATGCCCCAACGGTGCCTCTCTAATCTGTTGAGAGCCCAAATCTCTATCTCACAATATGTGGAACAGCTCAACACCTCTGCAATATCTGGGAATGCCTAGTCTTTGCACCACACTTAGGACTGTTGTGCACCCAGTAAAATGAAAGCAATTCCCTGATGCCCAGCACATCGAGTCATTTGGCCCAGACGTGGCAGGTAAGGGTGAGTCAGCACCTGCTTTACGAACTTTGACCTAAAGGTCCTGGTGGATGAGACTGTGCAGAGAGAGGACATGGTCAGTCCTAAGGTGGGAAGATAGATGGCCACAACACTAGATCAAACTGCCAGTTTGATCCAAGGTTGCCATCCAGGTCAGTGTGGACTCAACTATCCGGAGAAGCTCAGTAGCATTAGATGGATGTGTTCACTGATGATTGTATAACGTTCAGCACCACTTACAACTGCTCAGATACTGAAGCAGTCTACATTCAAATGCAACTAGATCTGGACAATATTCAGGCTTAGACTTACAGATGGCTAGTAATATTCATGCCACAGAAATGCCAGGCAATGACCATCTCCAACAAGAGATTATCTAATCACCATCCCTGACACCCAACAGTGCCAACTGCAATGGATCTCCACCACCAACACCAATGAAGCCACCAAAACCAAAAACTATATGCTCCACATAAACACACAGTAACTACAAGAGCAGATCAGAGACAAAGAATACCATGGCGAACAACCTCCCTCGTGACTCCCAAAAGCACGCCCATTATCTAAAAGAACAAGTCAGGAATTTGGTGGAATATTCCGCATTTACCTGGATGAGTGAAGCACCAACAAACACTCAAGCAGCTTGACACCATCCAAGACAAAGCAGCCCACTTGATTGGCACTGCATCCATAAGCATCAGCAGCATATTCCATCCCCAAGATGCACTCCAGAAATCCATCAAAGATCCCCAGACAGCATCCTCCAAACCCACAACCACTTCCATACAGAAGGACAAGAACAGCAGACACATGGGAAATGGGATAACTGAATAGCTTAAAAAGTGAATTGTTTAGCAAAAAGGAAACTGTATTTGGCGTAGACGATGGTGATTTGTGGGGTACCATAGGATCAGCATTTATATCTATATTTGCATACAAATATAAATAATTTTGATGAAGGAATCAAATAAAATATTTTCAAATATTAGGCACAAAATTAGGTAAAATTGGGAGTGGTGTGAGGGAATTAAAGAGGTGTCAAGGCAATTTTGACAAGTTGAGCAAGTTGGAAAATGCAGGTGCAGTGAATCATAGATATCCCACTAGGGGTAGGAGCAAGGATATCCCACTGCAGCTGTAGTGACTTAGTGTGAGCATATCTGCTTGCAGTTTTGGTCTCCTCACTAAAGAAAAGACATATTTGTTACAGAGTGTGCAGCAAAGGTTCACCAGACAGTTTTCTGCTTGGCAGGTTTGTTGTATAAGGAAACAGTGGATCGACTAGGCCTGCATTCACTGGAGCTTCAAAAGAATGAGAGGAGATTACATTAACGTACAAAATTCTGACATGGCTGGAAAGAGTGGAGGCAGGGATGATCTTTCATCTGGCCAGGGGTGTTCGGAACAAGAGGTCTCAGTCTCTGGCTATTGGATAGGCTATTTTGGACTGAGGTGAAGAGCAGTTTCTTCTCCCAAAGGGTGGTGAACCTATGGAATTCACTATCGTACAAGGCTGTGGAGGCCAAATTACAGAGTATGTTTAAAAAAGCAATAGATAGATTTCTAGAGATTAAAAACAAAGCAGCACTGGGAGAGAGAGAAATAGTATTGGGTTGAGATACAGGTTCAGTCATGGTCATGTTGAATGGCAGAAAGGGCTTGATACATAAATTAGAATCAATCTAATAATTCCTTCTTCAATATTGCTTAGTTCCACGATGGACAGCAAATATTAGGGAAATGACACATTCCTCTCGCAACAAAACATACAAATGCAATAATTATACTTCACTAAAGATACAATGCCTGCAATTTTGAATTTCTTGGTGTCAAAAATTTTACGACATAGGTAGGAAGAGGGGTGAGGATGTTAGGCAGGCTTTCAGGGAGCTAGGTTGGAAGCTCAGAGTTAGAACAAACAGAGTTGTTGTCTCTGGTTTGTTACCCGTGCCACGTGATAGAGAGTCGAGGAATAGGGAGAGAGAACAGTTAAATGCGTGGCTACAGGGATGGTGCAGGAGGGAGGGATCCCAGTTTCTGGATAACTGGGGAAGGTGGGACCTCTATAAACAGGATTGTCTACATCTGAACCTGAGGGGCACCAGTGCCCTTGGGGGGAGGTTTGCTAGTGCTCTTTGGGGGGGGTTTAAACTAACTCTGCAGGGGCATGGCAACCTAGACTGTAGCTTTAAGGTGCAGGACCTGGAGTGTAGGGAGGTAAGGAACATGGCATCAATCTCGAAGGAGGGTGCCTGTAAACAGGAAAGTGGCTTGAAGTGTGCATACTTCAATGCGAGAAGTATACGAAATAAGGTAGGTGAACTTGCAGCATGGGTTGGTACTTGGGATTTCGATGTTATGGCTATTACGGAGACCCGGGTAGAACAGGGACAGGATTGGCTGTTGCAGGTTCCAGGGTTTAAATGTTTTAGTAGGGTCAGAGGTGGGGGTAAAAGAGGGGGAGGTGTGGCATTGCTTGTCAAAGACAGTATTACAGCGGTGGAAAGGACGATGGATGAAGACTCGCCATCTGAGGTAGTTTGGGCTAGGGTTAGAAATAGAAAAGGTGAGGTCACCCTGTTAGGAGTTTTCTACAGGCCTCCTAATAGTCCTGGAGACGTAGAAGAAAGGATTGCGAGGATTATTCAGGTGAAATGTGAAAGCAATAGGGTGGTTGTTATGGGGGACTTTAACTTTCCAGACATTGACTGGGAAAGCTATAGCTCGAGTATGTTAGATGGGTCGATGTTTGTCCAATGTGTGCAGGAGGGTTTCCTGACACAATATGTAGACAGGCCAACAAGAGGTGAGGCCATACTGGATTTGGTTCTGGGTAACAAACCAGGCCAGGTGTTAGAATTGGAGGTAGGTGAGCACTTTGGGGACAGTGACCACAATTCGGTGACTTTTACTCTAGTGATGGAGAGGGATAAGTGTGCACTGCAGGGCAAGAGTTATAGCTGGGGGGCAGGGAAATTATGTTGCGGTGAGGCATGACTTAGGATGCGTGGCTTGGAAAAGTAAGCTTCAAGGGAAGGGCGCAATTGATATGTGGAGCTTGTTCAAGGAGCAACTACTGAGTGTCCTTGATAAGTATGTACCTGTCAGGCAGGGAGGAAAGGGTCGTGTGAGGGAGCCGTGTTTTAATAAGAAATTGGAATCCCTTGTTGAAAGGGAAGAGGGCGGCCTATGTAAAGATGAGGTGTGTAGGTTCAATTGGGGCGATTGAGAGTTATAAGGTAGCCAGGAAGGATCTAAAGAGAGAGCTAAGAGCAGCAAGGAGGGGACATGAAAAGTCCTTGGTTGGTAGGATTAGGGAAAACCTAAAGGCTTTATATTAGGTATGTCAGGAATAAAAGAATGACTAGGGTAGGAATAGGTCCAGTCAAGGATAGTAGTGGGAAGTTGCATGTGGAGGCTGAAGAGATTGGGGAGACAATGAATGAATACTTTTCATCAGTATTCACTCAGGAACAGGACATTGTTGCCGATGTGAATATTGAGTCACAATTAATTAGAATGGATGACTTTGAGGTATGTAGGGAAGAGGTGTTGGAAATTCTGGAAAGGGTGAAACTAGATAAGTCCCCTGGGCCTGATGGCATTTATCCTAGGATTCTCTGGGAAGCAAGGGAGGAGATTGCAGAGCCATTGGCCTTGATTTTTATGTCCTCGTTATCTACAGGAACAGTGTCAGAAGACTGGAGGATAGCAAATGTGGTTCCCTTGTTCAAGAAGGGGAGTAGGGATAACCCTAGTAGCTATAGGCCGGTGAGTCTCACTTCTGTTATGGCCAAAGTCTTAGAGAGAATTGTAAAGGATAGGATTTATGAACATCTGGATAGGAATAATGTGATCAAGGATAGTCAGCATGGTTTTGTGAAGGGCAGGTCGTGCCTCACAAACCTTATTGAATTCTTTGAGAAGGTGACTAAGGAGGTGGACGAGGGTAAAGAATGTAGATGTGAAGTTTATGGATTTTAGTAAGGCGTTTGATAAGGTTCCCCATGGTAGGCTACTGCAAAAAATACGGAGGTATGGCATTGAGGGTGAGTTGGAGGTTTGGATTAGGAATTGGCTGGCTGGAAGAAGACAGAGGGTAGTAGTTGATGGTAAAGGTTCATCTTGGAGTGCAGTTACTAGCGGTGTTCCACAAGGATCTGTTTTGGGACCATTGCTGTTTGTCATTTTTAAAAATGACCTGGAGGAGGGGCTAGAAGGTTGGGTGAGCAAGTTTGCGGATGATACGAAAGTCGGTGGAGTTGTTGACAGTGAGGAAGGATGTGGCAGGTTACAGCAGGATATAGATAAGCTGCAGAGCTGGGCAGAAAGGTGGCAAATGGAGTTCAATGTAGGTAAGTGTGAAGTGATTCACTTTGGTAAGAGTAACAAGAAGATGGGGTACTGGGCTAATGGTCGGATACTAGGTAGTGTGGATGAGCAGAGGGATCTTGGTGTCCATGTACACGGATCTCTGAAAGTTGCCACCCAGGTAAATAGTGCTGTGAAGAAGGCATATGGCGTACTGGCTTTTATTGGTAGAGGAATTGAGTTCCGGAGTCCTGAGGTCATGTTGCAGTTGTATAAGACTCTGGTGCAGCTGCATCTGGAGTATTGTGTGCAGTTTTGGTCGCCATACTATAGGAAGGATGTGGAGGCACTGGAACGGGTGCAGAGGAAGTTTACCAGGATGTTGCCTGGTATGGTAGGAAGATCGTATGAGGAAAGGCTGAGGCACTTGGGGCTGTTTTCATTGGAGAAAAGAAGGTTTAGGGGTGACTTGATAGAGGTGTACAAGATGATTAGGGGTTTAGATAGGGTTGACCATGAAAACCTTTTTCCACGTATGGAGTCAGCTATTATGAGGGGGCATAGCTTTAAATTAAGGGGTGGTAGGTATAGGACAGATGTTAGGGGTAGATTCTTTACTCAGCGAGTCGTGAGTTCATGGAATGCCCTGCCAGTAGCAGTGGTGGACTCTCCCTCTTTATGGGCATTTAAACGGGCATTGGATAGGCACATGGAGGATAGTGGGCTAGTGTAGGTTAGGTGGGCTTGGATCGGCGCAACATTGAGGGCCAAAGGGCCTGTACTGCGCTGTATTTTTCTATGTTCTATGACTATTTCTTTTTGACATTAAACATCAATGTCATGGCGATTGGTATAAGAGGTAACATGCATCTAAAAATGTTTCAAATATGTACCTGGCTCATGTTTTGTGAGAAAAGAAGCAACATATAGAGTACTAACAATTAGCTACTACTACTGACAGAGTAGTACTGCAGAATGGTAAAGATGTTTAACTTAAATTGCTTACATACCTATACCAGTTGGTCAGTGTCATCATGATATAGAGAGAAGCCAAAAACAGCATGAAGTGAAAGAAGGAATAACTGTAGGTGACACCATCTTTCTCATTGTCTTCTGCACGATGTGCATTGTTACCATCTTCCAAGGAACCATCGCTTCGACCAACTCCTTCATCTATCAGCGTAGATTCATCACTAGTTAGCGTCAGTTTGTTGACCTGGCTATTGTTCGAGGTGCGGATGCTGTGGGGAAGGAAAAAAAGAAATTAAATTCATACTACCAGATCACAGAGTTAACAGATAAGAACACTTTCATTATTAAGTAGTTACTGGATGGGCATATTACCCTTAATTTCTTCTGGTTTGTGATTATTTACAATCATAATGTAAGAGGCCCTTAAGTCCATCATGTTTGTACCGCCAAAACTATACTATCTACATTAGTCCAACTTTCCCGCATTAGGCCCATAACCTTGAATATTTCAAGTGCTCATCCAACTGCTTTTTAAAAGTTGAGGTTTCATGCCTCAACTATCCTGCTGTGCAGTGCACTTGAAATCCCAAAACACTCTGGTGAAAGTTATTCCTCAAAACCTCCTGCTTTTCACTTTAAGAGTATGGCCCCCTTGTTACTGATGCTTTGCTTAAAGGGAACAACTGCTTTATATTCACCCTATTCATGCCCCTATAATCAGGTCTCTCCTCAACTTTCTCTGTTCCAAAGAAAACAATCCGAGCTAATCCAGCTTCCTCTTCACAGCTGAAACGCTCCATTTTAGGCAACTTCTTGTTGAATCTCCTCTGCAACCCCTCCAGTGAAATCAGATCGTTCCTACAGAGATCAGAACTGCACACAGTAATCCAGCTCTGGCCTAACCAAAGTTATGTACATCTCCAGTATGAACCCCATGCTCTTATCTATGGCAAGACTGATAAAGACAAGCATCCCGTATGCCTTCTTAACTACCCTTCAGGGATCTGTGAACCAATACCCCAAGATCCATTTTGCCGAGCTTCCCAGTGTCTTGTCATTCACGGAGTGCTCCCTTGTCTTGTTACTTCTTCCAAAGTGCATCTCCTAAGATTTATCAGGGTTAACTTCCATCTGTCACAGATCTGCCCATTTGACTACTCCTTTTATACCTCCCTGTAACCCAATACAGTCTTCCTCACTGTTAACCACCCAAAAATTTATCATTGTTAATATTTCCCTAATTAAGTAAATTAAGCAAAGAAAAATCATAGTCAAGAGACTAATGGCAGCAATTCAAATATGAATCAGGAAGTGTCCTGCGGATTACCACCTACTCCATACTCTGTCTTCAGTTGGTAAGTCAGCATGCCTCCATGTTGAATAGTAGGTGGAAGAGACACAAAAGGTCTCAAGAGTGCAGAATATATTCTGAAAACAACCATCCTATCACTATTCTCAGCTTCCTATCTTGGAGCTGACAGTCTATTTTTCTGTCCCTATTTTAATTGTGGATTAATTATGCAAAGCCGTATGGATTTGTCAAAGACACATGGTAGTTAATTAGCTCAAGGGTCTTGATGAGATTCGACAGACCAACTTTGTATTCATGCAGCCATTGCTTTTTTTAAATCAAATTGTGACAAGCCTATTAGCTGGCACCTTATTAAACATCTTATGGAAGTTCATATAAAATCACACCAACTCATTAAACCATCAATCCCCCTTGTATGTATTCAACTCCTCTGCCATTTCCTTGCTCCCCATTATTTTTTCCCCACCCAGGGTTCATCCTCTAAGGGGCTTATGTTCACTTCTGCCTCTCTTTTTTTTTAAAAGACATTTTTACTAACTGCTTTTGTTACTTAACAGTTTGCCCTCAGAATATTTTCTCCTTATTACTTTTTTGATTATCCTCTATTGACTTTTAAACTTTCCCACTTCTCTAGCTTACCACAAATCTTGGCCACATTGTATGTTTCTTCCTTTCAATTTGCTACTGTCCCTAACTTAATGGTCACTTTATCCCTTTCCTAGATTCCTTCTTCCCCACTGGGTTATATCTGTGCTGTAAGGCATGAACTATTTTCTTAAATGTCCGATAATTGCTCATCAATCACCTATCCATTACAGCCAACTCTGCCCTCATTCCTTTATAAGTTTAGCACAGTTGTTTTGCACACTCAAACGGAATGCTAAATTTCATCACATTATATCATTTTTAATAATATGTTAACTAAAGATGTGCATAGTATCCAAATGTGTTTTGTTCAAGATTAGATACAGCTTAACTTCTCTAATTTTCTAGAAATAAACCCTAATGCTTGGTTTTTGCTTTTTTTAAACCAGCATTTTTAGTTGGTGTCACTATTTTTAGTGATTGTTACGTTTGTACTTCATCTCCTCTATCCCATTTAGATTCTTATTTTCTCAATAATAAATGCCACCATTAGTTTTCTTGCCAAAATGTAACATCTCCCGAATTTCAATTGCCAGTGATATGCTTGTTCTGCAAGTAATGAACACTTCTTGCAAATTCTTGAGATTGTCCTCTTTAATACTAACCATCTCATACTCAGCTCTCCCACTTTGGTTTGCTGTCAACTACAAATTTATAAAATTTGTTTTGCGTTCAAAGTTGAGAATGTCAATATAAATACTGGACAACTGTGGTCCTAGCATCGATCTTTGAGAGGTTATTTCTCAGCTTAAATAGATACCATTTTCCCATCATCCAACTAACCATTCATTCTGTTCCTTATTCCTTAGAGACACTTACACCATTATTCAATGATGTGGTAATTGATCACAATGTTTGGAAATGTAGATAAGTTCTCAACTACATTACTCTGGATTCTTCTATGTCTTCTATGGTGATCTCTTCAATAAGATTGGTAAAACAAAGTTTCTGGATTTTTAAAGAAAATGTTCTCCTTTATTGGGAATTCCATGTTTTTTTCTTACTCCAGATGTTAACCTTACTTGTGCTCAGTTCCCTGGACACGTTCTAGCCCCCTTTTAAATATTGGTATAACATCATGAGCCACCAGTTTGCTGGTACAACTTCTTTTCAAACAAACTATTAAACTAATATACAATATTGTCTCTGCTATCCTTGATATATGAAAACAATCCACATCAGGAATAAATCCACTGGATTTGATTAGTTTATTTAATATTTCCTCTGTTCTTACTCTAAATATTGCTGTAACATTGCTGATTTCATTTTCCAATATGATGGCTATATAATCTGTCTCCTTAGTAAATAGAGAAGCAATTTTTTTTTAATTTAAAAAAGTGCCATTATGTTATCACTGCCTATAATTTTATCCTGTCCATCCTCTATCAACAAAAACTTTAGCTCATCTATCTACTGAATAGAGTCATAGAGATGTACAGAGCCAATGGGCCGAGGAGTGGCAAATGGAATTAAATTTAGATAAATGTGAGATGCTGCACTTTGGAGAGGCAAATCAGGGCAGGATTTACACACTTATTGGTAAGGTCCTAGGGAGTGTTGCTGAACAAAGAGACCTTGGATTGCATGTTCATAGTTCTTTGAAAGTGGAGTCTCAGGTAGACAGGACAATGAAGGCGGCATTTAATATACTTTCCTTTATTGGTCAGAGCTTTGATTAAGCAAGTTGGAAGGTCATGGTGCAGCTGTACAAAACACTGATTAGATTAGATAAGATTTCCTACAGTGTGAAAACAGGCCCTTCGGCCCAACAAGTCCACACCAACTTTCCGCAGAGTAGCTTACCCAGACCCATTTCCCTCTGACTAATGCACCTAACACTATGGGGATTTAGCATGGCCAATTCACCTAACCTGCACATCTGTGGACTGTGGGAGGAAACCGGAGCACCCGGAGGAAGCTCGTGCAGACACAGGGGAATGTGCAAACAGACAGAATGCAACAGAATCCACAGACAGTCACCCAAGGCTGGAATCAAACTTGGGTCTTGGTGCTGCTAACCACTGAACCACCGTGCCGCCCATTGGTTACTCCACTTTTGGAATAGTGTGTACAATGCTGTTCTCCCTCCTACAAAAAGGTTGTTGTGAAATTTGAAAGGGTTCAAAAATGATTTACAAGGATATTGCCAGGGTTGGAGAGTTTGAGCTATACGGAGAGACTGAATAGGCTGGGGCTGTTTCCCCTGGAGTGTCGGAGGCTGAGGGATGACTATATAAAGGTTTATAAAATCATGAGGGGCATGGATGGGGTAAATAGACAAAAATCTTTTGCCAGGGTTGGCGGGTGAAGGAGTCCAGAACTAAACAGCATAGGTTTAGGGTGAGAGGGAAAGGATTTAAAAGGGACCTAAAGGCAACTGTTTCACACAAAGGGTGGTGCAAGTATAGAATGAGCTGCCAGAGGAAGTGATTGAGGTTGATACAATTACAACAATAAAAATACATCTCGATCAGTACATAAACAGCAAGAGTCGAAGGAAATGGGTCAAGTGCTTGCAAATGGGACTAGATTAATTTAGGATATCTGGTCGACATGGACGAATTGGACTGCATGTTATAAATTTCTTGATAACATAATTTCACATTTCCTCTCTGCCTTCTTATTTTCCTCTTGACGTCCCTGCTGGTGTTATGTAATCATCATTCTCTCCTTAGTAGTGCACACAGTGGTTACATCTAACTTTCCTTATCAGTGTCTTTTTTGGATAGGTATGCCTCATTACTGATATTTTAAGTGGAACACTTTTGATCACAGCTTTAAAATGTTTTCCATTGCTGTTTAATAATATTTTTTGTCCTTCATTTGTCATATTTTCACTTATTTTCCCTAATTCTAATCTCAGCCCTCCAGTAGTAGGTTTTTTCCTTACCTTTTTTTTCCTTGCCTAACTATTACCTTCCTCCTGTTCATATTTATGGCTTAGTTCAAAATATTATTTTAAAGCTTATATTATAGTGACTCTTGCCTCTATGTTCCCCACCTCACTTTTGTATTCTGTAATCTTTATGAAATCTAGTCGTCGATCCTCTAACGTCGTTGATCCTCTAACGTCGTTCTTCTTGCATACCTACATACTTAAAAGAAAGAGTCCTGTACATATTATAGAAACTCTTTCCGTTTACCTGTATGCTATGGCCAATCAATTTCACTAACAGAAATCTCTTTCCTCATTTCTCTAATTTGATTGTCTATTTCTTCTTCCACCTCTCTTACACTGTTAAAAGGAGATGTAGGTATCTCTTATTAGTGTGATTGATCATTTATCTTTCATTTCTACCTGTATTAATCCTATTTCTGTACTATATGGCAATGTCACTTTTCTCCACTGCCATGCTATATCTAACAATAACAGTGTTCTGAGATATACTCTGCCAACTTCAATTCCCACTCCTGATGTTTTGCAGCCATATTTTGGGAATTAACTCCAACATTGAAGAGGTGGCAGAGATAATGTTGTTGCCTTGTCTGTTAATTAGTCTGTTCGTGAACAATGTATCTCAACAAATGTTGGTGCACAGATAGGGAATGACCCAAATAAGAACTGACTAATTTATAGTGAAGATTTGAAATGTACAAATAGGAGCAGAAGCAGACAATTTGGCCTTTTGAGTTTGCTCCACCATTCAACAGGATCATAGCTGATTTATTTGTTTTGAATTCTGCATTCCAATCTATTCAGATAACATTCAACTCCTTACCCAACAAAAATCTGTCCATCGTAGTTTTAAGAAGTAATCAAAGACCCAATCTCTATTGCCTTCTGAGCTGGAGAGTTCCATAGCCGCACAACATTTCAAGAAAATCAAAATTCTCCTGAAAGGGTGTCTCCTAAACCTAAATAATGCCCTTTTAACCATTGACTGACCCACAAGAGAAACATCCTTTTCATGATCACCTTGTCGGGACCATTCAGGATCTTAAACACTCTCACTTTTCTAAAGTCCAGTGGAAACAAGGCCCACCTGTCCAACATATCCTCATAAAATAACCCAATCATGCCAGGTATCGATCCACTAGACCTCCTCTACAACTACCTCCAATTCATATACATCTTCATTAAATAAGGAAAGCAAAACTGCACTCAGTTCTCGACATGTGGTCTCACCAATGCCCTGTATAACCATAGCAAAACATGTAGATATGAAATTTAAAGGATTCATTAAACCTGCGAGACAAAACAAATTGGCATTTTTAAGAATGTTATGGATGTTTTAGACAGTTATAGATTATTTCAGCTGCTGTGGTGAAAATTGTTACAGCAAAAAAACCTGTTAGCAGAGTTTTCGGAGCTGATTGATGGGGATTGAAATCTTCTCAGTGAAATGTAAACTCTTAAGAAAGAAATATCTTTCCTCAATTTTGCAGTTACAGCGTATCAACCATGCAGGGGAATCCTCAGGAAGAGCCGTGTTTTTCGAAAATATCAGTCTGTTAATTGTTTGTACCTCTTCACTTATGATATAGCTATCCCTTGCAAACTATTACTGTTTTATTATGGACATTACATATAATATTGTAAAAACAAGATTTTTTTTATTGCTTCATAAGATTTGAGCATCACTGGCTCAGATAGCACCGATTGCCCGTATTCGCTCGAGAAGATCACGATGAGCTATTTATAAACTTCTGCAATCTGCACTGTATGTAGAATAAGTGTGCTGATAGGGAGGGCGTTCTAAGATTTTAATCCCAGTAGTTCTTCTCATTGACTAATGATCTTTTTACCCACCACCCTCCACCCCCCATTTTATAACTATCATTCCCTGGCCATGTTTGCTCTCCTTTTCTAGTTCATTCCTACTGAGCTGGTTTCATTTCTCAGATTCTTCCCCTCCCTTATCCACCCAATTTTACTAATTTAAAAACGTTGCCATCACCCTCCTTGGGCTTTTCAATAGGTCCCATTCCAGTTCAGGTGGATTCTCACTCTTCAGCTCCTTCTTGCACTAGTACTACAAGGAATGTCATAGGAAAAGGGTACTTGCTTTCTCTCACTAGCCCTGGCCTATCTTTGTCTAGATTAGAGTGGTGCTGGAAAAGCACAGCAGTTCAGGCAGCATCCGAGGAGCTGTAAAATCAACATTTCGGGCAAAAGCCCTTCATCAGGAATACAGGGCCTATCTTTGTGTCAATTTGCATGTAGTTTCAGTATCAATCCAGCAATAATTAGCTTTCAATGCCTGCTTTTTAACTTGGAGAAAGTAAGGTCTGCAGATACTGGAGATCAGAGCTGAAAAATGTGTTACTGGAAAAGCGCAGCCGGTCAGGCAGCATCCAAGGAGAAGAATCGACGTTTCTGGCATAAGCCCTTCTTCTTGACCCAACACCTAAACTGCCTCCCTATTCTCACCTAAGAGGGCCCTCCTACCCCACTCCAGGATGCCAGAGTTCAAGTCCACCTGCTTCAGAGATGTGTACTAACATCTCTGTGCAGGTTGATTACACAATAGCTATTCTTACCTAAGTCTTTTGTGCCAATATAGTCCAGGAAGTGGATCTTTCTGTCTCTTTCCAACTGTCTCTCAACTCTGGCATTGATTAAGGAAAAAATCAACTTTAGGGGCTTTTCCTAATGTCTCTACAAATACAAAACCCTCTACCATTACCACATTTCTATTTTGTTCTGATATTCCCTCCATTACCACTCTAGACAGCCTTCCACATCACAATGCTTTGGTATGCGTAGTGGCTGACCTCCCACAGTCTCTATTTCTGTCTTCATAGTTAGTGAGTTCTGCCCAAGCTGAAAAATGTCTGTCTCTCTTGATCAAGTGACTTATGTATGACATTCACTAGAAATTCAATCAGATTTTGGAACAATGCACGGTTATAAATTTAAATCTGTGATCCTCCGCAGAATGATTTGGTGAATGTTTATGAGTGAGATTAAGAAAATACTGTAGTTGATGAATAGGAATAGAAAAACACAGAGGAGCCAGACATTAAAATTTTTCCTAATCATTTCTGAACTAGACAGCACATTATAATTTATTTCAAAAACACTATTTTAGCAGGAATTAAAAAAAATCTGAAATTAGTCAAATTCACTCTAAACAAACATGTACTTGGATGCTTTGTAGACAAATTAAGAAGTGAAATAAAGAGCATATATTTAGAAATATTGTAAAAGAAAGAAAAAGGAGTTACTCATGTGAATATAGGATTATATTAATTTTAAAAAGTGAAAAAATTTTGATAAGAACACCACGAGAATGACTTGGACATAAAAAACACACCAACAGAAGCAAAGTATAAATGATAAGCCTCGACTCTGGGTTGGCAACGCAAATAAACCATCAGCATAGAGGGGAGAACATTACATAGTATACCTGAAGCATGAAGCTAATGACCATCACAAGACAGTTCACATTTTGAATAATTATAGCCTCCAATTATTTAAAGGGAAACACAAAGAATTGAGTATCCCCAGAAGAGCTATGGTTACGTCAATAAGAAGAAAGCCCTTTGCAAACTGAAATGGTTTTAAGCACATGTTCAAATTCTGATTGTATTTCTCCTAGCAACTAGTGTGATGATTTATAAAAGGTCCTGACAAGGATTGTGATGGAGAAGTGCATACTGAAGAGGCATCAGATGACCAGAATCAAGTCAGTGTGAAGTCCTTGTTCAAAAAAGGTGACAAAGCAGACATAGGTAACCATAAAACAATTCAACTTACTGGGGATCCAGGTTCAGCAGTAAAATGCAGGATTATCTACACAATAGCACACCAACAGAAGCGAAGTAAAAATTATAAGACTCAATTCCAGGGCGGCAAAGCAAAGAAACCATCAATATAGAGGGGAGAACATCACACAATGTAACTGAAGCCGGTCACTAGATTTGAAATGTTAACTTTACTTCCTCTCCAAAGATACTGCCAGACCTGCTGAATTTCTTCAGCAATTTCTGCTTTAGTTTCAGTTTTATATAACCGATAGGCTTGCTGCTGGCCTATTTTAGCAGCAGCTGAGAATCAACCTCCCATATGTTAAGTATGGCAAATTCTTATCCCTGAAAGGGTATTAGTAAACCAGAAGGCTTTTTTTAAACAATCCAGTAATTTCACAATTATTACATTTTGTAATTATAGTTATTTGTTCTTGATTTATGAGCTAATGGAATTTATATTACTTAGTTAGCATCATGGTTTCCAAGCATCAGTCTAGACCAGGAGATTATTCTTCCACTATGTTACCATCTCTTATACCACATAAAAGACTGGTTAACAAAACTGTAATTTGCAAAATAGGAGGGTCAAAGTGTCAAAGAGATCTAGAGCACAGAAAAAGACCCTTTAGCCCATCAAGTCGGCATTAGTCAAAAACAACTACCTAACTATTCTTAACACAAGTGCACATACAAACAGTTTTTCAGCCTGGATACAAAGCAGTCAGAATGATAGAAGAGACAGAAATGGATATTTTTTTAGGTTGGAAAGAGGTTTGTAGTGGAGTGCCGGGGGGGGGGTTGGTATTGGGACCTTTGCATTTCCTGATGTTTATTTATGATCTAGATATTGTATTTGCAGAGGATAATTTTACACGATGCAAAACTTGGAACAATGTAAACTGTGAGGATGACAGAGTAGAACTTCAAAACAGGACATAAATAATTTGGAATGGATGGATATGTAGCAAATACAGTTCAAGACATAAATACGAGGTGATCATATTTGTGATAAGTGCATAGACAGCCAACATAACATAAGGGGCACAATCCTAAAGGGAGTGCAGGAGTACAGGGAGCTGGATGTACATATGTACAGACCATTGGAGGTTGCAGGACAGATGAGGGGAGCAGTTAATAAAGCTACAAAAACCACAAAATACACCAGCAAGGAGGCGATATCAAACCTACATGACCATATGCTGTGCACAAGTCAGTGTGGCACACTATAGTAAGGTTGAGAGAGAGAGTGCAGAAAAGATTTGCAAGAATGGTTCCAGGGATAAGAAACTTCACTTATGACAAACTAGAGTGTTTGGGACTGCTCCCCTTGGATAGAAGGGGGCTAACATGGCATCTAAGCAATTTTCAAAATTATGATCGGACTGATTAGTGTCAGCAGGAGAAACTATTCTTGCTTGTAAAGAAAAAGAACAAAAGGGCACAGATTTAATAATTTGCAAAAGCAAGGGTGATACGAGAAAAATCTTTTTCTAAAAAGTGATTTTGGTCCTAAATGCATTGTGTGGAAACATGATGAAAGCAAGGGTCAAGGGTATTTTGTGATTGTTAACTGTGTAGAAAATAGAACTATAAGTAATGGAACTATATATTTACCCTGTATGCATGTATGCTTGTGGATAATCTGAGGTGATATGGAAGGTGAAGGTCGTCATCACTGAGATTAGCTTTCAATTCCAGATTTATTTATGAAATCCAAACTCCATCAGTTGTTGTGGTACCCCAAGAAACTGCCAAAACAGTGGGCGCAAGTTGTTTAAAAAAAAAGTGATCGCTCTTTCAGAGTGCCTACTCACATAACTCATTACAGGATTTGTGCTGCATAATTGAGTGTGCAGACGAGAGCCAAGGGGATGCCTAAATGGACATAGGGTAGCACAGGGGAGTATTAGCGACCATGGGGATAGGTAGGTTGGCACAGGGGGTGTGAAGCATCATGGAGGTGGATAGATAGGACTAGGCGGGCTTGGATAGGGCATGGGGAATGTATGATAGAGAGGGTGAATAGGCAGGAAGGATGTTTTACTTTCTCATCCTTACTTTGGTCTCCAACACTATGGTCGAAATTTCAGAGGCACCTCTCCTCTATCAGTCACTCACAGAATCCTGAGCTTTTCCCAGGTTATCCAGCACAATTCCCAATCTAACCCATAATCCCCAATTGGAGGGAAAAAAAAAGAGAAGGGAAGGACAAGCAGACATTTTTAAAAGTTGTGTTTGTGGAGTTGGGGTTTATTCTGTCTCTGTGCACGTGACACAGGAACAAAAATCAAGACCTAGGTTGAAAAGCATATGGCATGGCAGACCTCAAATATGGAGCGATTAAGTAGAAACACAAGGAAGGGATGCTAAACCTTTATTTGCTTGGGCCACAAGATTATCTAGTCAAGTTCTGGCCACCACACTTTAGGAACAACATGATTCTTTGGAAGCTGCAAAGGAGATTTACCAGAATGTTTCAAGGGATGAGGGAATTTAGCTACAAAATTAAGTTGGAGAAGCAAATGTTGTCCCCCTTAGACCAAAGGAGGTTGAGGAAATAAAACTGTTCCAAGATTATGACATGTTTGGGCAAGTTAGACAAAGGAAAGCCCTTCTTGTGAGCTAATAGTGTAAGATTAGGGAACACAGATGAATAGTTCTGTGCATGAAATAGAGGGATGTAAGAAACCCAATTTTTTAACACCGAATGCCAATAAACTGGAACTCCTTTGTCTAGAAGGGTCATGGGAACACTGACAATTAATTAATGATTTCAAAAGGAATGTGGATAGGCACTTAAGGGAAATAAACTTGTCGACTACAACGATTGACTGGAGAAATGTAGCTTACTAGATTGCTATGAAGTGTACTAGCAGTGAGTTGATGAGCTGAATGGTCTCCTCCTTTGTTGTAATGACTTTATGACACATGCAACATGGCTTTAAGACAGAAAGGTTCTTGCCTGATACCCTCCTTGAGGAAGTGACAACCTATATCAACCATGGTGTCATTTAAGCATCTAAATTACAAGCAAACTGAGACGACTCCTCCATTATTCATAACTTACAAGTTCAATCCATATGCAGTATGACTTTAGTTAGCATTTACTTTATATTAATCTTCCTACAAATTTATATTGCTGATTTGAAGTGACAGCTTTGGGAGAAAAGAAGACAACTAATAATAAAAGCATAGATCTGATGATTACTGACCTTGAATATAGAACACAAAGTAAAAATAGAACCAGTCCTACAATTCCTTGTGCATCCCACCACTGGATAACCTGACCAGGGACATGAGTCCCTGTGCTGTTGTACCCAATCATGCTCAGCAAACTGGGATTGCATTTTCGGTCTGTAAGAAATTAAACACGCATAAGTAAATGGCCTTTTGTCTGACTATTTCTCAAAATTACTGTCTATACTTCAAATGGCTAGCTACATAAAACACCGTTTTTGTAAGCAATGTAATTTAAAGATTAATTTAACTGATTTACATACAAGGTGAAGCATTCTCTTTATGCCGATGTTTCCAATCTGACCATGAAAAATAAATAGTTCAAAGTTTGTTCATTCAATTAAAGAGAGATAACAGAAGGCCTTGGACTCATACTGATCCAAACACTTTGAGGCACCCATTCCGTGCTGACAAAATAGCTATCGTATAAATTTCGAAAAGTCAATATCTCCAGTTTCTGGCAGTCTCAATAGCACTTTCTATTCAGTGACATGTACAAAACATATTCAATTCCAGACCACAGTAAATCATAGCCATCAGCCTGTTAATCGTAATGAATCACTTCAAAATTTTCACTCCCTTAATATAAATTAAAATTGCCACAAAGTTGTCTCATCAAATTAATATGCAGAATTAAATCAGCATTACATTTATAGAAGTAAATTTGATCTAGGCACTAGGTCAACAAGTTTTAATTTGTGATTAGTAGGAGTCTTCAACAACTGCCAAAATAAAATAATTAAGCTTAGTTGAACTGTCATAATGTTTTTTCAATTACAATCTTTTTCAGTATAGGCAGACTGAGGTGGAAATAGCTGCCATTTCCTATCCATTTTTAGCCTTAGCACAACAATGGCATGAACTGTGACAAGCATGACTACAGGATACCTAGAAACATCTAGACACAATTACTGAAAAAACATACTATCTGAAGGTATTAATAAATTTGCATTTTAAAAGACAAATTAAAACTTCTTCCTTTGACATGGCAAATACACAAGCAACCTGATTTAGCATTTTCTAATGCTTTAATTCTTTGTAAACCAAAATGTAAATCAATATTTGATAAGGAAATGCATTAATATAATTTTTAGTGCCTCCCTCCCAATTCCATAACAAGACCTAAAACAGAATGTTTTTAAAAAGGCAGCAATGTAACAGCATTCTGGAATACAAGTTTCATGATACACAATGAAACCTTTGTCCTTTGCTGCTGCAGTACTATTGGACTTCAAAAGCTCACTTTCATTCTCCCCTCTCTGGGTGAGAATTTATCATGGAGCATTATTCACATTCCCATGATATTATTAATGGAGGGTATGCTGTAGGAACTAAAATAACTAAAAATGAATAAAATACCTGGTTCATTAGTCATAGCAGACCACGTTAGATACATGGTATACAAGGTGATGATGGACGATTGTAACAAACCAGATCGAGGTTGAGACTCCTAAAAATATATCAACAATCTCTTCAATTTAATTTTATATATGCATATACACACACACATATACACACAGTTACAAATGGACACCTTATTTAACTTCAATATTCCTTCTATAAGCACACTCCATTCAGACAGAACACATACAGCCAGTGTCTGATTTTATATGTTAATCCGTTACTTTTCATTGCTTTGTCTTCCACTGTTTTTCCATACACAAATCATCTGCACTTGTCAAAACTTGACCAAGGTTCGCCTTGGGAGATTGGTCAGCAAGGTTAGATCTCATGGAATACAGGGAGAACTAGCCATTTGGATATAGAACTGGCTCAAAGGTAGAAGGCAGAGGGTGCTGGTGGAAGGTTGTTTTTCAGATTGGAGACCTGTGACCAGATTGGAGTGCCACTAGGATCGGTGCTGGGTCCACTGCTTTTTCTCATTTACATAAATGATTTGGAAGTGAACATAGGAGATGTAGTTAGTAAGTTGGAGGTCAATGGACAGCGAAGAAGGTAACCCCGGATTACAACATGATCTTGATCAGCTGGGCCAACGGGCTGAGAAGTGGCAGATGGAGTTTAATTTAGACAAATGCAAGGTGCTGCATTTTGGAAAAGCAAATCTCAGCAGGACTTATACACTTCAATGGTAAGGTCCTAGGATGCTGAACAAAGTGCAGGTTCATAGCTCCTTGAAAGTAGAGTCGCAGATAGATAGGATAGTGAAGATGGTGTTTGGTATGCTTTCCTTTATTGGTCAAGAGTATTGAGTAAATGAGTTAGGAGGTCATGTTGCAGTTGTACAAGACTTTGGTTAGGCCACTTTTGGAATATTGTGTGATTAATCTGGTCTCATTTTAATTGGAAAGATGTTGTGAAACTTGAAATGGGTTCAAAAAATGATTTATGAAGATGTTGCCAGGGTTGGAGGATTTGAGCTGTATGGACAGGTTGAACAGGCTAGGGCTGTTTTCCCTGGAATGTTGGAGGCTGAGGGGTGACCTTATAGAGGTTTATAAAATCATGAGGGGCATGGATAGGGTAAATAGACAAGGTATTCTCCCTGGGGTGGGAGAGTCAGATCGAGAGGGCATAGGTTTAGGGTGAGAGGGGAAAGCTATAAAAGAAACCTAAGGGCAACTTCTTCATGCAGAGGATGATGCCTGTGTGGAATGAGTTCGTGGAGGCTAGTATAATTGTAGCATTTAAAAGGCATCTGGATGGGTATATGAATAGCAAGGGTTTGGAGGGATATAGGCTGGGTGCTGGCAGGTGGAACTAGATTGGGTTGGGATACCTGGTTGGCGTGGATGAGTTGGACCGAAGGGTCTGTTTCCATGCTGTACATCTCAATGACCTATGTCTGACTAATCCAGTTGAATTTTGTGGAAAGTCACTGACAGGGTTTATAAGCAAATGTGTGCAGCTATTTTCTATTTCCATTACCAGAACATAATCGATAGGGAATTTGCACAAGATATTATCAAAAATGACAACCTTATTGTTGAATTAGTTTGGAGGTTAGAGAAAGTGTGGAGATAAAGGCACCATCCATTGATTGACATTGCCTGAATAGGAAAGGTGATGCTTCCCCCAGAATCTATAATAAGGCCTCAGCTACTCAGCATATAAATAACCTGGAGGGTTTTGTTGCATAGGTAGTAATGACCCTACCTTTGTCCAGGAGGCCTGAAGTCAAATCTCAACTACTCCCAGAGCCTATTTATAAATAATTTGTATGAAGGAACAGAATTTTTAAAAGAACTATCTGGCTTTAATTTAGGGGGCACATTAAGTTGTGCAGATACAAGTAGAGACGTACAGATTAAATAAGTGTGCAAAACCATAGAAGGTGATGTTCAATGTCGGAGAGAAATGAAGCTATTCACTTTGGATCTAAGAAAGCCATGTTAGAATACTTACTTCTGGTATCATGCCTTTGGAACACCATAAGCCTTGAAGGGGCTATAGTGGGGATTCACCAGACAAATAACAAAGGCTAAAAGGTGCATTGTATTCTCTCGAGTTAGAAAGTAATCAGAGTATTTAAAATTAAAAATCATGTAATAGTATGAAAAAAGTAGTTATTTCTTCTGGTGGTCAAATCCAGAACCAGCAACTCTAATCTAAAAATTAGTGTTAGGAAAGTTAGAAGTAAAATTTTATCCACAAACAAATAAGTATGGAAATCTGAAATCCCCTTCATTCTAAAATGTAGTGTATTCTGGGTCAGATCACTTTTTTTTTCTAAAGTTGTAGGTGTTGAGTATCAATCGATATGAACAAATTGCAGATAGATTCCGATGTGGACATGAATCTAATATAATAGTATTAAAAGGTGCAAAGGAGCTAAACTCTATAGTTTCCTTAAACATCTGAAAGCGGTTCCAATGAACAAGCTGAACCTATCCTGATTAAATACCTTCCTTGAACTCTATTTTTGACATGACTTTAATTTCTTTTTTATATGCAATAACCTATGTTAAAGCAGTAAATACAGTTAGAATCCAACCCCATAGGAAGACGTCTACTTTGGTAAAACAAAATTAAATTATGAGATGAATTTTTCAATAGAGCTCTAAAATCTACATTAATTAGTCAAAGTTTTTGGGTCATACCTGTATCTTTGGGAGGATGGACATGACAGATGAAGCTATGCACAGCAGCATATTTAAACTGATAAAGACCTTATTCTCAGTGCAGCCCTCAGGATGCGTGTAGTAACAATAGAATAGGACAATAGCAACCAGGGATAGCAGGTAGTTCATGCCTGTGGCGGACAACAATGCTGTACAAAAGATAACATCGGCTAATTAGTCTTTTGGATTATTTAATAGTAATTTTAGTAAACTATGCTTTTTTTTTAAAAAAAAAGCAAAAATCACTATTTGCACTAATTCTATTTGAGGATAGACATACTCTAAATCATGAAGCGAAGGATACAGCACAGAGGTTTGATGGTAAAAGTGATACAAAGTTGATGAAGTTCAACAGGACTCAAATGGAAAACAATGTTTTACCCCAATTAGTGAACAAATGCAGGAATTTCAGTATTCAACAATAACATTTAACTGTTTGTCACCCTAGCCTCACTTATTTAAAAATCACCACTCTCAGGAGTTACTGTTCTTCAGTTTTTTTTCCTCCTTACCTGCATACCAGCACCTCGAGTTGCCTTCTTCCATTTTTTCAACCCATGATTCATTCCAGGAGTGGGCAAAGTCAATGAGTAGGACCAGCTGGATTAAGATGAAACAAAATGCACCAGCCATTCCAACATAGAACCAGACTGTAAATAAACAAATAAGACAAGCTCAGAAATTGGTTTAACTTGCATTCTATTTAAAGTATGAAAAAATACTATATTTTGAGCACATATCTGTGGAATGAATATTAAAAATGTTTTTTAATAATAATTATAAAATCATGGCTCACTAAACATGAATTTTAAACTAAAAAAAATTAAAAGCCCTCAAATGTGGTATACCTTAAAATGTACTCAGTAAAACTGAGCATCTTTTCACAAGGTCTGTTAGTTTATTTGGATGTTGCATAGAAAAAAAAATCACAACATTGAAAGTTAATAGTTTTAATACAAAGGGAACTTTGAATAATTGCAGCACAGAAGGAAGCTATTTGGTGGTTGAGTTCATACTGACTCTCTCCAAGGGCGATTTAGCTTGTCCCATTCCTCCATCCTTTCCCCAAGGCCATAAGATAAAGTGGCAGAATCATGCCATTCAGCCCATGACGTCTACCCCATAATTCCATTGTGGCTGATACATTTCTCAACCCCATTCTGATCCATTCGTGACTTAAATACACTCAATAACTTGGCCTCCACAACCCTCTTTGGCAAGGTGTTGCACAGATTAAGTGCTATCTGGTTGACGAAGGTATCCTGTAGCCTTGCAGCCTCTCTCATCAGGTGCCTATCTAATTCCACTTTGGCTCAAATGTGGCTTTCAACCTTCACCACAGGCATTTGTTTGGCATGTAGGCATAGTTGACTGGTCAACATTTATCGCCTATCCCTAGTTGCCTTGAGGAAATGGTGGCAAATTGACTTCTTGAACCATTGTACCCCACCTGCCGTGGACTGACCCACAACTGCAAAGAAGGACCAAATCAGGATGGTGAGTGGTTTGGAGAGGAACTTGAAAATGGCAGCGTTCCCATGCATCTGCTGCCCATGTCCTCCATGGTCCTGGGGTTGGAAAGTGCTATCTGAGGACCTTTGTTTACACAGTGCATACCAGATCATAACCACTTACTGTGTTAAAATATTTTTTCTTTGTGGAACCTTTGGTCATTTGCCAAATGCTTTATACCTGTGCCCTCAGAGTCATGTGCCTTCCGCCAATGGGAAAAAATTCTCCCCATCTACTCTGCCTGATGCCCTCAGGACTTTGAGATCAGCTGTCAAATCTTCTCTGAAAACACCACCAGTTTTTCCAATCTATCCACATAACGAACGCCTTCATCACTATCAGTTTTCGTAAATTGTCTCTGCACTTTCTTCACGGCCTTCACATCGTGCCTAAAATGTGAAATCCTTACAACTGAGGGTGAATCTCTTTTCTTACATAAAGGTTCATTAAATCTTTCTTGCATAAAGCCGTGAAACTTAAATTCCTTTTTAGTGACTTTCGCAACTTACCCCACCATCTTGAGCAATTGTGCACATATCCCCTACCTGGTCGTTCTGACACTACAATTTAACTAGAATTGTTGCTTTCAATTTAAAATGCTTTCCTTCACTTTTCCTAATAAGATGCATCAGATCACACATCTCTGCATTAAAATTCATCTGCCATTTGTCCACCCATTTTGCTAGCATGTCTACAGCCAGTGAAATTCATCATTGTCCTCCTCATTTTGTACAATACTTCAAAATTTAGTCCATCTGAAAGAAAGATCTGAAATAAAGTGTATCCTATGCAGACAAGTCTTTAATATCGAATAACAATAACAGTCGTACTGGTACCAACCCTTAGGGGTCTGATTATTTTCACAGAAGCAGAAAAGATATCATCATTCACCATCACTCTGTTTCTGTCACTCAAATAAGTTCATATCCTTTTGTGCAACTTTGCTAGCAAGCCTATTATGTGGCACGTTGTCCAATACTATTTGGTAATCCAGATTGATGACATCACTACCCTCATCAATCCTGCGTATTACTTTGACAAGAAACTCAAACAAGCTGTTTAAACAAGATTTGCCTTTTAAACAAATTGTGCTAGCTATCCGGAGACAATTCATCAAAGAAAAATGTTTCATCCAATGCCTTTATGTTCAGTGTCAACATCGAGGTCTTCTGGGTCAGGTACAGCAAATCTGATCCTACTTTTAGTGAATATCAGTTCAGTAACTTAATAATAAAAGAAAAAAATCATATTCACTGCCTTTACTGACCTTGCATATATCCTTTTCTATGTTGCTACGTACTATGTGAAACAGCATGTGCCTTCAATATGAGTTCAAGTGAACATGAGTAGACCCAAAGATATTTATTATGATAGTGCTGCATTCGTGTAATATTGTAATGATCTCTAGACTTAGTTCATATGGATATACAAAAAAAAGGTAAAAAAATCTAAATCAAGATGCTTAGTCGAAGGATGCTTTAAAAATCTCACCAGTCATGAACTAGCAGCATTTTTGTTGCTTGTCTTGTACAAACCTGTTGTAAAGGGTCCTTCTGGAATGAAGAAAGCACCCACTGTTATAGCAACCATGGTGGCAAATTTAAAAAACCAAAATCTAAAAGAAAACAAAAAGCTGATTATGTCACCATCCAAAACAGTTAATGCCACAAGTATAGGACAATCATTTGTCCTGTCATTACTACAGCAGAAAGTGAACAGTAGGGAGGAGAAATGGACCTTAACATGTTCATTTCATACATTGTGTCCCTGATCAACATGCTCATTCCATGCAATTACAAGAAGTCCCCGATTTACAAACATCTGACTTACAAACGTTCATTGTTACGAATGCGATCACATACAGGCATGGACTTTTCAAGATCCAACATTTCCTGAACTTATGAACAGCTAATTTACATTACCCTGCATGGTGTTCCAACTTACATACAAATCAACTTGCGAACAGACTCAAGAATAGAAAACATTCACAACATAGGGACTGCCTCTATGCATTTTTTAGAATATGATAGTACATTTTTGTAATAAAAGCATGACAATATTAATTGCAACTGAGGACAGGAAGATATACAATTCAGAAGTTAACAGTACATCCTGATCTTTAATTATTGCTGCACTTTTTAATAATTACATTCTACTATTTACTCAGTTTGAAAATTGTCAAGAACTGCCATTCTATGAATTTTAAAAGAGGTTTGACCAATTACTGGAGAGATTATTGTTCTGCCCCTCTGCCCATTTTGCTCAAATGTAAACTAGGCAAGTCATTAGTGAAGTTTTATTCTAGGGAACTTGGAGTAATCCTTAAGACTTCTATAATGTCAAAGGTATAGCTACAAATGCACTTAACACTTCCTTGATCAATTTCAAAGACAAACTTACAAAAGAAAGAATGCCTCAGACAAGGCAATAGGTCACTAAGTCTTGCAACAACTGCTGTGGTCAGATTACTCCTTGGCTCCTAGTTCCCAAGAAATGAAGGGAGATATAAAACAATGGGAGGAAACCCAGAGAAAAGCCAAAAGACTGGTAAGTATTGCAGGTGGTATCAACTATAATGAAAAACCAAAGAACCTTAGGCATTTCAAAATGGAAATGAGACATTTAATGTGGAATATGTTACAGAATCTTTCATTAAAGTGCAAAGGAAAAATGGCCACCAAATCAAACAAAATTGTAAGGAGTAAGTAAAAATAGTCAAAAATGACAGTTTTAAGGAAAGGAAGATGGAGAGTTGCAAAGTAGAAGGAAAAGAAGGGGACAAAGCATTCAGTGCAAGAGGGGAAGCTTGCACATTTACTGTGTTAATCTATTAATCTCCATCATTCAATCAAAACTGAATACAAATTAAGCTTCAACGATATTTCCAATGCCAATGATGTGGAGAGTGAATACTCATTATTCTAAATTACCATTACTAAACTATTTGCAGATAAAATATAGTGGCAATGGGCACAGCTTAGGAACAGATTATTACTTTTTTCTGCTGCCGTGATATAGGAGGACAACTAATATATTTCATAACAAATCTAAAATAAATACCGTAACATTTTGGATCAAGAGAAACATAAATAACATTATCTCCCATCATGTGACTAATGGGCCAACAACTGACCACCCAATTGTTGCATGAAATTAAATTGCTAATAACCAAGTTACTGAAGTAAGCACTGACTTAGAGTCTGCAAAGCCCCTTTTTAAAGATAGGAATTTTAAAGATTACCCATTGTGGACTGCAGCCCTTGGGTCTTGGCTGCTCTTCACTTTAATCATCAACAGGGAAAAGAGAAGGAAGAACATTGCCATGCCAAAGCAAACCCGGTAAACAGCCTTATATCCAACCAACACATCACAGTTCACTTGTCCATGGACTCCAGGAATGGGGGTGTCTAGTCCACCATCACAAAATCCTGGTATCTACAGAGGGAAGAGGCAGCAAAAATTAAAGGATTTAGGCTTGCTTAATTCACACATATGTAGGAGGCTTTTTTTAAAAGTTCATTTTCTTCTACACATAGCTAGAAACAAATTTCTTGTATGAAAATCATTCTCCAGAATTATGAAGATGATAAGAGTCAGACAGTCCTACAGCACAGAGACAGGCCCTTCAGGCAAAACTGGTCCATGCCGACCAAGATGTCCATCCACGCTAACTCCATTTCTCTGCACTTGGTTCATGTCCTTCTAAACCTACCCTACCCTACCCATGTATTTGTCCAAATACTGTTTAAATGTTGTTAATGTACCCATATCAACCACTTTCGCTGGCAGTTCATTTCATATGCATACCACCCTCTGTGTGGAGATGTTACGCTCAGGTTTCCTTTTATTCTTTGCCCCCCTTACCTTAAACTGATGTCCTCTAGTCCTTGATTTCCCCAACCCAACCTTAGGTGTTCATTCAAATAAGAGCTCTGAAAAGAGAACTGTTTCAATCAACACTCTGGAATTTCATGCAAGGGGTCACCCTTTGAATAAATGGAATCATATTAAGATATTTGACATTACATTAAGGGAGACAATGGTGTGTTGGTCACGTCACTGGACTTGTAATCCCAGCTAATGTTCTGGTGACAAGGATTCAAATTCCAACATGGCCAATGGTGAAATTTGAATTCAATGAAAACCTCAAATAAAAAGCAAGTTAATGGTAAAAATCCTTCTACTTCAATAACGTCCTTTAGGGAAGGAACACTGCCATCGTTACCTGATCTGGTCTAAATGTGATTCCTAACCTACAGCGATACAGTTAACTCTCAACCTAGCAGCAATACCAATATTCCACGGACAATTATTTTTAAAAAAATTCTCTAGGCAAACCCGCTTTCCAACTGATCGTAAATGGTACAAAATACTGAACTAGAACAAAACAAATGAAATGAAAATTGTTGCTTTTGTCTTCCAAGTATGAGCAAGCAATCCCATGTCATTCACAGAATTCCTACAATGTGGAACCAAGCTATTTGGACCATCAATTTTACACTGGCCCTCCGAAAAGCACCCCACATAGACCCACCACTCCTATCCCAGCTCTGTAACCCTGCATTATCACATGGCCAATTCATTTAACCTGCATGTCTTTGGACTGAGAGAGGAAACCAGAGCACCCAGAGGAAACCCATGCAGACATGGAGAAAATGTGCAAACTCCACACAGCCACCATATTACCCAATATACTACCATTATAACTCTTCACTGAATGCACAACAAATGGCGCACTCATTAAAGTTGAGAATATTTTTGAGACTGGCATTAGAGTAAAAATATCTTGGAGGTTTATGGGAACTGGCAGCACAAGGCTTACGGATGGACAAAATTTGATGCAAATTAGGACATGGATGGACAGATGTGGATGACCGCAAACATTTATGGAGAGCAGCACACGGGAGTGCTGTAGAATTTAGAGGTACAAAAAGGTACAAATGAGGTTTCAGCAATAAAATATCCAAGGCAGGGACAAAATTGAGTTATGTTATGGAGGTGCTGTTAGTGATGACACAAATTTGTGATTGGAAGCTCATCTTCAATTCAAAATCAACACCAAGTTCAGGAAAGCTCTGGATCAGCCAGTTATTAAGGAAAGTGATGGAGTTTGTAGGCAGGGAACATTTTTTGGTGTGGAGTTAAGGAAATGCCATCATTTATTTGGCAGAGATTTCTACTCAACCAGTAGTGAATGCTGGACGAGCATCTTCTTATGGCATAGAGGTACTGGAGAAGTTTGGAGAGAAGGTGATGAGAATAAAGTTGAACATCATTCGTGTTCATGTGAAAATTGATGTTCTGTTACTGGATGATATTATCAAGGGGCATCACGTGAATGAGAAATAGGAAGGAGCCAAAGACAGATCCTTGGGGCATGGAGGTAATTCTGCAGGAATGGGAACTGCAGCTGTGGATTGCAATTCCATGATTAAGATTAGATAGACAGATAATGGTTTACCTTCAGGTGTGGAGTTTGTGAATTCTCCCTGTGTCTGCGTAAGTATCCTCCAAGTGCTCCGCTTTCCCCCCACAGTGTAAAGATGGTTAGGTGGATGGGCCATGCTAAATTGTCCACAGTATCCAGGGATGTAGAGGCTAGGTGGGTTAGCCATAGAAAATGCAGGGTGATAGGGTAAGAAGTGGGTCTGGGTAGGATGCTCTTCAGAGCATCAGTGTGGACTCAATGGATTGAATGACCTGCACCCACCCGACAGGGATTCTATTCGAGAGAGGAACAGAAGCAAACAAATAGTCCCCCAAATCAACAACAATGAGTCAGAGATGTACAGCAGGGAAACAGACCCTTCGGTCCAACACGTCCCAACCCAATCTAGTCCCACCTGCCAGCACTTGGCCCATATCCCTCCAAACCCTTGCTACTCATATACCCATCCAAATGCCTTTTAAATATTGCAATTGTACCAGCCTCCACCACATCCTCTGGCAGCTCAATCCATACACGTACCACCCTCTGCGTGAAAAAGTTGCCTCTTAGGACTCTTTTATATCTTTCCCCTCTCACCCTAAACCTATGCCCTCTAGTTCTGGACTCCCCCCATCCCAGGGAAAAGACTTTGTCTATTTATCCAATTCATAATGGAAAGGTGTTGGAAGAGGATCAAGTAATTAACTGTGCCAAAGACTGTAGGCGGGTCAAAAAAGACAAAGATTGTTTACTATTGTCATCACATCGAATGCCATTTGTAACTCTGAACAATATTGTGATGCTCCGAATCTCTGCCCAGCTTTCTCAGAACTCGGTTTCAACTTCTCCAATCAGATTTCTGAGTCTGCTGCAACAGATATTATCAAAGACTTTGGCTAGGAAAAAAAGGTTAGAGCTGGGGCAGTGTTTTGCTAGCATTTGGGGTTAAGAATTGTCTCTTTCAGGTAATGACATCTGACTTGTTTTATTGTTTCACGTAGGAGGATGTTACTGGCTAGGCCAGCATTGGTTGTCATCCCTAATGGCCCAGGCAGCAGTTAAGAATCAGCCATATTGTTGTGGGTCTGGAGTCACATGTAGGCCAGAGAGTTGAGGATGGCAGATTTCCTTCCAAGGACACTTAGTGAATCAGATGGGTTTTTATAACAATTAACAATGGTTACAACGTTACCATTCAGCTAGCTTTTTACTGAATTTGAATTTCGCTATCTGCCATGGTGGAATTTGAATCCGTTTCTCTAGAACATGACCAGTAATTCAGAACCCAAGGGTAAAGTGACAATATCATTACTCCACCGCATCCCGTAACTTGAAGGTGAAGGCATGAAGGAGGAACAAAACCAGTGGACAGAGAATCAGTAACCATGCCAACTACTATGGGAGATAAGAAGGGAATTTGGTTGATCAGTAGTTTTGCAGGTATTGAGTCATCGGCAAAGTTAATGAAGAGGCGACATAAGGGAGCCAATAGGAAAGAAACTAAAATGCAGGAATTAAGACACAAAGTGACTATAAAATTTCCATGGCCGCCTCAAACTTGTTATTGGAGGAAACAGGTCAGAGGTCTAAGACGACAACTTACAGGCAGGAAATCTGAAGACCTTAACCATGCCAGACCAGGATGGCATGCCCAGAACAACATATGGTTATTTTTAAACACTGTCAAAAAAGTGTGTAAAAGCCACAGAAAATGAGAATGCCAAAATGCACTCTTAGAGAATCTGTGCTGCTTATGCTGTAGACTTGCTGGGATCCCTGACTGCCAGAGAACAAGTAACAAGAAACTACTAAGAATTCCTGATGAAGGGCCTTTGCCCGAAACGTTGATTTTCCTCCTCCTCAGATGCTGTCTGACTTGATGTGCTTTTCCAGCACCACTCTGATCTAAATACTAAGAATGCAGGCAGGGCATTCACTAAAAGTCTAATGGAGATAGCCAGATAAAGGATTAGAATGGTATCTTGTGCTTATGCCCAGTCAAACATCCTGTCTCATCTAATTGTATCACTATAAGCCCCGATTTCCTTCTTTCTCAATGTATACCTTAGATGCATTGATACAATTGACCTCAACTTCCCTTGGTAGCAAGTTCCACATTTTCACGAGTCTCCGGGTAAAGAAATTTCTTCTACATTCCCGACATCTAAAATATAAAGATGCACGTGTGCCTTGCACTTTTAGGTCAGGTTACACAAACAAGTGGAGCATACTGCTAACAGATACAAAACCTTCTTGAGCTGTTCTTCCATTCCCGGCATTAACATAATACAAGCCACTCCCACTCCAAGCAGCAGAAAGAATGCGAAGATCAAACGAGTCACTGTTGAATTCTTCCCACTTGGGCAGCATCCACAGAGAAGACATGGTGCACTGCCACATAAACAAGGGATCTGTAAAGATCAAGTAAAGAACCAATTAATCTATACACCCATACAAATAGACCAGGAAAATATGCAACTGGTGCTGAATGCTTTGTTAATACTTGCAAGTTTTAACATGCACTGAAGGGAATAACTGGACGTAAAATAATTAATCCTCCAATGGATTAATTGGAGGATTAGTCCTCCAAGAACTTGCAAGGCTTTTACTCATTCATTAAATTATTCTTCCTTTCTTTCAGGAAGAATATATACATCTGATCATTCTCATATGTTATTGAAATAAATGTAGATAATCATCTGTCACTATAAACATTGAGGTTTAAAAACAATCAGTTCATTTGGTGAAAGATACATGCAACAAAGGGAATTAATACCAATATCAAGTTATATCCCACATAGCAATTAATGCCTCAAACTGAGCTCGCAAATCTGCAATTGTTTGTGCTGCTAAAGGAAATTAAAGATGCACATCAGAAAGAGGAAAGAAAACTGTCCAGAATAAAGTGCAGTAAGTAGAATCTGAATAGATTTAAAACTTTGATTCATTTTAGTTTACAAAAATTAATGATGTGGAAACATAAAAGGAAACTAGGAAAAAAAAGTGAACAGCACTCCCAGAAAGCTGGAACAAATGAGCTGGATCAAAAGGACCTAATTAATGACATAGGAAGAGAAGCCTGACTTTGAAACTTTTAAAAGTATTCTAAATGCCACTGTGAAATGTCCGATGTAAAAGATCCTGCATGCACAAAAATCAGGCCAACTTTGCATTGGCATTATGCCACAACTTTTCCACCAGAACATCTTGAGCCGAAATTGTAGAATAACTATAATTGTACAATTGCAGAATTATAGAAATTGTAGAATAACTCTCAGTACACACTGGCATAAATTCAAGCAAAACCACCTTCAATCAATCATAATTATTGCCCAATTTTCACCATCCCCATTTCAGCAACTTTGCCAGAGGTCATCAGAAAACTTGCTCCAGCACCTAATAATTCTAATTTTCTCAGGGAGACTTTGGGGATGTCTACCATTCACAGTTCCCATAGGCAGCCAAACACTCAAATGAACAACTGTCTCCACTGCGATCAGGATTTGCAGACCCTCCCTAAAGACTCCATAATGTGGAGTGTGCAATGTAGATCAGGCAAAAGCAAATGGTTTTTTTTTTATGCATTTCTTTTGGATAGTTAGGGCATCCCTCTGGCCAGCTGAGATACCTCTGCGGGCAAGGTCCCAGACCCCAGGGTGGAAGCCTTAGTGATCCTTTTTGGGGTGTGGCTGTGCACAGGGTGGGGGTGGGGGGGGGGGTGGCGTGTGGATGCAGGGGTGTGGCTGTGTGTGTGTAGACATGGGTTGGTATGAAGAGAGCGCAAGAGAGAACAGATACCCTTTTGGCTGGATGCTCTCTGGGATTGTTAACTGTGTTTGGGCTAGTATCCATTAGGTACATTGGAAAGGTCCCATTTGTCAAGACTGGTCCAGAAATGTCAACAAGTGTCGAGGCATATCAACACATGTCAAGATGTGTTTATTGAGAAAAGCACCATCATTCTTAAAAGTGTAGCATGCAATATAGAACTTTTAGGAAACAGAACTACATTTTCTGTTTTTTTGCATTGCTAATTATGGATACTCAATGAATTAACTTGTAAGTGAAGTAGAAAATGGAGACTTATGGAAAAGGGCACTACTTTGGTCTGGGGGCACAACAGAGCATAACATAGAGAACATGAGGTTAGGGTTGGCATAGGTGGGGAATGGAGAATGTATGAGGTGACAGAGAATGAGCCAGATAGGAGGGCTGAGGATTGGGGGAGTGTTTTATAGTTGTCCCTCTTTGCGAGATAAAGTGCCCCTTTATTGAGATCATGTCCCATGGTTCGAGACCCACCAGTCAGAAGAAACATCTTAGCTACATCTAAACTGTCACTTCATTGTAAGTTTCAATGAAGTCATCTCCCATTCCTCAAAACTCTAGGGAACCTAGACTCAGTCTCCTCATAAGACAGTCCCACTATTCCAGGAATTAATCTAGTAAACCTTTACACTCCCCAAGTTGACACTGGGGCTACAAGGGCCATGGGATGATTGAAGGTAGATAAAGTGAGAGGAGCCATAGCATTTTCCTTGTTTGTTTCTTTAGATTTAGTTGGTTTTTGTTGTTTTTTTTTAAGGAAAGCTTACTTTTAGAGGGATGGCAGTGCAGAGAGGGCAATGTTCCTCTTGCAACATGTATGAGGTGAGGGAAGCCATTAGCGTCCCTGCTGAGTACACTTGCAAGAAGTGCACCCATCTCCAGCTCCTCCAAACCCGTGTTAGGGAACTGGAGCTGGAGTTGGATGAACTGCGGATCATTCGGGAGGCAGAGGAGGTCATAGATCGGAGCTTTAGGCAAGTAGTTACTCCGAAAGTTCAAGATAGATGGGTGACAGTGAGGGGGAGTGGGAGGAGGAAGCCAGTGCAGGGACCCCCTGCGGTCATTCCCCTCAAGAACAAGTATACCGTTTTGGATACTTGTGGGGGGGATGACTTACCAGGGGCAAGCAACGAGGTTCAGGCCTCTGGCACGGAGCCTGGCCCCGTTGCTCAGAAGGGTAGGGTGGAGAAAGGTAGAGCAATAGTTCTTGGGGACTCGATAGTGAGGGGTACAGACAGACGGTTTTGTGGGGGCGACAGGGACTCACGTTTGGTATGTTGCCTCCCAGGTGCAAGGGTACGTGATGTCGCTGATCGTGTTTTCCGGGTCCTTAAGGGGGAGGGGGAGCAGCCCCAGATCGTGGTCCACGTTGGCACCAACGATATAGGTAGGAAGAAGGGTGAGGATGTCAGACAGGCTTACAGGGAGCTAGGTTGGAAGCTCAGAGTTAGAACAAACAGAGTTGTAGTCTCTGGTTTGTTACCCGTGCCACGTGATAGAGAGTCGAGGAATAGGGAGAGAGAGCAGTTAAATGCGTGGCTACAGGGATGGTGCAGGAGGGAGGGATTCCGGTTTCTGGACAACTGGGGTCCTTTCTGGGGAAGGTGGGACCTCTATAAAAAGGATGGTCTACACCTGAACCTGAGGGGCACCAGTGTCCTTGGGGGGAGGTTTGCTAGTGCTCTTTGGGAGGGTTTAAACTAACTCCGCGGGGGCATGGGAACCAGGACTGTAGCTTTAGGGTACAGGACCTTGAGTGTAGGGAGGTTAGGAATAATGCAGCGATCTCTGAGGAGGGTGCCTGTAACCAGAAAGGAGGATTGAAGTGTGTATACTTCAATGCCAGAAGTATAAGGAATAAGGTAGGTGAACTTGCAGCGTGGGTTGGTACCTGGGACTTCGATGTTGTGGCCATTACAGAGACGTGGGTAGAACAGGGACAAGAATGGCTGTTGCACGTTCCAGGGTTCAAATGTTTTAGTAGGATCAGACATGGGGGTAAAAAAGGGGGAGGCGTGGCATTACTTGTCAAAGACAGTATCACAGCAGTGGAATGGACGATGGAAGAGGACTTGCCATCTGAGGTAGTTTGGGCTGAGGTTAGAAATAGGAAAGGTGAGGTCACCCTGTTAGGTGTTTTCTACAGGCCTCCTAATAGTCCTAGAGAAGTAGAGGATAATATTGCGAGGATGATTCAGGAAAAGAGTGAAGGTAGCAGGGTGGTTGTTATGGGGGACTTTAACTTCCCAGATATTGACTGGGAGAGCTATAGCTCGAGTTCATTAGATGGGTCGGTGTTTGTACAATGTGTGCAGGAGGGTTTCCTGACACAATATGTCGACAGGCCAACAAGAGGGGAGGCTATATTGGATTTGGTTCTAGGTAATGAACCAGGCCAGGTGTTAGACTTGGAGGTAGGTGAGCACTTCGGGGACAGTGACCACAACTCGGTGACTTTTACTTTAGTGATGGAGAGGGATAATCGTGCGCCGCAGGGCAAGAGCTATAGCTGGGGGCAGGGAAATTATGATGCAGTGAGGCATGACTTAGGTTGTGTGGATTGGAAAAACAGGCTTCAAGAGAAGAACACTAATGAGATGTGGGGATTGTTCAAGGAGCAGCTACTGCGTGTCCTCGATAGGTATGTACCAGTCAGGCATGGTGTAAAGGGCCTTGTGAGGCAGCCGTGGTTTAGTAAGGAATTGGAGTCCCTTGTGAAAGGGAAGAAGGCGGCATATGTAAAGATGAGGCGTGAAGGTTCAGTAGGGGCGATTGAGAGTTATAAGGTAGCCAGGAAGGAGCTAAAGAGGGAGCTAAGAAAAGCGAGAAGGGGACATGAAAAGTCTTTAGCTGGTAGGATTAGGGAAAACCCAAAGGCTTTCTATAGGTATGTCAAGAATAAAAGGATGACTAGGGTAGGTATCGGTCCAGTCAAGGATAGTAGTGGGAAGTTGTGTGTGGAGGCGGAGGAGATTGGAGAGACATTAAATCAGTACTTTTCATCAGTATTCACTCAGGAACAGGACACTGTTGCTGATGTGAATATGGAATCACAAATAATTAGAATGGATGCCCTGGAAATATGCAGGGAAGAGGTTTTGGGAATATTGGAAAGGATGAATATAGATAAGTCTCCTGGGCCTGATGGCATTTACCCCAGGATCCTATGGGAAGCTAGGGAGGAGATAGCAGAGCCATTGGCCTGGATTTTTATGTCGTCATTGTCAACGGGAATAGTACCAGAGGACTGGAGGATAGCGAATGTGGTCCCATTGTTCAAGAAAGGGAGTAGGGATAGCCCTAGTAACTATAGGCCAGTGAGTCTGACTTCAGTGGTGGGCAAAGTCTTAGAGAGAATGGTAAGGGATAAGATTTATGAACATCTGGGTAGGAATAACGTGATCAGGGATAGCCAGCATGGTTTTGTGAAGGGCAGGTCGTGCCTCACAAACCTTATTGAGTTCTTTGAGAAGGTGACTAAGGAAGTGGATGAGGGTAAAGCAGTAGATGTTGTGTATATGGATTTTAGTAAGGCGTTCGATAAGGTTCCCCATGGTAGGCTAATGCTAAAACTTCAGAGGTATGGCATTGAGGATACATTAGAGGTTTGGATTAGGAATTGGCTGGCTGGAAGGAGACAGAGGGTAGTAGTTGATGGATTATGTTCATCTTGGAGCGCAGTTACTAGCGGTGTACCACAAGGATCTGTTTTGGGACCATTGCTTTTTGTTATCTTTATAAATGATCTAGAGGAAGGACTTGAAAGCTGGGTAAGCAAGTTTGCGGATGACACGAAAGTCGGTGGAGTTGTGGATAGTGAGGAAGGAAGTGGTAGGTTACAGCGGGATATAGATAAGTTGCAGAGCTGGGCGGAAATGTGGCAAATGGAATTCAATGTAGCTAAGTGCGAAGTCGTTCACTTTGGTAGGAATAACAAGATGATGGATTACTGGGCTAATGGTAGGCTACTTGGTAGTGTGGATGAGCAGAGGGATCTTGGTGTCTATGTACACAGATCTCTGAAAGTTGCCACCCAGGTAAATAGTGCTGTGAGGAAGGCATATGGTGTACTGGGCTTTATTGGCAGAGGAATTGAGTTCCGGAGTCCTGAGGTCATGTTGCAGTTGTATAAGACTCTGGTGAGGCCTCATCTGGAGTATTGTGTGCAGTTTTGGTCGCCATACTATAGGAAGGATGTGGAAGCTTTAGAACGAGTGCAGAGGAGGTTTACCAGGATGTTGCCTGGAATGGTAGGAAGATCGTATGAGGAAAGGCTGAGGCACTTGGGGCTGTTCTCATTGGAGAAGAGAAGGTTTAGGGGAGATCTGATAGAAGTGTATAAGATGATTAGGGGTTTAGATAGGGTAGATACTAAGAACCTTTTACCGCTAATGGAGTCAGGTGTTACTAGGGGACATAGCTTTAAATTAAGGGGTGGTAGGTATAGGACAGATATTAGGGGTAGATTCTTCACACAGCGGGTTGTGAGTTCATGGAATGCCCTGCCCATATCAGTGGTGAACTCTCCTTCTTTATGTTCATTTAAGCGGGCATTGGATAGGCATTTGGAAGTTATTGGGCTAGTATAGGTTAGGTAGGACTCGGTCGGCGCAACATCGAGGGCCGAAGGGCCTGTACTGCGCTGTATCCTTCTATGTTCTATGTTCTATGAGAGTGGAAATAGAGATATATAGTTAGTCATGGGTTGGAATGAATGAGCTATTGAGAGATTAGGGCAGTGAGGTGGTGAGAGCAGGAGGAATGTTTTATGTTTTAATTGTTATGTTTAAACTCAGACATGGTGTTGGGGCTCACAGCAGGCTTTCCACCCATTCTGTCTCAGGAATTGGAGCATCCTCTGCTCTTCCAAATTACTGGCCTGCCTCCCATTTCTGTCCTTCCTCATCCAGGACCAAAAATGAGAAGTGCAGGCAGCCATTTTAGAAGCAGATTTCTCCTTCTTATGTGCATCAAGCCCAGAAATGAAAATCGGGGCTTCAAATTTCTAATATATTTTTACTTTGTTTGTTTTATATCGAACGCTTCAGATAATTCTGCTCGATGCTTGTGTTTCCAACAAAATAAAGTAAACAGAATGAGCAGCTGGCTTCAGAAACGATAGGCTATGCCCTAGTAGTCTGATATGACTTTCCCCTCCAGGTTGTATTTTACCTGATGCAGCAATACTTACATTATCTCCCAAAACTGGCTGCAGATATTGTCAAATTGAAAAATCCAACAATCCATTTACAGGTACACCAATGTATGGGATAACATTAAGAGTTTACAGCTGAAGAGCATGCCTCTAGTAACACATCAGGCTTTAAGTGATCCTAGTTAAAATGCCAGAATGTAAGAGGCATAGAGTAATAGAGATGTACAGCATGGAAACAGACCCTTCGGTCCAACCTGTCCACGCTGACCAGATAACCCAACCCAATCTAGTCCCACCTGCCAGCATCCAGCCCATATCCCTCCAAACCCTTCCTATTCATATACCCATCCAAATGCTTTTAAATATTGCAATCAGGTCACATGCCCTTATAAGTAATGATATCATGAACAATTCTCTTAAAGGAAAACTGACATACCAACTGTGAATTTAACATCATCTACTGAGATTGTTTAAAAGAACTAATACCCTTAGGTCTGCATTTGATCAAAGGTCTAAATGCAAGGTGTTTTTTTCTAAAGTAACCAATTCAGTGAAATTGATTACATTTATTGGATGGATCGGAGACTGTCCTAACAACTGAAAGCAGATGTGAAATGATATGAACTAGGCTCTGTCTGTGGGAAGTTACTGGCAGAGATTTATTTGGAGTTTAATGGTAGTCACATTCATACCCCAATGTAATTTGGAATTAAGGCATTTCTTGTAGCTTAACTCTGGAACACAAGAATTTTAAGTCGTTAGCACTGATTATATTTTGAAAGGCTGAGCAAGCTATATGGTACAGCTAATACAGGCAGAATGCAACATGGGTCAAGGTGGAACAATGAGCTGTGGAAAAAGGCACACACAACATACCTAGACAGAATGGGCATTACTTTTTAAATAAACCAACAAGTAATGAACACAGAAGCTAAATACAGGAAATAAACATACCAGCCGATATCAGTGGAGAAAAATAGCTTTCCTTGAACACAATAAATAATACTTTAAAAGAAAAGCATGATATAACTTCAAATAAATTAATTTACTGCATGCAGTAAGCCACTCAATATTCACTCACAGAAATTAAGCAGATTTCTTCTTTAGTTTTCGTGAATGCAGAAAAATTAGTCAGTACAAGGAAGTGCCATAGAATGGGAGAATGTGGTCACTCAAGAACATAATACATCACTGATCATTTCATGGTTGTCAAGTGGAAGAATGGGAAATATCAGTGACTTCCTCAGTGGGAAGGAAAATACTTCAAAAGTAAAGAAAATTTAAAAAAAACATGAGATAATCTGCTGCGACCTCTCAGCTAGCTCAAGGATTCAAAGTGTTTGAGGTATACCACAGGTATATCACCTGGTCAGACAATACATTAGTGTGCACAACCTGCACAGGGAGAGATGAAAGAAAATCCAATAGGATGCAAGAAGTGTTCCAATGGCATTATCACAGTAAGCATCATACAAGGCCATACTAAATGAGCTTCTAATGGATGTATTTAAAGCACTATCATCCATAGCATCTGATTTATTGCTACCCACTTAATTAACTAGTCACCATTCTCTGAATGGAAGGTGTTTTGATGTTGGGAAGAGTCAGGGAATCAAAGATATATGGGTCAAGTCAGGTTTAGAAAGGGATTTTAAAACATTTGTGTAATTCTACATTTGAGCACCAGAGAATTGCCTACAAAACAAAGTAGTAAAGGTGAGCATTTGTAAAACATAAAAAAAAAGGAGCAGAATTTCAAATTCCACATTCTCACCAACCCACAACAATCCTGGATTGCCCTGGCTAACAAGAAACGTATCCATCTATTCACCTATCTTGAAAAAAAATTGTTCAATGATGCGCCTGCAGACACAGAGTTAAAAAGTCAAGCAACCTTCTGAGAGGAAAAAAAAATTCTCATCTCAGTGCTAGTCCTGGATTGACCCATAACAGTAAATATCCTTTCCACATCCATCTTGGCAGAACCATTCAAGATCTTATACACTCCACTGAGTTACTCTTCATCCTTCTGATCTCCAATAAAAACAAGGCCCACCAACCTAACCTAACCTCATAGTACTAACTCCTCATTCCAGATATCCAAGTAACCTCCTCTCAATTGCCTCCAATGCATTACACCTTACCTCAGAAAAGGACACCTCAACTATGGTGTTCAAGATGTGGTTTCACCAATGCCTTATACAAGTAAAGTATGACATCCTTAATTCTACATTCTATTCCTCTTGTAATAAACAACAGCATCCCTTTTAACTTTCCGATTACATGCTGTACCTGCATCGTAACATTTTGTGACACATTCACCAGAACAGCTAAATTCCACTGCATCTTGGAATTTTGCAGTCATCCTCTGTTAATACTCTACTTTTTTTAAAAAAAATTTCCTGACAACTTCAGATTTTTCCCATTTTATACTCTATCTGCCAGATTTTTTTGCCAACTCACTCAACCAATCTATGTTCTGCAACTTCTTTACGTCTTCTTCATAACATACTTACCTATCTTGGTCTTGTCTGTGAATTTAGCCCCAATGCCTTTGTTCCCTTTTGTAAAACATTGAGGCCCCAACACAAACCTGACTCCACTCGTTTATATCCTGCTAATCAGAGAAAGATGCATTTTGTGTGTAATTTTGTTTTCTGCTAGCCAATCTTCTTTCAATTGCTATACACGACCACCTTGATCATAAGCTTTTATTTTCCGCAATATGCTTTGTGGTTGTGTCTTATCAACACCTCCTAGAAGTCCAGATATGGTTTATTAACCTGCTCCCCTTCATTGCAATGCATGTTGCTCCTTCAAAGAATTTGAATGGATTGTTAAAACATGCTTTCGATTTGACAAAACCATACTGATATTTTCCAATTACCATGAGCTGTTTTAAGTGCACCACTGTTTTAATAACATTTTATTTTGTTTCTCTGACCAGTAAACAAATAAGAAACTATCCCAAGGAGAATGACTACTTCCTGATACAAAGAATAACTTTTCTCTTCCCTGACTTGTAATGTCTGCAGTTCAGCCTCCATCGCAAACAACAGGCCTAAGCTGCTCAAACTTCAAAACCCTGACTGAAAATGGGATCCAAGAGCTCCCACATGTTGCTTGACACATCAGCTTGATCTGCCATCCTTAAATGAGTCTGAATTTTACTTTTCACTTATGTTGCATTTTAAATATTATCTTTACCATGAATTTGTTGGCGATGCTATAATGTAAGAATTGAAAAGATTTTCATCACTTAACAGGGATTTCCTCAAATAGTTCTTTTCTCTAATAGCGGAAGAACTAATTCTGATAGATTTGTTGGTGTTTGCCTACATGCTCTGGGGTCCTTACCTGACCACCTCCTCTCAGTGATGCTGACTGCTTGCCTGAAGAACCTCACTCGCTCTGCTCCATAAATGCATTTGTGAGATGTCCTAAACTATCGAACTGAAGAAAGGCTACTAAATGTTTTTAAAGACATACAATGCAGGTTCACTCATTTGTTTCTTGGTATAAATACACTACAGCACATTTATATTTTTCTATATAGTTTCTGTGGTGATATATCAAGCATATTTAAAAATGTGAAAGGATTGAGCAAGATAGATAAACTTTTTTGAAAGCATCATATATATCAGCACATAAGTTAACTTCTCAATCCTCGGAAAATCCATTAGACAACAGGGCTCAAACTCAAAAACCAAGTACAAAAGTGAAACATGGTATGGGTGACCACCATTTTGAAACATCAACTGCTTTTGGCACAAAGACCAGAAATGCTTTAAATTCCCAAGCACCTTCACAACAACCTACATTTTTGTAAGTACTGGTAAGTAAAACATGCATTTGTGGAGAGAAAAATTAAGGCCAACTACTAATGCAAATATAACATTTCATTGGTTCAAAACTAATTCAATTATATATAAAATAACATGTAAAAACATGACTTTTGGAGCCAGAAGAATGAGATTGTATTATATGCTCAGTTGCTTATACAATGGTTTTATAGTCAGTCAATCATGAAAGGTCACAGACTGAATACAAGAGATTTTGAACAAGAAAATAACACAAAAATATCTTTACACCAAGAGTTGCAAGACTGTGAAATTTGTTTCTAGTATTTGTAATTATGACAGGAAGTACGTCAAAATTCAAGATTCAGTTGAATTGGTGATTGAAGATACATAATAGAAAAATAAATGAATGTTGTTCAGATTTATTTGGTGAGGTGTAAACACACTGACGCAAAACTTTGAAGCAACACACTGACTGGGTCAAATTACTATTTTTGTATTGTAATGTCAATGCATTTCTAATGTTACCAATCGTGTATAGAATATAATCACTCATCGAACACGAATGTTGTTCACTCACAAATAGACCAAGGGCTATACCAAAGAATAATGGTTTCCCCACCAACCAGAGTGTCAAATGAAAGACGAAAAAATAGATTGCCTAAATCCAAAAGAATCTTTCACAGTCTCGGCAATCACAAATCAATGATTTTCATTTCTCCCTCAATACAGTGAGGCACAACATGACTATTGCCACTATTAAAGTTGCACTAGTCCTAATCAAAGTCTTTTTTTTTCAAATATAAGTAATAACCAGAACTGGGAAGGACATTAATGCAATGGACAGAGCACACTCATGATCAAAAGTGTTTACAGGTAAGAAAATGAATCTCCTTAAATTCAATCCTTTCCAGAAAAACATCAATTTCTTTCTAAAATTGTCCTAAGCCTTTTGTTTTCTTTGCTCGCTAGAGGTCTATTTCATATCTTAATCTGTGTTTAACGAAACATTTCCTTCTTTTAGTCTCAAACTGACCTGTTGCAATGTAATTTAAATTACTCTCTCAGGTGTACGTTTTCATTTTTTACATATACGCATAGATATTTCTAATACAAAGTCACACAAGTTTATTATAATCGCAACCATCTTTTAGCGACAACCTCTCGATTTTAACACAATATTCAATGGATTACTTTATATTTGGCTAATCACAGAGCTATTACAGCATTTAAAAAAATCCTTTGTTCCATTGTATCCAAGCTGGTCATCAAGCATCAATTCTAATCCCATTTTCTAACTTCGTATATTATGGCGATTAAAGTGCTCATCTATATATTTAAACGTCTTAAGAGTTCCTGCACCTACCATCCTTTAAGGCAACAAATTCCAGATACCTACCACCCTCTGGATGAAAGAAAATCTTTCTATCTATTTACCGATGTGTCACCCCCCCTCCATTATTTTGTATATCTCAGTTAGGTCTCTCAGCATTCCCTGACCTAAGGAAAATCATCCAATCGTATCTAGTCTCTTAGATATTTTGAGATGATCTCCCTTAGAGAATTTATATCTCATGGTCACCAACATTTTCTTTGAAATACACACTTTGTGTGACTCCCAAATAATTGTACAACTTCTCCAGCTCCCCCACCTCCCCCCAACACTTTTAGTTATTTTTCTTATATAAATCATTAGGTTTATTTAGCATTGTGTGTCTAATATGGGATTAGTTTCTTTTCTTCTTGAAATTCAAATCCTAACCAATACAAATGATGGACTGATCTGCCTAGGGCTGGGACATACTGTGCCTTGGGCAGCAACTTTATCACTCCTTCACTTCAACCTACACATCTCTTTTTGTTTTAGGTGATAGGATGCATTTTATTTCACAACATTGTTAACCTTCTTGCTATCACACCAAGGTTATTAGAAATCTTGAAATCAAGGAGTGGATGACTTTTGGGAGCTTTATGGTAAGAAAGTACGTAAAGGATTATTTTCTTGGAAATTAGTATTTGAGCAGAATATAAGTTTTTATTTGTCAAAAAGTCTATTGTATAGTCAAATAAACATAGTCACTTGAGATACAAGTTTAGCTGCAAATGTGTTGCTGGTCAAAGCACAGCAGGCCAGGCAGCATCTCAGGAACAGAGAATTTGACGTTTCGAGCATAAGCCCTTTGAAGATGTTCTGGATAGTTATTAACTTTACTTAGAAAAGTTGGTATTACTCAAAGCATTGAACCAAGTCTTATTTTATTATTTTCAACAATTGGGTCAACCATAAAAGTACTGTATAATTCTGAAATAATTTATTTTGTGCTGTCTATTATAGATGAGTCCTATATGATGCACTGGATATAGTCAAAGTTGAATAAGCTTTGTTATAACGTAAGTAGTTATTAGTTCGTGAGAAGTTTGGCTTACAATTGGAACATTGAGGATGTGCAAAATCACACTAAATGTTATTGCATCTGATAAATTGTTTCACGTGCTTGCATTATCAAGAAAAACTGCTGTAGCTGTACAAAATTAACGATCAATCCCTTCTGCCATTTTAACCTCAACAGTAATTTTCTGTCAGACAAAAGCCATACATCTCCAACAGCCCCAGGCAGCTCCCATCGATTGGGTGCAACAATATTTCACGTGATTTATGGATGTAGTGAAACGGAAACCAACTAGCGGTCTTTAATACAGGCTCTAACTGGACAGCAGCACTCTTCAAAAACCCAGAACAATCTGTACCCCAACAAACTGGCAGCTAGAGATTTGTTGCTGCAAATATTACAGTGGCTACAGCGACTCAGTTGAAGTATAAAGTCAAATTATATATTTTTTAAAAATACAACAAAATATCATTCCCATTCCCTGTCAATGAAGAGGCGTCTTGCGGCAATCCATTACTGCCCACGCTTCACTGTTCTCACTTATGTATTGCGGATAGGTATGTGTTTACAGTTGTTAAAGGCTGTATAGGTTCAAAACTCCACCCCTCAGCTTTCTGCACAATTTGTCTACAGTGGGGGGTGAGAGTGTGTTAGAGGGGTGGGTTAATTTAGAGATTGGTTCGATATTTGGGTCACTTGCCCTGACCAACTCTCAGGGGGGTTTTGTTTAAACCACTGAAAGGATTCAGAAGGCAGCCTGGGCTTTTACATAATCGGATCAATACTGTCAGCTATTTCAAGGCCCTGAGAGGTCCAGCATGACTCAGATCTTCAGCATCACAAATCAGTGACATCACCGGCTCTGCATAAGCAAGACGTCTAAAATAAAATCGACTGGGGTTCAAACCGACAAGGTTTAAATTTAAAGAGAAATCCTGCAACCACCACCATGCACCCCCCACCCAAAAGCTGCCAGGAGAAATACAAAGAGAAAAGCAGCGAGGATTTGCATCATCCTCTTTGTTATCTACTCTGTTTTGGCCGTGAAATCATAGATGCAACCGGCGCATTCTCCCATGGCAATCCTAGAGCGGTTTAGGAACAACACTTCCGCGAGGTTCTGTGCGCACCGCTGCCCTGAAGCTGGACACCTACCCAGCTGGCTAAAGAACAAGCTCCAAGCACAGCTCCCATCGCCGCCGCCGCCGCTGTTGCTGCTCCGACTCCTCACACTGGGACAGAACTGTCTGCAAACCCAGTGCGGTGACTGACAACTTGTTTACACCCGCACAGCTTCCGCTCTCACTCTCATCCCCCCCAACCCACTTGGAAAGCACAGCCCCTTCCGGAACCAGGCCAGACAAGTCAGCAAGCTGGTGTTTGACATCTTTATTTCCCAAAATATATTTCCTTCCTTAATGCAAGCACCCGTAGGTGCTTAGATGTTTTTAAAAATTATTTCAGTGCTAGCTGTTGATAACTATATCACTGATTCAATTTCTATAACACAGCATTGCAGTGTCTCCAAAGCCCTCCCCTGCCGTATGGATCCTCTTCAATTATAAATTCTCATTCCACAATAAATTCCTCCGTGATTCTTCCCACAATTTCCTGAGCTCTGTATTTAGGTGAAGATGAATGAGTATATGTTAGGGCAGTTGCATGTTCCTGCTGTAGAATGTGGCAGGTGAGAGACACTTCACATGTCTCTGCCGACTGCATCTGCGGGAAGTGCACCCAACTCCAGCTCCTCAAAAAACCGGAGCTGAAGCGGAATGAACCACGGATCATCTGGGAGGCTGAGGGGGAAATTGAGAGGGTGTACAGGAAGATGGTCACTCCTCAGACACAGGATAAGGACAGCTGGGTTACTGTCAGGGGGAGGAAAGGGAACCAACAGTCAGAGCAGGGATCCCCTGTGTCTGTTCCCCTCAGCAGTAAGTATACTGTTTTGGTACTGCTGGTGGGGACGGCATACCAGGGGAAAGCCATAGTTGCAAATGTGTTGCTGGTCAAAGCACAGCAGGTTAGGCAGCATCTCAGGAATAGAGAATTCGACGTTTCGAGCATAAGCCCTTCATCAGGAATAAGAGAGAGAGAGCCAAGCCGGCTGAGATAAAAGGTAGGGAGGAGGGACTAGGGGGAGGGGCGATGGAGGTGGGATAGGTGGAAGGAGGTCAAGGTGAGGGTGATAGGCCGGAGTGGGGTGGGGGCGGAGAGGTCAGGAAGAGGATTGCAGGTTAGGAGGGCGGTGCTGAGTTGAGGGAACCGACTGAGACAAGGTGGGGGGAGGGGAAATGAGGAAGCTGGAGAAATCTGAATTCATACCTTGTGGTTGGAGGGTTCCCAGGCGGAAGATGAGGCGCTCCTCCTCCAGCCGTCGTGTAGTTGTGTTCTGCCGGTGGAGGAGTCCAAGGACCTGCATGTCCTCGGTGGAGTGGGAGGGGGAGTTAAAGTGTTGAGCCACGGGGTGATTGGGTAGGTTGGTTCGGGCGGCCCAGAGGTGTTCTCTGAAGCGTTCCGCAAGTAAGCGGCCTGTCTCACCAATATAGAGGAGGCCACATCGGGTGCAGCGGATGCAATAGATGATGTGTGTGGAGGTACAGGTGAACTTGTGGCGGATATGGAAGGATCCCTTGGGGCCTTGGAGGGAAGTGAGTGTGGAGGTGTGGGCGCAAGTTTTACATTTCCTGCGGTTGCAGGGGAAGGTGCCGGGGGTGGAGGTTGGGTTGGTGGGGGGTGTGGATCTGACAAGGGAGTCACGAAGGGAGTGGTCCTTGCGGAACGCTGATAGGGGAGGGGAGGGAAATATATCCTTGGTGGTGGGGTCCGTTTGGAGGTGGCGGAAATGGCGGCGGATAATACGTTGTATGCGCAGGTTGGTGGGGTGGTAGGTGAGAACCAGTGGGGTTCTGTCTTGGTGGCGGTTGGAGGAGCGGGGCTCAAGGGCGGAGGAGCGGGAAGTGGAGGAGATGCGGTGGAGGGCATCGTCGATCACGTCTGGGGGGAATCTGCGGTCCTTGAAGAAGGAGGCCATCTGGGTTGTGCGGTGTTGGAATTGGTCCTCCTGGGAGCAGATGCGGCGGAGACGAAGGAATTGGGAATATGGGATGGCGTTTTTACAGGGGGCAGGGTGGGAGGAGGTGTAGTCCAGGTAGCTGTGGGAGTCAGTCGGTTTATAATAGATGTCTGTGTTGAGTCGGTCGCCCGAGATAGAAATGGAAAGGTCTAGGAAGGGGAGGGAGGAGTCTGAGACAGTCCAGGTGAATTTCAGGTCGGGATGGAAGGTGTTAGTAAAGTTGATGAACTGTTCAACCTCCTCATGGGAGCACGAGGCAGCGCCGATACAGTCATCGATGTAGCGGAGGAAAAGGTGGGGGGTGGTGCCAGTGTAGTTGCGGAAGATGGACTGTTCCACATATCCTACAAAGAGGCAGGCATAGCTGGGGCCCATGCGGGTGCCCATGGCAACTCCTTTAGTTTGGAGGAAGTGGGAGGATTGAAAAGAGAAGTTATTCAGGGTGAGGACCAGTTCAGTCAGTCGAAGGAGGGTGTCAGTGGAAGGGTACTGGTTAGTGCGGCGGGAAAGGAAGAAGCGGAGGGCTTTGAGTCCTTCGTGATGGGGGATGGAGGTGTACAGGGACTGGATGTCCATAGTGAAAATAAGGCGTTGGGGACCGGGGAAGCGAAAATCCTGGAGGAGGTGGAGGGCGTGGGTGGTGTCCCGAACGTAGGTGGGGAGTTCTTGGACTAAAGGGGACAGGACCGTGTCGAGGTATTGGGAGATGAGTTCGGTGGGGCAGGAGCAGGCTGAGACAATGGGTCGGCCGGGGCAGGCAGGTTTGTGGATTTTGGGCAGGAGGTAGAAACGGGCGGTGCGGGGTTGTGGGACTATGAGGTTGGAGGCGGTGGATGGGAGATCCCCTGAGGTGATGAGGTCCTGGATGGTCTGTGAGATGATGGTTTGGTGGTGGGAGGTGGGGTCGTGGTCAAGGGGGCGATAAGAGGAGGCGTCCGCGAGCTGGCGTTTGGCTTCAGCGGTGTACAGGTCAGTGCGCCAAACTACCACCGCGCCTCCCTTGTCTGCGGGTTTGATGGTGAGGTTGGGATTGGAGCGGAGGGAGTGGAGGGCTGCACGTTCTGAGGGTGAGAGGTTGGAGTGGGTGAGAGGGGTGGACAGGTTGAGTCGGTTGATGTCACGGCGGCAGTTGGCTATAAAGAGGTCGAGGGCGGGTAGGAGGCCTGCACGGGGTGTCCAGGTGGATGGGGTGTGTTGGAGGCGGGAGAAGGGGTCGTCAGAGGGTGGGCGGGAGTCTTGGTTGTGAAAGTAGGCACGGAGGCGAAGGCGGCGGAAGAATTGTTCAATATCTCGCCGCGTGTTGAACTCATTAATCCGAGGGCGTAGGGGAACGAAGGTGAGGCCCTGCTGAGGACTGATCTTTCATCCTCAGAGAGGGGGAGATCTGGAGGGATGGTGAAAATCCGGCAAGGCTGGGAGCTAGGACCTGGTGTGGGACTGGAGCTGGAGCTGGAGCTGGGGGCGGGGTTAGGGGCGGGGACAGAGATCGAAGTAGGGGCGGAGTTAGACGTGGTGACGTTGCTCGACGTGGGGGCGGGGTCATGCGTCGTGACGGAAATAAGCGTGGGGGCGGGGTTACGTGAAGCGACGGGAGATGGCGTGGGGGCGGGGTTATGGGTAGTGACGAAAGACGGCGTGGGGGCGGGGAAACCTGAGGATTTGTGCTCCTGCAGGTTAGTGATGTCAGTGGGGGCGGAAGTGGCTGCGTCGACGGCAACCGGAGGGGCGGAAATGGTTGCGGCGACGGAGGAGTGGTGGTCATTCCCGGTGGCCGCGTGGGTCTTGTCAGGTCTCTGGCACTGTGGCTCAGAAGGGAAGGGGGGAAAATAGAAAAGTGCTAGTGGTAGGGGACTCAATAGTTAGATGGATTCACAGGAGATTTTATGGTCAGGAAGGGGACTCCCAGAAGGTATGTTGCCTCCCTGGTGCCAGGGTCCAGGCTGTAGCCGATCGGGTTTACAAGATTCTGAAGGGGAAGGGTGAACAGCCAGAAATCATGGTACATATTGGCACCAATGATATAGCCAGGAAAGGAATTGAGGATCTGAAAAGAGACTACAGAGAGTTAGGTTGGAAGATGAAGAGCAGGACGAGTAGAGTAGTGACCTCAGGTTTGCTACCGGTGCCATGCGATAGTGAGATGAACAGTCAGCGAATGCATGGCTGCGAGGCTGGTGCAGGAGGGAGGGTTTCAGAAACCTAGACCATTGGGTTACCTTCTGGGGAAGGTGGGACCTGTACATGAAGGACGGGTTGCACCTGAACTGGAGGGGCACAAATGTCTAGGGTGGGAGATTTGCTCATGTGATTCGGAAAGATTTAAACCAGGTTTGGCAGGGGGTTGGGAATGAGAGTCATATGTCTGAGAGGGGGTCAGTTGCAGACGGGACAGTGACAGGATATATTGAATCTATCAGGAAGGTTTCTCACGTGATGAAATAAAGGGATCGGTTAAAGTGTGTCTGTTTTAATGCAAGGAGTGTCCGGAATGAGAGTGATGAACTTAGATCATGGATCAGTACTTGGGGATACGGTGTTGTGGCCATAACGGAGACGTGGGTTTCACAGGACAGGAATGGTTGCTTGCTTTCCAGGGTTTAGAACATTTAAAAAGAACAGGGAGGGTAGAAAAAGAGGAGGAGGTGTAGCATTGCTAATCAGAGAGTGCATCACAGCTACAGAAACGAAGGTTGTTGAGGAAGGTTTGTCTACTGAGTCAGTATGGGTGGAAGTTAGGAACAGCAAGGGAACAGCCACCGCATTGGGGGTTTTCTACAGACCACCTAATAGCAGTAGAGAAATTGAAGATATCATAGACGGGCAGATTCTGGAAAAATGCAAAAGTAGCAGGGTTGTTGTTATGGGTGATTTCAACTTTCCCAACATCGACTGGAACCTCCTGAGTGCAGATGGTTTGGATGGAGCAGTTTTTGTCAGATGTGTTCAGGAGGGTTTCCTTACTCAATATGTAGACAGACCGATGAGGGGAGAGGCCATTTTGGATTTGGTGTTTGGCAACGAGCCAGCACAAGTGTCAGATCTCACGGTGGGAGAGCACTTTGGTGAAAGTGATCACAACTGCCTTACATTTAGCATAGCCTTGGAGAGTGAAAGGAGCAGTTACTGAGGGAAGATATTTAATTGGGGAATATGAAATTATGACGCTATCAGACAGGAGTTGGGAAGTACAGACTGGGAGCAATTGTTCCATAGAAAGGGCACAGCAGATATGTGGAGACTGCTTAAGGAGCAGTTGTTGCGAATGATGCACAAATTTGTTCCTCTGAGACAGGTAAGAAGTAGTAAGATTAAGGAACCTTGGATGACGAGAACAGAGGAGCTTCTCATCAAAAGAAAGATGACAGCTTACATAAGGTGGAGGAAGCTAGGATCTAGCACAGCTTTAGAGGATTACAGGCTTGCTAGAAAGGAGCTCAGAAATGGACTGAGGAGAGCCAGGAGGGGGCACAAAAAAGGCTTGGTCAGAAGGATTAGGGAGAACCCAAAAGGCGTTTTATTTATATATGAGGAATAAGAGAATGACCAGGGAGAAGGTAGGGCCGATCAGGGATAGCAGAGGGAACTTGTGTGTGGAGTCTGAGCAGATAGGGGAAGCTCTAAATGAGTTTTTTGCTTTGGTTTTCACCAAGGAAAGGGCACCTGTTGTAAATGAAAACTTAGAGGAGCTGGGACACAATCTTGACCAAATCAAGATTGATGAAGTTGATGTGCCAGAAATTTTGGAAAACATTAAAATTGATAAGTCCCCAGGACCAGACCAAATTTATCCTAGGCTGCTCCGGGAAATGAGAAAGGAGGTTGCTAAGCCGCTGGCGAGGATCTTTGCCTCCTCACTCTCCACATGAGTCATACCGGAGGATTGGAAGGAGGCGAATGTTGTCCCTCTTATCAAGAAAGGAAATAGGGAAATCCTGGCAATTACAGACCAGTCAGTCTCACGTCTGTGGCCAGCAAAGTTGTGGAAAGAATTCTGAGGGATAGGATTTATGACTATTCGGCAAAGCATAGTGTGATTAAAGGCAGTCAGCATGGCTTTGAGAGGGTCAGGTCATGCCTCACAATCTTATTGAGTTTTTTGAGGAGGTGTCAAGACAGGTCGATGACGGTCGAGCAGTGGATGTGGTAAATATGGAATTCAGCAAGGCATTTGATAGGGTTTCCCATGGTAGGCTCATTTTTAAAGTCAGGAAGTATGGAATACAGGGCGATTTGGCTATCTGGATTTAGAATTGGCTGGCTGACAGAAGGCAGAGTGTGGTTGGAGATGGAAAGTATTCTGCCTTGAGAACAGTGTTGAGTGGGGTCCCACAGGGCTCTGTTCTTGGGCTTCTGCTCTTTGTAGTTTTTATAAATGACTTGGATGAGGAGGTTGAGGAGTGGGTTAGTAAATTTGCTGATGACACAAAGGTTAGCCCTCAATAGTGTAGAGGGCTACTGCAGGCTGCAGTGTGACATAGACAGAATGCAGAGCTGGACTGAGAAATGGCAGATGGAGTTCAACCTGGATAAGTGCGAAGTGATGCATTTTGGAAGGTCGAACTTGAATGCTGAATATAGGATTAAAGACAGGATTCTTCGCAGTGTAGAGGAACAGAGGGATCTGGGTGTGCAAGTACATAGATCCCTCAAAGTTGCCACCCAGGTGGATAGGGTTGTTAAGAAAGCATATGGTGTTTTGGCTTTCATTAACAGGGGTATCGGGTTAAAGAGCCATGAGGGTTTTGCTGCAACTCTACAAGTCCCTGGTGAGACCACACTTGGAATAGTGTGTCCTGTTCTGGTCACCCTACTATAGGAAAGCTGTAGAGGCTATGGAGAGGGGTGCAAAGAAGATTTACCAGGATGCTGCCTGGACTGGAGGGCTTGCCTTATGAGGAAAGGTTGAATAAGCTCAGACTTTTCTCTCTGGAGAGAAGGAGGAAGAAAGGAGACCTGATCGAGGTGTACAAAATTATGAGAGGAATAGATAGAGTCAATAGCCACAGACTTTTCCCCAAGGCAGGGTTGACTGGTATGAGAAGCCATAGTTTGAAGATATTAGAAGGAAGGTATAAAGAAGACATCAGAGGTAGGTTCTTTACGCGGTAGGTTCTTTACGCAGAGAGTTGTGAATGTAAGGAATGTGCTGCCAGTGTGGTGGTTGAAGCAGAGTGCTTGGGAACATTTAAGCGACTGCTGGACATGCACATGGATAGCAGTGAGTTAGGTTAAGTTACTATATTTTACATGAGGATTTAATCTCGGCACAACATCGTGGGCCAAAGGGCCAGTTCTGTGCTGTATTTTTCTACGTTCTATGTTCTATTATTATTGTCTCCTTTCCAGTCTCATTACATTTCATTTATCCATTTATTAAAATCAATTCATCAGTCTGCATTTCCAGTCTATCCACTGGTTTGTATTTGCTTTACATGTATCTGACATGGCTATTTAAAAAAAACACTTTCATTGATTCAATATATTTACATTTCCTCAACTACTTAATTCCCTAATGAACATAAATGCCTCACATTGAAAAATTTCTAACCACTTGCAGCTGTCAATCAAACTGCATTTACAGCATTCCATCCTACTGTGATAAGGTATGGATTCATGTAGCAGTAATCATACCATGATATCCCTCAGTTTAGTCAACATTTATCTGATGAAATTGCAGGCCATCCTAGTCAACTTTTTTAAAGAGTGAGATTTAAGTGCCTTCACAATTTGACTGTTCCATGCGCAGCCATGTCTACCTTTGACACCTTATCTCCAACAGAGGCTCACTTATCTCTCCAATTGACTCTAGCATCTTTACATCTCTTGCTGAAATGGCTGAAGCTCATTAGTCATGTTTTGCACATCCCACTAATGAAAATTGCATCTGTATATATATATATTGTTATTGACCAGACCAAACCCTCTCAAAAAATATCAAGAGGATACCCTACGCCCTAACTTTTATTTAAAAGGCAATTGTAAGGCGCCACATTCCACATGTAATTTAATTGGTCAAATTACTAGACTTTTAGCAAAACACATTTCATTTTTACATCACAATTAAACTGCAAATACAAAACGAATTGGCTCTTGACAATTGGCTCTTCAAATACTTGACAAAAGAATATATTATTTAACTACAACACATTAACTATTCCAATAAACCCAGCCTGGCAAAGGCAACTACAACAAAATAGATTTCTTGTGCTTGTTATCTCCTCCAGGGATGGCATGATGGCTCAGTGGTTAGCATTACTGCCTCCCAGCATTAGAAGCCTGGGTTCAATTCCACCCTTAGTGACTAACAATGTAGAGTTTGCACATTCTCGCTGTGTCAGTGTGAGTTTCTTTTGGGTACTTCGGTTTCCTCTCATAGTCCAAAGTTGTGTAGGTTAGGTGGATTGGCCATCCTAAATTGCCCATAGTTTGCAGGCATGTGTAGGTTAGGTGAGTTAGCATTGAGAAATATGGAAATGGTGGGGGGGGGGTGGTTCTGGGTGTAATGCTCTTTGAAGGGTTGGCATGGACTTGATGAGGTGACTGACCTGCTTCCACACTGTAGTGATTTTATGATTCCAGTCTAGGAGAATGAACAGAATGGATCAAGAGAGGGAGATGTATCTAGCAGGTTCAACTGCAAAACCCCAACTTCAACAACTAAAAGCAAAACTAAAAGCCTAGGTCTGTGTGAGCCTGATTTCACCCATTCATGCTTTTTTTTGTCAAATTTTTAAAAATCTCAAGACTATTTACTCTGCTTTCCATGGAGTAGACACCTCAGTACCATGTTTACGACACGTCTCTTCAAGAGAACAGGACTGACAAATCCATCTTAAATGCACATCACATCACAATATGCAGCTGCCCTTGTTAATCATGAATGTGCAAAGTACAATTTTATCCCAATTTCCCTCCTACCAGAATGATGGGTGCTGAAAATGAGAGTTTGAACTTCTGAAATTGGGGCTATTTTGGTTGAGTCAATGACCCCTTCCAGCCCTATGTAAATCTGGCCCAAAATCTATTTATCAAATTGTCACTAGAACCAAAGGTTACAAAGTCTATTTAAACAGTCTTTACAGGTGGCAGAACAAATGATCAAAATTGCATTAATGACTTTTTGATAAAAAAAAGAATAGATTTATTACTTCAGCAAACTGCATGGAGGTATTTAGATTATTCAAACAAGTATATATAATCAATTCCAGTCACTCACAGCAGTGGATTTTCTAGTTGTAACTAGTGGAAGAGATTTTGAGAGGATTTGGGAGGATTTAGACAAACTGAGTGATTACTCAAAGGAAGCATGGCAGATGGAATATAAAGTGCATAAGTAGTAATTTTGGCAGGAGGAATAAAGGTACAGAGTATTTATTTCATGTTGAGAGTTTGGAGAGTGTTGATGTCCAAAGGGAGTGAAGTGTTCTTGTTCGTAAGTCAACGATAGCTAGCATGCGAGTGCAGCAGACAACTGGGCAGAGAAATTGATTTTATTGCAAAAGGATTGAATACAGGAACAAAGATTTGTTGGTCCAGTTGTATAGACATTGATGACACAAGACATAGAGTATTGTGTACAGTTCTGGTCCCCTTGCAAATGAAGGATATGCTTGCTAAAGCAAGTATAGCAGACCTTTACAAATGTATTCTTGGAATCGTGGGATCATCCTGTATAGATAGTTTTACAAGTTTGGGTGTGTATTGGCTAGAGTTTTGAAGAAAGAGAGATGATCTCATCAAAACTTTCAAAATTCTTAAAGGTAAAGACAGAGTAGTTGCAGAAAGGACATTTCCACTGACTGCAGGGCTTCAGATTAAAAGATAAATCATTTAGGACTGAGGTGAGGAGAAAGTTCTTCATCTTTGGAATTCATGTACCCAGACAGCTGTGCAAGCTCAGACATTAAAAAAGTTTAAGAGAGAGACTGTTAGATTTCTAGCTATTAATAAATTCAAGGGATATGGGAATAGGGTGGGAATATGCCATTAAAACTAGATGATCAGATATGGCAGAGCAGACTCAAAGGATTGAATGACCTACTCCTGATCTTGTGTTGGAAATGATCATGGTATTTTATACAATCCTAAAATAAAGACAAAGAGAGTTTATAGATATGGATATTTGAAACCAATTTTAAAATTTGTATTTGTTCCATATAAAGTGTCATAGAAGTTATAAAACTTTTGAGATAGGGATTAAACTTTGCTTTCAGTACAACAAATAATATTGATAATATTATGATTATATTGGAAAGGCTTAAAAGGGAAGTGGCAACATGATTTTAACACATAACAGCAAGTTATGAGATCAGACTCACAGAGGTGCTAACTGCAAGAATATTTAACTAGGAGTGGGATTTAGGAGGAGGGAGATATTTCATAATAGTAAATCTTCAATAGTGTCACAAAATTGGAAAATATGCAACCTGTTTTCGGAGAAACATATTTTCCTGAGATTAAGTGGAACTAGATTATTTTCTAGAGTCTTACAAATTTATGTCTTACTTCAAAATAAAGGATACAACTCAAAGGCACAGATAATTTATCCTAATATGGAGATTTACTAGAGGACTCATGACTGAAGGTACTCTAAGTTATGTTTCTGAATAAATTACAACAGAACAGGTTCAGTTCCTGTTCTGGCTGAGGTAGACTTAGGACCTGCCTCCTCATTCTGCCCCTGAGAGTGGAAGGCAATAATACACCACCACTGACAGGAGATGCCACAAGAGTGGCTCAAGATAAAGTATCGACAGACAATTTATTAAGAATTTGACCTTGAACAAAGCATGCATAAATAAATACATACCTGTTCAAGAAAGTAGAATAGGTGCAGAAACAGAAAGTTTCCCCAGCACTTTTTGTTTTTGTTCAAGATTTTCAATATCCAGTTGTTTGCTTTTAGTATCGAAATACCATTGAGTTATAAGTTATTTTGTGTATTTATAGTATGTCATGAACTCCAATGCTCCAGAATTTTCCTTACAGTTATTCAAGCAATAATCAATTTTTTATTCATACTCTCCCTGTATGAAATTCTTAACTGACTAGAATAGAAAATTGAATCCAAGTACGTGCCGGTGACCTTTTTTTCAGTTGTGGAATGGTCCATCAGCAGCAGTGTGAGAAATGCACCCTATAGAAAGGGTGTTAATTTACTAAGCATGAGATACACAGAGCACAACATTATATAAAACTTACTGTCTTCATCTTAAATTCATAAATTCATTAGTTTTCTGAATTTTGTTTCACACATAAATAAGTTTTGTAGACCTTTTACCTGAAATCTGTTGCAGTTTTTCACAATGACAAAACCTGTTGGGTCTTGTAGTGATTGTAACAATGTCAGCCAGATGACATATATAGATGGATCTCATAGAATATGAGTGCCTGATTGGGATTATTAATCTGGTCCAATCACGGATTTCTGGCTGATAGAGATAAAAGGAGTATCTGGCCATAAACAGGTCCAGGCAGCGGGCTGTGGAGGGGGTCGTTAGGGCCGACTGCCTGCCCCTCTTCCTTGGTTACGTTAGAGCCCGGGTGTCCTTGGAGAAGGAGCACGCGGTGTCCACCAACACCCTGGAGTTGTTCAGAGAGAGGTGGGTGCCGCAGGGAGTGGAGTGCATTATTTCCCCTTCCAAATCTATTTTGATTTAGTCCCTGCCCTCCCTTTCACTGTTTGATCACACAGCATTGCCCTTTGATGTGAAGGGCACTGCTTGTCACTGACCACCCAGGTGTTTTCCTTTCTTCCTGGTGGTGGAAATTGAATAAAGATTTGTGCACCTTGTGTCTCTCACTATGTCTCACACCTGCACACACACAACATGGGTACTGGGGAAAAATAAGCACTACCGCAGTTAGGCAGTAGTGCGGGGGTAAAAAAAAACAGGAGCATCTGGCCATAAAGAGGTCCAGGCAGCGGGCCGTGGAGGGCGTCATTAGGGTCGACTGCCTGCCCCTCTTCTGTGGTTATGTTAGAGCCTGGGTGTCCTTGGAGAAGGAGCACGCAGTGTCCACCAACACCCTGGAGTTGTTCAGGGAGACGTGGGTGCCACAGGGAGTCGAATGCATTATTTCCCCCTCCAACTCTATTTTGATTTAATCCCTGCCCTCCCCTTTACTGTATGATCACACAGCATTGCCCTTTGATGTGAAGGGCACTGCTTGTCACTGGCCACTCGAGAGTTTCCTTTCTTCCTGGTGGTGGAAATTTGAATAAAGGTTTGTGCACCTTGTGTCTTTCACTGTGTCTCACACCTACGCACACACAACATGGGTTCTGGGGGAAGAAGAATAAGCATCACTGCAGTTATGCGGGGGTAAGGACAAAAAAACAGGAGTGTCAGAGGTTCTGACACTCTGAGAGCTGGCTCTTGAGGGAAAAAAAAATAAACAGGAACATCTGGCCATAAACAGATCCAGGCAGCAGGCCGTGGAGGGGGTCATTAGCACCGACTGCCTGCCCCTCTTCCGCGGTTACGTTAGAGCCCGGGTGTCCTCGGAGAAGGAGCACGTGATGTCCATCAACACCCTGGAGTTGTTCAGGGAGAGGTGAGTGCCGCAGGGAGTGGAGTGCATTATTTCCCCCTCCAACTCTATTTTGATTTAGTCCCTGCCCTGCCCTTTACTGTTTGATCACACAGCATTGCCCTTTGATGTGAAGGGCACTGCTTGTCACTGGCCACTCGAGTGTTTCCTTTCTTCCTGGTGGTGGAAATTTGAATAAAGATTTGTGCGCCTTGTGTCTTTCACTGTGTCTCACACCTACGCACTCACAACATGGGTTCTGGGGGAAAAAAAATAAGCATCACTGCAGTTAGGCGGTAGTGTGGGAAAAAAAAATTTAAAAATTAACAGGAGCATGCCCTTTGATGTGAAGGGCACTGCTAGTCACTGACCACTCGGGTGTTTCTTTTCTTCCTGGTGGTGGAAATTTGAATAAAGATTCGTGCACCTTGTGTCTTTCACTGTGTCTCACACCTGCACACACACAACATGGGTGCTGGGGAAAAATAAGCACTACCGCAGTTAGGTGATAGTATAAGGGGAAAAAAAAACAGGTGTGTCACCGTACTCTGAGAGCTGGCTCTGAGGGAGCTGGACCAGTGTGTGTGCACGTGTACTGCAGACTCTCCTCCTTGAAGGAAAAAAAAATAAAAAAATAAACAGGAGCATGCCCTTTGATGTGAAGGGCACTGCTTGTCACTGGCCACTCGGGTGTTTCCTTTCTTCCTGGTGGTGGAAACCGAATAAAGATTTGTGCGCCTTGTGTCTTTCACCGTGTCTCACAGCTGCACACACACACACCATGGGTGCTGGGGAAAAAAATAAGCACTACCGCAGTTAGGTAGTAGTGTGGGGAAAAAAAATTAAAAAAGAAGAATAAAAAGAACAGGAGAATTTTTTTTATATAAATAAACAGGAGCATACTGCAGTTAGACGGTCATGTGGGAAATAAAAGAAAAAAAGCAGGAGTGTCACTCTACGAGCCAGCTCTGAACTAGCTGGGTCAATGTCATGTACTATGCAGATGTAAATAAAAGGTGATGTGGTGATGGGATACCAGCATTCATGGAGTAATTTCAAATCTGTTTCTATTCATTGCATATCACTGAGAAACATATCATGATATTGGATCATTGATTCAATGTACAGAGAATTTTGCAAAGCTAAAATAAATGTTTTCACTAACTAAGGCATCAATATAGAATACATTTTGACCAGCTGGTCATACAAGCATAAGTATCATAGAGTTGTAAAGCATAGAAACAGACTCTTTGGCCCAACTCATCCATGCCAACTAGCTATCACAAATTGATCTAATCATATTTGCCGGCATTTGGCCCATATCCATTTAAACCTTTTCTATTCAGAGACCATCCAAATGCCTTTCAATGTTGTAATTGTACCACTTCCTCTAGCAACTCTTTCCATATACGCACCACCATCTGTGTGGAAAAGTTGCTCCTAAGGTCTCTTTTGTATCTTTCCTTTCTTGACTTAAACCTATGCCTTCTAGTTTTTAACTCCCCTACTCTGGGTAAAAGACCTTGGTTATTCACCATATCCTCACTGCTCATGATTTTATAAACCTCTATAAGGTCACCCCTCAGCCTCCAACAATCCAGGGAAAATAGCCTCAGCCCATTCAGTCTCTTCTTATAACTCAAACACCCCAACCTCAGCAATATTCTTGTAAATCTTTTCTGCACCCTTTCAAGTTTAACAACATCTTTCCAATAACAGGGAGACCAGAACTGAATGCAGTATCCCAAAAGTGGGCTAACCAATGTCCTGTACAGCCGTAACATGACATTCCATCTCCTATACTCAATACACTGACCAATAAAGCCAAGTGTACTAATTGCCTTCTTCATTAATCTGTCAACCTGCAACTCCACTTTCAAGGAACTATGAACCTGCACCTCAAGGTCTTTTTGTCCAGCACACTCCCCAGGACTTCACCATTAAATATATGAGTCCTGCCCTCATTTACATTACCAAAATGAAACACCTCACATTTATCTAAACTAAACTCCATCTCACACTCCTTGGCCCATTACTCCATCTGATCAAGGTCATATTGTACTCTGTGATAACCTTCTTTACTGACCACTACACCACTGATTTTGATGTTATCTGCAAATTTACTAACTTTTCTCCTATATTCACATCCAAATCATTCATGTAAATGACAAATAGCAGTGGACCCAGCACCAATCCTTGCAGCATACCGCAGGTCACAGGCCTCCAGTCTGAAAACCAATCCTCCACCAACACCCTGTGTTTCCTACCATCAAACCAATTTTGTATCCAAATGGCTGGCTCTCCTTGGATTCCATGTGATCTAACCTTGCTAAGCATTGTACCATGTGGAAGCTTGTTGAACACCTTGGTGAAGGTTTTTTCACATATGCACTATTTGAAGACTTGCAAGACTTTTCTCAACAGAGCTGGAAGATCAATAATCAGTTGTGATTCACCAATTAGACACCATCTTATCTTGAGAAATTATGATATTTGATGACTGTTCAAGATCAGCTCAAACATTTACTGTATTATTCAGTGCTGTCAAAGGTTTGTGTATTTTCTAAGACCAGAAGATGTAGGAACAGGAGTTGGCCATTCAATCCAAGTAGTGTGTTGTATTTAATGAGGTTGTGGCTGATGTGATAACCCTCATCTCCATTCTTGTGACTTTTCCCCATTAGCCTGGATTCTCTTACTGATTAACAATTCTCTCTGTCACCATTGAAGATGCTTAATAAGCCAACATCTACAGCAAAGGGTTTCATAGATTCACTACCCACTGAGTGAAAAAATCCCTTTATCTCTGTGTTAAATTAGTGACCCATCCGCTTGACTTTCTGAAGCCCATCCTTTTAACATATATCTTCACTTTTCTGTTTGTGGGTGTTTTATGTTCTGTAAAACTGCCATAAACCATCTTTTATTACCATATTATCACATTAGGAATAAACATTTGGATGATGTGGAGTTTGTAAAATCCAAAATTCAGATTTTCTGCATAGATTGTGCCAAATCTTCTGAAATGTTGGAATCATTATAGAATAGACATTTTTCTTCTTTTTACTTACTGCTATTCAGAGCTCTGAGTTTCTGGCCAAACATTTGAATTCAGGCCTCTTCTAAAATGTGGAACATAGCTTTTCAGGAAGCCTCCAGCATAATGTGTGATCAACATAGGAGAACAAACATGCTCCCTTTTTACAGCAGTAACCAGTCTATTCAGGTTCAAAGGTCCAAAGTCTCAGAGAAGAGACTTCTCTGGAAGCTAAGTGGGTGGGAAAGTAGGACAAGGGAGTAGAATTCCTTTGAAAAAAAATGTATTTATTGCTGTGAATGAGAAAGTAAGGTGGCAGGTGGGTAATGGGAATGAGTGCCAAGTAGATGAGGGATAGAGTGGCAAGTGGGTAATGAGGGTGGGTGGATGGTGAGTGAGCACATAGTGGCAGGTAATTGAGTGGGGGAATAGGGTGTCAAATGGCTGAGGAAGTAATTTGGCAGGTGAAGAAATAGGATGGCAGGTAGGTGACAGAAGTGGGTGGCAGAGGTTGAACAGGTAGGGTGGGTCAGGTATCATGGTCAGGTCAAAGAGTCTGGGGGAGGGGTTTTGGAAGGCTGGTGGGTAAAGGCTGGGTGCTTGAGGGAGGGGGTGATTGAATGTCAGGAGCATAGGGCTTCTCGTATATCCAGGAAGGGAGATGGTCAGCTGCCAATTGCTGAGGTGTCAGTGTTTGGGGAGGGTGGTCGAGTCTGGTGTTTGTGGATGCATCAGACTGAGTGACCAGGATGAGTGATTGAGGATTCAATGTGTGTGATCAGGGATTCAGTGTGTGTGATTGAGGATTCAGTGTGAGTGCCCAAAGGATTCAGTGTGAGTGATCGGAGGATCAGTGTGAGTGATTGGGGATCAGTGTGAGTGATTAGGGGAATCATTGTGAATGATCGGGGATCAGTGTGAGTGATCGGGGGATAAGTGTGAGTGACTGAGGGATCAGTGTGAGTAATTGGGGATCAGTGTGAGTGACTGAGGGATCAGTGTGAGTAACTGGGATCAGTGTAAGTGATTGAGGATCAGGTAATTGACCGAGGGATCAGTGTAAGAGATTGGGGGATCAGTGTGAGTGACTGAGGGATCAGTGTAAGTGATTGGGGGATCAGTGTGAGTGACCGAAGGATCAGTGCAAGTGACCGGTGGATCAATGTGAGTGATCGGGGGTCAGTGTAAGTGTTTGGGGGATCAGTGTGAGTGACTGGGGGATCAGTGTGAGTGACTGAGGGATCAGTGTAAGAGATTAGGGGATCAGTGTGAGTGATTGGGGGATCAGTGTGAGTGATTGGGGGATTAGTGTGAGTGATTGGGTGATCAGTGTGAGTGACTGAGAGATCAGTGTGAGTAATTGGGATCAGTGTAGGTGATTGGGGATAAGGGTAATTGACTGAGGGATCAGTGTGAATGATTGGGGGATCAGTGTGTGTGACCGAGGGATCAATGTGAGTGATCCGGGATCAGTGTGAGTGTTTGGGGGATCAGTGTAAGTGGCTGAGGGATCCGGGTGATTGGGGGATCAGTGTGAGTGACCGAGGGATCAGTGTAAGTGACCGAGGGATCAATGTGAGTGATTGGGATCAGTGTGAGTGATTAAGGGAATCATTGTGAGTGATCGGGGATCAGTGTGAGTGATCGGGGGATAAGTGTGAGTGACTGAGGGATCAGTGTGAATGATTGAGGATCAGGATAAATGACCGAGGGATCAGTGTAAGTGACCGAGGGATCAATGTGAGTGATCCGGGAGCAGTGTAAGTGATTGGGGGATCAGTGTAAGAGACTGAGGGATCCATGTGATTGGGGGATCAGTGTGAGTGACTGAGGGATCAGTGTAAGAGATTGGGGATCAGTATAAGTGATTGGGGGATCAGTGTGAGTGACAGAGGGATCAGTATAAGTGACCGAGGGATCAATGTGAGTGATCCGGGATCAGTGTAAGTGATTGGGGGATCAGTGTAAGTGACTGAGGGATCCGTGCGATTGGGGGATCAGTGTGAGTGACTGAGGAATCAGTGTGAGTGACCGAGGGATCAATGTGAGTGATCGGGATCAGTGTAAGTGATTGGGAGATCAGTGTAAGTGACTGAGGGATCAGTTTGAGTGATTGGGGATCAATGTGAGTGACTGAGGGATCAGTGTGAGTGATTGGGGATCAATGTGAGTGACTGAGGGATCAGTGTAAGTGATTGGGGATCAGTGTGAGTGATTGGGGATCAGTGTAAGTGATTGGGGAATCAGTGTGAGTGATTGGGGATCAATGTGAGTGACTGAGGGATCAGTGTGATGATTGGGGATCAATGTGAGTGACTGAGGGATCAGTGTAAGTGATTGGGGATCAGTGTGGGTGATTGGGGATCAGGGTAAGTGATTGGGGATCATGGTAAGTGATTGGGGAATCAGTGGGAGTGACTGAGGGATCAGTGTGAGTAACTGGGGATCAGTGTAAGTGATTGGGGATCAGTGTGAATGACCGGGGGATCAGGGTAAGTGATTGGTGGATAAGTGTGAGTGACTGAGGGATCAGTGTGAGTGATTGAGGATTAGGATAAATGATCGAGGGATCAGTGTAAGTGACCGAGGGATCAATGTCACTGATCCGGGATCAGTGTAAGTGATTGGGGGATCAGTGTAAGTGACTGAGGGATCAGAGTAAGTGACCGAGGGATCAATGTGAGTGATTGGGATCAGTGTAAGTGATTGGGGGATCAGTGTGAGTGACTGAGGGATCAGTGTAAGAGATTGGGGATCAGTATAAGTGATTGGGGGATCAGTGTGAGTGACCGAGGGGTCAGTATAAGTTACCAAGGGATCAATGTGAGTGATCGGGATCAGTGTAAGTGATTGGGGGATCAGTGTGAGTGACTGAGTGATCAGTGTAAGTGATTGTGGGATCAGTGTGAGTAATTGGGGATCAGTGTAAGTGATTGGGGGATCAGTGTGAGTGACCGAAGGATCAGTGCAAGTGACCGTGGGATCAATGTGAGTGATCGGGGATCAGTGTAAGTGATTGGGGGATCAATGTAAGTGATCGGGGATCAGTGTAAGTGATTGGGGGATCAGTGTGAGTAATTGGGGATCAGTGTAAGTGATTGGGGGATCAGTGTGAGTGACCGAAGGATCAGTGCAAGTGACCTAGGGATCAATGTGAGTGATCGGGGATCAGTGTGAGTGATTGGGGATCAGTATAAGTAATTGGGGGATCAGTGTGAGTGATTGGGGATCAATGCAAGGAACTGAGGGATCAGTATAAGTGATTGGGGATCATGGTAAGTGATTGGGGATCAGTGTGAATGACCGACGGATCAGTGTGAATGACTGAGGGATCATTGTGATTAATTGGCGATCAATGTAAGTGATTGGGGATCAGGGTAAGTGTCTGAGGGATCAGTGTGAGTGATTGGGGGATCAATGTGAGTGACCTAGTGATCAATGTGTGTGATTGGGGATCAGTGTAAGTGATTGGGGATCAGTGTAAGTGATTGGGGGATCAGTGTGAGTGACCGAAGGATCAGTGTAAGTGACCGAGGGATCAATGTGAGTGATCGGGGATCAGTGTGAGTGATTGGGGATCAGTATAAGTAATTGGGGGATCAGTGTGAGTGATTGGGGATCAATGCAAGGAACTGAGGGATCAGTATAAGTGATTGGGGATCATGGTAAGTGACTGGTGAATCAGTGTGAGTGATTGGGGATCAGTGTGAGTGATTGTGGATCAATGTGAGTGACTGAGGGATTAGTGTGAGTGATTGGGGGATCAGTGTGAGTGACTGAGGGATCAGTGTGAGTGATTGGGGGATCAGTGTGAGTGATTGGGGGATCAGTGTGAGTAATTGGGAATCAGTGTAAGTGATTGTTGATCATGGGAAGTGACCAAGGGATCAGTGTAAGTGATTGGGGGAATCGGTGTGTGTGTGATTGGGGATCAGTGTCAGTGATTGGGGGATCAGTGTGAGTGACTGAGGCATCAGTGTGAGTGATTGGGGGATCAGTGTAAGTGACTGGGGGATCAATGTGAGTGATCAAGGGATCAGTGAAAGTGATTGGGGGATCAGTGTAAGTGATTGGGGGATCAGTGTGAGTGATTGGGGATCAGTGTAAGTGATTGCGGGATCAGTGTGAGTGACTGTGGGATCAGTGTGAGTGATTGGGAATCCGTGTAAGTTACTGAGGGATCAGTGTAAGTGATTGGGGGATCAATGTAAGTGATTGCGGGATCAGTGTGAGTGACTGAGGGATCAGTGTGAGTGATCGAGGGATCAGTGTAAGTGATTGGGAAATCAGTGTGAGTGACTGAGGGATCAATGTGAGTGATTGGGGATCAGTGTAAGTGATTGGGGGATCAGTGTGAGTGATTGGGGGTCAGTGTGGTTGATTGGAGTATCAGTGTGAATGATTGGGGATCAGTATAAGTGTTTGGGGATCAGTTTGAGTGAGGGATCAGTGTGATTGATTGGGGGTTCAATGTGAGTGACTGAGGGATCAATGTGAGTGACTGAGGGATCAGTGTGAGTGATTGGGGGATCAGTGTAAGTGATTGCGGGATCAGTGTGAGTGACTGTGGGATCAGTGTGAGTGATTGGGAATCCGTGTAAGTTACTGAGGGATCAGTGTAAGTGATTGGGGGATCAATGTAAGTGATTGCGGGATCAGTGTGAGTGACTGAGGGATCAGTGTGAGTGATCGAGGGATCAGTGTAAGTGATTGGGAAATCAGTGTGAGTGACTGAGGGATCAATGTGAGTGATTGGGGATCAGTGTAAGTGATTGGGGGATCAGTGTGAGTGATTGGGGGTCAGTGTGGTTGATTGGAGTATCAGTGTGAATGATTGGGGATCAGTATAAGTGTTTGGGGATCAGTTTGAGTGAGGGATCAGTGTGATTGATTGGGGGTTCAATGTGAGTGACTGAGGGATCAATGTGAGTGACTGAGGGATCAGTGTGAGTGATTGGGGGATCAGTGTAAGTGACTGAGGGATCAGTGCGAGTGACTGAGGGATCAGTGTGAGTGATTGGGGGATCAGTGTGAGTGATTGGGGATCAGTGTGAGTGATTGGGGGATCAATGTGAGTGACTGAGGGATTAGTGTGAGCGATTGGGGGATCTGTATAAGTGACTGAGGGATCAGTATAAGTGATTGGGGGATCAGTGTGAGTGACTGAGGGATCAGTGTGAGTGATTGGGGGATCAGTGTGAATGATCTCGGGATCAGTGCAAGTTGTGGGATAGGGTTCAGATTTGTACTTAGTCAGGAGTTGGAGGAGGTTTCCATCCCTGTAGCTTTTCCTGGATAGTTCCTGCAGTGAGAATAGGCGGAAAGTTGCACAATCTCCAACTCTATCTCAGAATTAAGGACATCTGCAAACATTTTCAGAAGATGCTAGGTAATTACCCACCCGAAGTGTAGACTTCCCAGCAGCATATCATTGCATCAAGACTGCGGTGAGAACCCACAGCACACTTGCCAGGTCTCCAACTCTATGAGGTCAGTAGAACTTGGCCAGTATCTCTCTTTAGGATTTCAAGGAATTGTTCCTAAATAAAGAGATGAACCCATTGTACTTCAGTAGGCAGAAGGCCTGACAATGTTTTTATGAAATAAATCAGGAGTATTTGATGTAAATGATAGAGGTCAATTGCACAAAACTGTCCTAAGCCCCTTCCTGTCCAAACTTTCCTTAACATTTTTAAAGAAGGTAATTTCCAACTTCCACAAGAGGGTGCTGTACTCATAGTATTGCCACAAGTTTGATAAATGTCACAAAAGAAATTCTCTCAAAATTGGGCTGTGTCAGTTTCAGAGAGCTTCATGGAGAGTTTCCCTTTGTGAGCTCTGGCAAATTATTTCATGGAGATTTATGCTGCTAGCCTCATAAATATGTACGACATCTCCAAGGCACCCACTCTTGTGATAGCTTACACTCATCAGCAACAGAAGCGTTCATGAGGAAAGTGAATGTATTGCAGCCAAGTTTGTGGATGACACAAAACTAGAGAGGAAGGTGAATACCCAGGGTGACAGAGTCAGTAGAGAGATATAGACAGTATGTGAGTGGGCAAAAACTTAGCAGATGTAACAAAATATAAGAAAATGTGAGGTTATACACTTTGGCAGGAAAACGTAAAGGAATTGAATATTATTTTAAAGGAAAAAGACTACAGAAAGCTGTAGCACAGAGAGATTGGGAGTCCATGTGTGTTGTTGTGATTCTGTTTGCGGAGCTGGGAAATTGTGTTGCAGACGTTTCGTCCCCTGTCTAGGTGACATCCTCAGTGCTTGGGAGCCTCCTGTGAAGCGCTTCCATGATCTTTCCTCTTTGTATGTGATGCTTAGGCGGTTGGCACAGGATTCCCATTTCCTGGCTTGTCTTAGCGTCTCTCGCCCGTAGGTGTTCAAAGTTTGCGAGAAGATTTGTAGCTCGGGTGCTCGTTGTTGTGGTTCTGTTCGCCGAGCTGGGAATTTGTGTTGCAGAAGTTTCATCCCCTGTCTAGATGACATCCTCAGTGCTTGGGAGCCTCCTGTGAAGCACTTCTGTGGCCTTTCCATGTGTGTGGATTACAAATTTTAGCATCCAAGTTCAGCACTTAAGAGGGAAGGCAAATGAAACATTGGCTTTTATTTCAAAGGGAATAGAGTGTGAAAATAGGGATGTCTATAATTATGTAAAACTATACAAAGCACTAGTCAGCCCACAGCTGGAACGGTTTTGGGTCATTTTATCCATGGAAAGATATACTAGCATCTAAGGCAGTGCAGAGAAGTTTTGCTAGGTTGATCCTGAGTACAGAGGCATTGTCTTATCAGACGAAGTTGACCAGGTTGGGCCTAGACTCGTTGGAGCTTAGAAGAATGAGAGGAGACCTTATTGAAAATGGTTCTTAAGGGACTTATCAGGATAGATGCAAAGAGATTGTTTCCCCTTCTAGGGCCAGAGGGCATAATCACAGAGTAAAAGGGTAATCCAGTTAAAACAGAGATTACAAGGAATTTCTTCTCTCGGTTGGCAGAGAATCTATGGAATTCTGTGCCGCAAGGAGTTCTTAAGGCTAGATCATTCAGAATATTCAAGGCTAAGATAAACAGATTTTTAATCATTCACAGGATTATTAATCAGTAAAAGAAAGGAAAATAGAGTTGAAAATGATTAGATCAAGAATGATCTCATTGAGTGGCTAAGCAGACTCGATCAGCCAAATGACATAGTTCTGTTTCAATCTCTTATGGTCTCCATGCCTCTTTAAACCAAGTTTACACCCCAGATGAACACCAGTCCAAATGCTGCAAGCCAGAAATTTCCTTCCACGATTCCTGTGTTTCAAGAATTTTAAAGGAGGTGCTGAATAGAGGCAAATTGGCATCCCATTTTACCAACAGGGAACTGGAGTTCCTTAAGGGTGGAATGGTGGAGAGAAGGGCCATCCTCTTTTCGCCTAAGGAGACCATGGTACCAAATCCTGCCAGTCTGTCCAATGTTGTTTTCCAGATCAGAGGCAATACTTGTGCCAAACAGTAGTGGCACAAGAATGTCAATGACTTCTGTGCTGCATAAGGGTAAATGTCACCATCTTTTCTCTGCCACCTTACATTCCTAACTCTGCCACTGCACCCACCTCCCACCATAATCCAGAGTTTACCACTCTCACTATTGCAAGCACTAACTTGTTTACTCTCACTTACCTGGGACCGCTCAACATGTTTCCCCCACCTGCACAAATAGCAGTACCAGCCATTTTCATCTCACTCAATTCCTCCTGTACAATAATGCTTCCATTTGCATCCAAACATGCTGCCTCCAATCCCCACCACAGCACAGCCACATGATAATCCCTCCATGACCTTTACTGCACAAACTTCATGGTTCAACAGCCTGATTATCTTGGGATAACATCCCGATTGATATTGGCCAGAGCCCTGACTGACTACACAGCTCCTCAAGTGATTTATCACTAATCTTAAACATGTTGGAATCAAGCTCTGTGGCCTACTGTCTGGATTGCAATAACAAGGAGCCCAAACCCTTAATACGTCAAATAGCCAACTGCAGGAAACTACAGGCCAGCCAGCTTAATATCTAACATGGAAAAAATTTTAGAAGCTCTTATTAAAGGAGCTACAACATTGTTCGTGTCAAGTTTAAAGTAACTAGGCAGAATCATCATGGTTTTCAGAGAATGAAATAATTTTGACCAATTTCTTTTGAGAAGCTGACACATGCTGAAGATAAAGGGGAGCCAGGGGATGTTCTGTATTTAGATTTCCAAGGCAATTGTGAACGTACTGCGCCAAAGTTTATTGTGGAAAATGAGACATTTTGGTGTAGAGTGAAGCATGTTGGTGTGTTTGGACGATTGGCTGCCTGACAGGAACCAGAGTATAGGCATAAATGGGTCTTTTACAGGTTGGCAAGCTGTGGTGCCACAGGGATTGGTGCTGGGACTGAAATTGGCAGGAACCTGGATTGTATTTACTAGCATGTCACAAATACTCATCAATACTCCAGCAATTATGGGATTACCTAAAAATGGGAAACAAGTTTGTTTACAACTCTGACTTCCTATGCTTCTCCAACCTCTGGTTGATACCAACTTCACGAATTAAACTACATCAGAAAATTTTTTTTGTGCAAATACGTACAGTGTTAGGCTGAAGCCAGTCTATATTCAGTAGTTTAAGAGAAGTGTCATTCATAAATAGTTTACCATCTTGTTTATTAGAATCTACAATGTTAGGAGTGAAGGCTCAATTTGGCTCATGAGCATGTCCACAGGAGGCAGCACACTGACTGATTTAAGAAAACCTGACCAGGTCTGGTAAACAGGGCTTAACTTAAAAGGGGGAGCCGTATAAATGGGGAAGGAATCTAAAGAGGTACCAACCTAAAAGGGGCAAGAACTGAAAAACTGAGCAAAGAGATATGCTGTGTGAAAATGAAAGGTAGGGTGTGGGAGTCAAAGGGTGTGATTGTCAGGGTGAAATTCTCTGGAATGGAGGGTACCAATTGTGAATGCAGAGAGCAAGTCATTGGTGCAAAGGGGACAATGAAGCTGGACATTTAGAGTGAATAAAGGACAGTGTTAACATAAATTGACTAGAGAGGCTGTCAACTACATCTACAACCTTGATGGATTGAAATGAAATTTCATATAATATGCACGCAGGAGTACAGTGAAAATGTCCATTCATCAGATTTGGTATGTTGCTTCCCTGGTGCCAGGATCCAGGATGTCTCCGAGAGGATGCAGAATGTTCTCACGGTCAGAGAGGCCAGCAAGAGGTCATTGTCCACATTGGAGCCAAAGACATAGGAAGGGAAAAGGTTGAGATTCTGAAGGGAGGTTACAAAGAGTTAGGCAGGAATTTAAAAAGGAGGTCCTTGAGAGTAGTAATATCTGGATTACTCCCAGTGCTATGAGCTAGTGAGGGCAGGAATAGGAGGATAGAGCAGATGAATGCATGGCTGAGGAGCTGGTGTATGGGAGAAGGATTCACATTTTTGGATCAATAGAATCTCTTTGGGGTAGAAGTGACCTGTACAAGAAGTTCAGATTGCACCTAAATTGGAAGGAGACTAATATACTGGCAGGGAGATTTGCTAGAGCTGCTGGGGTGGATTTAAACTAGTAAGGTGAAGGGTTGGGACCCAGGAAGATAGCAAGGAAAAAGATCAATCTGAGACTGGTACAGTTGAGGATAGAAGCAAGTCAAACAGTCAGGGCAGGCAGGGACAAGGTAGGACTAATAAATTAAACTGCATTTATTTCAATGCAAGGAGCCTAACAGGGAAGGCAGATGAGCTCAGGGCATGGTTAGGAACATGAGACTGGGATATCATAGCAATTACAGAAACATGGCTCAAGGATGGGCAGGACTGGCAGCTTAATGTTCCAGGATACAAATGCTACAGGAAGGATAGAAAGAGAGGCAAGAGAGGAGGGGGAGTGGTATTTTTGATAAGGGATAGCATTACAGCTGTGCTGAGGGAGGATCTTCCTAGAAATACATATGAGGAAGTTATTTGGAACTGAGAAATAAGAATGGGATGATCACCTTATTGGGATGGTATTATAGACCCCTGAACAGTCAGAGGGAAATTGAGAAACAAACTTGTAAGGAGATCTCAGCTATCTGTAAGAATAATAGAGTGGTTATGGTCCGGGATTTTAACGTTCCAAACATAGACTGGGACTGCCATAGTGTTAAGGGTTTAGATGGGGTGGAATTTGTAAAGTATGTACAAGAAAAGTTTCTGATTCAGTATGTGGATGTACCTACTAGAGAAGGTGCAAAATTTGACCTATTCTTGGGAAATAAGGCAAGGCAGGTGGCTGAGGTGTCAGTGGGGGAGCACTTTGGGGCCAGCGACCATAATTCTATTAGATTTAAAATAGTCCTCCTTCCCGTCTATCTCCCTTCCCTCCTGTCTCCCTTCCCTCCTATCTCCCATCCCTCCTATCTCCCTTCCCTCCTATCTCCCTTCCCACCTATCTCCCTTCCCTCCTATCTCCCTTCCCTCCTATCTCCCTTCCCATCTATCCACTCCACCCTCCCCTCTGACCTATCATCTCCATCCCCATCCCCATTCACCTACGGTATTCTTTTGTTTTTTAGATTTTTAGATTAGACTTACAGTGTGGAAACAGGCCCTTCGGCCCAACAAGTCCACACCGACCCGCCGAAGCGAAACCCACCCATACCCCTACATTTACCCCTTACCTAACACTACGGGCAATTTAGCATGGCCAATTCACCTGACCCGCACATCTTTGGACTGTGGGAGGAAACCGGAGCACCCGGAGGAAACCCACGCAGACACGGGGAGAACGTGCAAACTCCACACAGTCAGTCACCTGAGTCGGGAATTGAACCCGGGTCTCAGGTGCTGTGAGGCAGTAGTGCTAACCACTGTGCCCCCGTTTCTTCCTCCACCCTCCTCTCTGACCTATCACTACTCCATTCACCTATTGTACTTTTTGCTAATTTCTCCCCACCCCCCACCACCTCCCCCCCCCCTCCGAAACGTCAATTTTCCTGCTCCTTGGATGCTGCCTGACCTGCTGTGCTTTTCCAGCACCACTCTGATCTGAAAAAAGAACTTTCAAAAGTGATTGGGGGCAAATGTTCACAGATAAAGGGGCAGCTGGAAAATGGGAAAACTTCAGAAATGAGATAACAAGAATCCAGAGAAAGTATATTCTTGTCAGGGTGAAAGGAAAGGCTGGTAGGTATAGGGAATGCTGGATGACTAAAGCAATTGAGGGTTTGGTGAAGAAAAAGAAGGAAGTATATGTCAGGTATAGGCTGGATAGATCGGGTGAATCCTTAGAAGAGTATAAAGATAGTAGGAGTATACTTAAGAGGGCAATCAGGAGGGAAAAAGAGGACTTGATAGCTTTGGCAAATAGAATTAAGGAGAATCAAAAGGGTTTTTTACAAACACATTAAGGACAAAAGGGTAGCTAGGGAGAGAATAGAGCCCCTCAAAGATCAGCAAGGCAGCCTTTGTGTGGAGCCACAGAAAATGGGGGAGACACTAAACGAGTATTTTGCATCAGCATTTACTGAGGAATAGGATATGGAAGATACAGAATGTAAGGAAATAGATTGTAACATCTTGAAAAATGTCCATATTACAGTGGAGGAAGTGCTGGATGTCTTGAAATGCATAAACGTGGGTAAGTCCCCAGGACCTGATTAGGTGTACCCTACACCTCTGTGGGAAGCTAGAGAAGTGATTGCTGGGCCTCTTGCTGAGATATTTGTATCATCGATAGTCACAGGTGAGGTGCGGGAAGACTGAAGGTTGGCTAACATGGTGCCACTGTTTAAGAAGGGTGGTAAGGATAAGCCAGGGAACTATAGATCAGTGAGCTTGACGTCGGTGGTGGGCAAGTTGTTGGAGGGAATCCTGAGGGACAGGATGTACATGTGTTTGGAAAGGCAAGGACTGATTAAGGATAGTCAACATGGCTTTGTGCATTGAAAATCATGTCTCACAAACTTGATTGAGTCTTTTGAAGAAGTAACAAAGAGGATTGGTGAGGGTAGAGCTGTAGATGCAATCTACATGGACTTCAGTAAGGCTGTCGACAAGGTTCCCCATGGGAGACTGGTTAGCAAGGTATAGATCTCACGGAATACAGGGAGAACTAGCCATTTGGATACAGACCTGGCTCAAAGGTAAAAGACAGAGGGTGATGGTGGAGGATTGTTTTTCAGACTGGAGGCCTGTGACCAGTGGAGTGCCACAAGGATCGGTGCTGGGTCCACTACTTTTCGTCATTTATATAAATGATTTGGATGTGAGCATAAGAGGTATAGTTAGTAAGTTTGCAGAGGACACCAAAATTGGAGGTGTAGTGGACAGTGAAGAGGGTTATCTCAGATTACAACGGGATCTTGATCAGATGGGTCAATGGGCTGAGAGGTGGCAGATGGAGTTTAATTCAGATAAATGCGAGGCGCTGCATTTTAGGAAAGCAAATTTTAGCAAGACTTATATACTTAATAGTAAGGTCCTAGGGAGTGTTGCTGAACAAAAAGACCTTGGAGTGCAGGTTCATAGCTCCATGAAAGTGGAGTCGCAGAGAGATAGGATAGTGAAGAAGGCGTTTGGTATGCTTTCCTTTATTGGTCAGAGTATTGAGTACAGGGGTTGGGAGGTCATGTTGCAGCTGTACAGGACATTGGTTAGGCCACTTTTGGAATATTGCATGCAGTTCTGGTCTCCTTCCTATTGGAAAGATGTTGCGAAACTTGAAAGGGTTCAGAAAAGATTTACAAGGATGTTGCCAGGGTTGGAAGATTTGAGCTATAAGGAGAGACTGAACAGGCTGGGGCTGTGTTCCCTGGAGGCTCGGAGGCTGAGGGGTGACCTTATGGAGGTTTACAAAATTATTGGGAAATGGATAGAATAAATAGATAAAGTCTTTTTCCTGGGCTGGGGGTGTCCAGAGCTCGAGGGCATAGGTTTAGGGTAAGAAGGCAAAGATATAAAAGAGGCCTAAGAGGCAACCTTTTCACGTAGAGGGTGATACGTGTATGGAATGAGCTGCCAGAGGAAATGGTGGAGGCTGGTACAATTGCAATATTGAAAAGGCATTTGGATGGGTATATGAATAGGAAGGGTTTGGAGGGATATGGGCCAGGTGCTGGCAGTTGAGACTAGGTTGGGTTGGGATATCTGATCAGCATGGACGGGTTGGACCGAAGGGTCTGTTTCTATGCTGTACATCTCTATGCCTCTACGACTCTATGTCAATGATCGAGTACTGTCTTTGTCCCATTCAAGCTTACTGTGCGAAGCTAAGTGTACTGTAAGTTTTGTTAGTTATAAAAAAAGGTGAGTGAATTGGTGGTGTATGAGCCACTGATGGTCCCTTTCTGTTTGAAACATGAACCATGGTGGGTGTGCATATCTCAGTCCAAGGTGCGAAGCTCTTCATTGTCTCCAGATGATGAACCTTGGAACCAAAATTGAATCTTTACGGCTGACCTGACATTACCGTGTTTCACATCCACTTTCCATATTAATTTTTACACTGAAAGATATGGTCGCGATTGCTTGTGGCCGGGATTTTTAGTTACACCAATAGATCAATGCATGATGTCCACTTACACATGAAGTGACAACAGGTGTCTTTACCTGCATTGTGTATATGTCTGTCTCATACTATTGGCATTTGAAGGACCGAACATCAAATAAAAGTACAATCAGCTCCCTCAGAGCAAAAGCACTTATTCTGCCCATTCTGGGTGCTGCGGTGACCATTTTGCATTTGGATTGTGCACACGTAACTTGGATGAGGACGGAGCAACACAGACTGAGTCACAGGTTCAGCGTCTTAATCTAGGTAATCCTCTCAAACCTTCATATTCCTTCCCATCTTGGCCTCCTTGTCAATCCCAATAACTTTGGTCTTCCTCACATTCCTATCTAACTCTTATATTTAACTTATTGCCAGAGAATGAAAGACTTGAATCTTTTAGCAGAGAGTGGACAAAGACGCAAAGTATCAGTGGACTATATGCCAAGCCTCTACCTGCTGTCCTTCACGAGAAATGTTATATTCCATCTCCCCATCTTATCCCTGAGCCCCAGTTTAGTTCTGGCAAATATGGTTAAGCACAGTTTCCCCATTGAAGCAAGGGCTGTCGTGTCTGCTTAGGATCCTTGACCCTCCCCTGTCCTCTCCCAGTGTCCTATGCTCTCCCGTACTCTAACATATCTCACTTTTATATGTTGAATTGCACCCTCTTCATAATTATTGTCCCCTCTGCTTCCCAGCACAATGGATTCCAATCCCCACAATGGATTTCACCAACCTCCTCACCACAGCAGTGGCCCAGATACCTCTCCTTCATATTCAGTGATTAGACCGTTGGATTGGCCTTGGCCCATTCTTGACTGTCTTAGAAAGAAAGTCCTGAGTAAGGAGCAATCAGATCTTTGACTAATCTCTGTGCGGCTCCCTGACTGACTTACTGCTAATCACTGGACTAGTGAAGTGGACCTGCAGGTCTGACCGTGGCACACTCTCTGGATTGTAATGATATGGAACCGCTGACTCTGATCAAGCTAAGCACCACATCTAACAATTTTCAAGGCCCTGGACTAATATTAGATAATGCCCTTGACTGATTGTGGCAGGACCCCTCCCTGGCTGATGACAGTCATGTTGAGTGACTGAGGATTACTCCCTTAAACATTGAGAAGTGGCCATTTGATTGAAGGATGTGTTGTGTGTTTGCTGTGTAAACTGCTGTTACATATTGTAGATGTGACATTGGCATAGCACCGTGCCATACAGCAATATATTCACCCCCTTGATTGATCATTGCTGGCAACCATATCAAGCTGCCTCACTTGAGTCTCACTAAAATTCAAAGTGAATTCTGAATTATATGGCAAGGTGCAAGGCAAAAGTCCTGTGAAAATCCAAGTACAGCAAGGTGAGTTAGCACTTAAGAGAATAAGCAAAACTCTTTCAGATGCACCCTGCTTTAGTTCATGAGATGTCTGTCCGTATGCAAGCAGCTTGCCAGGACCATCACAATGCATGGTGGAGGTGCAATCCAACATGCAGGATTGAAGTTGAGTAGTACATTCTAAATGAATGGACAACACACTTTGATGATGTGGTGAGGCTGGTGCCAAGCATTGTGAAAGAAGGATGCAAATGGCTGCAAACTGAAGCCACCAGCTTTCAGCCTTTCATGTTACAAGTTGTTGCTGTCTAGTCCCTCTCCACCACCTGGGAGAACAGGCAGCTACATATAAATGAGGCAAAAATAAGTCACAATGTAATGTTAATTAAGTTAAATGGACTGCACATTGCTCACTAGCAAGATTCCGATCTCACCATTCAAGCTTTGCTTGGAAATTTGGATAGTTTTATCTCAACATTAGGAATCCAGTTTTCTGGTCACACCATGTTTTTTCTAATTGACTCATAATTAGCCATGCTGTTCAGAGGCTGGGAAAATTAAGCTGATCGATGTGGCAAAAAGAAAGTGAGACTATAAGATACAGTCAGAGGGGCAGAAAGGATTTACAGCATATTGGCACTTACTCTGACTGTGAGAGATCATTCATCCTCTTGTGGCAATGCATCCAATCACACCTTCGGATTGATTGTGCGCTGCTTGTGATGAGTTTCCATGAATATAACCACATAACCACCATTGCTCAACCATGCTAAAGTCCCTCCTGTCTTTTAGGTTGCTTATGACACTTAATCTCAAAAGAGAATGTATCATTTTTGATTCTGGTGGAAGTCCAGGCCTTTTATATGTTTGCATTGCCAAGATCTTCCTTCAAAAAGAAAGAAGCAGAAATTTACACTGTGTTAAACTCACTGACCCAGTGAATTCACATCTGTTTAGGAATCTACATTCAAAAATGAGTACAGGGATCAAAAAGTTATTGTTTCACACTTAATTGCCTTGGTTATCATGTAGGAGAGATCTTGAATGAGATTTCGATCTCAAAAGCTGTTGGTTTTTCTTTCTGTTCGCAATACTGCAATGATTGAAATCCTTCTGATCATTTGTGGTTATATAAAAGCTTACAAAACTTGCTGACATTTCAAATAAACTGAATCTATGAATTCATGGGATCATTATGTACGAATGATATTCTTCTTTGTCAGTGTATTGAGCTATACTGTAAAATCTGTAGAAATAATGTCACACTTCAAATAAAAAAGCCCTGTTTGCATTTCGATTGCAGATATAATGATAAAAGGAATTGCTGAAGCTATAAATCTCTGATGAATATATGTGTGTCATGTGCAAGATGAATTCTCTTCACATGAACACACCTATGATTGAACAAAAACTGCATGATTGTGTAATGAAATGCACATGAACAGCTCTTAATGCAGGCCTCAGGGGAAGAGCGCAGCAGGATTGTAGCATAACAGGAAACCTTTCAAGAGTTTTCAAGACACAGGAATAAAGACACATGACCAAAAACCAAGACAAAGAGATCCATCGACTAAGCAAGTAAAATGGAAATTAGGAGAAAAGAATAGGACTTTCCTTTTAGTGTCCAGATTTGTCCTGCTTTTCTCAAAATAAGCTGTTCCACAACTGATATGCAACATTCTCAATCCACCCCAAGGTGTGCAGTCCAGACCAATTAAAAAGGAAATTTCTGGACCACACAACATTTTCCAAATACATTCTGACATTATGGTGTCTGAAAACAGGATTTCATAGCAACAATCCTGAGATTTCAGAACCCTCTCACATGATCACAAGTGAGGCTTAATTGTACGTTGAAATCACATCTCTAGCAATAAGTTCACAAAAACTGTCTTTTTTGCTATTTATATTCACATGAATTGTTCACCTGTTTGTCAATGGTCTTAGTATTGTAGAGGAATAGACTTATACAACACAGAAACAGACCCTTCAGTTCAAGTCATTCATGCTGACCAGATAACCTAAACTGATCTAGTCCCATTTACCAGCATTTGTCCCATACTCCTCTAAATCCTTCCTATTCACCTACCCATCCAGATACTTCTTAAATGTTGCAATTGCACCAGCCTCCACCACCTCCTCTGGCAGTTCATTCCATACACGCACCATCCTTTTTGCGAAAAGGTTTTCCCTCTCATCCCTTTTAAATCTTTCCCCTCTCACCTTAAACCAATGTCTTCTAGTTTTGGACTCCTTTACCTTGGGAAAAATACCTTGGCTACTCAACGTATCTGTGCCCCTCATGATTTTATAAACTGTCTAAGGTCATCCCTCAGCCTCTGACGCTATAGTATTGTCTGTTCTGTCTTTATTTCATAAATTTGCTCCAAAGTAATTCACAAGCTTAAATACTTTGAAGTTATAATAACAGATTCAATATTATGACACGTGAACTTGACTGATTTACAATGGACTAACATAGAAATGAATAATCATTTCCATAGTACTAAAGCAACATTTACAAGGAAAACACTATAGATAGAAAGAATCCAATTGTTACTTCCAAGAAAAAACACTGTTATAGTCGTTGCTGTTTAGATAGTTCTACCCAGGCTAACTCTGGTTACACACATACAACTAAATGTCTATTGTTGTTGTTATTGAAGGAAGTCCAGAGAAGATTTATTCAACTGATCCCAGCTGGAGAGTCTGCCTTATGAGAAAACGTTGTATAGGTTGGAGTTGTACTCATTGGAACTTAAAAAAATTAGAGGTGACCTTATTGAAACATATAGGATTCTTAGGGAACTTGACAGGGTCAATGTGGAGAGGCTGCATCTCTCTGTGGGAAAGTCTAGGACAAACGGCATCATCTCATAATAAGGGTTCACACATTTAAGACAGAGATAAAGAGGAATTTCTTCTGTTCGAGGGTAGTGTATCTGTGCAATTCTTTACAATAGAGGATTTTCTAGGCTGAATCATTAAGTGTCTTCAAGGCTGAAATAAACAGATTGGCATAGCCCAATGGAATTTCATTTGAAATAAGTGAACTCCAGCCTCTCTTTCAAATAGCAGCTGGCATGTCAATTTTAGCGAGGTGGTAAACCAATGGACTCTTTTTTGAAGCAAGTACCAGTTTCAGTTCAAAGATCTGGAATCAGAGTACATCAGTTGAAACCCAAGGAAGGAAAGCAACTTGATTCAATCCAAAGAAAGCAAAGGTAATTTAAAAGCAACTATAACAGTCACTAAGTTGTTAAGACAAAAAAATTATCTGTGTTCCTTTGGAATTTGCTTTGTGGAATAACTCCACAGAGATCGGTATACCGGCATCAAGTTACTCTTTATTTACATGTGGAGAGTCCTTGACACTGATCTAGTTCCCTCAGAGCCAGCTCTCAGAGTGAACAGGAAATCTGGCACTCCTGCTCTTTTTCTGCCTTTCTAAGACCTATGTTCAGCAGGAACATTCTCTGTCTCTGTTCAGCAGGAACTTTCCTCACAGTACACTGGCTGTAGCCAGTCAGCTCGGAGTCAACCCCATGAATTGAGGAGATTCTGAATCCCCTGTTTATATTTGTTTGTTAACCCTGCACTACTGTTATACAGCAGCAAAGCTTATTTTACCCCACAGCCCCCATGTTGTGTAGGTGTAAGTCCGGGGACTGACAGTTGTGCAAACAGTTTTATTCAATATTCCCACCACCAGGAAAAACACCCATGTGACAAGGGAACCAGTTACAAGCAAAGTTCAATTGGGACAATGCCTATGGTACACTCCTGTTCTTATCTGTCAGCCTAGGCTCCCTGATTGGACCAAATTACCTAGCCCCATCAGAGAACTTATATTATCTGAGGTCTACCTGGCTGACCTGTTTGCAATCGTTATACTTTGGAAACTACAATGAGTTGGAATCCTAAAACACTTCTGGTAATAATTAATTCTTAGTTTCAAAATGTATTTCTTTAAGAGAGGATTGCTACTTAGACAAACATTATAGATATAAATTTAATGGCTGGTTGGCTGACAAAAATGTGCATGGGCCTAAAGCAGTGTCAAAAGTCCTCTAAGTGAACTGGACCGTGAGCTGTTGTGAGTACACAGATAATAAGGGGCTTGATGGCCTCTGTACTCAACAGCAAGCAATCCTCTGAAGTTTATGTTCCAAACTGCAGACACATTTTGTGCTGAGCCCTTTGAAGAATAAGTGAGGGCAGGGGTCAAAAAGCCAGTTTCAACTCTACTGGAGTGTATTTGGGAGACTGTGTTCTCCTGTGTACCAGCTGAGGTTCAAGCATTAACATGTTGTGAAGCTGACAGTCAACCCTGTGTCCTCAGTGAAACCTGAATGCTGGATTGCAGAATCTCAACAAATCTGCAAAACTAAGGATTGTGAAACTGACTGTTCACCAACCAACATCAACATTACCTTTACTGCAATGACAGCAATTTTAAACCATCCATTCTTCACAAACAATTCAGTGACTGATCTGTTCTTTTTGTAACATTTATCATTTTGGAGTTATTCTTTATTTCTAATCTATGTATCACTAATTCTTCTCACACTTAGTAATGAATAAACTCACTTCTATTAATTCAAGAAATCAATAAATTGGCTCTTTTTCAAAAATAATGCATTAGTTCTGGGAGAAAGGTATCCTTAGCGGAAGGGATGCTTTTTAAAATGTATCTTGTTGCAACAACTAAGAGGTTGCATCAATAAAGAAGGGTAGTTCTTCCCTCTTTACAATATGCTGTCTGGAACCATAACAAGTTGGGAAACCTCATCCAGGGTCTCGTTATAACATTTCCGCACAGGTTTGTACTTGTGTTGTCCTCTTGCGAATTTGATGTGAGAGACACAAGTTCTCAGTCAAATTTGGCCTTTCTCTCAAAGTCATGCTGAGTTTTCTGCTACTTATATTTGCTCAGGGTTTCTGACTATCTATTTGCTGATTGTATTTAGAATCATAGAATCCCTTAAGTATAGTTAAAGGTCATTCAGCCTATCAGGCCCATACTGACCCTCCAAAGAGCATATCACCCAGACCCAGACCCCTACCCTATTCCCATACTTACTGTGGCTAATCTACCTAACATATACATCCATGGACACTACAAACAATTTAGCTATGAACAATCCATCTAGCCTGTACAACTTTGGACTGTGGGCGGAAACCAGAGCACTTGGCAGAAGCCCACACAAACACAGGAAAAACATACAAACTCCACACAGGCAAAACCTAAGGCTGAAATCGAACCCAGATTCCTGGCTCTGCAAAGGCAGCATTGCTAACCACTGAGCCACTGTGCTGCCCTCTGGGCCATGCCATGCAAAGCAGCTCTGATTACCTTTATAAAAGTAACTTGCGTTAAAGGCTAAAAATAGTGAGACAGAGATTTGGACTGCTAGCAATATCTTATGTCATTTTATCTCCCTCTCTGTTCAAGTACTATGGAAGCCTGACGGAGGTGAGTTAACGTTTTAGTCTAATATTCAAAGAACTGCATGCCTCCATTCCTTCACTGCTTTAAAATCAAATGTTTACTGTTATTTACTTCCTTATTATAGTTGGCTCCTCACTTTTCTGCAATCCTTCCCTCTCTATTCAATTCTCTCAATCCTCTCTGCTTTAAAAGAACACTTCCTGCAACATTTCTTCTGTTGAGTGTCACATTTCTCAACCTATTCTGTTTTAAATTGCTATTATCAGCTTGCCATCCACTGTTTTGCACCCTTCAACGTTGATCACTTTGTGAAGTGTTTCTGTGTAGAATTACAAATTGCTGTCTATCAGCACAAAAAGAGCAATGCATTTGTACCAATTGCTCAGTATCTGTTATTCTCCATTATCATGTCCATTTTTATTTAATCTACTTCATGATACTGACTACTTTTTCTGCTTCCTTTGATTTTTCGCATGTCACATGGAATTGCCGCATTGCTGCTTGATCAGTGTTCTCCAACTCCATTGATATCAAGCATTATTTGTTGGGATTTCAACTTATCAACCACTAGCGCTCCATATAACTGGGGTAACACTGAAATACAGTGACTTATCTGCACCAATGCAGTTTGGGTTTACTTCAAAACATTGTAAATTAAAACTAATCTTTGAAACTGTTATATTAACTGGACAGCAACATGTATGAAACACAAATATTGCAAAGGAGGGGGGGGGGGGCGCGCTTGAATGGATCAGAGGCTTTCCACCAATTGGTTGTAATTAATGTGGTTGCATTAACTTCATTACTGCTATCATATTTCGAATAAATTGAATTTGGAGATGATAAAATATTAAGCTAGAGTAATAGGCTAAAGTTCATTCAATGCAGATGAAGCTGTTCCTGTCACCAGTAATTGTGAGGGAAGGACAATCCTTCTAATGTGTGTAGGGATAACAGGTACGATTTTTAAAAGAATTTTAATCAATATTTTCAGATACGGTAATAGAATTGTAAATAATTTTGACTTGTTAGAGATTAAATAAGCACTTGTAAGTTATACGAGCTGTCAACTTTTATTTCAGATTAGTTCAAAAAGAAAATGTAGCTTACGATTTTATACAAAATTTCTTGATTTTAAAAATGTTTATCTCATGATGAGATTGTAGGTTTGGCTTGTCTGCCACAATTTGACAATTCTTTACAATTTTCGATATAATAAAGACAAGTCACAACATGCACTCAGATTTAGTGCATTAATGAGGCTTATGCCAGTGAGCAATTCAAGCCTCCTGTGCTTTCAGCATAAGGCCCATTGGGAGACCCAGAGAAAGCACAAATCTGGAACAGACTCAGCTACAAAGACAGCACCAATGTGTTCAGACATACAAAAATGCAAATTGAATGAACGAAGAGCTTAGGCACCCATTTTTCTGCATGCCCTTCCATTTCTGGCTCTTGGGTGAATGCACCAACATTACACTTTGCTTTCACGGATCTGAAATCACTTGTATTTCTGAGTCCAAGTCACTTATAAAGAACACATTTGCCCCTAGCCCAGCCTTTCCAGTGGAAGCATGTCATTTTGAAACATGCGAAAGGAAATTATTTATTGGAAATATTCTTGCATCTTCAGGCGGCTCCCCTCAAAGAAAGCCAGATGACCTACTTTGAGATGGATCTGGTTAAAGTTCAACTGGCCTTTCTCCTTCTCCAGACTGATTCTCTGATTGGAAAGGGATTGAGTACATGACCTACTGGTCCAGTACTGTGACGTTGTAAGGCAAATCTTAAAAATCTGTTTTTCCAGCTTGATATATTGGTAACCAGAACTGCATTAGTTCCTTCACAAAAACGAGGGGAATTATTTTTGTTTATGCAGTTTATTTGGTTGTGTAATTCTAAAACATCGAGTTAAACCTGATTGTTAATAGAACTATAAAGGAAATGGATCAGCATAGATTATGTCATTTTATAATAAAACCAAGAGTTAGCTATAGGTACAGTGATTCAAAGCAATTTGAATTTTATTTGTCCCAAAGTTTCAGCTTTCCTCTTCCCTTGGAAAAGCTATAAAAGTATTTAGCTTAGAAGAGAGAGGCACAACGAACAAAAAAGGACATGTGAACCATTAGGACCCTTAATCGGAATGGAATAGGAGTGAGGGCAGGAAATTATTATCTAAACAACATCGTTAAGATAAATCAAATCTATCTATCCATCATGTGCTCGATCACAACCTCACCAAGTACTTGCCTATTACTGTACCTCACTTGATAGCATGCTTGCGTCTGACACAAGAGATTGTGGGTTCAAACTCTAGGCCAAAGACTTAAGCATACAATCTGTGATACTAGGTAAATGCAGCAATGTTGGAAGAGCCCTCATATTAATGTAACATTTAAAGATGGCCCAATCCTAATCTCAGGTGAATGTAAAAGGTTCAATATCTTTATTTGAAACATGACCCTCAAGTACACTGAGGATATGCTGTACTCTTAGAGTTGAGAAGTTGAAACTACTCCACTCCCAACATCCCTCAGAATCCCGCCTGCTCTTTTAGGTTGATATGAAACATCCTCTATCCTGCACAATAGACAGCCAACCAATATCATAAAACAGGTTAACTAGTTACCACTTCTGATTTGTGGAATTGGCTCCCATGTTTCCTACTGTAGGGACTACACTTCAGAAGTATCTCATTGGCTGTGAAGTGCCTTGGGAAGTCCTGTCTAGTCAAAGTTGCTATTTGACACCAAGTTTTTTCTAGTTTTCATTTTACAGTATTCAGAGTTGCATTGGAATGTGAATGGGTGGCACAGTGGTTAGCACTGCTGCCTCAGAGTGCCAGTAGACCCAGGTTCAATTCCTGCTTCAGGCAACTGTCTGTGTGAAGTTTGCACATTCTCCCTGTGTCTGCAAGGGTTTGCTATGGTTTCTGCCCACAGTCCAAAGATGTGCAGGCAAGGCGAAGTGGTAAATGTAGGGGACTGGGTTGCTCTTCAGCGTGTCTGTATGGACTTGTTGGGCTGAAGGGCCCAACTACACTGGAAGTAATCTAATCTAATGTTGTCTTTCTGCACAAAAAAGCATCAAATTATCCAGCACTTTAAATTAGAAAAGCTACAATAAATGATTGTTGGAACCTTTTTAAATGCAATTCAGCCTCAAATTATCCAACAATTTAAATTAAGCGTCCCTAAATTTCCATAATTAGATATCAAGTGTCTTTTGATCCATTAATACATTCTGTTTCAATAGCATAGTGAACAAATCTGTTATTTTCGGATGATTTGTTTGACTTGGATTCTTACATCAAAACCTTTTTGATCTCTGCCTGGCATTTGAACTCTTCACCTTGGTGACCAGTTTGCCTGAATGATCTTTGTCAATTTCCTTCACAATCTTGGCAAGCACAAAGACTGACTGAAATTACAAATAAATTAATTTGTATGGAATAATATGGAAGGGCCTTAGATTTGACAACTTGGCTTCGGTTACTGATCAGTTAAGAGATTTCCAGTTTTCTGATCTATTTTCAATGATGTTTTCTGCAGAGACAAGTTAGCTAAGGTGTTACTGTTTTACAGACACAGCACATTCAGATAAACAACCTAACAGCAGGTGCACATCTGCATCTCTTGGCTTTATGTCGCCAAGTTATCCCTTATCGAAATCTCCAAAGACCAGAGATTATACTGCATCTACAAAACACATGCCAGAATTTGCAGCAATAAAGGTTGGAAAGAAAGTTATTATGAAATAAAAGTACAATGATCCTGGCTCTAACAAGCTGAAAATTAGTGCCATTGTATTTCCTAATAATTTAACCACTATTTAAAATGTCAAGTTATTTTTGTACTTGGGCTCTGCAATATAATTACCAAATAATGTTATATTGAATCCAGTAATTGTGAGCACAGTATTTTGTAAGTTATACATGAGCTTCTTACCTCCTTCAGCAACAAACTCGTAAATGAGAACTGCAGATGCTGGGGAGAAATGAAGGCTTTCTGCCCCAAACATCGATTCTCCTGCTCCTCAGATGCTGCCTGATCTGCTGTGCTTTCCCCATGCTAAAAGACTGACTAAGGCTGCTATTAGAAAGATATTGTTAAAGGGTTCAGAAAAGATTTATAGGGATGTTGCTGGGATTGGAGGGTTACAGCTATAGGGAGAAGCTGAATAAAGGGTGGCTTTATACATGTTTATAACTCTATGACTCTGACTGTGTTTTGACTATGTAAGAGAGCTATTGATTTTACAAGACAGCTGCAATGCTCCACTTGTGTCTAATTTCCTCTCCTACTGTCCATCACACTACAGGAGAGAAATCTGGGGGGAAGTTCACCAGCTGATCAAATATATTAGTTATCAGTCAAAGAGTGTGGTGAAAGATTTGGAGGAGATACTGCAGCATCAAGCAGGAAATAAAGCAAAAGTTTGTTTTTGACTCACAGTTATCCATGGTTGCCATATTGGGCGAAGCAAAGTCAAACTGTTGATATCATTTAACAGGATCTTTGGAAGGGATGTAAAGAAGCTAAAATTGATACACTGCATCACCAAGAGTATGAGTAAAATCCTTTGCATGCTGAGTATTTTTTGTGATTTCCATCACTTATATTATTTTCTTTTCCTCTACCAGATGCTTAAACTATAATGATGGAGGAATGAATTAATTTTCATCTCTGCACTTCAAAAATTGCAAAGCGATAGAGCAAGAACAATTTTAGGAGAAAGTGAGGATGCAGATGCTGGAGATCAGAGTCGAGAGTGTAGTACTGGAAAAGCACAGCGGATCAGGCAACATCTGAGGAGCAGGAGAACCGACGTTTCGGGCAAAAGCATTTCCTGATGAAGGGCTTTTGCCTGAAAAGTCAATTCTCCTGCTCCTCGGATACTGCCTGACCTGCTGCGCTTCTCCAGCACTGCAGTTTCAACAATAACAATTTTAGGCAACATTTAATTAAGCAAGCGATAAATTGTTAACCACACTCACATTAACTGGAAAGACTTCTGTTCAAATAAGATGTGGATGAATTTCAATAGAGAAAGGGATTCAAGGATATGATCTCTTCTTGTTTCAAATATGCAGGTATATTAGGGCCGTTTATACATTTAGATGTGAGCTGTAATGATATAACAATGATTTAATTGCAGGTACAAGTAGCAGAGCAACAACTGAAAATGTAAGATTATTGAATTTTTTTGGCATTACGCTTGGTATAGTACAATCTGAATCATGTCTTATTTTATAAATTTAAAAGGATCTTGCTAAAAAAAAATCAATGATTTTCACAAGAGCAAAGGAGGTAAAAGGAAATGAAAAATGGTTTGTCAAGATGGCTTGATCCTGAATAATGAGGAGGTTCAGATTTTATTTCAACTTTGAAATGAAATGGAAGAGCACAATCTAATTAAAGCACTGAGTTTTCACAATGTAATACAGTTATCCATGAGATTGTATTCAAGGATGGAACATACAATTACATTCAGTCTTGAATTATTAGTTCGTCATGATTAAAATTAGATGGTTTCTGACAGCATACATGAGTGCTGCTTACTCTATTCAAGAGGAAAAAACTAATTAGATCTCACGTTTGGTATGGTGATCAGAGTTTCTGCGTCCAGTTCTCTTCAGGCAGGCAGAACACATTAAGGCATTGATTCCAGAGGTGAAAAGGAGTAGAGATCTATGTTTTTACAGATGATAAAACCATGCCTCCCTGCCCCAAGGATCTAGCTACAATGCTGGTAAAAGATCCATGTCCTGACATGGGTGATCAAAGTCAGTCAACGTATCTTCAAAAAACTAATCCCTTCTCCAATGTATCATCGGCCTCTCATGATGCCAATGTCTCCCACACCCCCATAATTCACTCATTACTAACATTTAACTCTCAGAACTCACGTATAACATTTCATTTCTTCACACTTAGATATATACCAATGCTAACTCCTCATGCTAACTTCTTGCGATTGCCACATTCATCCAAATATCTCAATGCAGGTAGATCCGAATGCCCTGCAGAACACTAACTGACATTTTTCTATCTCTTATGTAGTAGAAGGTGACACGTAACAGAAGAGGGTAGTTCAGAATCAAGGAGGGCCTTCTGGAAGAGATAAGTGCATTTCGTGAGGCCTGCTGCAACTGAGACTGTTGCATACACCATTACAGAGAACATTCATAATGACTGTATGCACCACCATGCTCCTTGCGTTCAACCATCTTTTACATTGGGTGTGACTTACACTCCTGTCCAGCACAAAAGTTGAACCCAGTCTGATTCTTTTTTGGCTGGCTAGCTCTATGGTAGTCCTACAACCTATGCTACTGCACCATACAGTTCTACATGAATGGCTGATAGAAGGCTACTAACTATCACTGTGCACAATTGCAGATGGCCTTGAATGTCAATGTGGACTGGGTCTGGGCTTTGACACCCTAGGTTTGTACAGCACTACCTTGGTACAGATAGCAGCTGTCTGGGCTGGCAAGCTGAGTCGCAACAGCATGGACATTAGCAGAGAGAGGGTAGTTAATTCAGGCACCCCCATGCCATAGTCTCTCCACTTAAGCTGAAGCATGAGTAATCCTAGTATTCTTTCAGAGGACAAATTGCTGGTTTTCTCTGTGTGGCTGTAATCCCTTTGCACACTAATATGTCACGAGGACAAGAACAGTCTGAACCTGTGTCACAACAGCAGTGGACCTCATGGCCTCCATCTGATCTTGCACTGTTGCATTGAGATTTTGAATGACTTTTGCCTATCCTGAAATGGAAGTTCATACAGCAAACAGCGTAGGCTTCATAACCATGGGCCAGCAGGGGCTCTCATCAAGTTGATACTTTCATGCTGAAAAGGGTGGTCCAAATATTGGGCAAAGCTCTATGCCAAGTTGGTGTCAGACATCCAAAGCTCCATAATGGTGATGAGAGGCTGCGGGGCACTGAGCATCTTGGTCTACCTTGGAACTGTCATCTGAAAGACAAACCACTGAAGAAATGGACAAAGGTATATGACAGCAAGGTTGTGGAGGTCACAGGTAACTATATAAATTCTGCTGAGTACCAGAAGGTCCATACAGCAGAACACTGTTTTGTGACTCTGGTTTTCTCCACCACATTCTCTGTAGATCCTGTTAAAGTTGTGATATAGAGGGGAATCGTTAACAAGGTGTGCAGTGGGTATCCCTTGTCTCTGAGTAACCAGCCCCGACTCAATGAATTGGACTAGCACCGGAGGATAGAGCTCGCTGGCACAGAATGAATGTCCTGTTGCTGCTACCAGGTTATTGGGCATTCATTGAAAGAATCTCTGAGCATGACCATTTTCCAATTAATAGATAGGTAGCTCTTGCAGTCATGGAACATTTGCTGATGCAATGCCTTGTGTGTGCAATTGATTGCTTGTTACACCACTGAGAATTCCTCCCACCTGGCAAACTCCCCTTGCTTCTCTCTGGTCAGGAAGAAAATGATAAGAGACCACTCTCCTCACATACATCATTTGTGATTGATATAGTGATATTGTGATAGATGATGAGTTTTGAAATGTTCCTGACATTACTTGGTTCTGTCTGAAAGCATCCAAACTCATAAAAATCAGGAGCACTGCTAAACTAACAGCTACTGAGCATTGCCAACGTTGTGCTCCTCTGCAGCTGAACGTTGGAATGCAAGAGGTGACTCAGTTCTGTGATTATCTCCTTGTTGAAACATAAGCCCCTCAGGCACAGGTCCTGGCTGAAGTATTCTCTAAAGATTCTTGGTGGGAGAGTCTTCAGCTGAGAGTCCTCCTCTTCATCCTATTACTTAAATATTCTTCTCTTCTTCTCGTGCTCGCCCAAGCTGCAGCTCCAGTTGAATGCTTTAACAGTCAGATTTTTACAAGGTCACAGAGACTCCAGCCACCTTTAGAAATGATGAGTGGAAGATAGATCCAGAAGGCCTGGTACTATTTCCAACAGGTCCTATTTTCACTGGGTGGTGGGGGAGGTGCATGGATATGGTTCACACTTGAGGAAACTGGAACCATTTTTGAACTCAGCACTATATTCAAAGAGATCACATTTTCACTAGATCGCATTTTCACTTGGGGATTATGAATTTTAGAAAGGTTATAATTGCTCTTGAAGAGTTAATAAGGTCAATAGAAATGTCAAGCTGTTAAGTTAATTCAAAACTTAGAGTCAGAGAACTGTGTAACGTGGAAAGAGACCTTCAGCCCAACTCGTCCATGCTGACCAAACATCCAAAATTAATCGAGTCCTATTTGCCTTTTAAAATATTATGAAAAAAGAGAAGTCTGTTGGAGCAGCTTCCGTAGCTGTTTGTTTAGATAGTTCCAAATGCTATTATTATTGAATTAGTAATGAATAGCTGCTTTCACAATCTATCATTATCTCAGTAGTGATTCTAAGTTTACAGTTTGATTTATTACCTCTGATATGGGTTATGAGTATAATTGTCTGCTTATATGACAGATTAAATGCTTTCGAGGATTTGAATGTATTGAAAGAGCTTTCATGAATGGGACTCTCTTTATACACACTGAACACTGCAATGATACTAGGAGTTGACATGATTTGGCACTAAATTGACATGGGGGACAAAGGGGATTAGAGGTGTCATGGGTTGGCATGAATGCTAACAGAGGACATTAGCGGGCGATATAGTTTGCAAAAGATTAACATGTATGGGCATTGCAAGTGAATTGGGATGAAAACATGTGAGGGCTGTGGGTGAGAAGGCCTGATGTCTAACAAAACAACTGAGTTGAAGCTGCAAAGAACCAAGGCAGGTTTTTATTAACAGCAAGTTTCAGCAATCCCTGACCTGTGCTCAGAAGCATCTGTCCAGCTCCTCCATACCTGTCACCACACACACACACACGCCCCCTTACCTTCTCCAAACCATTGTCATCTCCCTCACACTATCCAGCATCAAGTGAAAATTGAACAACCAGGGGCACTTTTCCAGATGTGCATGCACTTAGGTGGACATTTCCAAGTTCCAAGGCCCCACCTTGGGAAAGAAAATTCATCCCAAGGGTTTTGGAATTTTTTTATTCACTCATGGGATGTGGACATCACTGGCTGGGCTAACAATTGTTGCCTGTTTCGAGACGTCATAGAGAAATTGGTCATGAGTTGCCTTCTTGAACTGTTGCTGTAGACAGATCCATGATGCCATTAAGAAGGGAGTTTCAGGACTTTTACACAGTGATACTAAAGGAACAGCAATATATTTTCAAGTCAGGATGGTGAATAGTTTGGAGAAGAATTTGTTCCCATATATCTGCTGCCCTTGATCTTTTAGGTAGAAGTGGTTGTCGGTTTGGAAAGAGCTGTCTAAGGACCCTGGGTAAATTTTGCATTTAAACATTGAAATTTGCTCCACTGCTCCTTCTCTGAAGGATTCAACATTAAACTCCATGTAAAGGTAACAGTCGTCCTTAGCATTACGCACTGCTAGAATACATTTGGGTTAGTGCATTCAGGTATAAATCAATCTTTAATTATGATGTGGCAAGTTGTAGTTACTGTCAACCAACCTCTCCGGCACTGAAAATGGAGTCTTGCAAAATTTTGCTTATACTTTCATTCCTTCAGTGTTCATTCTTGCTGGAGATTTTTTTAAAGCAATAGAACTAACTAGATTTTAAATGTTTTATTTATCTCCTTTATGTCTCTCCCTTATCCTACCATTCCCTCTCTTTATTTTTTACCTTTTACATATGGTTCGGCATTGAATTAAATATTTTCATTCATTCTTCATCTTTAGATTCTATCTGCCTCAATGAGAATTCTTCAGTCTGAGACATCCAGTTTCTGACCTATTTATGGAATGGTCTCATTTATAGAAGAATGGTAGAAACCCAGAGTCCCTTAGAAGTGGGATGGCAAATGGATGAGGGCAGTGTTGCATCAAGGATTCTCATAAGGATCAAGGGTTCATCTTGGTGAAATCTATATTTGGGAGATTTTCTGCCATCTTCCTTGGTCGTAGGGTTTACAAAGTATATTTAGTCTAGTTTACTGAATGTTGTTTAATGAGAAGAGACTCATATCTGAAACAAGACATTGTTTATTGCATGATAGTTACCAGGTACAAGTTATAATGTTATGATGAATATTGTTGCAAGACTATGAGGGCAAACTCAATGTTAGATCTTACACCTTCGAGACTTAAAGCTGCTCTCCCTTCTTAATAGCATTGTATATATACTTATATGAAATGTATTGCTAGCTCACCATGACCAGGGCAAATACACATGCCCAGCTGATGAGGCCCACATTGCTGACTAAATAAAACAAAGTCCCCATGACATCATCATATTGGATGGTGTTTATTACATTCTTCAGCATTAACCCTTTCAGACTCTTACAATCATATGCAACATGGGGACATAGTGGGAAGGAATTTGGAAAATGAGCACTAGCAATATGCCAACCCTTGTCCATGCAACATAAGATATGAACAAACATATGACCCAAAATAATGAAGCATCTAACTTTAGCATCAGGATACAGGAAATGCTACCCTCATCATCGCTGTGCAAACTTCAGCATCAAGTCAACATTGAAGAGGAAGTCCTTGGGTATTGGCAAACATTCTTTTACTGGTGACTGGGAAATCCAGATCAATCCAATTAATAAAATGCCTCTCTAGAGATATTACCGCACTAGTATATGTTCTGTTAATGATTATAAATATGGCATTACATTGACCTTTTCTTTTCCTCTTCCTTCAGCTGGAGAATGGAGTCATTCAGAGCTGAAAAGGACGCCATTTACCTCATGTAATCCATTACAGCTCTTCACAGAGCAATCCAGTCAGTCTCATTCCCCAGCTCAAACACCGTAGCCCTGCAAGCTTATTTCCTTCCTTCATTTGGTAGGGTGGAGACAAGCAATGATTTCTCTTTGAAATCGTTGTTTGTCTCCACTTCCACTACTCTCGTGGACAGAAAGTGCTAGAGTATCACTATTCAATAAATTAGGTTCTGGTGCTGATTAGTACAGTATGATCTACATTGTGGAATTTTCAATAGGAATTTTGACCTTTAAAATATTCCTGGTCCTTTTTCTACTGTGTTGTAATAAAAGGATGTCACAAAGTGCTCTTTAATCAAGTTCCTGCTTGTATTCCACATGCTGCTCTTCACTACAATATTTGTTTTTGTCATGATTTATTTGCTGAAAGCTGTCACTGTTTCAGATTGCCTTTGGTAGGGTGACAACTAATTCACAGAGTTTGCTGCCATAGAGTCATAGAGACATAGAGATGTACAGCATGGAAACAGACCTTTCGGTCCAACTCGTCCATGCCAACCAGATAACCCCAATCTCGTCCCACCTGCCAGCACCCAGCTGTCCTTTCATCATTTTTAAAGAATATGAAACAAACCATAAATATACATCACAGCTGAGGCCTTTTCATGTATCGTTGATCCTTGTTTAGGTTATTGGAGAAACTCTACTACTAAACTGACTTTCTGCACTTTCTACTAAACTGACCCATATTTTGACATCAGTTTCTCCTAGGAAACATAACATATTTAAACTTTACAATTGAATACAGAGATGCACAATTGAGACTTGTTTTCATATTAATAACCTTATAGAATTACAATATTTTGCAAAACAAGTAGAGGCCACTCAGCATTTTGGGCTTATGCAAGTTTTCTGAATGAGCTGTCCAATTCCTTTATCCTTTCCTATTTTCATTATCCTTTTATTCTTGTTTAAAAAATAATATTCATTTCCTCTTTAAAAATCATTATGGATTCTAGTAGGATGTCCTGGAAAGCTTCTGCATATAAACAAATCTTAACTTTTCTATTCATTTATTTTTCATAAAAGCACAGAGGCTGTCATCAGCATTTATAGAACAATATTTCCAATCCCTTGGTAAACACATCTGAATGACTATTTTATTTGTTATGAAGCTAATTTATGTAGAAATGATATTGTCTCAGGCATAATCCACATAGATTTAAATATGAACAATTGAAATCTGCATATACGCTCGCAGTATTATAGTGCTGCTTGCTCAAAATATTTGGTAGAAATTTTTGGTCCATTTTTAATGCAAAGTAAATATACACTATTTGGATCATGATAGAAATTGTAAAGCTCCTTAGCACCCTTTCCTATTTAAACACCTAAATTCTAGGCTGGGTAGAAGGCTGAAGACCATAAGATATAAGAATAAAGTTACATCATTTAGCCCATCGAATCTGCTCCGCCAATCAATCAAGGCTGAAATGTTTCTAAACCCCATTCTCCCACCTTCTCCCTGTAACCCTTTGTCCCCTTATTGATCAAATCTATCTCTGTCTTATAGGCATTAAGTGAATTAGCCTCCATATTGCCTTCTGTGGCAATGAGTTCCACAGATTCAGCAACCTCTGGCTGAAGAATTTCCCCTTCCACATTTCAGTCCTAAACAGTCATCCCTTCATTCAGAGTCTGTGTCCTTGTGTCCTAGTCTCTTATTCTTGTGGAAACATTTTCTCCATGTCCACTCTATCCAGTTTTTTCAATATTCTCAAAGTTTCAATCAGATTCCCTTATTCACCTAAACTCTATTCACTAAAGATCCAGAGACTTCAACCACTCCTCATATGATAAGCTCCTTTCATTCCTGGAATTAGCATATCTTCCATCAGATACAGGGCCCAAAACTGCTCACAATATTCCAGATAAAGTCTGCCCAGAGCAATCCATCCCTGCTCTTGCATTCTAGCCTTCTCAAAACTAATGTTATCCTTACATTTGAGTTTCTAACTGCAGACTAAATCTACATGTGAACCTTAAGATAATCCTGAACTAAGACTTCTAAGTCGCTTTACACTTTAGATATCCAAAGTGTTTCCCATTTGGAAAATAATCAACACCTCTATTCTTCCAACCAATAACCTCACACTTTTCCAATTCTTTGCACAATCTCCTAGCCTGCCCAAGTCCATCTGGAGCTTCCCTGCTTCCTCAACATTAGTTGTCCTTCCACCTATCTTTGAGTCATCTGCAAACCTAGCAACAATGCCCTTAGTTCCTTTGTCCAGATCAATAATATATAACGAGAATAGTTGTGGTCCCAACATGCTGGAACTCTTCTCAGCAACAGCTGCTACCCTGAAAAAGACTGGTTAATCCCTACTCTCTGCCTTCTGCCAGTCAGCCAATCCTCTATCCATGCCGGTACCTTGCTCTGAACTCTGTGGTCTCTTATTTTATTTAGTAGCCTCCTGTGCAGTATCTTGTAAAATGCCTTCTGGAAATCAAATAGATTATATCCACTGGCTCTCCTTAGTCTAACTTGCTCATTATCTCCTCAAAGAATTCTAACAGATTTGTTAGGCAAGACCTCCCCTTAATGAAGTAGTGCTAACTCAGCCCTATTTAACATGCACTTCCAAATACTCCAGAATCTCATCCTTAATAATTGACTTTAATATCTTATCATAAAAGCAATGGCTGCAGATGCTGGAAACCAGAATCTAGATTAGAATGGTGCTGGAAAAGCATAGCAGTTCAGGCAGCATCTGAGGAGCAGTAAAATCGACGTTTTGGGCAAAAGCCCTTCATCAGGAATACAGGTAGAGAGCCTGAAGGGTGGAGAGATGAGTGAGAGGAGGACTGAGGTCAGGTAAACTAACCTATAGTTTTCTGTCTTCTGCCTTCCTCCATTCTTAAATGGGGGTATAACATTAGCTATTTTCCAAGATGGTGCATTGGGTGCATAATGGGGAGCGTCCACTCAAAATAACTCTTTGTCCTTGTTTCTAAACATCTCTGACCTCACCTGCCCAGAGAAAAGTACTTCTCATGCCTACTAACCCTGACGTGTAGGATGCTACCAACATCCATAGCCACTGAGCTGATGCCATGGCTCACAGTGGCTGCCAGCCTCTCATTGGCCAATGACTTCAGGCAGCGTGGAACATTATAATTTCAGGAAGGAATCCCAATGGAATGTTGACCAGATCACTACTTAAATATTTGACTGGAAAGATACAGGATATTCTCAGTTCCAAGGTCTTGGGAGTGGGTACATATTCCAACCATTTTTATTTCACGTGTAGAAGATAAAATTGAAAGTTCACCCTGTTGTCATTGTTTGGAAGACAAATTGTTTGTCCTGGTTTCTTATTTATCAGACCTGTCAGGCACAGGGGTACTGTAGTGTAATTGGGAGGTGGGTGGGGTTAGTCAGAAGGTTGACTCTACACATTGCACAGTTTTTATCTGGAGACATTGGGAATGGAAAGGCAATAGACAATAGACAATAGGTGCAGGAGTAGGCCATTCTGTCCTTCGAGCCTGCACCACCATTCAAAAGGACCATGGCTGAGAGTTGGTCATAGGAAGGGATGGGCAGATTCCAATAGTGGCAGAAAAGGAACATATTGCCAGGACCCCAGGGATGATGTGGGATGGTGATAACTGGAGGAGTAGAGAGTGTGAGGTCTATGGAGAGTGAAAGATGAACTATTGAAGCTGTTTCAGTGATATCATTTTAATACTAATTTTGATTTATAAAACTTATTCAGTAATTTGTTCAATAATTTATTCTGTAATCCAAGATTACACCAGAGCATTGCTACATTATACACTTTTCACTGTTCCCAGGTTTAATAAATAAATCAAAGTCTAAGTGAGAGAAAACTGAGGACAAGGATGTCGACTGTGGAGGAAGGAGATCGATCAGAGGGTAGATTGTCAATCAGGGGTTTGGAAATGGAATTCTGATCCTGAGAGCTGGGAATAGGGCTGATCAGAGACAGAGGTATAGGGTGAGAAAGTGGGGCATAGGTAAGGGGATGCCAGTTAGGCTATGTGGTAAGGAGCAGGTAGGGTAGTTGAAGGTTCCGAGGCCAGTGAGATAGGGTTGTGCCGGTTGTGGGTATTTGATGCCAGATGAGGGTGGCCTCAAGTCTGGAGGTTATAGGGAGGTGGTGTCTGGATGGACAGGAAATCTGAAGACTAGTTTGATGAGGGAGGGCTGTCTGATTAAATGTGTTGCTCAGAAAAACTAGATCCAGTGGATGAATATAACTTGCTGATTCACATAGCCCTTAAAAGGAGTAAACTGAAGCTTGGACAATCCAGCTGACTACAGCTGGGGTTGAAGATCCGCATAACAATGAGATGATCATCACATCATCTTTTACAAACATTTTACAGGAAAGGAGTTAGAAATTTCACTTCATTGGTCTTTCAAAGAATCATTTATCATTGTGATTCAGTGACTAATTTTCAGCATCATTTTTTTACATCAAATTGTCTGAACCAAAAAAATGAACAATGCCAAAAAAAAAGGGATGCAGAGAAGTGCCCTGCCTTAAGGGTCTCAGTAGAAAACCATCGTGAAAGTCAATGATAGTTTGGGTTGTCTCAAAATAATTAGTCTGTTGGAGAAAGGTTAATGGCTGCTCATTATATTGGACGTTCATCACGTCTTTAGGTTTTGGAATTCTTTAAGATTTTAAAATACGTAATCTCATTCAATCCATCATGTCATCTTCATGTAAACATTCATTCCATGTGTGCACATTTTCTGCCACAGAGGACTCAGATGAGGACTTTGATGAGGCCGTGTTCAGAAAAAGACATGCACACAGAAATACTTGATGTATTGGTTGAACTTGCTGATATCCAACTGCTGCAGTTGAGAAGGATGGAGGAAATAACATCTGCTGTGACTAGTCTCAGGGCAAGCTTCCTCAATTTATTATTCCTTTAAGCAAGATACCTCAAATTATCAGGCTCCCAGGTGAGGAGAGGTGAACTAGTTTCCCTTCTTTATTCAGCCATCCACATGATTAATTGCAACAAGGTTAATTTTAAAAGGATCCCTGTTTTTCTGGATACCTTTCTCCCAGACCTAAATGATCATATGCTTTAGAAGGAACCAATTAAAGCAGACATCAAATTACTAAAAAGAGTGGATTTATTGGTTACTAAGCTGAAAATGTGTTGCTGGAAAAGCGCAGCAGATCAGGCAGCATCCAAAGAGCAGGAGAATCGACTTTTTGGGCATGAGCCCTTCTTCAGAAAAGAAGGGCTCATGCCCGAAACGTCGATTCTCCTGCTCTTTGGGTGCTGCCTGACCTGCTGCGCTTTTCCAGCAACACATTTTCAGCTCTGATCTCCAGCGTCTGCAGTCCTCACTTTCTCCTCCTTATTGGTTACTAAATAAAGAAAAAACTGACACAACACATACATTAGAAGTAAGTGAGTCTAAGAAGTTAAAACTAAAAAGGAAATCTCCACAGATTTGTGTCTGAATTGTTTGTGAAGAGCAGCCATTGCAATGGATGTCACCAGTTGCATTGACATCAGTAGTTGATTGAAATTCTTGGCTTTGTCAAATGATCAAAACTCTGTTGTTGTGATTCTTTGCAAGCAGTTGGCTGGCTGGCAGCACTCAGAGTAAGGGGCAGTCTTTTCCCTTGCTTTATCTGCAGTATAGGGTTGTTTTAATTACTGTTCAGAGAATCCCTACAGTGTGGAAACAGGCCCTTTGGCCTAAAAAGTCCACACCGACTCTCCCACCCAAACCATTCCCCATTACTCGACATTTACTCCTGAATAATGCACCTAACCATCACATCCCTGAACCCTCTAGGCAATTTAGCACGGCCAATTCATCTTACCTGCACATCTTTGGATTGTGTGAGAAATCCACAGCACCTGGAGGAAACCCATGCAGACACGGGGATAATGCACAAACTCCACACAGATAGTCACCTGAGACTGGACTCGAACCCAGGTCCCTGGCGCTGAGAGCCAGCAGTGCTAATCACTGAGCTACCATGTTGCCCTTACAGTTCTCAAAGCTGTGACTATCACACTAAACAGTCCATTCTCTAGGACATCAAACCATTGCCATGCACAAACTCATATTGCAGTTAGTTTTTAACTTTCATTTTTCAATATTCCTGCAAGGCAAAAACACAAACATTCTGAGAGGTAGCTTTCTGCTGAAAGAAAAGAAATAGTCAGCCCCCTCATTAAGTCTTCCTCTGAAGTTTCCTTGTCACTATATTCCATGAATCCCTCACAGAGCTTTGCCAGACAGCAACTGAATGTGCATCTGATGTCATATTTTGGCTGCAGCAAATTTTTTGTTAGAAAACACACCTTTTGGAGTGGAAAGTTAACAATATCACGACCCATTATCATGATTCATCACACAGTGCTTGCCTTTTTCACTGCCTTGGCTTCAACCCTCTGTACAGGTTCTGACCCAGTGACAATGGCAATGATGCTTCCATTCCTGTTGAATCCTTAGTGCCCAGTGACCATCAGTTTCTCTGCTGTCCTTGTGAGATTACAACAATGAACTAGAAATTCCAGGAACTCACCTGAGCACCTTTATAAACATTCTGAAGTATTCCCATCATGCTTTGATATTTAATTCAATATTCCTGCTGATACTTCTTGGTTAGCCTCTTGTACTACTCTTGAGCAGCTTTTCAGCTACTAATCCTGTCTACATAGATGCCAAATATTGAAGAGGGCACACTACACTGTTTGGATTTCCTAGTTACTGCAGCTTGTCATGGAAAACCAAATGGAAAGTCAATGACGAAAACAAGTCTAATGAATGATGGCTGCTCTTCATGTGTTGATCTGTTTCATTTGCTGCTGTAAAATGTATTACCATCGCAGTACATGCAATATATATTGTATGCAATATTATACTTCATATGGTAGACAGAGTACACACTCACTGATCAATAGTTGCTGCTCAGAAATGCCAGATCTGAGAATGAACTAATCAAAATATTGTGCTGATTGTCATACTCATACTCATGCAATATGCAATCAGGGACTTTGGATTATAAAATTGAAATGGACATTTTACCTGAAACAAAAGATGAAGAATGAGCCCTTTATTTTTAAAGCATATTAGGAGACCTGCTCTTTCCTCTATAGATGAAGCTAGGCATAGCCAGTCCTAGAGCTAGTCTTTATGTTTGAGCAAAGCATTTACATGCAAATGAACATCAGGGATATTTCAATGAGATGTTAATAAAATGTAATTGAACTTTGCAGTAGATTAATGGCTGCCCTTAAGGAAGTTCAACCATGTCTTGTCAATGTTGGATTTTAGAGTGAATGGGAAAAGAATGTGGGTGTAAAAACTTTATTCAGGTATTTTCTCATCAACATTGGAGAAGTTGGGATTCTATCACAAAGATATGTGGAAGGGTGAAACCTGACTCATAATTTGGCAATGGTCAAGTCAATGATCAAATCAGGGGAAAAATTGGGACACTAGTAATTTTACTAGTGATGAAGAAGCCAGGTTCGTGTTCTGGACATGGGTTCAAAACTCACCATGGCAGCTGGTGAAATTTAAATTCTATTAATAAATCTGGAATATATAGTTAGTTGCAGTCATAGTGACTATGAAGTTATTATTGATTGTCATGAAAACCCATTTGGTTCACTAACGCCTTTCAGGCAAGGAAATTTAATCACCCAATAGCTGGTCAAGATTCAATGATACAGTCAGCAGTCTATGTGATAAGTTGAAAATTACACCAGTCTGTGATGGGTTCATACTTCTGAGATGTTTGTATGCCATGAAGACTCATAATCCATCGTGAGACCATTTTCAATAAAGACCTACCTTCAGCAGCACCCAAAAATCTCTTGGCACCCAGTTCATGATTGTTTAAAAGTGGCGCATGTTGATAAACTGTGGCTCCATTTATCTCCTCAGATGGATGTAAAAGATGCCACACTACAATTTTGATGCAGAGCTGGGTGCTTATTTTTGGCCAATATTAATTCCTCAATCAACATATCAAGAACTAAGAATATCTATTCATTATCCTATTACTATTTACTAGAGTTTGCTGTTGTTTTTCCTACATTACTATTTACATTTTCATCCCCATTCAGAAATCAATAAGAGTATTATAGTTGGAATTCTGACTTATCCCTGTAGTTAAAAAAAAGTCACACCAGATCTGGCCATTCAGGGATAATTTGCATTACGTTGTTTCTGAGGATGAAGTAGTCACTGCATTGTGTCTTGAATGGCATGTAACTGTGAGGGAATGGCTGGGGGTTATCTTATGGGCATTACTAACCTTGATGTAATAATTTTGTGTAAGGGAAGAACTGTTTCCTTTGTTCGGAGAGTGCTCTTGCCACGACGCCATAAGCCCTGTGAGATATGTGTGAAAGGTTCCTCCAGAAAGTTTGTACTGTACTGTGTTTAACAAAATTTTGGTTGTTGATGTGTTGCAGTTGCATCAACTGTGTAAGGATCTCAGAAAAAAGAACTGAAAAGGTAATGAATAGGAAGGATTTAGAGGGGGATGGGCCAAGTGCTGACAAGTAGGACTAGATTAGGTTAGGATATCTGGTCGGCATGGAAGAGTTGGACCGAAGGGTCTGTTTCCATGCAGTACATCTCCATGATTCTATGACTCTATGACAACACAGTAACTACACTTCAAAAGTACTTCTTTAGCTGTGAAGCATTTTGAGAATGCCAGTTATTGTGAAAAAGTTAAACAAATGCAGTACTTTATTTTAAATCGTGTTTTTAAAAAAAATTAACAATAATGTATTTGAAGTATTGGAATAAAAAGTTCACTTGACAAATAATTAAGATTGAAATTGACTCAGCATGATTTAAAAGTGTAACTTATTTTGATGTGTGTCTCGCTTAATTGTATCTATAACTCATGTTTACTTGTTTTTGAAAGCTGTGTCGTCATGGTGATAATGATGGTAAATGCTTCCTTTTAGATTTTGCTGAGGTTGACAGCTTCAGAAATGTCTTTTGTCTTAATATCTATTCAGTGGTAATTGATGTTTACCACATTAAATTTAATACTTCTAAATAATTAGCTTTATTACAATTATTTGGAATTTACCAATGGAATTGTTAATCATGGGGAGTTTTTATTTGTTTGAATTTTTAATTATATCTCACACAAGTAATTGAAAGCATATATGGCAGCCAATTTTTCTTTTGTATTATTGTTAAGCAATTATTTTACTAAATCATTATTATGTTAAATTGAAAAATAATAGGCTTGAGTATTGCTTCAGACCTGTCTCCATTGTGAGGCATGAATTAAGCTTGGCTGATGTCACAGTATCACAGAAGCAATGTGATATGCACATCAAAATCAGCCAGTCAGAGAGAGCCAGTAACAAATATAAATGAACATGTGTTCTTCTGCTGAACCTTTCCCTCTGGATTTTAATCACTACACTGACTGCTGAGTGGATAGGATAAGCTTCTTGAAGCTCTGTTGCTTGGTAAGTAAATACATAAAACCAGTTTTGTACAGAAATTGATAATATGCTGAATTCAAATTCTTACAATGCTTAGTTTTTAGCAGAATAGCTGTGTGGATTCATCTGTCACAGTTGAATTTTTTAGATCATAACTGAAAAAGTGAAAAGATTGCCTGAAAAATAGAAATCATTAAATTGTTTCGTAAAATGTAGAACTTATGCTTCATACATTTTGATTAACAATCTATGAAACAATAATCTATATAAAATTATTTGACTTGTAGGTTTCTATCTAATTGATATTATTTTGTTAATGTTACACAAATCAAGTGCAAGTGTATAATTTAGTCATAAAGATAAAGTCTGGGTTTTCATTTTCCAGATGGTTTTTTTATATCATGTTAACGTGTCAAGGTGATTCCCATTGACAATGCTTATCACACACATTGGAGAAAAATTGCCACTAGATTATCGTTATTCTGAGAAGCATTTAATCTTGTTTGTCATCACCATTAGTTCCAGACACCTGAGCACACAGTTCAACAAAGCTAGAGATGAAAGTAGAGAATGTTGAGGCAGCAGTACAATAGTTTATTTCAAGGGACTACTTTAGATTCTAAAGCTTCAGTCAGGCTGGTGTGTTGTAGTTTGCACAGAGTAGGCTATGATAGCAACTTGTTTATTTCAATAACCATTATTAATAATGTTCATTTTGTTAAATCTGCACAGAAAACAGTGTAAGAATAATCACGGTCTGTTTGTCTGGAAATCAAGGTAATACTTCCTCCACCCTGTTCGCATTACACATAATTGTTTAAGACATGACAACTCCTATAAGAAGTTCTTTTTCAAAGAAACAGATGGACCTTAAAAGTCAAAGTCCTTGCTATATTCGAATAAACATTTAGCTGTGCTTCCGAAATGTATACACAAATTTTGCTCAGTATTTTGTTTGTGATTTTATTTGACATTTTATTGAATGGAAAAGACACACCAAATGTCTGCCTAAAATTTCCTGTTACATCACGGAATTATAGGATGAGGTAAAACAGAATAAGGCCATTTGACCGATTAAATCTGTACTAGTTCTTGAAATACACACCACAGCTTGTGAATACTCTGCCTGCTGGGATAATTACAAAACTGACCTAAATGTTTCATTGAAGTCATCAGTCTTACTGAACTAGATCATCTTCTTGTATAGGTCTTAATAGCAAATGTTGACAGCTAGTCACTCAAGACATCACTCTTAAAGCTAATCTTGTCACCTGCTAATTTCCAGTTATTGCCCAGCACAAGTTATTAAGCTATCAAGTGCAGGAAAATTAGTTTTTGCTTTTTCTCTCCATAAGATACAGGAACAGCAATAGAGGTTCATCATTATTGCTGCCCTAATGGAGATCATTTCAGTCCAAATGATCTGAATATTGAATCTGAAATCAGAAAGCTGACATTTGCATCATCTCAATGCATTTAGAGGGCGGTTACACCACTGACAACTACACTGGATACCTTTGTTATCATTTATTTTCACAATGTAAGTTTTATATTCATACAAGCATTACATTTACATTTGCGGCATTTTTCTTGGTGCAAATTACTTTTAAAAACACACAAGAAGAAACTATTTTAGAAAATCCATGATGACAGCTACTTCAGATTGCAGATAAATGTAAAAATACAAGTAGAAAACTAAAAATTAAATCTTCTGATCTCTCGATATTCAGAGACTATATGTATAACTCAAGATGTGCATTGTAACCTGTGGAAGTCCGGAAGCTCTGAATCCCAGGGCATTTGAACATAAAACAGACATCTCTCCTGGTCTGAAGAGATCTCTGACTGAATTAAACAGTTCCATTGTAATTACCCATATAGTTATTCAGGAAATATTAGACAAAACAAATCCTTTAAAACTTGGGTAACTACAGACTGACCTCACTAATCATTCATACTGAGTCTCACCCACGCACCCTCAAGCCTGACTAGCTATCTAACACTTAACTACCTCTCTTGAACCCACCTTCCACCATACTGATCCCCAGGTTACTTGACCCCAACTTGACCCAAAGTTGCCATCTAAGACCATGCAAAGTTGCAACCATGCCTCTATATCTTCCAAACAGTCAGAAACCCAAGCATCCAACTACATTCCCATTTCTCAACTGGCAGTACTTTTCTGACTCGTATGTCCACTCAGCCACCAATTCAAAGCATTTGTTCATCTACTACCCAATCACCACTCAGGAACATCCAAACAGTATATTTGACACTTACATTCAGCAGTTAGTGCCTTAAAAAAAAGGGGCATATCTTCTGTGCTGATCCTCTTCACACTTCTCTGCATGGAGTTCTGTGAAGAGCAAATTCATCAAGACCTTTATAAATGTTATCAGATAAGCATGCAGTTTTCTGACTGATTTGCTTCACGTATAATGGTTCTGACAGTGATTGGAAGATGGGACCATATAATCAGCGTCATACAACTCCATCTGAAAACTGTTATTTGAAGTGGTTCTGTCTGAAGCAAAGGCTTGTTGGAAAACAAATCCATTAAAAGTTGCACAAATAGCTACTATTTTCATCATAACTTAAGGAAGAAATGTCTACACCAGAAAAATCACAAGAAATTAGTCTTCTTCAGGGATTAGCTTTTTCTAAGAATAAATATGTTCAAATAGGAAAACCAGATAGAGTCATTTTATTATTGGAGAATAATGATTATTATTTTAGAAAATGTATTTTTAAGCAACAAAATAGCTAGTTCAAAAATATTATTGTGGATATCTCCAATGCAATGTTCTGGAAGTTTTACTCCATATTCTTTATGCTTTTTTCCCCTTTGAACTGTGAGTCATTTACCTATTTGTAGGCAGAAAATTTACTTAGTGTCAGATATCATTTGTTCCTATTGCAAAGAAGACTTGTGATGTCAGCATTCCATGAATATATGACAAAATTTTGAAGTTAATCACTGGTATAATTAGAGATGGGTGGTCCCATAAACAGCACAGGTCCTCTAGAATGCCTGGTGAATTATGTTAGGAGATGAGGATTTTCCTGTTCTTCACAATAGAAGCACAGTTAAAATAAGTTCATTAGAGTATTCCTATTGAGCAAATTTTCCTGTCATCATATATACCGAGATGTATTGAATTGATCAAGTAAACCACACAGAGTCAAAATATACCGTGAAACCCTTTCATCATGCATGCATGTTTATTTAACTATGTTTATTACTCACATTTTCTTGGCAAAGAAAATCAAACCTTTTGCAACAGTAAATGAATAGGAGAGTTTTCGCACAATATTTTGGAAAGTTAGATGCCTTATTGTAATTATTAATGAATAAAATATTTGCTATTGAGGGTAATGCTGCAAAGTAAGTTCGCATAGTCTGGCCGTAACAACGATGAAACATCAGCAAATGACTTCACTGTAATTTGAAAACCAGGAAGAATGAATTGATTTTTGAACAGAATCTGCAACTCAGTGGTTTCGAGAGGCTATTGGATAAAAACAATGCACAAGGGAATGGGGACAAAGAAGAAGTTTGGCACTGGATAATGGTGCTCATTTGAAGAGCTGATGCAGACATGTTGGACTGAATGACCTCCTCTTGCACTTCAACTATTCTGTGATTCTGTGAAATCTAAAGCAATATTATTCAGTGGCACCTTATAAATCATCCGTAAACCTAAACTTCTTAATTCCTGGTGACACAGCACCACTGGTTACAGGCCTCCGGTCCAAAAAAAACAAACTTCTACCACCACCCTCTGTCTCCTGCCATCAAGCCAATTTTGTATCCATTTGGCAAGTTCACCCTGAATTCTATGTGATCTAACTTTAGATTAGATTAGATTAGATTAGACTTACAGTGTGGAAACAGGCCCTTCGGCCCAACAAGTCCACACCGACCCGCCGAAGCGAAACCCACCCATACCCCTACATTACCCCTTACCTAACACTACGGGCAATTTAGCATGGCCAATTCACCTGACCCGCACATCTTTGGACTGTGGGAGGAAACCGGAGCACCCGGAGGAAACCCACGCAGACACGGGGAGAACGTGCAAACTCCACACAGTCAGTCACCTGAGTCGGGAATTGAACCCGGGTCTTCAGGCGCTGTGAGGCAGCAGTGCTAACCACTGTGCCACCGTGCCACACAGAACCTTGTCAAAGGATTTACTAAAGCCCAACTAAACAATGTCTACTGCTCTGTCCTCATTAATCTTTTTAGTTACTCCCTCAAAAAACTCAGGGTCTAGATTAGAGTGGTGCTGGAAAAGCACAGCAGTTCAGGCAGCATCCAAGGAGCAGGAAAATCGACGTTTTGGGCAAAAGCCCTTCATCAGGAATAGAGTCTCTATTACTCTGATCGTGTTTTCCGGGTCCTTAAGGGGGAGGGGGAGCAGCCCCAGGTCGTGGTCCACGTTGGCACCAACGACATAGGTAGGAAGAGGGGTGAGGATGTTAGGCAGGCTTTCAGGGAGCTAGGTTGGAAGCTCAGAGCTAGAACGAACAGAGTTGTTGTCTCTGGTTTGTTACCCGTGCCACGTGATAGAGAGTCGAAGAATAGGGAGAGAGAACAGTTAAATGCGTGGCTACAGGGATGGTGCAGGAGGGAGGGATTCCGGTTTCTGGACAACTGGGGTTCTTTCTGGGGAAGGTGGGACCTCTATAAACAGAAAGGAACCTGAGGGGCACCAGCATCCTTGGGGGAGGTTTGCTAGTGCTCTTTGGGAGGGTTTAAACTAACTCTGCAGGGGCATGGGAACCTGGACTGTAGCTTTAGGGTGCAGGACCTGGAGTGTAGGGAGGTTAGGAACAAGGCATCGATCTCGGAGGGTGCCGGTAAACAGGAAGGTGGCTTGAAGTGTGTATACTTCAATGCCAGAAGTATAAGAAATAAGGTAGGTGAATTGCAGCATGGGTTGGTACCTGGGACTTCGATGTTGTGGCCATTACAGAGACGTGGGTAGAACAGGGACAGGAATGGCTATTGCAGGTTCCAGGGTTTAAATATTTTAGTAGGGTCAGAGGTGGGGGTAAAAGAGGGGGAGGTGTGACATTGCTTGTCAAGGATAGTATTACAGCGGTGGAAAGGACGATGGAGGAAGACTTGCCATCTGAGATAGTTTGGGCTGAGGTTAGAAATAGGAAAGGTGAGGTCACCCTGTTAGGAGTTTTCTACAGGCCTCCTAATAGTCGGAGAGACATAGAAGAAAGGATTGCGAGGATGATTCAGGAGAAGAGTGAAAGTAGTAGGATGGTTGTTATGGGGGACTTTAACTTTCCAGATATTGACTGGGAAATCTATAGCTCGAGTTTGTTAGATGGGTTGGTGTTTGTCCAATGTGTGCAGGAGGGTTTCCTGACACAATATGTAGACAGGCCAACAAGAGGTGAGGCCATACTGGATTTGGTTCTGGGTAACGAACCAGGCCAGGTGTTAGAATTGGAGATAGGTGAGCACTTTGGGGACAGTGACCACAACTCGGTGACTTTTACTCTAGTGATGGAGAGGGATAAGTGTGCACTGCAGGGCAAGAGTTATAGCTGGGGGCAGGGAAATTATGATGCGGTGAGGCATGACTTAGGATGCGTGGCTTGGAAAAATAGGCTTCAAGGGAAGGACACAAATGATATGTGGAGCTTGTTCAAGGAGCAGCTCTTGGGTGTCCTTGGTAAGTATGTACCTGTCAGGCAGGGAGGAAAGGGTCTTGTGAGGGAGCCGTGGTTTAATAAGGAATTGGAATCCCTTGTAAAGGGGAAGAGGGCGGCCTATGTAAAGATGAGGCGTGAAGGTTCAGTTGGGGTGATTGAGAGTTTTCAGGTAGCCAGGAAGGATCTAAAGAGAGAGTTAAGAGCAGCGAGAAGGGGACACGAAAAGTCCTTGGTTGGTAGGATTAGGCGAAACCCTAGGCTTTCTATAGGTATGTCAGGAATAAAAGGATGACTAGGGTAGGTATCGGTCCAGTCAAGGATAGTAGTGGGAAGTTATGCGTGGAGGCGGAGGAGATTGGAGAGACACTAAATCAATACTTTTCATCAGTATTCACTCAGGAACAGGACATTGTTGCTGATGTGAGTATTGAGTCACAATTAATTAGAATGGATGACTTTGAGGTATGTAGGGAAGAGGTCCGGGGAATACTGGAAAGGGTGAAAATAGATAAGTCCCCTGGGCCTGATGGCATTTATCCTAGGATCCTCTGGGAAGCTAGGGAGGAGATAGCGGAGCCATTGGCCTTGATTTTTATGTCGTCGTTGTCTACAGGAATAGTGCCAGAAGACTGGAAGATAGCGAATGTGGTCCCCTTGTTCAAGAAGGGGAGTAGGGACAGCCCTAGTAACTATAGGCCAGTGAGTCTCACTTCTGTTGTGGGCAGTCTTCAAGAGAATTGTAAAGGATAGGATTTATGAACATCTGGATAGGAATAATGTGATCAAGGATAGTCAGCATGATTTTGTGAAGGGCAGGTCGTGCCTCACAAACCTTATTGAGTTCTTTAAGAAGGTGACCAAGGAAGTGGATGAGGGTAAAGCAATAGATGTGGTGTATATGGATTTTAGCAAGGCATTCGATAAGGTACCCCATGGTAGGCTACTGCAAAAATTACGGAGGTATGGCATTGAGGGTGCATTAGAGGTTTGGATTAGGAATTGGCTGGCTGGAAGGAGACAGAGGGTAGTAGTTGATGGTAAAGGTTCATCTTGGAGTGCAGTTACTAGTAGTGTTCCACAGGGATCTGTTTTGGGACCTTTGCTGTTTGTCATTTTTATAAATGACCTGGAGGAGGGGCTTGAAGGCTGGGTGAATAAGTTTGCGGATGATACAAACATCGGTGGAGTGGTGGACAGCGAAGAAGGATGTGGCAGGTTACAGCGGGATATAGATAAGTTGCAGAGCTGGGCAGAAAGTTGGCAAATGGAGTTCAATGTAGCTAAGTGTGAAGTCATACACTTTGGTAGGAGTAACAAGAAGATGGATTACGGGGCTAATGGTAGGCTACTTGGTAATGTGGATGAGCAGAGGGATCTTGGTGTCCATGTACACAGATCTCTGAAAGTTGCCACCCAGGTAAATAGTGCTGTGAAGAAGGCATATGGCGTACTGGGCTTTATTGGTACAGGTATTGAATTCCGGAGTCCTGAGGTCATGTTGCAATTGTATAAGACTCTGGTGCAGCCGCATCTGGAGTATTGTGTGCAGTTTTGGTCGCCATACTATAGGAAGGATTTTGAGGCACTGGAACGTGTGCAGAGGAGGTTTACCAGGATGTTGCCTGGCATGGTAGGAAGATCGTATGAGGAAAGGCTGAGGCACTTGGGGCTGTTCTCATTGGAGAAAAGAAGGTTTGGGGAGATTTGATAGAGGTGTACAAGTTGATTAGGGGTTTAGATAGGGTTGACAGTGAGAACCTTTTTCCGCGTATGGAGTCAGCTGTTACTAGGGGACACAGCTTTAAATTAAGGGGGGGTTGGTATAGGACAGACGTTAGGGGTAGATTCTTTACTCAGCAGGTTGTGAGTTCATGGAATGGCCTGCCAGTATCAGTGGTGGACTCTCCCTCTTTATGGTCATTCAAGCGGGCATTGGATAAGCATATGGAGGTTATTGGGCTAGTGTAGGTTAGGTAGGCTTTGGTCGGCGCAACATCGAGGGCCGAAGGGCCTGTACTATGCTGTATTTTTCTATGTTCTATGTTCTATGTTTCCAGGAATGGAGAGCTTGACATACAAAAATAGACTGGAAAGGCTGTGACTTTTTTAACTGGAGCATAGGAGGTTGAGGGCTAACCTTATTGAGATTTATAAAATCATGATGGGCATAGATAAAGCAAATTTCAAGGGTCTTTCCCTCGGATGGGTAAGTTCAAAACTAAGGGGGCATATTTTTAAGGTGAGATGACGAAGATGTAAAATGGACTTAAGAGGCAACATTTTTATACAGAATGGTTCATGTGGAATGAACTGCCAGAGGAAGTGCTGAATAGTGATAAGTACATGAACAGGAAACGTTTGGAGGAATATGAGCCTATTGCACACAGGTGGAACTAATTTAGTTTGGGAAAATGATCATCATGGACTGAAGGGTCTGTCTCCATGTTGCATGGTTCTATGACATCATGAAGGTTATGGTCCCAGTCTAAACTGCCAGATATAAGGGCCAGGATTTCTAGAAAGAGATGTGTACAAAAAGTGAAGGCTGGACTTTTGGATTGTGGAGACTCCATGGACCTTTAAAAATCCAGCCTTCACTTTTTGTACACATCTCTTTCTGGCTAGAGTTTGTCAGCATATGGTTTGAGTCTCAGTCAGCATCTGTTCATGCCTCAACCAACGATTATTTATGATCTTTCTCTCACTTGCTTGCCAGAAGAAAAGTGAGGGAAGAAGATCCACTAATTATAATAAGAAAAGGGTAGTACTAGATAGTTTCGTGTTTTATTAGCCTGTGAATTGAGTTTACCTATATTTTGTACTTTCATATTTTTCATCTGCAAGAGGAAGGCTGGACAACTGCAATTCACTGGAAACTGTATTATGTTCTTTTCTTTGCATTGGTTTGAATTTGTTTGATTCTACAGAATGGTTGAATTTGTCTTCCAGGAGATAGAAAAACAACCTTGGCATTCTGTCCAAGATCACAGTATTTAGTGAACGCAATAAACAGTTTTAATATGCCTGACTTAATAACTAACTTTAGACAATAAAATCTATGCTCCTGATTATGTTGCATATCAGTATACTTGTGGAAATGGTCAGTGAATTTGATCCCAAAAGAATATCTCGTACAAACAAAAAATTTGAAGAAGATTCATTTCACTTAATTGAAGTATCTCATCACTTCTTTAGAAATGCCTAATATCTGGATTATTTTAAGTGCAAGAAAAGCCAGATAGGAAATTTACCTCAACCTTGATATGGTTCCATAGCTTCAGGTTTTTTTTTATTTTATTGGTCACAATTTATATGGCTGAGAACAACCAATATATGGATGGATTGAATCTATTGTAACTTGTTTGACTCTCACCACTTCTTCCACCTGCAAAATTGCGAACTATGGTTGCAAAATTGAAACATAATTGCCAAAAAATGATGTCAAGCCAAAATGACAAAATTAGTGATGAAATGAGAAATGGGTCCAGCCTTCACAACACAAGGATCATGTAGAACTTTCTACTTTTGCTGGTAGCAAGCTTGGAGGCAAAAGGTGCATGCAATCAGGTGAATTACCTGAGCTCTGGCAGTCTTTGTCCTTCCCCAAAACTTACAATTAGCGTCCACTTAAGGACCCCACCAAGCCTCTGTTGGTATTAACCTGGCTGCAGATACGCATAAATGGCAGTGAAAAAGATCAGGATTGCATATCACCTTTGGTTGGGGTGTTTCATTGCTATAATAAATATAAAGTAGGGGGCCTGTTGAAAGTCACTCTTTTTCCCTTGCTGCTAGCCTGCATACCTCTCTCTAAAACTCGCCCAATGACCTGCCTATTTCTATTCTTTTTATTTATGTGGCCTGGATTGCTTGACAATCCTGGGAATCTGACATGTACTTTTTGTGCAGAAGACATCATCCACCTTGAAGTAGTGCTGAGTACAAGAGCTACAAGCTGGATTAGCTGATTGTTCTCAGTAGGCGATCTCTGCTCTGGTATTTTGATTTCAGGGCCAGGCCTGCCAATGGCCGAGCCACGACCTGATTGATTTGTGGTCTTCCTGAAAAGAGGCTGCACATGTTTCAAACTGCTTCATGATTCAGGAGGCGAGACTCCCAACACATCCGAAAGCTCCCACCTGATGAGGTAGTGTTATGCATAGTAAAATTATTTCATACACAATGCCAGGGATCCGGGTTTGATTTCAGCCTCAGGTGTCCATCTGTGTAGTGTTTGCACATTCTCCCCACATCTACTTGGGTTTCCTTCGGGTGCTCTGGACAGCCCTAAGATATGCAGCCATGCTAAATTGTCTATAGTGTCCAGGCTATAGTGTGCTGGCTAGGTAGATTCATGGGAAATAAGAGTTTACAGGTATAGGGTAAGGGAGTTGGTCTCGGTGTGATGATCTTCAGGGGTCAATATGGAATCGATGGGCCAAATAGCCTGCTTCCACACATAGGTACTCTGTGACACTTGCTAATTTTTTGTCTGCGTTAAATCAGGATTGTATAAATTTTCCACAAATTATAATATTTGATCCCATTGCAGGATTAAAAACCTCAATAAAATATGAACTATCCACATTTAATACTCATTTAATACTCATTACTGTAGGAAACCTACTCAGTAATTATGTGTACTCGATAATATGGAGATGTAAAATATTATTATTGTGGCATTTGAATAGACTAGCTAAAAGTTATCTGCTCTTTGATACCTTTAACAATATAGTGCAAAGATGATTCAAACAGTCTGTACAAAAGCAAATTACTGTGGATGCTGGAAATCTGAAATATAAACAGGAAGTTCTTGAAAAATTCACAGCAGATCTGTGAACATTTGTGGAGAGAGAAACAGGAGTTAATGCTTAGAGAGTCCAATATGACTTCTTTTTTAGATCCAAGGCAGACAATCCAAATCAGGTCTTCACAAGAGCAGATTGTATAGCATGAAATGTCACACAACATTCAGAGGTGAATTAATTGTGATGTCCAGGATTCTCTGGGGTCTTGACATGGTGGATGTGGAGAGGATGTTTCATCTTTTGGGTGAATCTAGAATTGGGGGTCCCTGAGTCAGATCAGGGGTCAGAAATCAGATGAAAGTTCTCTGAGGGTTGAATTCCTTTTGGTAGACTTTGCCTGAAAAGATGGTGGAATCAGAGTCCTTAGATTTTTTTAAGGCAAAGGTATGTACTTTATCGGGAATAGGCAGGAATGTGGATTTGAAGTTACTATCAAATCAGCCATGATCTTATTGATTGACAGAGAAAATTCTAGGGGCGGAATGGCCTACTCCTGCTGCTAATTGTATGTTTGCATGTATTCACATTGACTTATCACTTTGAAGCTTTTTGGCTACTGTGTGAAATAGAAAAATCTCACAAACCGCTTAGCCAAAAGCTTACAATCAACTTAAGTATTTCATCTTAATAGGCACTTGTTAATGACTGAAATGCAATTAAGTATTTGGTCACCTAGTAATAGTCAACATGAAATAGAAATGTGAATTGGCATGCTCACTCATTTTAAGTAAGATGCACTATGGCAATGTTTTGCAAAACACAATTGGACAACATTTAGTCTGGTAAATTGCGGCATGAATAGAAAATGGAATACTTCATTTTAGTTTCACATCAACATTTTTACTTAAATTATTTGCAGGAAAATTCCACCGGGACGCCTTTTCGAAAAAGTTAACAGAGGAATTTTCTGAAATAAATCTTGGAAATTTCAGGAAAGATAGGATGTGGACACATCAACCCAAATTACTAGCTGTGCTAGATCATCAGTAAAACAATTGAATTCAGACATCTTCAGTTGTCCATCCTGACATACTTGTAATTTTATAAGGTGATGTTGCTTTGCAATAAAACGTTGCTGTTTAAAAGGAAAACAGCTACAAGTAATGTTATTTCTATGTAGAATATTTTATATTCTACTCAATCACTGAAGTAGGTTACATGTGCTCAGTTACCATATAATATCCTATGCTCAATTGAACCATATTTCTATCTACTAAGGCTTGATATTACAAAATACTTCAGCGCTTCATTTCCATTCGAATCAAATAAGAGCTCCGATTCCTGTGTAGTTGCACAAGTTCTAACAGGTGAATAGTTATTAGGAAGAAGGCCCTGACTGTCACTTGTGCCTGTGAAAAATTCTCAGAATATGTCCAAGGCATTGTTCATAATCTCGACATTTCGAGTCATTAGGTATCTTTATTAATTCTAGAGTGGCCACCCCAAATCAATTGTTTCTAATTATAACTTATGTCATCATTGAGTATATTCCAAAGCAAACTCTAGACCATGGCTGATGTTTGGTCCAGTTGGGAAGCCAGCATATAAAATTACTCAAGACTTTGTTTTCTGTCAGTAAAAAGGAATTTGATCAGATGTTGCATCTTTTCAAAAAAAGGGGTCATGGTAACAGTCAACCTGTGCTCCATCCCGTGGCAACACCCTGCGCACTCAGAATGTATATGGCTGTCTAAGAAATAAGGTTCAAGATAACTGTTCTGGATGCATTTCCATACCAATAATGGCCAATTAATCAGGATCCGTTTGTCATTCTGTATAAAATGGCATCTTTCCTAGCTTGTTTCTTATAGCCTAATTCTGACAAGTGCTGAATGAAAACCTTTAGCTTCTAGTCTCCTACTAGAATGTTTAAGTTCTGTATTAGAAAGCATTTATTCATTGTTCAATGTCTTTAGTGGGCATGAATGTGCAGCTTTCTGAAAGGTTAACCACTTGCCAATAAAAATCATGCTTCCCCTGATTCTATTAGATGCCAGTTTATTTTCACATTCTGAAGTTTCTGCTAAGCTTGTGAAAATAATCATAACAATTCCTAAAACTAGTTAATCAATCACTCTTCCCTTGGATGAAAACTCAAAACTATTCATACATGAGGGCAAAATAAATATGCTTTAAATGAAAATGTTGTCTCAGCTTATACACTCAGTGGTTCAGTAAATCAGTCCGTGCCTTGATCCCATCTCAGCTTACTTTTATGAGCTCAGCAATCGGACATTAAGACCCTGTGAAACAGCTAGAATGGTTTTCTGTCACCTTGCCACTTTCATTCCAGAACAATGAAGTCGTGAAAAAAACATTCAATAGGCATCTCATGTTTAGTAACTCAAAGTAAACTATTCTGAAGCAACATACTGTCGGTTCTAGAAGGTTGGAGTCAAAATAGAATAAGCTGGAACAAAAACAGAAATTGCTGGAAAAACTCAGCATTTGTAGAGAGAAAGCATTTTGGGTCCAATGACCCTTTTTCAGAACTGATCCCTCTGTCTCTGACAGGATTTCAATTTTAATCCTTTTTCTCTTTCCCCATCAATACTTTTTTGTCACTCCTAGTGTTTGACAATGTATTTTAGCAAAACTGGCTTCTGAGCAAAATCATATTCCTCAGTGACTGGCTCTGGCTCAGACTCACCACCATGTGGATTTCAACTGAAGTTTCATCCTTTGTGTTTTGATTCCACCCAGGATCACAGGTCTCTCTGTGTTGTGCAGTGCTCATCAGACAGTTGCTCTCCCTGCATCCTGAGGTCCACTCATTGCCATTCATCGCCATTTGCAGACTCTCCAACTTTCTCTCCATCAGTTCTCCCCGTGTCTGCGTGGGTTTCCTCCGGGTGCTCCGGTTTCCTCCCACAGTCCAAAGATGTGTGGGTCAGGTGAATTGGCCATGCTAAATTGCCCGTAGTGTTAGGTAAGGGGTAAATGTAGGGGTATGGGTGGGTTGCGCTTCGGCGGGTCGGTGTGGACTTGTTGGGCCGAAGGGCCTGTTTCCACACTGTAAGTAATCTAATCTAATCTAAGCACCACTTCATACTGGCACAGAGCTGCCATGCCCCTCACCCCCAATTCATCCTCTGGCTCATTTGACATGCTAACAAAAAGTTATTTCTTTCCCTTTCAGACATTAAGGAATGCAAGATGCATAAACTGAGATATACACATGTCACACTGGATCCCCCGCCCTTCCCTTCACTCTGACTCCATCCACTCTCCCAACCCCACCTTCTGTCATATATTTACTATCCCTTCTGACCTTTTGCTCTCTGATGCTGAATGTTTTGTACTCAACAAAGGTCTTAGTTTTATCTCTCTGCACCTCCACTTCGATGAATTTCAGGCACAACAAGACATTGAACTCCATTGACTTGCTCTCTGTGGCCATTTCTTTGAACAGTATTGCTCTTCCTATGCTACAGAATACTTTATGGACCTCTAACACTCTCTCTCTACCTGGACCCCCTTCCCCTGGCCTTTTACCTGCACTTGACCTGTTCATTGAGAACTTTTAACATGACGTTGGTCATCTGAATTTCTCTGCACCCCCCCCCCTACACACACAGCCCATTTCTACCTCCTTCTAAAAATTCACAAACAGGAGTACCTGTGCAGATCCATTTTTCTGCCTGCTGCTGCCTCACAGAACTCATCTCTTCCTACCTTGACTCAAATTTTTCTCCTTTCCAGTCCCTTCCCATTTACATCATCAATTCCTCTGACACTTTATGTCAGTTTCGGAATTTCCAGTTTATGGGCTCCAGTTGCCTCAACTTTACTATGCCTATCCCTCAGCAGGATGGCCTTAGGGCTCTCCACTTCTTCTTGGAAAGAAGGTCTGTACTGCTCCCAGCCACCAATACCCTTCACTACCAGTGGGGTACAGGTAATAAGCATGCCTTGTTCCAGTCCTACTCAGGTCTGTCCCCACAAAACTTTCCCCAGTACATTGATGTCATTATCAGTGCTACTTTTCTCTCTGTCTCTCTCTCTCTCTCTCTCTCTCTCTCTCTCTCTCTCTCTCTCAAAGTTTATCAGTTTGGCTTCCAAGTTCCACTGACCTCTCACCTTCATCTGGTTTATCTCTGATTCCTCCCTTCCCTTCTTTGACATCTTTGTTTACAGTTCTGGGGATAGGCCTGCCACCAATATCCCCTACAAACCCACTGCCTCTCACAGTTACCTTGACTCTATATCCTCACACACTGCTTGCTATAAAGACACTATTCCACTATCCCAGTTTCTCCATTTTCATCACTTTTGTTCTGATGAGGCCAACCTCTACAAAGGAGCCTCCAAATTGTCCATGTCTTCCTCAACTGGATTTCCCACCACTGGACTTGACAGGGCCCTCAGCCGGGGTCAACCCATCTCTCGTACTTAGGCCCTCACCCCTTCTCTTCTCTCCCACAACAGCAAAAGGGTCCCCCTCATCCTCACTTACCATTCAACCTGCATTCACATCCAAGGGATCATAAAGCCATCATTTCTGTCACCTCCAGCAGGATGCCACCACCGCATATTCCCCTCCCCTTGCTTGTCAGACTTCGGCAGGGACATTCTCTCCGGAGACATTTGTCCACTCCTCCTCTAATCGCAACACTTCCCTACACCCTGATGGCACCTTCCCATGCAATCACTAATGGTGCAACATCTTCCCCGTTTCATCTCCTCCCTCCGCATTATCCAAGGCACCAGACAATTAAAGCTCTAATTCACCTGAACTTCACTCAGCCTTGTCAATTATAATTGCTGCTCACAATGTGGTCTCCTCTACACCAGGGAAACAAAGTGCAGGCTGGCTAACTGCTTTGCAGAACACCCACATTCTGTCTGTAACAATGACCCTGAGCTTCCAGTTGCCTGCCACTTTAACACACCACTGTGTTCCCTGGCCAACATCTTTGTCTTGAGATTGCGCAGTGCTTAGTGCAAGCTGGTAGAACAGCATCACATTTTCTGCTTGGTTCCTCTGCAGTCTTTGGGACTCACTATCAAGTTAATTATTTTAGGGCCTGAGCACCTTCTCCCATGTTCTTCCCCCAACCCGCACACACAATGTTTTGTAACCACATGGACTTCTACCATAACCATCCCATTTTCAGCTTTTAATGCTCCCCATTAGCAGTTATTGACTCCCCAGGCTGAATTTTTCCCATTCCTTTGTACGTCCATCGGTTGTTTTCTCTCTCTCTGGGCTCCATCTCTATCTATCCTTTACTCCTCCCCCTTCCTCAACCCCATCTTCAGCATAAATACCAACCTTTTCCAAGCTACAATCACTTCTGAAGACTGACTGGACCTGAAATGTTAACTCTGCTTTCTCTCCTCCCTGTATGCTTACAAATGAGAAGCTATTTGAATATGTAATGCCCCGAATTGGAAAGTGTGCACAGTCTGAGATTAGGATTTAACACTGGATTTCAATTTTCAAAGATGAACAGCAGCCATTTGCCTTAATCTTACAGATTGGATCATAGAAAAGTTCAGTGCACCAGCATCCTCATTGTGCACACAAGTGGTCAAATGATTTTTCACAAGGCAACATTTCTACACTAGTTGAGCACCTCCATTACAACAAGCCTGATTTATTTTCAACATTTTCATTCGGCTTCCCTCCATGCTCGTGTTAACCAGCATGCACGAGACTGTTCATTCTTCATGCTTATGACTTTCCAAATCTCTTCAGGTGATTGACAAACTCTCCAACATATTTAATTGCTGGCTATCACACACCATGAATCTGACTTCACCCCAATAGATAGAGAATGCTGCTGACACCCTCAAAGCCCTCTCAAAATCTGACTCAGAGCTAACATTTCAGGTCATGACCCTTTGTCAGTGTATGAGTGTCGATTCAGTATGTGAAACCTCAGAAGTAGGTGAGGAGAGTTAGAGCAGAACCTAACGGATATGAATGCATCGTTAAAAGATAAACATTGTTCGAGATTCAAGTTTAGAAATTACTATTGACAATATCAACAGATATGTTTGTATTAAATTTCTTTACCCACTGTTCAATACAATGATTAGTGCATTTACCTGAAATGGGTAACACCTCCTAAAATGTGAAAAAAACGAGCACATCAATTTATTGCATCTCCTGGTTTTGGTGATTTCCAGACTAGTCTTCATCAATTTTAACTGAAAACTTTTGTATTTTCAAAATCTCAGTTAATTAGATTTAATCTATCCTTTTAAGGATAAGATACAAAGCACCACTCAAATACTAATTCATCACAAAAATAGAGAATTGAGTTGCATGTGAAGTTATTATACCATGTGTAAATAAGATTTTTGAGTAGATTTCTTATGGGTGTAGATTATCCACTTGCTACTTGGTTGTCAAACTGCTACTGTGGATTGACTGGCCAGTATACTAAGGTTAACTCTATATTTTCCCGAATGGCCATCATAACTATCACTGACTTTTGGAAAAAACAATCTGGTTTTCTTATGTCTTTGGGATAGGGGGAAATCTGCCACCCTTACCTGGTCGATCTATGTATAACTTCCAGCAATACTGTTGATTCTCACCTGTCCTCTCTTCAAGGACAACTAGAAAAGGTCAAGACATTTTGCCCTGACTAGCACTGCCCACATCCTATTAAGTTAAAAAAAATGCATCCACCAAGGTCTGATTTTAATCTTCTTTTAAAAGCAATGGTAATCACTTTCCATTTTGTACACCTCACTAACAGCAATTTTAACTCACAAACAGGAGAGAGTTTCAATCTGGCAAGGAGTTGAATTTCAAACTCAACGCCCATCGCATTAAACATGCCCTCTCCTGATTTTACTGGAAATGAGGCATATAAAGGACAACAAATCGACTCCCAGATTAAATCAGTAAAACCTTTCAGTTCCACTTTAAGAACCTTTTTAGTTCAAACTCTTGTCAGTCATGTTTCCCTTACCTGAGGAGCCCCCGAAGTTATAACATGAGTGTCTTTATTAAACAGCTCATGGACCAGGAGCAGCTTGAATGATATCTTCCAGCCGACAAGTTTCTGACCTGATAATTCATCTGTTTTCTCTCCTCTGCAATATACCTCTCCTTTCCTGAACACAATTACTCATTCTGAAATTGCAATCCGATATGCATTATGATTAGTTATTTCTGGAAACTAACAACCATGGGGTCACATAAAAAAATCAATGTGTCCACTTGTTATTACTATTCACAGAATATTTTTAATCCTTTTATGGGATCACTGGTGGGGCGGTGAGTGAAGCATTGAAATCCATCTGTTATAGATGTACTCAAACTCTTTGGAAAGCTGTGCCAGGTTTTTGGCAATGAACTGAGGAATGGTAATATACTTCCAAGTTAGGTTGGTATCATCATAGGTGGTACATACAGGTCGTGTAGTTCTGTGTATTCACTACCATGTACCTTCTAGATTATAATGATTGATGGTTTGGAAGGTGCTGTCAGAATTGCTTTGTTGTGAGTTGCTGCAGTGTATCCTTTAGATGGCACGTATTGATGCCCTTGTACAGCTGGGGGGAAGGAATGACTGCTTAAAGTTGTGGATGAAGATCCAGTCAAGAGGGCTGCTTTGTCCTGAATGGAATCAAGCTTCTGGAGTGTTGCTGGAGCTGCACTCATCCAGGTGAGTGGGGAAAATTTCATCACACTCCTGACTTGTGTCTCATAGTTGGTACACAGGCCTTGGGATATTCGGAGACAAGTTCCTTAATGGAGAACTCTCGATGTCTGACTTGCTCCTATGACCAACTACTTATATTCCTATCTCCAGTGTAAGCTCCTTCAGAAGCCCCTGCAAAAAACCCAATACCTGTTTAGGTAAGTATTTTCTTTTGTGAAAATCCCAGCTTTTGGATATTTACCATCATCAGGTATTGAACCCTCTCTCCTTAAAATATACTCTCATTACCTACCTCTCTTCTCAAAAAACACATCATCTTATCATCATTATAAATTATAATCCTGTCTGCAAAATCTCTTTCCTCGCTAAATAATTTGAATATTTTGTTACCTTCCAAGTGTCCTCACCTTTTCCAGAGTTTCCCTGGTGAATCCCTCCTATCAGGTACACACATTGTCTCAGATCTGTAGTATTATCTGAGAAAGTCACCAATGACATCTGATGTGGGATTGTAACAATGCGAAAGTTTCTCTGCTTGTTCCTCTTGATCTCTTTGCAACCTTGCACATGATCGACCACACCATCATCCAGCCAGGTAGGATTGCTCTCATCTTGGTTACATTCTCTATCTATTGAAACTAGAAAATCACTTGTACAGGCTTCTTTTCCTGCTCCCTCGCCTGGGGAGCCCGCCAGAATCTATGTTTGACCCCATCCTATCACTGAGTTATACTCCTCCCCGGATGACATGTACAGAGACATCATTGCACACTTCCTCTCTGCCACCTTTCATGATTCCTTCACTGTTGTTAATTTCTCAGATTGCTTTTCTGACATTCAATGTTAGATAAGCAAAATTTTCTTCAAAATAAATTATGCTAGTACTGAAACCATTGTTTTTGATCCCTGCTCCAATCTCTATGCCTTACATACATCACTCCATTGGATAACAATCTGAGATTAAGCCATACCTTGTGTGAGGTTTCCTAATTCATTATAATACAAGATGAGAAGACTCAAACTGTTAAATTAGGTTCCCTTCTTTATTCACCCACCCCTCGGGAATTTGGAACAAAGTAAATTTTTTTAAAAACCCTATCCACGTGGATACTTTTCTCCGAAACCTAAATGAACTTAAAGCTTAAAATGAGTCAATTTTACCAGACATTCTTGAATTAACAGCAATAGTTTTAGTTACTATACATGACATTAAATGCTGGCAATGCATGCTGATTAGAAATAAGAGGAGAGTACAAAAAGTTAAAGTTATGCAAATCAGTTTATGAATTCTTTGCTAACAGCAGGCAGTTGAATGTTGTCGCCATTGCGATTGAGGTGACCAATAGTTTTGTTGTCCCATTTCCCTTTTGTCTGGCTGCTTGCAAGTTGGCTTCGTGCACTCGATGAGAGGATGCTTAGTTTTTAAACTCTGACCTCCACAACATACTAACACTTGAACCCAGGCAGGTACACATGAGAACGCTCAGTCTCACAAATACACTTCAATTGAGTTAAAATTGGTTTTGCAATCCCTATCCTGATGTAATCTTCAAAGGGTTAAGCACTATATGTGCCTGCAGTTTGGGACATAGCCTTCTGGGAGTGGTTTGCTGTTGAACAAGCACTCAACAAAGTCATGGCTGATCTGATTGTGGCTTCAACTTCATATTGCCACCTCCTTTGATAATCATTGACTCATTGGTTAGCCAAGAATATATATACCTCTGCCATAAGAGATATTGATGATCTTGTCCACTTTGCCCTCCGAAGAGATTTCCAAAAACTCATGACTCTCCGGGGGAATAGAATAGTAATCTCCATTTTAAGTGGGAAAGCTCTTATTTTTAAATTGTGTACCTAGTTTGTTTTAAATCTGACAGAGATAAATTTTTGTGAAACAAAGTTATTAAGAGATGTGCAGTTAGGCCTCAGATCAGCCATAATCTCACTAGATGGCAGTTCAGGCTTGAATGGCCAAATCCTGTTTCTATGTTCCTATGTTCCTAGTTCTAGTCTCACAAGCAGGAAGAAATACCTTCTCAGGATCCAGGCTGCCAGCTCACCTCAGGATCTTTTAAGTTCCAAAAAGATCATTTTCTTCTGAACTCCAAAGTACAGACCCAATCTTTAAACCATTCACAGTGTCCTAGAGTCATACAGCACAAAAACAGGCCCACAATCCCAAACTAAAGGAGTCCCACTTGCCTGCTCTTGTCCCCCACCCTTCCAAACCTTTCTTATTCATGTACTTATCCAAATGTATTTTAAACATTGTAACTGTACTTGCATTGACTACTTTCTTTGGAAGTTCATTTCATACATAAACCACACGCTGTGTAAAAACGTTGCCTCTCATGTCTTTTTTAAATCTTCCTCCTCTAACCTTAAAAATATGACCCCTGTCTTAATATCACCTACCCTAGAGAAAAAAGACCTGCTATTCACCTTAACTCTACCCCTCATAATTTTATAAACCTCTATAAGATCACCCCTGAAACTCCAATGCTCCAGTGAAAAAAGCCCTAGTTAATCCAGCCTCTCCTTATAGCTTAAACCCTCCTTTCCTGGCAACAGTTGAACGAACTTTCTAACATAATCAGTTACAGGGCAAAGCAGATGCACAAAACTTGAAACACCTCCTGGAGTAGCATTTTGGGAGCCTTTTGGGAATACAGCTTTTTGGGAGACAAAACTATTAAAGACTAAGTTTTATAATACAGTTACTATAATAATGTAGGTGATGCATTGCAAGGCATAATAGTGACATCTTGTGGAAAAATATCACCTTGAAACTCCTGCTTGGGCTGTATATCTTGTGTTGTTGTTTTGGATAATCCTGGGTTGGGCATCTGCCAGCCATTTGGCTTTGGTTTCCTTGGGATTATTCACTTTCAATACCAGTCGCTTTGTTCAATTGGTTTTAAACAAACGTTTGTAGACTGGTAAGTGACCTTTCAAGTTTCTTTAGTTGTCAATGGAATTGTACTTGAGAAAACAGAAAAATGATGGCTATGACGGGATTACAGTCAGATAGTTATAATGGCAGCTGTTTTCAACATGAACACTTTGTTGAAACACTTCCATTTGACGTCTGTGCCTGGTAACTATCACAGATCTAGTGTCAGCCTTGTAAACATTGCGTGGATTACCATGAAATGGTAAATTCAGCATAACAAATTGTTTTTCTGCAACTCTAAATTTGGTAAAGATAATCTAGGAGTAAGCTACTGATTTGCAAACAAATTTAGCGACTTTACAGAGTGACAGAACCCAACATATTAATAACTGCATAAAGGTTAGGCCTCAAATATGTCTGTATCAGCAAAGAACCAGTTAAGTGCAGTAGAGTATTCAGCAAACTCCTTTATCTTTCATTTGTTTTTGTCGTTCCTTTACCCAAGTGACCATGGGTAGTGCATTCAAATCAGGCAAGTGCATTTAAAACAACTACTCAAAATGCAGTGTAGATTTGTTAATTTACAGACTAATTAGAATAACCAATCAAAACCCATAAAATGTCTCTCGCAATAATGAATGCTGAACATTCAAGTAAACAGAAAGAAGAAAAGTGACTGTAGGAATATTTTACTCAGAAATGCAATTGAGCGACATTTAATTGAAGCACTCAGTCGGTGATGGTAGAATTTTGATTTATATGAGTATTACTGTGAGCAGTATTCCTATTCACTGATTCAGTCTTTATATGGGTTATATATTTAATGCTGGAAGAGAAGCTCTTTTATTCTAATTTGATTTGCTCGGGTGACGTAAGAACAATCCAAGTTCTAATAATAACACATCTACTTCTATTGACCAAATTTGTGCTGTGCAAATGCAAGTGTTGTTGCTCTGTATTTAAATTTGTTTTTTTTTCAAATTAAACAGCATATGATTTACTAAATGAGATCAATCTGGAAGAACTGCTGATTTACTATCTGTAGCAACATTGTAAATTGTTACATCAAAACTTCTTGTACAGTATTTCTATTGAAAAGACAGCAAATTAACAAGGACACTATACTTATTCTGACAGGCAGAATTTGGTTTCAAAATTACCGGCTTATATAATATTGCTTTAGTTGACCTGTCACTGAATTTTATATTGACTCAGCTTTTGCTAATCATTTGCTCAGTAATTATTTACACTGTGCTCCTATGCATGCACGATTATATTACAGTATTTTATGTTGTGCCATATCAAGTTGTTTTATTTGGAATAAACTAAAACAGTCATATTTTTCGCAAGCTGCAATTTTCTTCTCATGGCAATGTAAATCAACATCATTTTTGTCTTATGCCTCACTGAGTTAGTGCACTAGAAATCAAGTCCCACAATTCCCTGAGTCATTATAAAAGTTATAAGTTTTAAGAAAGTACACAGAATTCCTTGATTTACCTACCTTTGGTCCCAAGATGACAGAAAAATGGACCAGATTTTTGTACTTAAGTAGAATCACTTTTTTTTAACCAACAAATGACTCCAGCAACAGGTAAATACCCATAAAACATTGACATATAACTCTACTAGTTAAAAGTCTAACAACATACAAACGCACACACACACATGCACACAGACACACACACACACACTCACACACACACACACACATATACACACACATATACACACACACACATAGACACACACACACAGACACACATAATGGATGTTCTGGATGGAGAGAACTGTGAAAGCAGTTTAATGGTCTCTGTCCACAAGATCTGCTGGGGTGGTTCTGCTGATCGCAATGCTGCTTACTGGTCTTTCTTCTCCTGGCGCTTTCATTGGTTTGCAAAGATGTCTGCTTCACAATTAAAGAAGTTCTGATTTGTTAATTAAAAGTCACAGCTTACTTCACCTGTTCCAACTAAAGATTAAGCTTGTTTCCCTCAGGCTTAAAAGGATTTCAGTTGTGGAGAACACAGTTCGTGAGCTGGTGGCTTCTCACTATTCTGCTCAAAGTCCTCAGCTCTCCAGTTGTCTGAGAATCAGTCACATAGTTGTTGGCAGGCAGAAAGCCATGCATCGATAACTTGTTATTAGTCCCCCAGGTGAATCAGCTACTTGTTGCCAGCTGAATCACCATTTACACATACCCTTACTCCAGACAATCTGCAAACTACACCTTACCTACTGCTCTAATAGGCTGCTGTGTAAACGTCACTTACATTTAGTCACAGAAGTCTACAGCACAGGAAAAGGTCTTTTGGCTCATTAAGTCTGTGCTGATCAAAAGTGAGCACATAACTATTGCCTAAAGGACAATGGGTATCAGGTTACTTGCTTTTGAATATGGCAGTAATCCATTCAGGAATGCCTAGTTTTTAAACAGCTCATTTATCATTTCAGTCCATAATTAAAATTACAGAAAAATAGAAAGGCACATTATCTTTACATCAACAATGAATTTAATGTGGCATGCTATGAGATTACAATCCCATAATATTATTTTAAAAATTCATTTGGATGGAGGCAACACTATGTCAGCATTTATTGCCCATCCCTAATTGCCCAGAAGGCAGTTCAGAGTCAACTGCATTGATGTGGGCCTGGAGTCACATGTAGGCCAGACCAGGTAAGGATAGTGCTTTCCTTCCCAAAAGGACCTCAGTGAACAGGATGGGTTTTCCTGACAACCAGCAATGATTTTGTGGTCATCATTAGACTCTTAATCCCAGATTTTCTAAATTGAATTTGAATTCCACCATCTGCCATGGCAGGATTTGAATCCAGGTCTTCAAAACATTACTGACCTCTAGATTAACTGTCCAGTGATAATATCACTAGACCATTACCTCCCCGTATATATAGGACATTGATAAGATATAGGATCAGAATCAGGCTATTCAATCATAGCTGATATGTTTCTCAGTCCCATTTTCCTGCGTTCTTCCTGTAACCCTTGATCGCCTTAACTAATCAAGAATCTCTTAATGTCTGTCTTATGGACAGTCAGTGACTTGGCCTTTTGTGGCAATGAGTTTCCTTCAGGCTTAAAATGATGATACAGTTCCAAGTCAGGGTGGTCCATGGCTTGGAGAAAAACCGTGGAGGTGTTGATGCTCCCAGGCAGCTGCTTGTGGGCGCTCGGTGGCACAGTGGTTAGCACTGCTGCCTCACAACGCCAGAGACCCGGGTTCAATTCCCGCCTTAGGCGACTGACTGCGTGGAGTTTGCACGTTCTCCCCATGTCTGGGTGCTCCGGTTTCCTCCCACAGTCCAAAGATGTGCGGGTCAGGTGAATTGGCCATGCTAAATTGCCCCTAGTGTTAGGTAAGGGGTAGGTGTAGGAGTATGGGTGGGTTGCGCTTCGGCGGGTCGGTGTGGACTTGTTGGGCCTGGTTCCACACTGTAAGTAATCTAATCTAAGTTCAATAGATTCACCACCCTCTGGCTAAAGAAATTCCTTCTCATCTCTGTTCTTAAGTTCCTTTCACACCATGTCCTACTCTCTCCTACTAGTGGAAACATCTTCTCCATGTCCACTCTATGCAGGCGTCAGTGTTCTATAAATTTCAAATACATCTCCCTCTAAACTCCAACATGTACAGACCCAGAGTCCTCAACCATTCCTCATATAACAAGCCGATCATTCTTGTAAACCTCCCCTGGACCCCCTCCAAGGTCAGGACATACTCCTTTATGATGGTACCCAAACCTGCTCACTATATTCCAAATATGGTCTGAAAGTGTCCTTAAAAACTTCAATGAAATGAACATTAATACTATATTTACCTTCTTAACTGCCAACTGAACCTATATATTAACCTTAAAATAATCCTGAACCAGAACTGCTAGGTTCCTTGCGCTTCAGATTTCTGAAGTCTTTCCCCGTTTAGAATATAGTCAATGCCTTTATTCTTTCTACCAAAGCACATAACCTCACATTTTCCCATATTGTATTCCACCTGCCCCTTCTTTACCATCCGTGCAAGTCCTTCTGAAGCCTCCCCACTTCCTCAATACTACATTTCCCTCTATTTATCTTTGTGTCTTGATTACAAAAACCAGAATTGCTGTTTGGAATATTGTAGAATTCTGATGTTAAAATGCTGACAGTTCCCAAACTTTTCCTTCCCTTCTCCATTAGTACAAAAGTGTGGTACAGACTCCAAAGACACTTAAAACAGTAACTGCATGATCACTTGTTGAATAAGCTTGTATCTTTGTATCATCTCCTCAGATCTTAAATCCAACTTGATCTTTTGGTTCCCACCAAAATCCAATTTTTATTCTTTTCATAATGACTACATGACTGTACCATATCTACCATAGAAGCGTGTAAATTATCAGCTTGAAAATTCTATCTCTATTCATTCGTTTTCTGCCAGTGTTTTATTACACCTGCTAAATGCTGTAGCAGTGTAGAGAAAATGGACTTTAAATCCAGCATGAGAGGTGCTCATTTTATTTTGGAACTGGCAAGAAAAATTGAAAATGATTCCTGCTGCCTTGCTACCTCAGTATACCTTGTACATGCCTATACATCATATAGCAGCATAGGAAATAGGAGCTTGCTTGCTTCACCATTTGACCAGATTTCCTCAGTGACATTTTCCAGCACTATTCACAGATTCCTTGATGTCTTCACTATCTATTGATCTCAGTCCTGGGATGGGAATGTCCAAAGATTCACCATTCCAAGTGAAGAATTCCCTCCTCATCTCAATCCTAAATGGCCTGCCCCTTACTCAGGTTATCTATCCTGGTTCTACACTCTCAAGCCAGAGGAAACATCTTTCCTGCAATTACCCTGTTAAGTTCTGAAAAAAATCTTGGCTATTACAATGATATTGCCTCTCATTCTTCTAAATTTTCGAGAATTCATCTGAACCTTGCTTTCCCCATTTCCTCCATGGAAAATATGTCCTTCCTTCGGGTAGAAAGGTATACAATATTCCATCTCACCAAGGCTCTGTAGGAATGCAACCAGTCATAGAGATGTACAGCATGGAAACAGACCCTTCGGTCCAACCCGTCCATGCCGACTAGACATCCCAACCCAGTCGAGTCCCACCTGCCAGCACCTGGCCCATATCCCTCCGATTTGCAAGCAAAACTGCTTGTAATAAAAACCAACATAATATTTGCTTCCTAATTGCTTGCTTATCCTACATTTAGTGATGCATGAACAAGGATACATCAGCATTTTCCAATCTCTTTCTTATTTAAGAAATACTCAGCATTTTTTTTCATATTAAAGTGGGTAACTTCTCATTTTTCACATTACATTCCACCTTCCACGTTCTTGGCAAATTAGCCTACCTAAGTCCCCTTGAAGTATTAGTATCCTCAGCACAACTCATATTCCCAGCCAGTTTTATCATTGACAAACTTGGAAAAATCACATTTTGTCTATGAAGCCAAATAATTGTTATTGATGGTGAATATTTGGAGTCTTAGCAGTGACCCTTGCAATACTTCACCAGGAGCTGTTTATTCTGTAAGAACTATGAATTTCTTCTTGTCTCTTTAAAATCTGTAAACTGCAAAATTATGTTTTGTTTAAAAGAAAACAGTGATTTAAGAGGGTGGCTGCATAATTTCACAGCAAGGAATTCAATATGTATTGTGAAGTTTGCTTTGTAGCTATGATTCGTGCAGTGTGAGGATGATCAGGAGCCGCAACATTGTTTACAAATGAAACTGATTGGTTTTCAGCTAACTGGGCAGGTTGGAAGCAAGTTATAGAAACACAGACACAGAGAAAGAGAAAGACACAGAAGGATTCCCTTCGCTCGAAACTGCCTGTTCTATGCGAAAAAATAACTCAGTTTTAACTTGGCCAAAAGTAGTTACCTTTCCTGTAGCACTGAGCTGTGACTTTTGATAAATTAGAGACATTTTCTGAGTGAGTCAGTCACTCTGTACTTCTTACAAACCAGTGCAGCCTTTCAGAGAAAAACAATTGAATACCAAGAGCCTGGGTAGCTGAAATAGAAACATTGGAACAAATCAATCAGAAAGGGGTGTGTGCGTGTGAGTGAGAGAGAGAGAGAGAGAGAGAGAAAATGTGTGTGTGTGTGTGTGTGTGTGTACGCACATGTGTGTGTGTGCACATGTGTGTATGTGTCTTTTGGTTCTTCATTTTCTGGGAGGCTGTTTTCCATATCTTCCTCTGTGAAGACAAATAGAAAAAGTATTTCAGTTTCGCTATCATTCCCTTATTTTATTACAAATTATCGTCTATTGTAATGGATCCACATTTGTAATTGTAGAAATGTTCATGTTTTTCACTGGCTCATTTTCACATTCTGTTTCCATTTGTTAGTTTGAGAAATGATCTCATTGAGACATACAGGATTCTGAAGGGGCTTGAAAGGGTAAATGCTGAGAGGATATTTCCTCTCATGGGAGAGTCTAGGAGTAAAGAGCTAGACACAGAATAAAGGGGCGCTAACCTAAAACTGAGATAAGGGGAAATTTCTTCTCTGAGCGCTGTGGGTCTTTGGAACTCCTTGCCACTAAGAGCTGTGGAACTAGAGTTTGTGGGTATATTTAGGACTGAAATAAATAGATTCTTGATCTGTCATGGAATTGAGGGTTACGGGAAAAAGTCAGGAAAGGGAACATGAAGAATGTTGGATCAGCCATGATCCTATGGAATGGCAGAGCAGGCTCAAGGGGCTGAATGTCCTCCTCCTGTTTCTATTTCTTATGGTTTTCATTGCTCCTTCTTTGCTAAATTTGAAAATTGTCCCAATGCTCAAGTTTACTAACTTTTTACTTTAAATTTATAAGAATTGATCTTTAATCTATTAAACAATCTTTGACTTCTTATTGGTTACACTTGGATTATTTTTCCTTTGAACTTTCTATGCCTCAAAGTATGTATATTTGCTGTAAATCATATTAATTCTTTAAATGCTAACCATTGCATGTCTATGATACATTTTAATGTACCTTCCCAAATCACCACAAGCAATTTGCTCTTGTATCTTTGTGGTTTCTTTGTTTAGATTTAAGACCTGAATTTCAGGCTGAACAAGGCCATTTCAAAACTTGATGTAAAATTCTGCATTATTAGGTCTCTCTTTGCTAAAGTGTTGGGATTATTAATGAGCTGTTTCTTGTTGTCAAATATTAGATCTAAAATAGCCCATTGTTTAATGGATTCTTAATGTTCTGTTCTAGAAAACCATCTTTTATACATGACAGGTCCTCCACAGCTCAATTCTAAATAGGTTTATCCAACCTATTTGCCAGTTGAAGATTCTCATGATTAATGCATTACTCATCTCCTCTAATTTCCTGATCCATGCAATGCCCTACATTATCGTTATGATTGGGTGGACTATAAAAAGTGCCTAGCAGTGTTTGCTTTCCCTTTCCTGTTTCCTAGCTCTATTCAATCTGCATCCTGAATTTCTGATCAATATTCTCACACTGATCTCAGTGCTCCTCTATCTATTTTCTTTTTTGCTATTATTTCCAAATTTCAAAAATCCTTGAATATTCAATCCCCAGTCTTGATAATTCTGCAGCTACATCTACGCAATAGCAATTAGATCATATCCATTTAGTTCTTTTTATGCTGCTAATTCATCTACCTTAGTGTGAATTCTGCATGCATTCAAACCAAATGCCTTTAATCTTTCTTCAGAATTTTGATCTTATTTAATGTTGGCCTTCATTTCTGTTGCCTTTCAAATTCACATACCTGTTTTTCTTTCTACCATTAACAGCCATGCTTCTCTCCCATCCAAATTTTCTCCCAGATTTCTTGCCAACCAATGGTAAACTGTTCCCAACATAACTCCTCCCAACAATGCTGAAGATATTGATCCTAATGTGGAGCCCATCTTACAGTACAGGTCCAACCTGCCCTGCAACCAGTCTCCATTCCTCAAATCCAAATCCACCTCCACCAACCTTTCAGCCATTCATTCATTTTCTCCCTGCACCTGGTTCTGTCCTCACTAGCATTATGGATTATTGCCTTCAGAGTCTTGATTTTCAATCTCTTTATTACCTCTCTAAACTCTGCTTATAAGGTCTCATGCCTCTTTCTATTCCTGTCATTGTTATTGATGTGGACATGATCTTTTACACTTCACCTTCTCCTATAAAGAACTGAATGAGATCCTTGACCCTGGCACCAGGGAGGCACCAACAATTCTGGAGTCATGTCTTTAGCTGCACAAACACTTGTCTCCTTCCCTACCTAAAATGAAACCCTGTCCACTGTTGTGCATCCACTCTTCTTCCTTCCCTCCTGTGAAACCACCTCACCCTATAACAGGGACAATCATAGCTGCACATACTTACTGAATTACTACCCTCAACAGAATCAAAAACAAAAAATCAATTATTCGACAAGATGGCCTCTTCAGACTCCTGAATTATCTGTCCATTAGCCACCCATTCTCTCTGACTGTACTCTTAAGTGACAGAGTGGCCACTTCACTAAGCATGTAGTCCTCTGCCTCATGGATGTACCATAGTAATTCTAGCCATTGGTTGAGTTCTGAAACCTAGAGATGATAATATTTTGGATGCAAGAAGCATCCCTGACTTTTCACAGAATGCATAATATTTCCTATTTCTTTTTGAAAGAAGCAGGTCTCAACCATTCCTTGTGGCAATGCATTATATACTCAAGTAATCCTCTGAAAAGAAATTTCTCCTAGTATCTCCTTATTTTTAGTAACAATCTACAATTGATGACTCATAACTAACTCTACCACCAGATGTATTGTTCTTACCAATTCACCTTATAAAACTTTTACTTGTTTTAACATGCTCTTTTACATTTCTCCTTCACTTTTGCATTAATAGCTTCAAAAACTGTTCTCTCCGTCAGAGGCTACAGCTTCCCATTAATTGATGTATCAATATTTTTATGATGTTAACGCTCTTTCTGGAAGGGGAAACTTACAAAGTGAACTTAGAACTACATCTGTGATCTGACCAACATTTCATACAAGATTATCTTCCCTTCAATAATCTTGTAGCCTAGCTATTCAGATTTTAATTGTTTTATCTACTTATACTTGCAGCCTTCTTTGGATTCAAACCTTTTTTTTTTATTTGTACATCACAACAATTCAGTATTTCTCCATTGAACATGCATTCACTTTCTTTGCCAAATAGACTAGTTAGATCACATGGAACCCAGGGAGAGTTAGCCATTTGGATACAAAATTGGCCTAAAGGTAAGAGGCAGCAGGTTATGGTGGACAATTATTTTTTGGACTGGAGGCCTGTGACCTGCGGTGTGCTGCATGAATTGGTCATCTATATAAATTATTTGAATGTGAATATAGAAGGAATAATTAGTAAGCTTGCAGGTGGCAGCAAAAGAAGGTTATCTCAGCATGCAATGGGGCCTTAATCAGATGGGCCAATAGGCCAAAGAGAGGTAGATGGAGTTTAAATTAGATAAATGTGAAGTCCTGCATTTTGGTAAGGCAAACCAGGGCAGGACACCTTGAGGTGGAGATTTGTAGTTCCTTGAAGATGGAGTCACACATAGACAGGGTAGTAAAGAAGACATTTGGTACATGTCTTTATTGGTCAGTGCATTGACTATAAGAGTTGAGAAGTCACGTTGAGGCTGTGCAGGGCATTGGTTAAGTCACTTTTGGAATACTGCATTCAATTTAGGTCTCCCTGCTGTAAGAAAGATGCTGTTAAACTTGAAAGGTTACAGAAACGACTTACAAGACTGATGCTGGCGTTGGAGGGTTTGAGCTAAAAGGAGAAGCTGAATAGGATGGGGTTTTCCCTGAGGCATCGGCAGCTGAAGGATGACTTTACAGAGGTTTATAATATTATGAGGGACATGAACATTTTTAACAGCTGAGGTCTTTTTCACAGGGTAAGGGTGGCCAAAACTAGAGGACACCAGTTTAGGGTGAGAGGGGAAAGGTATCAAAGGGACCTAAGGGGCAATGTTTTCATACAGAGGGTGCTGCATATATGGAATAAGCTGCCAGAGGAAGTGGTGGAGGCTCATATAATTACAACATTTAAAATACATCTGGATTGGTGAACAGAAAGGATCGCGAGGAATATTGGCCAAATTTTGGCAAATGGGACTATGTTAATTTGCGATATCTGGTCGATATGGACAAGTTTGGTCAAAGGGTCTGTTTCCATGGTGTACATCTCTGTGCCTCTAAGGATATATTATCTTACATTTGTATTCAATCACATCTGCCATCTCTCTCCCAATCTATTAATATGCTCAAACCTCCCTGAAGTATTTTACGCTGCTGCTTGTTACAAAAAGCCTCTCTATTTGAGTCATTAGTAATTGTCACGATCATGCTCTTTCTAAGACTAAAGGATCTGTTTGAATTATAGAATCATAAAATGTTTACAAAACAGGAGGCCATTCAACCTGATTTGTCTGTCTGACTCTCTGTCAGATGACAGACGACTGAGGTTTACATGACATTTAGGAAGGCTGAAGGGATGGCTCCATTAATGGATGATTTTATTAATGCAATAGAGATAGTTGACCCAAATTCAGAGAATCAGGAAACAAAAAATGGCTTGGGTAGAGCTGATAAATGAAAAGGCAAGAAATCACTTTGGGAATAATGTCCAGGCTTCCTAACAATAATCACAAAGTAGGGCAGAGTATAAAGGGAGGAATAAAGAAGGAATGACAATGATAATGGATAATTCCAATTTATGAATGGATTGGAAAACATAAATGGGCAAAAATCACCTAGATGAAGAATACTTTATAACTAGTTTCTGAGAATAGCATATTTTTGAGCCAACCAAAAAGCAGGCTGTAACAAAACTGGTATTGTGCAATGAAATAAGAATAATCAAGGTCTCAGTGAAGATGACTCAACATAGCAGCAAGCAGACTTTGATTGTACTTTACTTCATTTTGAGGGAGAGAAGAGTGGGTCCAAGACTAATGTTTTAAGCGTAAATATGAACATTCGAAGGCATGAAAGCAGAGCTAGCTAAACAGGACAGGCAAATTCGAATAATAGAAATGTCAATAAAGATTCAGTGGCAGGCAATTAAAGGATATTTCAAAATGCATAGATTAGATATATTCCAATAGGAAAGAACGTTTGGAAGGGATGTTTCACCATCAGTGGTTCACTAAAAAAGTTAAAGCTCGTATAAATCTTAAAGGAGAAGCAAAAAAAACTGCACAAAGACAGGTGGTAGTTCAAAATTGGATGAAATGTAAAGGAAAAAGAATAACTAAAACATTAATACATGAAAATTAGAGTATAAGAGAAAGTTAACAAGAAATAAAAGTGATAGCAAGAGCTTTCTCGGCATAGCCAAAGAAAGAGTGAATTAATGAAGTGTGTATATGGAATTAATAATGGAAAATAATGAGAAGGCAGATGAATTCAACTAGCACTTTGCATCACACTTGACAATAGAAATTGCATGTAACATCACAAAATATCTGTAAATCAGGAAATGGAAGGTAGGAAGGAATTTAGAAAAATTAAAGTCATGAGAAAAGTGTGACTGAGCAAGCTTTTAGAGCTGAGAGCTAACATGATAGACTTCATGATAGGGTCTTAACATAACTGGCTAATCAAATAATTGATGCATAGTTTTAATTTTCCAAATTTCCTTGATTCAGGGAATGTTCTGTTACATTGAGCATAGTAAATGTAATTCATTTTTCAAAAAGCTGTTTATTGGTGGAGACAGATAGCTGGAAACTGTAAGCCAGTTAATTTGACATGTGGGAAATTATTAGAAGCTATTGTGAAGGTGGCTACAGCAGACCACTTCAATAAATTACAGAAGGCAGGCCAAGTCAGCATGGTTTGTTGAAAGAGAAATCATGTTAACCAATTTGAAATAATGATGTCGTGGCTTGGAGAAAAAGCTTGCAGATACTTGCAGTCCTGTGGAATTGCTGCCCTTGTCCTCCTAATTGGAAAAGGTCATTGGTTTGGAAAGTAATGTTGGAGGAACCATTGTACCTTACTGCAGTGCATCTTGACATTTCACATATCTGCCACTGTGCATCGGCGGTGGGAGTGAATGATGAAGGTTGTAGATGGAGTGATAGATGTTGTGGTGAAAGGGAAATGGATAGCACAGTGGCTCAGTGCTTAGCACTGCTGCCTACAGTGCTTAGGGACCTGAGTTCAATTCCAGCCTCAGGTAGCTGCCTGTCTTGCTCATTCTCCCTGTGTTTGTGTGGGTTTCCTCTGAGCGTTCCTGTTTCCTCCCACAATTCAAAGATGTGCAGGTGAAGTGAATTGACCATGCTAAATTGCCCATAATATTCAGGGATATGTAGTTTAGGTGCATTACTTTGGGGTAAATGTAGAGTCTTGGTTGGAAGGTCATTGTGGACTTGTTGGGTCAAATGGCCTGTTTCTACACAATAGGGATTCCTATGACTTTATGAATATGTGCTTATGTTTCCAGAAGGAATTTATTGAGGCATTGCAAAGATTGTCATGGAAAGACGTAAATGGGTATTTTTCTGGTTGTTACAAAGTAATGAAAGGTATGCCATGGGGATCAGTGCTGGGGCCCCAACATTTTAGAATTTACATAAATGATTTGGATGAAAGGTTAGGAGGTATGCTCGCTAAATTTGTTTATGGCCAAGGCAGGTAGGAAAACAAACTGTGAACAGGTTAGTGGAAATGTGGTGTTCAGGCAGCAGATCATCAATGACTTTGTTGAATGGTGAAGCAGGATCAAAGGGCAGTATAGCCCACTCATGCCTCTTACTTTTAAGGTCATGTCAACATCCTGATACTTACCATTAACCTTGAAACTGAAACAGACCAGCTACAAGAATTCTGATGTGTGCAACCTAGCTCCTAAATCTCTCAAAGCATGTCCACCATTTACAAGAGTGTGATGGAATACATTCCATTTGACTGGATGAGTGCAACTTCAACAAATCTCATGATGCTTGAAGCCATCTAGGACAAAATAGTCCATTTGATTATCACCCTATCCAGAACCATCAATATATCCACTCCATACAGATGCATTTGGCAGATGTGTGTCCCATCTAGTTTCACTGCAATAATGCTCCGAGGTTCCTCCGATATAACCTGCCTAAACCGATGACCTCCTGCAACCAGGAGGAGAAGAACAGATTAGATTGCTTACAGTGTGGAAACAGGCCCTTCGGCCCAACAAGTCCACACCAACCCACAACCCAACCCCCTACATTTACCCCTTCACCTAACACTACAGGCAATTTAGCTTGGCCAATTCACCTAACCTGCACATTTTTGGAAAGTGGGAGGAAACCAGAACACCTGGAGGAAACCCACAGAGACACTCCCATGGAGAATGTGCAAACTTCACACAGTCAGTCGCCTGTGGTGGGAATTGAACCCAGGTCTCTGGCGCTGTGAGGCAGCAGTGCTAACCACTGTGCAACCATGCCTCCCACAAGCAGCTGCCTGGGAGCATCAACACGGTTTTTCTCCAAGCCATGGACCATCCTGATTTGGAACTGTATCATCATTCCTTCACTGTCATTTGGTTATAATCCTGGAATTCCCTTCCAGACAGCATTGGATGTACCCACATGCTATGGACTTCAGTTATTTAAGAAGTCAGTTCACCACCTTCAAGGGCAATTAGGGATGGGCAAAAGTTGCTGACCTAGCTATTGACACACACCCTGTTAATTAATAAAATATCTTGAAACAGTTCACTATTCTGAGCAACATCCATTTTCCATAATTGTTTCCTGTTCAATTTATGCTGCAACAGAGTATTGTACCTGAACTTCTCCAGCAGACCTTTACTGAATGCTGCTGAGAAATTGTTACACTACAGCAATTTAAACTCAATATTCATCTAATGAGTCACCTCCGCAGAAATGTTGATCAGAATCTCTGATATAATTTGCCTAAATCCATCCCAGCTGGCCTTGATTAATTCATGACTTGTTAAATTTGCATTAATTTAAATCACTGATGATGAATACTAGGAAATTGGTCACAACAGTAGTTAAACTGGCCTATTACTATTCGGAATTTCTCTCTTTTTCTCTTCTTGAAGAGATTTGCATTCACATCCAGTCCCTTGCCATAATTTGCAATATATCGTAAAGCTATGACCAGAGCCTCTTGCTGTCTCTTGTAATTTCTTCAACAAATTGAAATAAATGCCATCAAGCCAAGTAATTTGCATTTACATTTTCCTAACCATTGGAGAGCTAATTCATTTTCTAAAATTATCTCCAACAATTCAAACCTTTAGCTCACCTGTATTTTCATTTGTGAAAGAAATGCAAATTGTTTATTTAATAATTTATCATTTCACTTTTCACAATTCATCTCTTTCCTTGCATCTGGACACAATCAGCTACAAAGATGGAACAGAGTTAATACTCACCCAAATCTATGGTGACTGTTCTGTATTTAAAATATACTGCAAAAAACGTTACGGTTTTGTTGGCAAGATTGGCACTAAGTTGAAAGTGACTTCAGGTGGCAGCAAAATGTGTTGCATTCAAGTTATACTGAAGATGCTACTGATGGAAAGCAGTGAATGAGTCGTGCTATTTGTTATTTCGGATTTTTGGTCAATTTTGTAAGAATGGAAATGCCAGTACAGGAATATTGTGTAGAAGAGATGTGTTGTGCCCATTTACCATCTACAGTGGGCACAAAGCCTATCAATGAAGTATCCTTTGTTCAATCTGCATAAGAACTGATGTCACAGCTAAGTTATTGGGCCTTTTGTAGATATCCATCGACAATAGACGTTTGAATATTGAAGTTAGGAACCTGACATTTGATAAAAATAATTTCATAAAATTTGTTGATATGTAGTTTGGCACTGGGACTAACAAAATTATTTAGTAACTCCTACAAAATCCTGTGAAAATTAAGTTTAAAGATGGCCTTAAAAGTAACTCTGGTAGACTCAGCAGGAATAGGATCATTTGAAGGGATCACAATCTATAACTTGCTGGAAGAGGATTTCCAACCTGTTGTAAGATTCACCCAATTTCCCTTTCCAATAAATTCTGATAATGTGTGGATGGTCTATTCACCATATTTCTATCTGGATCAATGTTGTAACTGACCCATATGGGCTTACCATTCTGCAAACTTATAGTTACCAACTATTTATTTTAGGAATGTACAGTCCCAAGTGAAGGGAGTCAACTGGTATTTATACTGCACCTGTTAAAATATTGAAGTGTTAATGAATTGTCATTTCATTTAACCAACATTGCCTAATTCCATTAGTGAACCCCAGAATCATGTTGTCTCCACATTTTTGCATTGTATGATGGAAATTAATTGTAGCTAATTGCTACAGATACACAGCATGTTTGGTTTGGAAGATGTTCCAGTGAAAGACTGCAGCTGCAAATGTTGCTGCAGATCCTGCTTTCATTTCAATTTTGTGATCCACATAACCAGCCTGTTCTTACAAGTGGACCCAATTCCTCTGTGTGCATTTGTGTGGCTATTACTTGATCTTGTGGGTCACTGAATTTGTTAGGGATTTGTCAGGCCAGCATTGGCACTGTCCTGGCAGCTTTTCTGTGTTGCTAGTAGATCTAAGGTTCTGTCAATCATGGAATTACATCACAGAGGAGAACATTGTCCCAATAATTCACAATGATGATTGTGTTGAAGCGATTCCAGATGAGATTGTGGCTGGCACAATCTGTGAATGATTATCATTTTGTAGCACTAAAATAGACCATTTTATTTAGAAGGCCAAGAGATAATAAGGTTTTAAAATGATCCAGGAGTTCAAAGGTATAGACAGAGAGAAGATATTTTCAATTGACATTCTCTCTCTAATGATGAAGTAGACAGTTCGGGCTAGTCACAATCAATGAAAGCTTTGAGTATTCCAGGGGTCCCCATTGAATACCAAAGCCATCAGCAGAGAGTTCTTAGGATTGTGTTGTATGCTTCAGTTGTGTAGGTGAGCAGACAATGTTCAAGTTTACAAGCAGATTGCATCACTTGAATTAGAGATAGAAAAATCATGTTCCTCTCCACATGCAAACAAGGCAATTCCAGAATTCGGAGATCATGAATACGAAGCAGCTTCTATCCAGTCAGTAATTTAGGAGAAATTTATCTCTCCTGAGAATGATTAAAATATGGAATTCTACATCTAAGGAATAGTTAAGGCAATTAGCACATATGGGAATCTAGGTCAGTCAGAAAGGAGGAAGGTATGGTGGTAGGATGAAATATAACAGGAAAGGATGATGCTGAAATAAAAACAGGAATTGCTGGAAAAGCTCAGCAGACCTGGCAGCATCTGTAGAGAGAAATCAGAATTAACCTTTTGGGTCCAGTGACCCTTCCTCAGAACTTCAGGTCCAGACCTTTCCTCCTGTTCTAAGGAAGGGTCACTGGACCCACAAGGTTAACTTTTATTTCTCTCCATGGATGCTGCCAGACCTGCTGAGCTTTTCCAGCAACTTTTGTTTTTGTTTCTGATTTCCAGAATCTGCAGTTCTTTCAGTTTTTGTTAAGGATGATGCTGATGTGAAACAAAATCACGAGCATAGACCAATTGGGCCTCTACATTAGAATCCCTACTGTGTGGAAACAGGCCCTTTGGCCCTACAAGTCCGCACTGACCCTCTGAAAAATATTCTGCCCAAACCCGTTCCTCTACATTTACCACCTAACCTACACATCCCTGAATGCTATGGGCAATTTAGCATGGCCAATTCACCTAATTTTTGGATTGTGGGAGGAAATCGGAGCACCCGGAGGAAACCTGCGCAGACACGGAGAGGATGTACAAACTCCAAACAGTCAGTCACCTGAGGCTGAAATCGAGCCCAGGTCCCTGCTGCTGTGAGGTAGCAGTGCTAACCATTGAGCCACTGTGCCAGCCTATTTTACTGTGTTCAGGCAAATCGTACCTGTGCAGTTATATGGAATCTAGCAGCTAGTTGCTGCAGGTTGAAATACAGCTGATTCCAGCTTGCTATGTGAACAACAAATGCAGGCTGACAAAGCTGTAAAACAAAACAATGCAGACTGGGCAGTCAACATGCTGAATCTACCTCCAACAGTGAATTAAGTATTATTTATGTTTCTGAGTTGGCATTATACAGGCTGAATTTATTCTCAGGTATTTGTCCATTTTTCCAAATCATGGCTGTTGGGACATTTGCCAAACATGTTTTAAGATTAAGCGAGAGTGATTACTTCTGAGAAATATTCTTAATGCTTCATAATTTCCACTGTGAGAACTATGGCTGGTACAGCTGACTGTTTTAGGATAAAAGCACCATGGCTTCTACAATAGGGTTAGGTAGGTTAGACTTAGTAACAGGAATTCACTGACATGATAACCTTGCTGTTGCACACCAATTTCATGTTAAGGGAATAGAACTTTCTGCTGTTTCTGTTCAGCTCTCCCTTGACACGTGCCCACAGAGTAATGTGTGAGCTATTGATGGCTGCCTTGTGACACTGGGAATCTTGCAACCCTGACAATGCATATATCTGCTCCTCCCAATTCTCAGTAGAACTGAGTAAAGTAAAGCTCTCCCTCATCATATAAAGGAGCTTGTGGCTTTGCTGATACAGTGACATAGAGCAAACAGAGAAATATTGATGATGATGAGCCTCGGCACATTGTGTGGCCTGCCCAAGTACAGCATTGGAATACTGTGCCTATGGCTGTGTCTTTAGGCATTAAATTGACATCCTTTCTAACCTGTTTAAGTGATAGTTAATGGCACTTTAGTGCAAAGATTTTATAATGTTTTGATTATCACTCCTTACTCCATGAATATTACTAAAATTAGCTTAGGAGTGTTGCAAAATGTAATTATATCTTTTCTTTCGTTCACTATAACACTGAAGTGAATATCACAACAGGATTGAGGTAGAAGCACATCTGAATTGACTCTGCATGGGATGCCAGGAGCTGGAAATTTTAGATCGATGTGAACCTGGCAACCTGGAGTTGTTTTCCAAGTCAAAGCACAACCTATTCCAATTGTTCTGCAAATTTGATGTATCAGTTCCTTAGGTCATAGTTTCAGATCACAGCTATAAATCGATTTGGAATTATTCCAGCAAAGGCAATTTCCAGTACTTGGAAGGATTTAGGGATATCGTGAGAAGTGGTTAAATGAGATCTATGGACAAATGGAAACAGGTTTGCTGTGCCTAGGTGGCCTTCTCAGCCTTCAAATATTCTTGATTGTTTTATTTGCATATTCCTTTTTCCATCCTTTCTTAGGGGTAGGCAACTTTTTTGTGGCGAGCTGCCCGAGATTGCAGATTGTACTTAGTTCCCCCGTGGTCCTGAATGGCTCTGCTACTCACTTCCTTCATCAATCAAGTGCTGAAGGGTGATGTGGAAAAACCAACTGATTCTTCATATCTTTAAAATGTTACCATTGCCCCTTTATAGCAGAACAAAATTTTGAAATGCTCCTGAAAATTTTTGTAATGAGGGAAAGGGTCACTGTTTTAACCAAATGGTGAAATATAGATAATTGTTTACATGTAACTGTAACTGGTAACCATTTTATATTTTGCTACCAAACATCTGACACTAATTAGTTTGACACAATGGATTGTCATTTCTCTTTGAAACTCAGCACAAGAAAAAATAGTGGTGGACAAAAAAAATGAAACTGCAAGTTCTAGAATACTCAGAGTGTATGAGAATGTATATAATAATGGAAGTGATCAAACAGCAGAAACAGACTCCTAATGACAAAGGCTAAAATGACTTGGATATGAGAATGCAAAGATAAATTTCAAGATTTGCTAATGATACAAAGTTTGAAAGCCCAATGTACTTAAACATCCCTGAAACCTGATCGCCAATTTTAAACACTGTTTTAAACCCAGTTATGACATTGCTTTTCAAATTCACTATCGTGAGAGAACATTTATGGACAGCATAAAGATGCTTGAAAGTTACCTCTCTACCACCCCACGGTGTCAGTAAAACACAAAAGGGTCAGAATTCAATTGAAAACAGCTTAATTTTAATAAAATGGACCTTACCGAGAGGAACCAAAATCTAGATATAAATTTAGGCCTCTTTAACACGTAGCTTAATGCCCCCTTTTGGAAGAAGTGCATCTCTTTCAGCAGGTCTCCTTGCAGATTTGTATGTATAACTAGAACAAGTGCATTTTTATAGAATAAACCTGATGAGGCAAATTTGATTTTGCCAACTGAATCATAATTTGAAGAACCACCAATCCCAGAGGTCAACCATGCCACTACAAATGCAATGGACCAGCAACAACAATGACCACAGTAGCAACAATTTATTATGGCACCAATATTCCCGAGAGAGTCAAATGCACTTTAGCAAACAGCAGATACCAGACAAATAGCCAACACCAACCCATATACATACTTTCAGAAGATCTGAACTATTTCAAGATTATTTGTGTATTGTGTGTATAGGGACAGGCTGAGGAAAAATGTATTTGATGACTAGGATCATAAACCCTAGACTAGGGCCTTGGTTTAATGAGCAGCAGTGATTTCAATGCTGTTAAATGCTTTGGTGGCTTGAATGACCTATAGCAGGTACCTCAAAGCACTGGAGCAGTGACACAGATTCTTCAAATGCCCCTCTAAACCCAGAGGCAAAAACACTAAACACAACACCCTCTCCCAAGTTAACACAACCAGCATCAAGGTGCTATTCAGTCAAACCCAGCTTCACCAAATAATTCTACAATTTTATGATGGAATATGTTGGCCATATACCTAACATTAGGCTCATAAAGAAGCTGTGTTCTGTCGAGAGCTCAGTCATACCAGGAAGCAAAATGGAAACGCTCTGCTGATATCATAAAACCATTCCTGAAGAGATCAAACACAGCTGCTGATTCATGGGTCTCCTGGCTTGAAACTAATCAAGACAGAGAAATCTTGTTTGGGAAGGAGTCACACACATCAGCCGACTTCATTGGGAATGTGTAGAGGTGAAGCCGAATCATCCAAGAGAGCAAACAAACGTCCAAACTATCCATCTACCCAACTCTTCAAGCTCCCCTGGCTGCAGGTGGCAGCATCTGCAGATTGTGCATGAACTTATCTGCCATCTCCGAACCCATCAAACCAGGTTGGAAACATGTCTTCCTCAATCTGAGGGACTGGCTAAAATGAAGTAGAATAGACAAAGTTGGAATAATCTAGAAAGTACAGGTTTTTATCCCCACGATTGATCATTTTTTTCTATGGACTATGTCAATAACTTTCAGATGATAAGGCATGCATTTAGTTTCCTTTCTTTAGGAAAAGTAAATGTTTGGATAAATCTCTTTGTACACTTTGACTTGTCATACCCACGTAGACTCTTAAAGTACTAGGCATTGTGCAGAATATGCCATTAATTACAGGAATATATGATTCTTACAAGTCCACATAAGCAAATATGACCAGCACATTTGTGACATCACCAATACCTGTAGTCACCCACTAACTGGATGCTAGGGCCTGAAGTTTTGTAATGAGGAAGAGAGTCACTGTCTTAACCAAAACAGTAACAAAGTCTGTGCAAACTAGGCACCAACTATTAATGCCAGTGAAAAATGAATGTGGATTGTATTTGTATGTCCATGGTTTTTGAAGAAGCTATATATGCTAAAGTGTAGTTACTTTCAAATAATCCATTTTTTTCCCATGAGGTGTCTTAAACATAATCGGAAAAAGCCTAAAGCTGCTCGCATTTCATAGAGGCATATGGTACCCTTTCAGAGAGGTAAACTTATCATCTGGATAGGCCCAGGCCATCTTTGGGACAGAATAAGATGCCCTTTAGCAGAATGCTGATGGCTTTCACAAAAACTGAAGAGCCTTTGGAGTAGTTAGAAGTGGACATGTATGTAAATAATAAATACTTAAGTTAATTCTAATTAGGTTTGTCAAAGGAACTGGCAAATTGTCAAGGCAACTGTTAAGCTCATTAGAACTATTACATGCTCATTGGAGCTGTCAAGTTTATTGAACTGTCAAGCTGTCACGGAATTTAACTGTCTTGGACTTTATTTTTTTCTAAAGTCTATCTGTAGTGTAAAAAGAAGTTTGCTATTTCACTCTATTGACATAAGCCTGAGGACTATCGTTATTGGGTTTATTATGCATGATGAATTTGACAACCTATCACTGTAATGTAGCTGTCAGTTCATAGTTTGATTGATAGATCTAAGTGCTTACTAAGAGACTTAACTGGCACTATGAACGCAAATACCTGTTTTTCATTAGGATTTGAAGAAAGTTGAATATGGCATAACTTCTAAACTGTGTCCCTTTTGGATACAGAATGAGTTGGCATGAAGAGTGTAGTGGCAAAAGGTGGTGGGTGACAGTATACTTGAGCATAAATTGGCAAGGGGGTATAGAAGGCCATGGGGCAGGTGGAGGGACATAGGGTTCTACTGGAGTCATGAAGAGTTATTATGTGGAAAGGTAGAAGTGAGTTGAGCATAAAGTCGCATTTGTTGCCATGAAAAGGGAATGGAGAGTATAGGGTTAATGAGTGAGGGGGTGAAGACTGAAGGGTTTTTTTTTAAGTTTTAACAGTGGCAATGAAGTCCTAGATCACTGAGGCTAGCCGTTCACAGATCTCCTTCCATACATTGCAGACACCCCAAACCTGCCTCTAAACTCTTTCTGGAATCCCCATAAGTCCCCATAAGAACCATACATTCCAAACCTCCATCTTGGAGCAAATATTAGACTCTCTGTGGCATTTTTTCCCCACATTGGGTTTGCATTGGTCTGTGAATATCCTCGACACTCCAAAGCAAAGATCCAGGCCCAAGGGTTTGAAATCAGTTTTCATTTGCATAGAAGAGGTTAAAAACAGGTCTGTCATAGCGACTTGAGTGCAACCTATTGTTCTATGCACTTACTCCATGATCTGATTGAAATTAATGTCCTGCTCACTTATTTATCTGAGTCTTTCCTTCATTTCTATGCTAAACTGCAGGCACACATAAGCAGCAAGATTTTCAAACACAGTCCTCTGGTTCTGTGAAGCCTGTTTACATGATGCGAACAGAAGTATGAGGTTACATTTAGAGAAATTCTTTCTCAACACAGGGGTGTTTACCATTTTTCCAGCTCCAAAACCAGACGTACCAAGATATTTTCAAAAGGCACTGTGCATAGAGAATACAAGATACAATTACATAGCTTCCTTTTAAAACAAAAGTTCACCTTTAGAACACTACATCTTTGTTACTGAGATTTAATTTCTCTAAATTATTGATGACTGCCAGTGATGTTTATTCTTTTCATTTATCATGCCAAAAGATCCAAGCTTTTGAGACAAGTAAATCTTGTTTCTAATACGTTAATCATTTCTATCAATTAACCTGTAATCGCTCCAGTTGATAACCTAACATTTGTTTGTGAAAATACTCACACTTTTAACAACAAGGTTATTGCAGTTCAATGGGTTGTTTTAGAAGTGTTAACATAGCAGCATCTCAGCAGGTATTGTTCCTGGAATGTTTCATTCTAAGTAAAAGTGATAGGACAGCTGCCAAATAAGGCAGCTTTAGCCTGCAGCTGAAAACCAACCCAATTTTTTTCTGTTATTGTAAGTATATTTTCTGAAGCAATGAAATTCAAAATTGATTGCTGGAAAGTGGATTTGTACACGAGAAATGAAGTTTATTATAAAAGATAGTTCTTTGAAGTATACAGTCAAGCTAGATCAACTAAGTACAGCCAGTCCTTTTGCAAAATTTACAGCTGTTTTAGAATATTAGTACTTAATTGATGTTTTACAGTTGTAGCATATTATTTCTTGTTATTGTTAAAGGAGGCTTGGAATCTAATTAGTGCCTTTAGCAGTAACTGAGAGAGGAGGTACAGTCAGGCAATGTAATTTAATACTTGATAGGCAAGCACAGTTTACACGGGCATTCAAGGGCACTTTTAGTCCATCTGCACCTGCAATAAACAACAGACAACAGTCTTTGCCGAACATTTCCAGTAAGATCGCTTCAAAGAAAGGGAGACCAGAGTTAAGTTTATCTTGGTAGGTGAGTCAGTTCTCTATTGCTATCTTCGGATGAGTAATGCAAAACATATAAATATTGTGCCTGGTTTTCTATTCTTATATTAACATTTAAAAATAATTGTTTGCGCGATTAAGTATTCTTAAAATAAAAGCTTGAATGAAAGAGTTTAAACATCAGAAGCTTATAAATGAAAAACTTGAAAAAGTTAATGATGTTACTTAAACCTATAATTAGAGTACATATTTGCTTTGAATTTTTCTACTTGTCTATATATATGAAGATGTGATATTATTAATTTTTCCTACTTCTGGATTATGACTACCCATCAGTACACTCCATGTGCTTAATAAGGTAAATCCTTCAGAAATGTGGATTATTTGATTTTCAACATTTTTATTTAGGGTTCTCAGGACATAATTTATTTGAGGGAAATTCTATTCATGATTATTTTTACCCATTTTAAAGCTTTCATGCAATCTCTTTCCACAATGTTAGTAGTATTTCTTTATTTCAAAACTGCTCCAGGGAAACCTGCTTTATGCAACTGCTTTAGCTGTAAGGCAGTGAACAACATCTGTTTAAATGAGTCTTTTAATTAATCCAGTAGTTCTGAGTCTTGCTGAAAGCCAATTTCAGTCAAGTCATTTTAACCTCAACTTTTAAAAAATTGCTGTCAGACTGTCTGTTTTGTAGTTGCACTATGGTTTATATGTGGTTCATCCTTCATTATTTTGTTTCCTGAATAAAATATATTTGTACAGAACTTATTTTGAGTTAAGGTTGTTCAATAAATTGTGAATTATAATGCTGTTTGCTTCATCCAATGTAAAAATAAAAAGAATTGTACTATGTAAAATAAAGTTTGCATTTTGTTTAAAAGGATGTGAAAGCTTGGCCTATAGCTCTACTGGTTAAAACGAGGTTTCAGATTTCTCCGTAAACGTTAATTGTTCCGAACTGGATGCTAACAACAGAGATTAGATAGTTCTTCTATCAGTGTTTGGAATACTGTCCCTCAATGTGCAGTACAAGCCATAAGCTTAACGCTAACCATATCTGATTGGCCATCATCTAATGAAAGGAGGTGAAAATTCAAGGGGTAGAATGGCCTACAAACATGGTATGTGTTATCAGTACTATTGCGTTTACGTTAAAACATTGAATTCAGACGTTGTTATAAACCATTTCTTTTATAATCAACAATCATCTTTATCACATAAAAAGACATAAAACAAATGGTTAATTATCGATCAGAGTAACCAAATAGAGTACTTTTAAGATTGTGCACATTAAAAGTTCCTAATCCAGCAGAAAATATTGAGCAACATCAAACAATATAAGCTTGACTTCTGTTAAAGAAAATTCCTTCATTACATTTATTATACGTAGATGTCCCATATTCATTTTATTATTATTACTATTATTATTATTAGGCTGTATTCTTCATTTTGGATGAACCTTGAAAGGCATAAACAGTTGGAAGGAATTGCATTTTCCAATATTTATGTTTGTTAAAAGAAAGGTTGTGATGATTACAAACGGTTTCCATTTACAAAACCTGCAGGAGAAATAGAAAACGTTTGTTGCTAAGCAACAGTATTGTGTAGGAGCACTTATCCTCTGTGCATATAAATGGGAGGCAATTAGTGAGTCAAGAGTGGCAGGGACAGTAATATAAAAAGAATTAACTGTCTTTTTAATTAAATGTATTTATTTGGGCCGATTGAGGTAGGGAGGCCAGTATGAAAGTTATCGCAATTGTAGTTGTTCACAACTTAACAAGTGAGGACACAACATGAGATTCGAGAGCTGCAGTAATTTTGGTGCTATTTCCATGGTTTAGTACCAAAATGGCATCCACAGAACTTCAGGTGAAGGAGTTAGCAAAGGTGGGCCAGAAGCAAGATGAGTGGGCAGAATATTATGCCAACCAATTCTAAGCAGCACAAAGGGGAGGAAACTCCTCAGTGTTGTTATTTAATGGGAATTTGAACAACTTGCGGGTACTTGCTAATTATTTTCTGCTGGTTGAATGTGTGCAAGTGCTTACTGAGGAGATTGTTGTAATCTGTGAAGTATGCAGGCACTGGGACCACAAGTGGGAAAGTCTTTAGTTGTTGTGGACTCTGGATACCAACTACCAGCTACTGGTAGTTGGCAGAGCTCACCACTACCACTCTGCTGCATGGTTGATGGAAGCCTGTTGAGTGTCAGTGGAGCAGACCACATTTGTGCTTATAAAATGCCCTCGAATATTCTGAACCAAGAAGGCCTGATTTTGGATTCTTCCATACCATCTCAGCATGGGGAAGCTATATTCTTGGTTGACTGGCTGACAAAAAAAACAGCAAGGACTCTCATGGCGTGGTAGTATTGGGAACGTAAGTATTGTTATCCTGAAAAAGAACAGAAAGTTTTTACTCCGATTCTGACAATCTGTTCGAGGATAGATTACTGGACTGTTGTGACAGCCTGCGAGCTTCTTGTGTTCAGAGCCATTGTGGCACCAAACCGTTTATACAGTATGGAGTTGAAGCTTCCTGACCTCAGTCTGAGCATTCAGACTGGATTCTGCCCGTGCTACAATTCCTATTCAAAGTCCTGTGCAAATTGGTATGCAACCAGCTTTTCCCCAGCTGTGCTGTACCCCCCTTGGATAGATTTCCCACCAAACTGGGAAGGTGTGCAAGGTCTGGTCATGACCAATTTTTGAACCAATTATTTACATAATTATAGACTTCATTATTCCCTAAAGGATCAAAAATGACAAAGGCACTTTCTCTTCATTATTCCTCAATATTAAACCTATGAAATGTAATTCCTTTACTTCTATGAGGAATTTACTTTGTGAAGAATAACTCCATTCTATGAGATCCTATTATGAAATAATTCCAGAGATGAGACCCAGAACCACATCTTTGGCATAAATTTGTGAAGTGCAACAACTTTTGAACTTAGATAATAAACTCAAGCTCTGTTTCATATATCAAACTTGAATGGCTTAGCATGCAAGTCTAGTTCCATTTCATTGCTCTCTCTTCATTGGTTTTCCATGTTCTTATCATTTCAAGCAGGGCCTTCTGGTTTCTTCCGCGTTAGACCACATACGAGCAAGTCTTTGAATACAATTTTGGTGACCTGTTTATTAGAAACGTGATCTGTTTGTGATTGGATCTTTTTAGACTTAGTCCAAGACACTAAGTAACTCATGTAACTCATGTAACTTCATGTAACTCGTCTGCATGTAACTGTAATTTATTTTGGTATCTGACACATCTACCAGTCTGTTTTAGATGTGAGCTGTTTGGTCTGATCTTCAACAAAGGTCATTGAGAGAAATGCAATCACAGAATACTCTAGATAATGATGACTTAAAAATTTATTCTAATACCATATTTTTTCTAGATTGTTAGTCTTGCTCAGGGTCAGCCATTTCATAATGATAAGCTTCATTAACAGAGAGATTTGACATATTATTTTACATCTTTCTTAATTTACTATTATTAACAGCAATAATTATTTACAGAATTCCAACAAATTATCTCTACAAGCTACTTTTATAGTTCTTACAGGCCTATCTAATGCTGTAACCGCAAAGGCTTTACTGTCTTCATCACTAAAAATGAAAGAAACATTCCATTTATATCACATTTTTCAAAATCACCAGATGTTTCAAAACACTTTATAGCCAATGAAGTACTTTTGAATGGTAATTCCTGTTGCAATATAGAAATGTAATGGTCAATTTGTACGAAAGAAGCTCCCATAAACAGCAATGTGATAATGATCAGATATTTTATTTTGAAAACTAGAGATAAATATTCAAGTCTACTTTTCTTCACATAGCTTCATGAGATATTTTACATTACCAAAGAGGAGAGCTGAAATCTCACTGAGCATCTTTATTCTTTATTTATTCATGGGTTGTGGGTGCCATTGGCTGGGCCAACGTATATTGCCAATCTCTTGAATTAGCTGACTTTCTGAGAGCATTCCAGAGGGAAGTTAAGAGTCAATCATATTGCTGTGGGTCTGGAGTCACAGATAAGGATGACCAGATAAGAATGACAGATTTCCGTCACTAAAGTACACTACTGAAACAGATGAGTTTTTACAGCAACCAAGATGGTTACATTAAGCTAGTTGTCTTTTTCATTCCAAATTTACATTGCCTCAAATTTCACCATTTGCCATAGTGTTGCCAGAGCATTAGCTGGGTTTCTGGATTACTGGTACAGAAATGATATCATTATGCTACCACCCTCCTAAGCATCTAAACTGAAAGACAGCACCTCCATTCAAATTGCTGTTTGACAGTACAGAACTTGACTATTGTTGCAAAAAGACATTTTGTCAAAGATTTTTGTCTTGTGCTCATCAAGACAATTTGCAAGAATAACAATTCAAATGAAAAAAAATATACTGATTGGATGATTTTCCCCTTTAATTGATGTATGCATCCATTTTCAGCAATGCTCACTGTAACATTTCTTCAGAATAAGACTGAAATGCACGACGGTATCAGTCTTAATTTGTTGTTCAAATTCTGGAGTGGGGAACTCAGAAGCTTGTGATGGATGGGCAAGAGTGTTTCCAAGTGAGATACAACTCCTAATTCATATTGAAGATATGCCAGATGAAGAATATTAAAGTGATAATTCTCACAACTACATTTGGATAATCTGTCATTCATAAGTTTCACAATGACATTCACTATAAACAATATCCTCACAAGATTATTTTTATTGATTGGCAGAACTTGATCCATTGATTTGTTCTATTTGGACCTCCTTAATGGACCTCTTTCCAAGAGAATTAGCAGCATCTTTGCATTGATATTAGGATCTGCAGGCGCTTGGCCATAATACATACAGTGCTTGTAGAAAATTACCTGGCTAATTAATATATTTATAATATCCCGTTAACAAATAAACCAACTTTCAAATTCTGAGTAAAATGGGGAATAGATGCATTGATGAAAATATCCCTCTCTTCTTAACGTTCTTCTAATTTGCTAAGGATGATGTAGGTTCTCAATGTCGTTAACTTTCAGTTAGATGAATAATGATCTTTACATCTGTGCTGCAAGTTATAAATAATTCATAATTGACTTATCAGGTAATTCTATAGCAAGCCATATTTTACAATTCTTCAACTTTAATCATGTCATATGTCTCAAGTTCCTGACTTAGATAAGATATTCACTGGATAATACTTGACAATCAATCGATGATGATACATTGGATATGTTTTCACATACCAACAGCCTTTAAAATACAGTAGCGCCTCGACTTACAAACTTAATCCGTTCCGGGACCCGTTTGCGAACCGAAAAGTTTGTGAACTGAATCGATTTTCCCATTATTCGGATATTTCCGGAGTCTTTTCTCTTTTTTTGTCTCTTGGAGGTTGGTGATGCCACAAGAAACGATCCAGAGAAACTTGATTTTTCTTTGTTGCAGCATTTTCTGAAAATGGGACATCACATTGTCATTTAAAATGTTCACTTTCGTTTGTACCTTGAATTTCGTACGTACGTTGAAGCAAAATTTTACGTACAATCTTGGTCGTAAACCGAATTGTTCGTGAATGGGATTGTTTGTATGTCGAGGTGCTACTGCACATCTTATTGTATGTTTCGAGATGATATTAACATAATATCTCTTGTAAGTTTGTTATGGTATGCTACCTTAGCAGGTTTTATGAAGCAGTCCTATATGCACAACATTTGACATTTAGTGGGAGAAGTGGGTTAAAAGCACAAGGGCGATCTGTGCTTAAATATTCTGAAAGAAGAAAGTTTGTGATCTGATTGAAGATACGTTCCTTTTTCAGGTTGACAAATTTTTGAGGTCTATTAAATTATTTGCTAAGAAGGAATTCAGAATATCTCATCTGATTATGTTTGTTTGTGGCTTGAGCAGTGTAGGGGCTGGATTTAGCTCTCCATGCAGCTGCCGCCCTGTCCAAGTAGGCAGACAGGCAGTCACATGGTTCACTGCACTGATGCAGCTTCAGAGCAGTGGAGGCCATTGTGTCCAAAGATGAAGAAGACAAGTTATGTTTATAAGCAATAACGACCAACAATTGGCATCTTGCTGCTGCTTTGCCATTCTATATGTGAAAGTGTAAACCATGAAGCGAGATGATGTTGGCACTGAGATGGAGCGCTCTGCATTTATCACCTAACTCTGCCACCCATCTCGCCACCATTCAGACCCCAACGATTTCCACTCTGGTGTTTGTGTAAGGTGATAATATGATATGATCTTAATTTTATAGTTTGTCAGCAGTTCCCCTTCATAATTGACAATATCATTACTTAATTATGTAGTGTTATCTGGAGTGGTACAGTGCAGAGTATTGGTCATCTTTTTAAGGAAGGATGAAAGTACATTATGAAGATAGTTCAGAGATGGTTTACTATGCTAATGCTTGGAATGGGTGGGTTGTCTTATGAGAAAAGGTTGGATAGATTAGGCTTGTAACTGCATGAATTCTGAACTGGAAGGGACAACTTGACAGGAACATACAAAATCCTGAAGTCTTGACAGGGTGGGTATGGAAAGTTTGTTTCTTGCCATGGAGTCATTCGTTAAAACAGAGATTTTTTTCTCTCACAGAGTTGTGAATCCTTGGAGCTCTCCTCCTTGAAAAACTTGGTGGAAACAAAGTCCTTGAATATTTTTGAGACAGGAGTAGATGGATTCTTGTTAAACAAGAAATTGTAACATGATCAATGGTAGGTGAGAATGCAGATTTGAATTTACAATCACATCAGCCATGATCTTATGACTGGTGGAGCAGGCTGACTGGTCTATTCCTGCTTCTTGTCTCTATGTTCGTGTGATTGCAGATCTCCATGGCTTTCCACATCATGGGTTGTCATGGGTGCATCTTCACCATTGCTCATTGTGTTGTATATTAGCTGTCTGTTAGATTCGCTGGCACCACTCTCTTTCCTCTACACAGCCGGCTTGGTCCAATTGAGTAAAATTACCTGGTTTTCTATCAAGAAAAGTCTGTTATCTTAAAAAGGATGCAGTTTATTGCCTGATTTTAACTAATTAAAAGTTATATTGATATAATAGATATCATTACAGCGACTACAAGGAAAACTCAGATGTTAGATCTTAGCCTTACAAGATCCTAAGCCTTTCTCTGACTAGGTCACGTACACCCTCATGGTGGATGGTACTTACGGCACACCTCATTATAAGTCTTGTCGGACCCTTACAGTTTTATACAAAATGGGCAAGGATGTATGTTTCATTTTGTTAGTCAGGCTGGGTCTTTCTTGCTTGCTGTTTAGTTAAAGCTGCCTTGCTGTTCAAAGGAAACAATGCAGCTACTTCAGGTTTCTCTCCACGTTTTTATTTCTTGTGTTTTTTGTCTCCAAGCTCATTGTGATCATGCCATATTTCATCAGGTTTATTTCTGAGGACTCTTTGAATATTAATTATTACTGTCGCCCAGACAGATTCCATGCCCAAGTTCTGAATACATGACTGCCTCAGGGTTTTTAACATTAGCCCTGGTACTACATGACCATCTCCCTGGACTGAATGCAGAGTGGTTCAGTTTCAGACATTTCTGCTGGTTTGTAGTACATCAGTGTTGGGCTCTTTATCCTCCTCATGGTGCTCAAGAGACTCCACTCAATTGCATGTGGCACCTGTCCACCTGCTTGGTGTATCTGGAATAGGCAGTCCAGTAACATTCCAAAGTTCCCTGGATGTGGGAAAGATTCTAGTGGTTTGGAAAACTGCTGATATAGCACCTTTATTTTTAAAGGGAGGAAAGCAGAAAGTAGAAATTATAGACAAGTTATTTCTAACATCTGTCATTGGGAAATTACTAGAATCCATTATTGACAAAGAAATAACAGGACATTTGGGAAGTCAAATGCAATCCATTGGATCAGTATGGTTTTACAAGTAAATTGTCTTTGTCTAATTTACTGGAGTTCTTCAAAGATGGAACAATGTTAGTTAATGTAGTGCCACAGGGTTTGGTCTTTGGGCCCCAACTATTTCCAATCTATATTTTAATGCCTTGAATGCGGGGACAGAATGCATTATAGCCAACTTGCAAATGATGCTGAAATTGATGGGAAAGTAAGTTGCAATAAGGAAATAAGAAATTTACAAATGGATATGGATAGATTAATTGAATGGGCCAAAATTTGGCACCCAAAATTTAATGTGAATGTATATAATATTATCCATTTTGGTTGGAAATATAAAAAAAAAGTTACTTACTATCTAAATGGAGAGAAACTTCAGAGTATCTCAGAGCAGAGGCATTTGGGTTTCTCTGTACAGAAAAACTAACAGCAGATACAGCAGTTAATAAGGAGGACAAATGGAATTTTGGTATTTTTTGCTAAAGAAATAGAGTATAAAACTGGGAAAGCATTGCTGCAATTTAGTGAGATTAATGCATTAGCAAAGGAATTAGTGAAAACGCACCTGGACTATTGCTTGAGGAGAGATACAGTTGCATTAGAGGCAGCCCAGAAGAGGTACACTAGATTGATTCCAGAGGTGAGGGGTTTCTGTTATGAGGGGAGATTGAGCAATTTAAAGCTTTTCTCTTAGTTTAGAAGTTGACAAGAATGAGCAATCTAACTGAGGTATATATGGGATTGACAAAGTAGATGTAGAGAGAATTTGGAATGAGAGGTCATAGTTTTAGGATAAGGGTTAGCAGATTTAAAATGGAGATGAGCTTAATGATATACTTCAGACTTCGAGAGACCTAATCTTTATACAAAGTGACATGGAATTCTAGTTATTTTTGGTACTTCCAGAAATTCACTAAGTGGACAACTAAATGAAAGCACTTCATTTTTTTTAACTGTGCTGGAGCACGGTTTAATAAATAGCCACACTAAACAAGTGAACAATTCTTCTTGGAAATCAATGTGAAGTGTCTTAATTTAAATCTCTATGTTCTTGATTTGCTTTATTTATCAAAAACAAGTAATTCAAACAAAGTGAAAATGTATGAAGCAGAGGAAGACTCAATCATTGTTGGTAGCAGCAGTTAGTAACCCAATAGATTAATCAAATTCAATATTCTTTCTGATGCAATTCTCTGTATTATTTAAATTATTATTATTTGAAGCTACATTTTGTAGACCTGAAAAATCTCTAACGTATTGTTTTGCTCTTCTGCTACCATCTGCATCAGATTTATTGAGCTAGTAATAGAAGATAAGGTCCACCCATTAGAGTTGATCCAAGTAAATGAGAATTCAAGGGATATCAAAATTAATATCAGCATGAAGTCAGGTTGGATTAATAATACATTATGGAGGAACTCAAATTTCGCCAGGGACATGGAAAGTAGGAGAACAATATGTAGAGCTGGACTAAAAGATACAGGGCATAAATATTTGACAATGTTTGAAATTAATTTTGACCAATATTAACATCTGTTCTATTATTCATGTTAATCTTTATATTTCAGGTAGAATACAATAATTTATTGGTGCTGTGTGTGACTATATATTGATAAAGTCTTTGCTGCCTTCATTTTTCTTAAATTATATTGATTTAACTTAGGAACAATTGAAAACAAGAGGCCTTTGTAACTAAATATTTGGAAACTTTCTTGAAATAATACTTGCATTGCTCTACCAGTGAAAAAGTCTGCTAACATTGCCAAATCAACTTGCCTATTGATACAATACATTTTCACAGAACAAAGAGCCATCTACCATTATTTATGAGCCATGTCAGTAAACATTGGCAGCATGTTAATTCAAGGAAGGAGCACAGGGAAACCTGGACCTGTTCTCCCCATTATTTCCAGATGCAATTTCCAACAACACTCACAAATAATTATAAACAAGAACCTTGCTAGTTTGTTTTGTCTTTTCTAGTCCAGGCAGGCAATAATTACACTGCCCAGATTGAGGTTAGCAACTTAGCACAGAACAGGGATGGTACCTGGGAGCACAGTTCCCCTCCATAAAGAATTATGATTGGAGAATGTGATGATGTACATTTGTTCAAAATCCTTCACATTCTTTATTTAAATAAATGCAAAAAAATAGTAATAATTATGTTGGACATCATTCTAACTGACATACCTCTGTATCTCGTTATTTCATGTCATGGGGTAGAAAACGTCAATGTAGAATATTAAAGTACAAAAGGTGAAGGTTTGTTTGTGAGTCACTGATTCAGGTATCTTTAGGCAGAAGCACTTTGAATCCCTGGGGCAGGCAGGATTGTGGGTCACCACCAGAGCAAACCATGCAGCATTCAATATTGGAGAGAGCGATATGTGATACAACATTGGCTGCCCCGGGCAATCAACATAGTCTGCACAATGGTGCTAGAAGTGGCAATATTCAAATACATTTCCTTGTTTAGTACATATATAAACAGAAGGTAAGAAAACAAAATGCCAAAGGTACTGTGGCAGTCAGGCCCTTTGCCTTTGTTTACAATTCTGTCTTGTCTGTCCTAATATTAGAATATATGAATTTGGGGCAGAGAACATCAAACAACCCCTCAAAAGGCTGAACTGATGAATCAACATTCCTATCTATCCTCCATTATCGTTCACCCCTTGCTTAAGACTTGTGACTCTGATAAGTTGCATGTCTCCAGCTCATGAACTCTGAGCTTCGGCTGCCCCCTCCCACAGACGTATACTGCAGACTTGTTTATTCTGGGTCACATCTGCGCTCAGGAGCTTCCACATTCTGCAAATGCAACATATCAGCACATCACATGTCAAGCATATATAATCCTATTTGCTGCTTTGCTTATTCATGTGCACGCCCATACTGCAGCTCCAGATCCCAGTTGAGTATTTCAATGTCATTTTTTTGACTTCTGTTTGCTCTACTTGTTCTTTCTTTCCCCTCTTTCTCTTCCTGTCCTCCAGTGCTATCACTTTTCATTTCTTCTTCTCAAATACTTTACCTCCTTAAAAAGCCTGCCATTATTCCTCTAGACTCCTGCAATTTTGACCCTGCTTTGTACTTGAATCCTATTTTGATATGCCAACAGTTTCCATCTACACCTTTGTCCAAAAGACCCATTCCTTGCTACTTATGAGCATCAATCCCAAACGGCCAATTTCCTCTGTCTCTCGGCACCTGTACCAGTATGCTCACTGCAGGCTTATTTTGTCCACATCCACCCAATCCAATTCATTACATCTGCCACTGTCTGCTCAGATTCAGAAGATTTGTCATGCTACTTTGTTTTATATTTTACTTTCAACATGTCTGTTTTCCTATCATTTGAAGTATTATTGTGGATAATTTAATTGAATCTTAATTGAGGAAAGGTTGAGAGTGCTAGGCCTTTTCTCATTGGAACGGTGAAGGATGAGGGCTGACTTGATAGAGGTTTATAAGATGATCAGGGGAATAGATAGAGTAGACAGTCAGAGACTTTTTCTCCAGGTACAACAGAGTGTTACAAGGGGACATAAATTTAAGGTGAAGGGTAGAAGGTATAGGGGGAATGTCAGGGGTAGGTTCTTTACCCAGAGAGTGGTGGGGGCCTGTGGGAGTGGCAGAGTCAGAATCATTGGTGACCTTTAAGCGGCAATTGGATAGGTACATGGATAGGTGCTTAAGCTAGGACAAATGTTCGACACAACATCGTGGGCTGAAGGGCCTGTTCTGTGCTGTATTGTTCCATGTTCTATGTTGTCTGTTAAAATCCTATCATCTTTCATTGTTTGAAACTCCAGCAGAGATAGGCCAAATTTATTCAGCCTCTCAACTTAGAACAACCCTTATCCCAGAAACCAATCTCGCGTAACAAACACAGAAGCTGGAGAAACTCAGCAGATCTAGCAGTAACTGTGGAGAGAGAAACAGAGTTAATGTTTCAAGTTCTTCACAATGCAATCTAGTGAAGCCTGACTGTACTGTCTTCAATGCAAGTGTATCCTTCCTAGAGTATGTAGATCAAAACTGCATATGTTATTTCGGGCATTGTCTCACCAACGTCTTGAGGAGTTATACCAAATTTTCCTTACTTTTGTGCTCCACTCCCTGACAATAAAGTTGAACATGCCATTTGCTTTTCTAATCAGTTGTTGAATCTGTATGCTAAAGGTTTCATTATTTTTAAAAGAATTCTGCTTTTTATTCTAACTACCAATATGAATATCCTCACAGTTTCCCACATTGTACTTCATCCAGATGGTCTTCAAAATTTGCTGAACCAGACTTCAATGTGTGCCTTCACATGACCAACAATACTTTCCAGAGTGTTGGTCTGTAATGCGCTTTCTTCAGGCTTTTCTTAAGGTGACTCTTTGTTGTATGTACTGACCACCTTGATGTTAGTATTCTGGGACAGTTCCTCAAAGGAGATCTACTTGGGGATTTTGAGGCGTCCTCCATATGGGAAGTGTCCATTTAAATTGAAAGCAAAAAATTATGGATGCTGGAGATCTGAAATAAAAGCAGAATGTGCTGGAAAAAATCAAGAGATCTCGTAGTGTCTATAGAGAGAGATCTCCAAGGACATGGTTATCTGAATACAGAAGCTCTCTGACTATTTCCTCTAATGTTGGTGGAGGCATGCAGTCTACAGAAGTGACGATCTTCCTGAAGCAACCTTATTTTGATTTCTTTAGATATATCTCTAGTGGCTTCCTTAATCAATGCAACAAAAACAGACATTGAAGAGTTGGGGACCCACAACACATCCTCAATTGATAACTGTGGATTATTGAAATGATATCTTGCCACTGTCAGATACATATCCAACCATTCTATCATAGACAGCAGGTGCAGGTCTTTGACAGTGCTGAAGATTTGACATCCTACCTTGGAGTGTATGTGCCAGACAGCAGATCAACTCACAGGTCTGAATGTTACTACCCTTCTGCCAGCATACTGAAAGCAAAGAAGTTTATAAAATAATTGGCTGGTATTCCTATCATGTTCCTGTCCAGCCCCAAACTGTCTCCCATATTCCATTGGATAGCAAAGGAATCAAGTAACTTACCCACCCACCTGCTCTTCAACTTATGGAGACCCTTATGTGACCAATTAACAAAGAGCTTCATTCTGCCACTGCTACTGTTTAACATACAACAGGGGAAAGCAGAAGCAAGGAGGACATCCTAGTAGGTTTCACTGTGAATGTTACTGTCAGAGAGAAGGGGGCACACCTCCTTTGAGGAGGAGATCCTCGTGGCCATAGAAGGCACCCACCGTCCAAGATCATAATTGCCTTTAAGCCTCCACTGTGGCCTCTGAAACCTGGCCCCTACCTCCCTCACTCCCTTGCTTTACACAGAAGGTCCATCTAAAACTCTTTACAAACCTCCATGATACAACTTCCTCAGGATGTAACACAAACATGGCTGCCTCTTGGTCCTAGTGTAGCTGTGATTATAAAGCAGCTGCCCAGATTTTCCAGGTGGGTGTGGAACTCCCACACTGGATCAAGTAAGTCTGCTCCCATCATCTTCTCATTGTGGGCACCTGGTTTCCGAGTCAGCACAATCACAACCAACTTTATTTCAATGTCAAAAGCTTTAGTTCGGTCTATCACCAGCATCTATGGATCTGACCAGACCCCCAACACCCGACCCTACCACATATACTTGGTCACTATTTCACCCCAACTTGACATCCCTTGACTGCATTTATTGGGATGTATTCTATATCAGAATTCAGGTCTAAAAGGTTGTGGTAGGTAAATAGGCAACCTTTTGTCTAATCTATATGATCATATCATATGGGACCAGAATTAGTCTTGCTGGCCCCATTGAATCTGCTCTGCCATTCGATCATGACTGACATGTTTCTCAACCTCACTCACCTGCCATCTCCTCAGGGCTTTTGATCCCCATACTAATCAAGAAATGATCTATCTTCCTCTCAATGACACCCAATATCTTTGGTTCCACAGCATTCTGGGCAATGGGTTCCACAGATTCGCCACCCTCTGGCTGAAGACATTTCTCCTCAACTCAGTTCTGAAGAGTCGTCCCTTTACTCTGAGTCTGTGCCCACAGGTCTTAGTCTTTCCTACTTGTGGAAAGATCTTCTCTATGTCAGTTCTGTCCAGGCCTTTCAGTATTCTGTGAGTTTCAATAAGATCCCTCTTCATCCTTCAAAATTCCATAAAGCACAGAGTCCTCAATCACTTCTTATATGATAAGCCCAGGATCATTATTGTAAACCTCCTCTGGACCCTCTACTCTTAGATGTTCCCTTATCTGCGGTACCTGAAGTTAAATTCCTGACCTTCTCAATACTCTCTGTCCTATTACTTGTTCTAGAAATGTTAACAAACTCTCCAGAGCCCTTCTCCCCTTTACCTTTTTCCGAATGTTACAGTTTTCCAATGGCAGCTGAACCCAGCTCCCACTATTTAACTTAAAGGCCTAGTTATTTTTATTTGCCTGGACTCTGGTCCCAGCATGCTTCAGGTGGACCCCATCCTATTGGAACTGCTCTCTCCATTTACAGTACTGTTGCCAATGTCCCATGAATTCAAACCTGTTTCTCCCACATCATTCTCTGAACCATATGTTTACCATCTATCATCTTGTTGACACTGTGCCATTAGCTCATGGCTCAGACTGTAATTCAGAGATTATTACCTTTTTTGTTTCTGCTTTTTAATTTAGCCTCCAACTGCCCATATTCCCTCAGCAGAATCTTTTACCTTTTTCTATCTCTTTCCTCTGCAGCCCAGATGAAATATCCTGAACTCAGGCACCAGGCAGACAATATCTGAGACTTTGGGACTCTCAATCCTGGCCATGGAGAATGGTTTTCATTCCTTTGACTATACTATCCCCAATTCCAACAACATGTCTCTTTTCCCACGTACAGCCCTGCCTCCCGCATGTTGAATGACACCCTGTACCATGATGCTATGGTCAAATTTGCGCATTCTTTCCACAGCCCTTACTGTCATCTGCAAGGGAGCAAGAATCTCAAACCTGGTGGACAAGCTCATGGGTTGATGTTCCTTCAGCACTCTCTTCTGGATCCCTTGACCTGCCTTATCCTCCTGACACTGACCACTGAGTAAGTTCAAAGTAGTTCATCTAAGGGATGTGAGTGCCTCCTGAAATGCAGCATCCAGGTAACTCATCCTCTCATGTCAAAGCTCAGACTCCAACTCACCAATCCTGAGCAGGAGTTCCTCAAACAACTAGCACTTGCTACAGATGCGGTCACTATGAACCACAATGGGGTGCATCAGATACATCACCTGGCATCTTCATTTTTATTTAGATCTTTAAAAAAATCCTACTTGTCTTTTAGTCTGTAATCTGTAAATATTTATGCTATTTACCTTCAATCTGAAAGTAACCTATACATAGACAGGCAAAGTAGCAACTGTTATCGAACAATGAACCTTATGATCTTCTGCGATGTTACTGTTTTGTGTTGGACCCCAAAACTGGGCTTCAATTTATTCTATTAAAAAAAATTTACAATCTGTGAGCCAACAAAGCATTAAAAAAAATTGTTCCCCTTTGATTTCCTAAAATGTCTCCAAAGTTCCCAAACTATATATTCACTCGGGCTATGTCACCCTCCAGATGTGACCATGTGCAGCTTACCAAAATAGAAACACTGACCCAGATCTGAAGATTTGGGCAGTTGTGGTTTGGAACTGTTGACATGTCTAAAAACTTGCAATAGGTCAGAGAGTATTGAAAAGGTCAGGAATTTAACTTCAGGCACTGCAGGTACGTGAACTTCTGAGAAGGCAACTTCATCATCTCTGAGGTTATGGACGTGGTGGGTGAGTGCCTCCTTGTAGTAGATGTCATGGACAGAGATACTCCCCTGAGAAGACTTAACGTGTATGCCCCAGTGGTAAAGAGTGAGACGTGGCCATCCTGCAGCAGCTCCCACTGCTGCTGGAGACACCCAGGCCAGCCATTCTTGGGCTGCATCATGGGCCCCAGCGAAACCTGTGCTGTATCGGCAGGATGATCTCAGCGAGCTTTGCGTTCCTCAGGGATATGATCACATGTGCGCTGGACATGCGGTGTAAACGGTTGCCTTGTCAGCCTGGACCAGGGGAAGGCCTTTGACACCTACCTGTGGGATGTGCTGTCCAAATTGGGCATTGGGGAAGGAATCCGAGGCTGGGTCTGAATGCTCTAACCAACATCATTAATGGACTCTCAGTTAATGGTGGGAATCAGAAAGGTTCCTGATCAGATCTGGAGTCAGGCAGGGCTGCCCACTCTCTCCTGCCTTGTTTGTGTGTTGTATAGAGTCCTTTGCTGAGTCCATCAGGAAGGATTCAAGCTGAACTGCTTAAGTGACTACCTATGTATATAAAGATATTTTTATGAATGAAGTGTATTTTTGAAGTTAAAAGAAGTACAATTTAAAATAACTGCTTTAAATGTATTACCCCCCCGACTGACAGCTCATGGACTGCAGTGGTTGAAGAAGGTAGCTAATCACTATCTTCTCAAGGACAACTAGGGACAGGCAATAAATGCTGGCCAGCCTGCAACTCCCACTCAGGCACCAGGCAGACAATATCTGGCACTTTGGGACTCTCGATCCTGGCCATAGAGAATAGTTTCCATTCCTTTGACTGTACTATCCCCAATTCCAACTACATGTCTCTTTTCCCAGGCACAGCCCTGCCTCCTGCATGTTGAATGACTCCCTGTACCATGATGCTATGGTCAATTTGCACATTCGCTCCAAGCCCTTACTGTCATCTGCAAGGGAGCAAGAATCTCAAACCTGGCGGACAAGCTCATGGGTTGACGTTCCTTCAGCAAAAGGAAATAATAAGTAGCTAATTTTTAAAATACCACACTTGTACACTAGGTGTCACTCTGCACCAATATATAATTTATCCTTGGGCTGCTTTTGTATTTTTATTTTGGCTTGTTTAGCAACTCTTCAACCGCAAACTTTCAAAGTTTGCCTGAATATAAAAGCTGCTGAGATAGTTTAGTTTGTTTATTTCAGCCAAATAACAAAACAAAATTTCATATCAACAGTTCTGATAAAATACTTTTACAGAAATAATTTATTGTGATAGGTTCGGAGAACAGGTTAATTTATCCATCGATGGCAGGCAACTTGTTTAATCTGCTGATCTATTTTTGTTCAGTATAATCTCCTTAGTAAAATTAGTAGTTAAGCCTAAAATAGATTATCAGCACAGTGCTTTTCCGTTGGTTTTGCGAGGTCAGGAGTAAATAGAACCATTCATATTATTTTTCAATGATAAAGGAGAACACTGTTCATCATATTGTCTGTTATCCCACATGTACAGGCTATAAACTGCAGCTTGAGTTCACAGGAGGCACACATAGCTCTCTAGAAGTGAATTTTTGAAAAACCATGATTTAAGAAAATGAAGAATGGCAAAATTACAACACTGATAATCTTGATTTCTAACTGAATTGATTTTGTCCCAATATTAAGTGGCTAACTTACTGAAAGTTATTTTGTTGGGCAGAATGACAGACTGGTGGAATTTTATTTTCTGCTATTTCATCCTTTCTGCGATTTACTAGTTTGCTAATAGGATTACAAACATGAGTAGATGAGCATCACTGCCTGTCATTGTAAGATCGCAGAGAAAAATATGGTGCGGCTAAATTAGTAACTATCTCCCACAAATTTTCTGTATTTATACTTTGGTTTAACTACAATGAAAATTTGAGAGCCCAGAATGGACTTTTGGGAATGAAGTTATCGCAGTCTCCAACTAAACTACTGGAGTAAAGGTGGGGAGAGGAAGCTGGAGCAGAGATGAGATTATGGTCACCTTATATTGGATTTTCTCACATTTCAAGTCAATTTCCTACTTTATAAAACTCACAAATAGTATGTAAATGAAGGACAATTTTACGAATTCAATCTGCCAATTTGATCTCGGACCTAAACATACATTTTAGAGTGTTGTATGCCTTTCATTTCTATTCCCTAAACTAAGGGTTGGGGGGCTACATTTCACTGACTATTGTAATTAACAATACACTGAAATGATCATAACTGTGCATTCCTTCTTTTACTTTCTATTGTGTTTTCACTTCATGATTGTTAATTGTAATTTCATGAATCAAGATTACTTGTTTGTTTGCATTGTTGTTACAGTGGCTACCTGGTCAGGTCCACGCTTCCCAACAACCCACCCTCCCCTCCTGGCACCTTCCCCTGCCACCTCAGAAATTGTAAAACCTGTGCCCACACCTCCCCTCTCACCTCCATCCAAAGCCCCAAAGGAGCCTTCCACATCTACCAAAGTTTCACCTGCACATCCACCAATATCATTTATTGTATCCGTTGCTCCCAATGTGGTCTCCTCTACATTGGGGAGACTGGACACCTTCTCGCAGAGCACTTTAGGGAATATCTCTGGGACACCTGCATCAATCAACCCCACCGCCCTGTGGCCCAACATTTCAACTCCCTCTCCCATTCGGCTGAGGACGTGCAGGTCCTGGGCCTACTCCACCGCTGCTCCCTCACCACTCGACGCCTGGAGGAAGAACGCCTCATCTTCCGCCTCAGAAGACTTCAACCCCAGGGCATCAATGTGGACTTCAACAGTTTCCTCATTTCCCCTTCCCCCACCTTATCCCTGTTCCAACTTTCCAGTTCAGCACTGTCCTCATGACCTGTCCTACCTGCCAATCTTTCTTCCCACCTATCCGCTCCGCCCTCCTCTCTGACCAATCACCTTCATCCCCACCTCCATCCACCTATTGTACTCTATGCTACCTTCTCCCCACTCCCACCCCCATCCCATTTATCTCTCCACCCTGTAGGCTCCCTGCCTTCAGTCCTGATGAAGGGCTTTTGCTTGAAACATCAATTTTCCTGCTGCTTGGATGCTGCCTGACCTGCTGTGCTTTTCCAGCAACATTCTCGATTCTGATTTCCAGCATCTGCAGTCCTTACTTTGCTGTTACAGTTCACTACCTGTTACCATAATGCCTCTTCAATAAACCAGCCAAATAAACCAAACCAGCCCAGTCCTGAGTTTTCAGACATTAGTTAAATTAAGAAAAAGCCATGGTGCTCTGGGATCCATCTAATAGTCTAGGTTAAGATTATGATTTGGATTGCTGAAGAGAAAAAAATGGAGATTTTAAAAAAGTAAATATTGTTCTCTTACAAAGAGAGAGAAGAGGTCGTGGTGGGGCTGTGAATTAATATTTGAGATAGGGATCTGGCTGCCAACTTGCTATCATACATCAATGTAGGATTTTTAAAGCCAATTTGAATATAATTTTTCCTTTCAGGATCTGACTATGTGCAATACCACTCCAAGTACAAGTATGTTCAGACAAGGTTTACCAGTTTAATAATTTATCATAACAGGCACAACAGAAATTACACTTAACCAGGCACTAGAGTCAAATGCTGCACAACAAAATATCAGATCTCTTAATTGGTAGGGTGCTATCTCAACATAGAGTCATAGAGAACGGAAAAAGACTCTTGAGTCCAACTCATCCATGCTAACCAAATTTCCTAAATTATTCTAGTTCCATTTGCCAGCACTTGGCCCAAATTCCTCTAAACGCTTAGAGTCATAGAGTCATAGAGATGTACAGCATGGAAACAGACCCTTCGGTCCAACCCATCCATGCCGACCAGATATCCAACCCAATCTAGTCCCACCTGCCAGCACCTGGCCCATATCCCTCCAAACCCTTCCTATTCATATACCCATCCAAATGCCTCTTAAATGGTGCAATTGTACCAGCCTCCACCACATCCTCTGGCAGCTCATTCCATACACGTACCAACCTCTGTGTGAAAACGTTGCCCCTTAGGTCTCTTTTATATCTTTCCCTCTCACCCTAAAACTATGCCTTCTAGTTCTGGACTCTCCAACCCCAGGAAAAAGACTTTGTCTATTTATCCTATCCATGCCCCTCATAATTTTGTAAACCTCTATAAGGTCACCCCTCAGCCTCCGATACTCCAGGGAAAACAGCCCCAGCCTGTTCAGCCTCTCCCTATAGCTCAGATCCTCCAACCCTGGCAACATCCTTGTAAATTTTTTCTGAACCCTTTCAAGTTTCACAACATCTTTCTGATAGGAAAGAGACCAGAATTGCATGCCATATTCCAACAGTGGCCTGACCAATGTCCTGTACAGTTGCAATATGACCTCCCAACTCCTGTACTCAATACTCTGACTAACAAAGGAAAGCATACCAAATGCCTTCTTCACTATCCTATCTACCTGCGACTCCACTTTCAAGGAGCTATGAACCAGCACTCCAAGGTCTCTTTTTTCAGCAACCCTTCCTTTTCATATATCCATCCAGATGTTTTTGAAATGCTGTAATTGTACCTGCCTCCACCACTTCCTCTGGCAGCTCATTCCATACACGCATCACCTTCAGGAATGAAAACATTGCTATTTAAGTCCGGCTAAAATCTTTCCCTCTCACCTTAAACATATGCCCTGTAGTTTTGGACTCCATCACCATGGAAGAAAGACCTTGTCTATTCACCCTATCGATGCCCTTCATTATTTTATAAACCTCTAAAAGGTCCCCTTCAAACTCTTGACACTCCAGGGAAAACAACTCCAGCCTATTCAGCCAATCACTCCAGTCCTGGCAACATCTTTGTAAATCTATTCTGCACCATTTCCAGTTTAACAACATCTTTCCTCTTGCAGGGAGACCAGAATTGAACACATTATTCCAAAAGCTGCCTCACCAATACTCTGTATAGCCTCAACATGACATCCCAACTCATATACCCAGTGCACTGACCATTAAAGGCAAGCATACCAAATGTCTCCTTCACTATCCTGATAACCTGTGATCTCTACTTTCAAGGAACTATGAACCTGCATTCCAAGGTCTCTTTTTTCAGCAACACTCCCTAGGCACCTACCATTAAATCTTGCCCTGATTTGCCTTTCCAAAATGTAACACCTCATATTTATCTAAATTAAACTCCATCTGTCATCCCTTGGCCCATCAGCCCATCTGATAAAAGTCCCATTGTACTCTGAGATAACTTTCCTCCCTGTCCACTACACCTCCAGTTATGGTGTCACTTGTAAACTTACTAACCATATGTCCTATATTTAAATCTAAATCTTTTATATAAATGACAAAAAGCAGTGGACCCAGCACCAACTCTTGCAGCACACAGTTGTCACAGGCCTCCAGACTGAAAAGAAACCCTCGACTACCACCCTCTATCTCCTAGATTTGACAATTTTGTATTGAATTAGTTAGTTTCCCCTGGATCCCATGTCATAGAGTCATACAGATGTACACTACCGATACTGACCCTTTAGTGCAGCTCATTCATACCCACCAGATATCCGAAATTAATCGAGTCCCATTTGCCAGCACTTGGACCATATCCCTCCAAACCTCTCCTAATCATATGTCCATCCAGGTGCTTTTTAAATGTTATAATTGTACCAATCTCCACCACTTCCTCTGGCAGTTCATTCCATACATGCACCATCCTCTGTGTGCAAAGGTTGCCCTTAGGTCTGTTTTAAAATCTTTCTCTTTTCACTTGAAACATATGCCCTCTAGTTCTGGACTCCCCCACCCCAGGGAAATGACTTTGTCTATTTACCTTAGCCATGCCCCTCATGATTTTGTAAACCTCTGTAAGGTCATCCCTCAGCCTCTTACACTCCAGGAAAATAGCTCCCATCCTATTCAGCCTCTCCCTTTAGCTCAAACCCTCCAACCCTGACAACATCCTTGTAAATCTTTTCTGAACCCTTTCAAGTTTCACAACATCCTTCCTACAGTACAGACACCAGAATTGCACACAATATTCCAAAAGTGGCCAAACCAATGTCCTATACAGCCGCAACATGACCTCCCAACTCTTATACACAATGCTTTGACCAATAAAGGGAAGCATACCAAACACCTTCTTCACTATCCTATCTACGTGTGACTCCACTTTCAAGGAAGTATGAACCTGCACTCCAAGGTCTCTTTGTTCAGCAACACTCCCCAGGACCTGTATATATGTGGTTTTGCCTTTCCAAAATGCAGCACCTCACATTTATTTAAATTAAACTCCATCTGCCACTCCTTGGCCCATTGGCCCACCTGATCAAGATCCTATTGTACTCTGGGGAAACCTTCTTCACTCTCCACTACACCTCCAATTTTGGCGTAATCTGTAAGCTTATTAATTATACCTCCTGTACTTACTTCCAAATCATTTATATAAGTGACAAAAAGCAATGCACCCAGCACCAAATCTTATGGCACACACTGGTCATAGGCCTCCAATCTGTAAAGCAACCCTCCACCACCACCATCAGATCTTCTACCTTCAGTCTAGATTAGAGTGGTGCTGAAAAAAGCACAGCAGTTCAGGCAGCATCCGAGGAGCAGTAATATTGATGTTTCGGGCAAAAACCCTTCATCAGGAATAAAGGCAATGAGCTAAGTGAGAGGAGGGTGGGGGTAGGGAGAAAGTAGCATAGAGTACAATAGGTGAGTGGGGGAGGGGATGAAGGTGATAGGTCAGGGGGGAGGAGGGGTGGAGTGGATAGGTGGAAAAGAAAATAGGCAAGTAGGACAAGTCATGGGGACAGTGCTCAGCTGGAAGTTTGGAGCTGGGGTGAGGTGGGGGAAGGTGAAATGAGGAAACTGTTGAAGTCCACATTGATGCCCTGGGGTTGAAGTGTTCTGAGGTGGAAGATGAGGCATTCTTCCTCCAGGCATCTGGTGGTGAGGGAGTGGCTGTGAAGGAGGCCCAGGACCTCCATGTCCTCGGCAGAGTGGGAGGGGGATTTGAAATGTTGGGCCACAGGCGGTGTGGTTGTTTGGTGCGGGTGTCCCAGAGATGTTCCCTAAAGCGGTCTGCTAGGAGGTGTCCAGTCTCCCCAATGTAGAGGAAACTGCATCGGGAGCAACGGATACCTTCAAGCTTCAAGCTTCTACCTTCAAGCCTCTTCTCCCTGTATTCCATCTAATCTAACCTTGTTAGCAGTCTACCATGAGGAACTTTGTCAAACACCTTACTGAAGTCCATATATATCACATCCACTGCTCTGTCGTCATTGGCCCTCTTTGTTACTTCATCAAAAAACTCAATCATTTAAGTGAGACATGATGTCCTACACACAAATCCATATTGACTCTCCCTAATCAGTCCTTGCCTTTCCAAATATGAGTACGTCCTGCCCCTCAGGATTCCATCCAACAACTTGCCCACCACTGATGTCAGGCTCACTGGTCTATACTTCCTTGGCTTGTCCTTACCACCTTTCTTAAACAGTGGCACCATGTTAGCTAATCTCCAGTCTTCCAGCACCTCATCTGCGACTATCAATGATACAAATATCTCAGCAGGATGTCCAGCAATCACTTCCCTAACTTCCCACAGAGTTCTAGGGCACACCGATCAGGTCCTGGGGATCCATTCACATTTGTGATCTAACCAGTCTACTATATAGAACCCTGTCAAATGCTTTACTGAAGTCCATACAGACAACACCCACCACCCTCTGTATTAATCTTCTTTGTCACTTTTTCAAAAAACTCAATCAAGTTAGTGAGACAGTTCCCACACACGAAGTCATATTGACTATCTCTAATCAGTCCTTGCCTTTCCAGATACATGTAAATCCTCTTTCTTCTGTATTCCTTCTGATATCTGCTTCCTGCAAACACAGCTCTGGAAAGTAGGACTTATTAACCCTTTCTGAACTAGAACTCATAACATTAGAGACGTCTCTGAAGCATGAGGCATGCATGTACAGTGCATGAACAAATTATGGTTAACTTTGGAATGCATCGGTACTGTATGTTCACTTCCATTATCTATTAATTTATTCTTTTATATGCCACTCAACTTATAAGATCATTGCTCTTAAAACTGCTTGTCTGTCTTAACTCACCCATTCCATAGATAACTACTAAGTGAAAATGGTAGCAATAAAGCAATTTGTGTATCAACTTATTGCATGTAGTGTCACTTTCCAGTGATTAATTATCGTTGCAAATATCCCAAACAGTAGGTTTGAACTTTTAAAATGTCTTTAATTATTAATTGCTTATTATACATCGCACCACTTCATTGTGTTTTATCGCTAACCATTGAGATAGCAAAACATTTTATCATATAATCCTTGCCTACTTGTTTATTATAGAGGGATGTATGCGGTCATGTCCTCATGAACGATACCCTGAGTTCGCCGCCTGAAATCTTGCTTAATTGATCCAAATCCCTTATTAAATAAAACACCTATTGATGACTCTTTGTCTGAAAGGCCATCTGCTCAATGTGTTTTCTGCCTGTGGGTACTTGGAGCAAGTTTTTTTAAAACAAGGAACACATTGGGGAAGTGTTGAAAACCATATGACATAAACTAATCCGGAAAGTTCAGAAATACTAATAGATCAAATTGTAAAGTAGTTTAATCTCAAGTTTTACAAAGTAAGTACAAAATATCAGTTCAAGTAAACAGTGTCTGAAAGGTGAGACAGTGAGATATCCTTATAGACCAAGTCAATCTTTAACTTTTGTGCTGCATTTCTTGAAGAGATAAACTGCTTACAAACCTAACCACCCATTGCTACAAAAGTTATCTCTGAATAAACCCATCAAAAAAAGTGATTGTTTTCTCAATAAAACCCTACGAATTTAAAAAAACCCACAGTTGTCATCTGTCTTTCCTCTGCTGATAATGGTAGGTTCTGAAGACTACGTAACAGTCTGAAAGAATGGATTTTGACCATTCAAAACTAACATGATTTGTCACTTTCATTCTGGTCAAAGACTCATGGTGCATCCTTTTGTTAAGTGACACATTAATTTCCCTCCATCAAAGTTTCTTCAGTGGCAGATTACCGAAATAAGACCATTAGAAATAAGAGCAAGTGTATGTTGTTCAGTCTCTGGGGCTTGCTCTGCCATTTGAGAGGAGCATGGCTCATCTGATATTCCTCTTGCACACTTTCCTGCCTTTTCTCATAACCTTGATTCCCCTACTGGTTAAGAATTTTATCTATCTCAGCCTTAAATACACACAAGGATTTTGCCTCCACAGCTCTTTGTGGGAAGGAGTTCCAAAGATTCACAACCCTCTGAGAGAAGAAATTCCACCTTACCTCAGTCTTAAATTGGTGCTCCTTTATTCTATGCCTTGTGCTCCTAGTCTTTCCCATGAGGGACCATCCTCTCAGCATATCCATTCATTGGAACTGGCCTGATGTGTCCTGTGCACAGAAAGCAGGATGAACCCACTCCAGCCAATCACTGTCCATCAGTCTACTTTCAATCATCAGAACAGTGATGAAACTTATTATAAACAGTGCTATCAAGCAATAACTGCTTAGGAATAATCTGCTCACTAATGCTCGGTTTAGGTTTCAGGCCTGCTCGGCTCTTGACGTCAGCTTATAGCATGGAAAAGAGTTAAAACAAGAAGGGAAGTTAGGGTAATTGCACTTGACAACAAGGCAGCATTTGATTGATTAAGGAATCCAAGTAAAACTGAAATCAATAAGAAGCTGTAGGAAACAGTGGGAATTGTTTGGATTCATACCTAGCACGAAAATGAAAATTGTGCTTGTTGAAGGTCATTCACCTCAATCAAAGCACATCTCTACAGGAGTTCCTCAGGGTAGTGTCTTCAGCCCAACCATTTTCAATTGCTTCATGAATAACCTTGTCTCCATCATAAGAAGTGGGTTGTTCACTGATGACTACACAATGTGCAGCACCGTTTGCAATTCCTCAGATCCTGAAGCTGTCTGTAGCCCGGTGCAATAACACCTAGACAGCTTTCAGTCTTGAGCTAATAAATGGCAAGCCGCATTTTTACCACAAAAGTGCTAGGCAAAGACCATCTTCAATAACAGAGAATCCAACCTTTCTCCCCTGATATTCAATGGCATTACCACGCAAGAAATTCAACATCATTCAGTTCAAAGTTATCACTTGATTGATACCATCTTTAACAGCTTCAATACTCACTTCTCCATCACCAATGTGTCTGATCTGTGTACCATTCACAATATGCAGTGCAGCAACTTGCCAATGCTCCTTAGACAACAGCTTCCATGCCCTTGACCACCTAGAATGACAAGGACAGTAAATACATGGGAATACCACATGCAACCTTCCTCCTAATCAACAAACCATCCTGATATGGGATTATATCACTGTTTCATCACTGCTGCTGGGCCAAAATCCTGGAATTCTTTCCATAACAACACTGTGGATGTATCAATATCACAAAAATTGCAGCAGTTTAAGAAAGCAGCTCACCGCTATCTCCTCAATAGCAATTTTAGCCCCATTAGTTGCCCTCGTACTTTTTTCAAACGATAGTTATTGCATTTATTTCCAACACCATTTAACGCCTGATTATTTAATATTTTGGAATACTACCAATGTCGTTTACCATGAAAACTGCTGTAGAGTATTTGTTCAACTCCTCCGCCATTTCCAGGTTAATCATTCTTATTTTACAGTCTCAATCTTTAAGGATATCATAATGACCTCCTTCTGTGCTATCTCACTTGATGTTTCCACATCATGTAAATCGCTGGTTAGGTCCAATTTAAAAATTATCCCTGGACTTTCAATGTGGACAGTAGGCATGCCACTACAGAATTTGTTGATTCTCCCACCAACCTGGAATAAAGTTCCCAATTGGCATCAGGAGCTCTGTGCTGGGGTTTGTCTTTCCTCCAGAGATGTTTAATTGCTGCACTGCCATGCATGCAGCAGAAATCTCACCCCTAAGGGCAACTGGATGCAGCGGGCACTACCTGTATTCTAATGTGGCCTGCCCAGAAGATTGACACTGGATATTCCAGAGGCAGGTAGTGGGCCCTCAGATGACTTGCTAGCCTGTAAGGGCAGAATTTGACAACAAGGCCAGTGCATTAGCTCCTATGGACCCTTCTTCTTCCTGATTCTGGGCCTGAAAATATTGGCAAAACGTGAGGACTGCAGATGCTGGAGATTAGAGTCGAGAGTTTAGTGCTGGAAATGTCTGTCCCGAAGAAGGGCTTTTGCCTTTGTTCTCTTGTTCCTTTGATGCTGCCTGACCTGCTGTGCTTTTCCAGCACCACACTCTCGACTGAGAACATTGGACCCATCCTAGTAGGTCACTGTAAAGCCTACTAGGTAGCCTCCCTGTATGTTAGGACCCATACCAGCTGAATATCACTGACAATGGAATGATATCCTGAAACAGCTCATTTGAGCTCTAGCCAAGTAAGTGCTACCCTTCCCAACCTTGATTTAACTGGAGGAAGGTGAGAAGGTGTGGAATCTCCAGTCTGTATTTTCCCCCATGATCACATGACCCACTATACCTAAGCCATAACTCTGAACTTCTTGCATGCTGGAGTCGGGGGGATGAGATGTGCATCATATGCTGTTCTATATTGATATTAGGCACAGTACACTTAAAAAAGACATTGATGGAAAGGTAACATTGCAGATAAGTGAATTAAGCAAGTGAAGTTGAGGTTGAGACCTCTAGGTTTCAAATTAGAAAGCAAGATTCAGAATACACATGTTCTCTTTACACTTTAGAGCCATTTGATGTTGATGTATTATGTTTGTTATTAGGGCAGAGAAGAAAAAAATTTACTCTGCACCAAACACAGTGCCTAAAATTAGAAAATGCTCCATTCTCCTGCACTGAGACCCGTTAAAAGAGGAAACAAAAAACAAGTGATAAGTTGTGAGTGTATTCAATGGATCGTTAGGAAACTAGTACTGATGTAATTCTGATGTAGCCATTAAACAGGCAGCTTTCACTAATATTTAAATCAGGCATTAAAATGCAAATTTTCTGACCTAGTTTCAGAGTTCTCCAGACAGTCAGCTTGTGTTTCCAAAGAGGGACATTCACATTAGGATTTCAATGTGAAAACAAGCCTAAGCACTGATTTCTATCACCTAATCTTGTGCAAAGACATATGTGCACTACATCTTAAATCATTTTCAGTGAAAAGACCTTAACAAACCAATGATTGGAGCTAATTGTTTACTCCTTCAACACTACAATCTTTTCAGAATTTATGCAAATACAGTGGGAATTATCTATTTACTTTATGTTTTTTGGAAATCTTTATGAATATAAACTCCAATTTACTTTGTGTTGTGATTTTATAGCAATGAAACCTGAAACTCTCTTGATGTTCAATATCAGAGCAAATTAATGCAGTTGCTGGAATCTGTATTGAAAACAAGAAATGCTGGAGGTCACAATGGATTAAGCAGCATCCACGGAGAAAGAGCAAGCAAATGTTTTGAGTCGAGATGATTTTCCATTAGAGCTGAAGTGAAGTGTGGAGGGGGTAGCATTTCTGCAACAGTGAGGGCCAGTGGGAGTTGAAATACTCAGGGAGAAAGGGTGCTAATAGTTCAGATTAAGTGATCGGAAGGCGAGAATGGCAGAAAAATGGTGTGTCTAACTTCTAGACTGGAAAGAACAGAATGGAACTGGGGGGAGAGGAGAGAGGGAATATAATATGCAAAGCTAAAAGAAAGAGAAGGTGATGAACTCGACTCCACTCTGCAGCAACATCGATTCACCTTCTTTCCAAGCTGTGCCATTCCTCCATTTCACTGCATCCTTCATCTCATCTGTCACCTCAATAAAAGACTTTTTCTCTTTCCTTCAGGATTCAAGACTCACCAGCTCTAGTAATTATAGACTCCAACACCTGTCCTGTGCTGCCCTCCTCTTTCCGCCTCTAGGACCTGTCATTCAGAGCTGTTCCCTTACCCTCCCTTCTTGCCCATCCCTTCCCAGCCCTCAGATGACACCCCTTTCTGTTCCCAAGAGTTTACTCCATCCAGTCTCAGATCTTACCATGTGTTCACCTTACCTCCTGACCTTCCCCTCTCTGAGGCTGAATGTACTGTCCTCAGCAAAGGCCTCAGCTTCATGCACATATGCCCCACCTTTCAGGCTCACCATTAGGGGGAGCTGATTTTTCCGCCATCTCCATCTCCGTGCGTACTTCTTTGGGCAGGACTCCCCCCTCATTCCACTGATCCTATCACTCGCCTTCAGTATTCACCCTCCACTTGGACCCCTTCCTCTGGCCTCTTACCAGCCCTCAATCTCTTCATTGAAACCTGCTGGTGTAACATTGACCATCTCACTTTCTCTGCTCTTCTCACCCACTCTAACATGGCCCTTCTGAAATTTCCACACATTGTTCTCTCAGGTCCAACCTTAACTTTGTTATCAAACCCACTGACCAAGTTGGTGCAGTTGTAGTTTTGTGCACTGATCGTCACCTTGCAGAGGTTCAACACCAGCTCTCAGACACTTCTTCCTATCGCCCCACCCACCCCCCACCCGAGCATGACTCCACATCTAAACATTAATCCATTGTTGCCCGCACTGTCACCAATCTCATTACCCTGGAAATCCTTTCCCCACTGCCTCCCAACTTATAATCTCCCAACCCCAGACAGGCCGTTCCAACATCCTTCCCAAAATTCACAAACCAGGCTGCCTCAGTAGACCTATTGTATCAGCTTGTTCCTGCCCCACTGAGCTCATTTTCTCTGACCTTAACTCCATCCTCTCTCCACTTGTCCAGACCCTGCCCACCTACACCCACAATTCCTCTGAAGCAATCCGCCATTTCAGATAACTCCAACAGAATGGCACCACCAAACATATGTACCCCTCACATCCTTTTCTGCATTTCACAGCGATCGGTCCCACCCCCACCCCGGGTCCCACTGTACCTTCCCATGTAACCACAGAAGGTGTAACACCCGTCCCTTCACCTCCGCCCTGCTCACCATCCAAGGGCCTAAACAGTGTTTCCAGGTGAAGCAGCATATCACCTGCACCTTCTCCAATCTTGTGTACTGTATTCGCTGTACCCAACATATCCTACTCTGCACTGGAGAAATCAAACTCAGACTGGGTGATCGCTTTGCAGAACACCTCCGGTCTGTGTGCAAGCATGACCCCAGCCTTCCTGTAGCTGGTCATGTTAACAAAGTGTCCTGTTCCTATGCCCACTTATCTGTTCTCAGCATGCTGCAATACTCCAGCGAATCACAGTGAAAACTAGAGGAACAACTTCTTATCTTCAAGTTAGGCACTTTACAAACTTCTGGGCTTAATATTGAGTTCAACACCTTCAAAGAGTGAACCCATTTCTTCCCTTTCTTTCAGCTTTGCTTGCTACACTCTCTCCCCCCAACTCCAATGGGACTGTCTGTTCTTTCCAGTCTGGCAGTTAGACCCCCATCGTTATGCCATTCTCACATTCCGATCACTTAATCTGAACTACCGACATCCTTCATTCTCCAGCATTCCAACCAGCACTCCCCCCCCCCCCCCCCCCGCCTCACTACAGCATAAATGCTGCCCACTCCACATTTCACTTCAGCTCTGATGAAGAGTCACCTAGACTCGAAACGTTAGTTTGCTCTCTCTCTCTCTATGGATGCTGCCTGAGCCACTGTGATCTCCAGCATTTCTTATTCTCTTTGTGTTCACTTGCGTTAAAATCTTGGCACATGTACAACTGATTTCTTAAGGAATGTTGCTGAAATATTAAGATTTTCTCGTGAGAAGAGTAAGAATGGTACATTATTCATTGTCTGGTTTAAAACGTGAGCTGTGATTTAATTCACTTCCCCATTGTGTATTTGGGGACAAGGGGGATTCAATCAGGTGGGAGAGTTGTGGGTGATTTACACTGACAATGTCCCATCTACACCCTCTTTATTCAGGTGCTGCTAAGGTAAACAGAGAACCTGCTTACACTTCTGCCAATTGGGAACTTTAGGTGGGAAATTAATGCCACTTTAAGGGACTGCTACTCATTACTGGAATTTAGGAGAGGGGTGATATGGTGGCAATGTCACTGAATAAGCCATCAAGATACCCAGGCCAAGACTCTGGGAACATGGTTTTGATTCCTACTCCCCATCCCCGTTGGTAAATGGTGAAATTTGAATTCAGATAATAAATTGAAATGAATAATTGAGTTCAATTAATAAATCATAATAACTTGTTAACAAAGCTAGTTAAAGGATAAATATGACACCATTGTAGATGGTTGTCTCATCTGGTTCACTAATATTGTATAGGAGTAGAAAACAAACTACTGTATGTGACAGTAATTCATGGCAATATGGTTGACCCTTAAAGGCCCTCCAAAATGAGTAGCACACAACTTATTCATATCTTGTTATGAAAAAATCGAATACAAGGACTGAAACCAGATGAATCACCCAGTATTAACAAAATCACTTTTAAATTACAGTGACAAATGCACCTCTGCTCATCTTGCAAAAACTACCTGACAAACATATGGGAGCTGGTGCCAAAAAGAGAGAGGGCTGTCTTACAGACTAATTAAGAACAGCCTGACATAATCATACTTACTGAATCATACTTCACAAACATTGTCCTGAATGTCACCATTCCCTGGGCATCGTTGTCCCAATGGCAGGATAAATCCACCAGAGGTGGCAGCTTGGTGGCACATTGTCAAGAGAGAGTTGGCCTGGGAGTGTTCAATGTTGATGCTGGATCCCATGACATCTTATGGCAGCAGGTCACATATGGGCAAAGAAACCTCTGCAAACAATATCCCAGACAATACCATCACCATCCTGGATATGTGTTGCTGGTCAAAGCACAGCAGGCCAGGCAGCATCTCAGGAATAGAGAATTCGACGTTTCGAGCATAAGCCCTTCAGGGCTTATGCTCGAAACGTCGAATTCTCTATTCCTGAGATGCTGCCTGGCCTGCTGTGCTTTGACCAGCAACACATTTGCAGCTGTGATCTCCAGCATCTGCAGACCTCATTTTTTATCATCCTGGATATGTCCTGTCCAACTGCCAGGGCAGACCCAGCAGAGCCCACGGCACAGCGGCACACAGTTAGCAAGGAGTTGCCCTAGAGGTCCTCAACATTGACTCTGACACCCATAAAGTCTCATGGCATCAGGTCAAACATGGACAAGGCAAGCTTCTGCTGATTACCACGTAATGTCCTCCCTCAGCGGATGAATCACTGTTCTTCTATGTTGAACACAGCTTGGAGGAAGCACTGAGTGTGTCAGGGACACAAATTGTACTCTGATTGGAGAACTTCACTGTCCACATGTTCAATGCACACATTCTATATCTGAAGCGCTCTATCCCCTTTTATTTTCAAGTTAATCATGCATGCATCTAGGTCCACACTGAAACAAGTTTCAGATTCTTTGTTTATGTTATTGTGTGGTGCTGGAGGTCATTTCAAAATTCATTAGCAACTGTTGTAGTTGTGGGTATGCTCGTTGAGCTGTGAAGTTGATTTGCAGGCATTTTGTTCCCTGCTAGGTGACATCTTCAGTGCTTTGGAGCCTCCTGTGAAGAGCTGCTGTACTGTGTCTTCTGGAATTTATTTGGTTCCATTCTTGCGACTTCCGATTGCCGGTTCCAGTTGTTTGTTGCAGAGGCCGGTATATTGGGTCCAGGTCAGTACGCTAATTGATAGAATCTGTGGATGAGTGCCATCTATCAACAAACACATAGACCTAGACCCAATATATCGGCCACTACAACGAGCAATCGGAACTGACAACCGCAAGCAGCAGAAATGGAACCAAATAAATTCCAGAAGACACAGTACAGCAGCACTTCACAGGAAGTTCCGAAGCACTGAAGATGTCACCTAGACGGGGGGCGCAAATCAACTTCCCAACTCAGTAAACATCCCCACAGCTATGACAACCGGCACCCAAGCTACAAATCTTTACACAAACCTTGATCATTAGCAACAGACCACAACATACAGTCAATAATGTCAGGCACTTGGCAACCAACTCAGGGACTGTTGGAGGCTGAGCCTGAAAGCCAAGCTTTTAGTGTTTTGCTTATTATGGAGCCAGGAAGAGTCGGAAGTCAATAATGATTTTTTTTAAATGTATCATATTTTGTGCTCTTTTCCAAGTGTAGTGATTCTTTTGGAAGTATACTTCTTGTGAGAATACTACTAGAGATAGAATTTGGGATTTTGAATTTTCAGAGTGGTATTTTTTAAAACCACCATTTGCCATTGCAAGTCATTTATTCTGTTTTTTAAATGAACAGTGACCTCTGCTGGTAATATTTTTAAGTGAGTCTAAGCTATGTTGGTGTTTTGCAACTTAGCTGAAAATGTGTTGCTGGAAAAGCACAGCAGGTCAGGCAGCATCCAAGGAGCAGGAGAATCGACGTTTCGGGCATGAGCCCTTCTTTCCTGAAGAAGGGCTCATGCCTGAAATGTCGATTCTCCTGCTCCTTGGATGCTGCCTGATCTGCTGCGCTTTTCCAGCAACACATTTTCAGCTCTGATCTCCAGCATCTGCAGTCCTCACTTTCTCCTAGAATGTTTCGCAACTTAGGAATGATAACAATAGTAGAATTATCTTCAGTGTTCTCTGCTCACATATCAAAATCCAGGATCAATATGCTACAACTGAGCTAGTACAATATGATAATGCCATGATTGTTCTTTGTAAAGTAGAACTAAGGTTGTTGGTCAGTTGATTCCAGAAACCTTTTCAGTCGAGATCTTGAAATGAGAAATTCAACCAGTCTATCTGTAATAAGATAAGATGTGAATTTTTTTTCAAGACAAGTTCCACTGCATTTCTGTAAGCCAGCTTTGACTGTGCAGGAAGCAAATACTTCAAAGTTCAGCTTTAGGTTTGAAGTGATTTTGCGTCACTTTAACTAGCCTGTATAATTGAAATTCAGAAAGATCCACGTACCTAGAAAAACATTTGGCATTTTACTAACATTGGGCAGACAATCTAGATACTCTTGGACAAGCTTGGATTTGTAAGAATTTTAAATTTACCAGCATTTATAAGCCTGTCAATAAAACCTCTTTTATACCTTGTTAAATGTAGAAAGTAGAATTGTTCTCCCTATTGCAGCTGAATTAGTTGGATAACTCGTGTTAATATTAAAAGACAAGGGCCTTCTGCCATATGAAGCAAACATGAAAGAGGATTCTAAAACAGTTTTGCATTCAGAAGGTGTTTCGAACCCAGTAATGAATAGGAAGAAAAGGCTTGTGAGCACCAATAAAGCTGCCAACGTTGTTCGCTGATATAGTTATGAACTGTTTTAAGAAGAAACTCTATCTTGTGAAATATATCTCTGGTAAATCATAATAAGAAATATGCCCATTAATACTCCTCAAGTATTGCATATTTTAATTTATTTCTTAAGATGTTCTAAACTTTTCAATTGCTGTTCAGCTCTCCAGCTAACATATTATTTTCTGAGATGGCATTTAATGAAAACATTTTTTATTTGCAGTGGAAACGTATCTTCATTACCATGCATAGGATTGACTTGAGGAAATATGCAAGCACATACGAAACAGAGAACAGTGTAATAAAGATTTTGTTGTGCTGCTTAAAATTTATTAATTAGAGTTTTGTTTAGATGCTCTGACTGGATGAGCAGAGTGACCCAGACTATAAGCTCCAGATCCATCTCACAAGTTCCTGACTTACTTAGGCAATTTTTCTTCAATTGAATATTAACTACCTTGGACAAGGATGTTTTCCCATAACAACAAATAATCCCACTTACTTGCAAGTGATGGACAGTTCCACTTCTCATTTGAGTCCCTGCGTGATAGTGAATCTGCCACTGACAAATACAAAATAGGAATGATGCAAATTAGGTTTTCGCATGAAATCAAAATCTGATCTTATATCTCTTCAGTGAATATAGATGAGTTGAATATGAAACAATTATGACAAATCGGATATGTCATCTGTGGCTTATGAGAGAGAAAAACCAGTAAAATAAATAATAATATATGGAAATGAACTATAGGTCGTACTCGTCCCCTAGAAATATCAGACCCAGTATGTCTCATTTGCCAGTCTTGCTGGTTTCCTTGTGGGTGAGGCTAATATAGTTTCACTGTTCTGGGACATGTTAGTGCTGTAGTTATTTTAAATCTCAGCGGGGGTATGGGAGGGGTGGTGGGAAGTTGAATAAAGGTTAAGTGCCATGATTTCACAATCTTCCCAATTTTCTTTCAGCTGTTGCTATGAAGAGACGACTCCGAAATGACTGATGTGGAGCCTGGTGTCACAGATTTTGTCTCATCAGGACGAGCAGGCCGTAGAAATGCCTTACCTGATATCCTTGGCTCTCCAGCAGGAGTCAATTCAGCTGATTTACCAAACAAGCTGTCAGAATTATCCATAAACACAGGTAAAGATTGCAGCCAGGAAAGCTGGCAGTTAGCATTGTCTTCTTTGGAACTCCAAAGAAGAGTCATGTTGGATTCAAAATATCACCTCTGCATTGAATCTTACATTTTTTATTGGCTAAGTTTGAGGTCTCTCAAGTTTTTTGTAAGTTTTCTTTACTGCAAGACCTTAAATATTTGCACCGTGTCTTACCAAACTTGCATTATAAACTACCTACCTGCCTCTATGGCATCTCTTATATTCATTTCCAACTTGACCTTAGGAAGCGTTGATGCCAGAATATCTTATCACTGCTGGGATATTCCAGAATTAACTAGCATCCTTTGCATTATCTTTAAAACCTATTGGTTCTTGATATTTGCCCTCAATATACAGATGGGGAAATCAGTGCCCTTCACTTTGTGGGCACATCTAGAGATCCTGCTGGATAGGGTGGTGCAGAAGTGGGATGCCATCGTCCCCCAGAACCAGAGGAGGAGACCACAACACCAGAGCATGCCGGCCTGGTCTGAGGTTACCATTTGGGTTGAAGTTGTCTCACCCATCTGAAGGAATGGTCAGGAATGTAGGAAAAATGTCAATGTTCTTCTCCACTCTGCCAGGGTAAGTTTCACTATCTTTTCTCCGATAGCTCACACTCTGATACTGTATCCATCTCCCACCAAGGCTCATGCTCTACCACTCTTGCTCTTGCCTACAACATCTTCATTCACTTGCAGTCACTCTATTGCTCTCACTCCACAGGGCCTCTGTCCTGCTTACTCACTTGCTTGTGACACCTCCCCATCTGCACCAACAATGACTGTGCCACCAACTTTCATCCCCGTTAATACAGCCTCTCTCTCACTTCAGGGGGAAAACAGCCTACAATAAGGCAGTGGCTTGAAGATGGTAAGGACTGCTGGAAGTCAGAGTCGATAAAATGCGGAGCTGGAAAGGATCAGTAAGTCAGACAGCATTGGAGCAGGAAGCAGAACTGGCACAATGTTCCATTTTCCTTCACCTATCTGCTCCACCCTTCCCACTGCCCAATCACAATAACCCCCTAACTGCATCGACCCATCATCACCCTACCCATATTTTCCCCAGTCCCACTCCAGTCTCTCTATTTATTTCACAATTCCCTTCCTCCTTCGCAGCCCTGATGAAGGGTCCCGATCTGAAATGTTGACTTTTCTGCTCATCCGATGCTGCCTGACTTGCCGGGCTTTTCCAGCTCCATACTTTATCGACTCCCATAATAAGGCAGGAAAGGACAAGCTGAGTAAAGAGCTCCCTGACACTTGGCACCTCTCTCCTATTGTGTAGAGCATCCTGACTTTGATTGCCCCGAGCAGCTGACAGACTATCCAAGCCCCTGGACTAGTATGAAAGCTACCTTTTACTTACAGAGCTGGAGCCACTTTGAGTGAAGTCCATGCACTTTGACTTGAATGAGGCCAAATAATAACCATGCCAAAATTCCTGCCTTTGTGCCTTTGCTAAATGGCAAGTCAAACCAGAAATAATAGGAGCCTGGAATCTTCGAGTGAGGGGACAAATGGAAAATGCCAAGGCCAAGCAAGGCAGGGATACTGCAAGCATCTAGGTAGCTTCAAGTGATTGAGCACTATGACAGCATGTGAAGAAACCAGCAATGTGGGTGTGGATCAGTCCATGAGTTGTGTGCATGCCCCTGAACAATGATTGTTGCTGGTGCAGCACAAGGTGCAGAAGAACCCTTTAATGAATCACAAGTATACAACGAGGCTGCTTAGAGTTTGACATATTTCTTATACCAGTATCTGTGGACAAGGGATGGATACAGCCAGTACCTATGAAGCATGCCCTGAGATGTTGGTGCCTGATGTTCAATACAGAGGTCCGGTGGAGAAAGTTGCCAGTTGAATTCACTCACTTTTTGTTGTGACTTCAGCAATTGAATATCTATATAGCTTTATTATACTTTGAGTTTACAGTTCCTTCAATAAATTTGCCAAATTAAATTGTCAATTTATACAAGTGTTACACTAGCCCTAGCTTCCAACAATACCCCATGCTGCAGCTCTACAAATTCTGTGTATAAGCAAAGTTTGAATAAGTATCATATTCCTTGACATTACTACATGGACCAATGTAATCTGGCTAGGTGGATGGTTATGCAGCATTAAAAGGTAACCATTTCATGAGTTTAAATTATAATGGAAAGTGGAGGGTTGTGCCAAATCTGCTGTTTTTTGTCTCTCTCACTGTGTTTGGTAAGTCTCATTGAGGTCAATTAATATATCCTAACTTCAGCAAATTTGTTCTGGAGTCTTGACACTACATTTATGCTGGAATAAGTGTGCGAGTCACACAAAATGCCTCACATATTAATGCCAACAATGATACATCAGCACCTGAAAGTACAGCTTATGAACTAAGAACTAGTTTACTGTTAGGAATGACAAGTACTTTTCACATAAAGGTGCTTCTATCATCATCCACAAATTTGTTGAGACAAGAAATGAACATTTGTTCTCAGAAAGTCAGCCCATAACTGAGGAGATAGTATATTTTTTGTGAAGACTTCCCTTAATAAGAGGCACAAACAAGAATAAATAAATCAATTCCACAAATTAAACATGAGTGTTCATTACCACTTTATTAACAAGGGTATTGGATTTTGAAAAGTAGGGCTTTTACAAAATAAAAATAACTGGGTAAAGCAGCCTTGCTCAAAGCTATCTGGACAAAATTGTTATGATTACAACAAAACTTACATAGGTTATTGGTCATAAACATTCAAAACAAACCATAATATTTGTTTTTACAACTATACATTGTAAGCAATAAGTCATTGTGGTATATATTTTTTGTTTCTCTTTATTCATCTTATTCTTGATTGATCATAGATGGAGCAGAAGAAAAAACATCTGTGTCAGAAGAACCACCAAAACCACAAGAATGTGAAGATAAGGACAATACATCATAACAGGCCACTGAACCACAACACCGCGTAACATATCATTTTCACAAGTGACACCAAATTGCCCAGATTTATACAGCGATTAAATACAAGAGATTGCCACTTCAAGTTGAAGCAAACTCAGCATTTCTTTTTCTTGACAGTGTGGGAAGAAATTAGATAGAATTCTCAAAATGATAACATTGCAACAACCTGTTTCATTGTAACTGCTTCTGATTTTTTTTGACTGATGGCATTTATCTACACATGGATTCAAATGATATTTATATAACTCAGTAAAATATAAGAAACGTTGTGGATAGAATATGTGCAGGTATTAGTAATTTGCAGTTTAACTTTTAAAATTAATTTAGAGTTTATTTTCTTATCTAACAATAGCTTCTGTAAAATGCAATATAAAGAAATTGTCGTATTTATTATTCTAAAGCCACTTACCACATTCTGTTCTTTGTGCTGTTGTAATGTCTTTCATGTAATTAACTTCCAACCTTTATGGACACTACCTGCTTTACACTGTTGTAGATTGTATGGCATTTGCAAATACTTTTAGATGAGATTTTTGATAAAAAAATGTTTTCATTTAAAATAAACATGTTTGTTTTGTTTATTATTTTTGCAAACTATCCCTTGTAATCATGAATTGAAATGTAAGCCCAAACATTTCTTATGCAAACTATGTGGATGATAGGAATGATGAGTGGTGAGCAATTGGATTGAAGCAGACGGAAGTTAATGTGGGAAGTAAAACGTTAAAAGAGTTTATAGTGTTAAAGCTTTCTTTTCTGTCTGGGTTACCGAGGTTTGTTATGTAAATTGTTTCTCTCTCATTCTGGATGGGACAAATGTTTTTTATGTAAGGGACACAAAACATACTTAAATGAAGAGACACAAAATATAATCAAACATGGAGGACAATGCCACTTGAAATTGCTGTATAAATATTTGCTGTGACTAAAATTTGCAAAGAGATTTCTCTTTGTTGAATACTTTTCTCTGCATATGCTTGGAAAACTATTATATTTCATACAATCTGCCTCTGGAATGATGTTTGAAGAACTTTCTATTATTGACTTAATCGACAAGGTCTCCAGGATCTGAACAAGAGAGGGACTCAAAACTAACAGAGGATAGGTGTGTACATTTATATACCACCTGTTAAATAGGACCTTTGAAGTGACAGACCACCACTTCAATTGAACAGGAATCTGATCCATAAAAAGGAGAGCAGATCTGGCATATTAAAGTTGATGCAGTGCATACGGTTGTTTCTGAAGTAAGTGAAAGCCATTCCTTGGGTAAACACATAAAGACCACTGGGCAAACAATAGGGAACAGAAGGATGTCCTAATAGATGGATTTGACTGAGAGAATCTAGCCATGATGGAAACAGACAGCAAGTGGCACCACAAGAGTCACTTATGGAATACTTAATGGAGGAACATAAGAAGACTGTAACAAAGGTGGTAAAAATGCTTGGGACTCAATCAAACAAGCAAAAGCATTGGTGGGGAAAATAAACAAAATATACATGGGAAAGAGAATTGTCAATCTGCAGCATGAACACATGAAACAAACACAGAACAAACATGTATGACTGTGATTTTCTAAAACTCTGCACTCTAGTAGCACTTGTGGAGTGGGAAATAGAGTTAATGTTTCAAGACCAGTATGATTCATGTACACATGAAGTTGTATAAACTGCAGTAGAATTCAAGAAAAAATAAGCAGTACTTGGAGGAGCAATTAATAAAGGCCAAGAAAGCAAGTGCAGGGTATACAACAGTCATGAGGAAAGGCAATGGACCAGAGGAACTCAGCATAATGATAATGACATGGATATTGAATGGCATGAAGTAAAGAAGCAAGTAAGTACAGAGGGGTAGTGAAGTGATGATAATGACCTATATTGATATCATTCTGAAGCATGTCTAAAAGGTCAGACCAGGATCTAAGGGCTATCAACCTGTGTTAGAATGGACAGTATTAGATACTGTACAAACTAAGACAAGACAAGGAATAGATAGGGAATGATAAAGAGTACACTGAACACCTCTGTCTATAAATCATTCAAACCATGAAAGGAACAAGTGATTTTAAATTAAATGCCTTGAAGGAATACCAAGTTTTGGTGCAAATTGGAAGAAATGCAAACAAATTCGTCAAATGCATTCTAAGGTATACATATATTGGTGAAACATCCCCCCAATGTCTTGGAAAGCTGTGCAGTAAATAGCCAAGATAACTCATGGACATAGACCCTGAAAAAATAATTGACAGAAGTATTGAGTCTTAAAACTGACAGTTTTGAGTCATTTGGTGGGTTGGGGTGGGGTGGGGTGGAGTGGGGTGAAGTAGGGGCAGTGGTTTAAGTAACTGGGGTGCTATAATGGACAGTACCCTGAACAATGGAGAAACTGCAACTGAGGTTGTCCAATCAAAGTATAGGATATATGAGGAATATCCAAAGTTCCCTAATCCAGGTAGGGTTCCAGAAAGTGTAGAAGGAGGGTCTCAATGGGGCAATTAAAACATTTTGTGAATGAGTTCACCTGGGTACATGACCTAAAACCCGAGTAAAGCAGAGGAAGGATAGGGACAAGGTGAAATGCAAGAATTGTGGAAAGTTAGGTGTTACGTGAAGAGAGGAAGTTGCAAGGGCCAGACCCTTTGACAGCAAAGAGAGACATGTTCAAAAGCAGTTTCCCTTACCTCCCCTCTGAATGGGCAAATGGGCATCTACACTGACAACTGGTCAACTGTTCCTCACGATCATTAAGATATTCTGTATACTTTGAGTGGGAGGCAAGTTTGTTGAAGCTAGGAGTGATTCAATGTAGCAGGAACTAGAGGTGGGCAAGTGTATGGTGGATGAAGTATAATGATGAATAATTTGACATTATCCACTTTAGTGGCAAAAACAGAAGGTGATGTCATTATCTAAATGGATCGTTTGGGAAAGGGGTATGCACAATGAAACCTGGGTGTCTTTATATACCAATTACGGAAAGTATGTATGCAAATGCATTAGGTGATGAAGAAGACAAATTGTATAATGGCTTACATGCAAGAAGATTTGAGTACAGGAGCAGAGATTTATTGCTGCAATTGTAGAGCGCCCTGCTGAGATTACATCTGGAGTATTGTGTGACTTTTGATCTCATCTGAGGAAGGGTATTCTGGCTGTTGAGCAAGTGCAATGAAAGTTTAGCAGACTGATTCCTGGGATGGCAGGACTGCTATATGAAGACAGACTAGATCAGTTACGACTATATTATTTGTAGTCTAGAAGAATGAATGAGGATCTCTTAGAAACCCATAATATGCTAACAAGACTAGACTTGTGAATGTTCAAGAGGATGTTCCTGTTAACCGATAAATCTGGAACCATGGGTTTAAGCATATTGGCATAGGCCATTTAGGACTATGATGATGAAAAATTTCTTCAGTAGTGATCTGATGGAATTCTCTGCCAAATAAAATGGTTGAGGGCAAAACATTGAATATTTTCAGGAAGGAGTTAGATTTGGTTCTTAAAACTAAAGGGGTCACAGGGTCTGGGGAGATTACAGGAACAGGTTACTGAGTTGGATGACCATCCATGAGCATGTTGAATAGCAGACCAAAGGGCCAAGTTTTCTGAGTTTTAATGTTGACTGGCAAGACAGCATCCTTTAATTTCTCTTGAGGTGATGGTGAGCTGCCTTTTTGAGCTATTGCAGTCCATGTAGTGTTGGTAGACCTGCTATTTCATTCAGAAGAGAGTTACAGGATCTTGCCCAATCCCAGTGAAAGAATAGGATAAAGTTCCAAGTCAGGATGGTGTCCAGTTTGAAGGGAAACTTGCAGTTGATGTTGTTACCATGGGTAACAATGATCTCTTGGAGCTGAGATGATTTAACCCCAACAACAATAGTGTTCCTTTGTAGTAGATAAGATTTCAATCAATGGAGAGTTTACCTTGGAACACAGTAAAAAGTGAGGTCTGCAGATGCTGGAGATCAGTGCTGAAAATGTGTTGCTTGTTAAAGCACAGCAGGTTAGGCAGCATCCAAGGAACAGGAAGTTCGACGTTTCGGGCCAGAGCCCTTCATCAGGAATCCTGATGAAGGGCTCTGGCCCGAAACGTCGAACTTCCTGTTCCTTGGATGCTGCCTAACCTGCTGTGCTTTAACCAGCAACACATTTTCAGCTTGGAACACAGTAACCTAGCTGACATTGAAGTACAGCACTGAGGAAATATTGTACTGCTGGAAGTGCTGTCTTTCAGATAAGATTTTAAACCATGTCTTAATCCATCCTCCCAGTTGGATGTGAAAGAACCAATGAAAATGCTTTGAAGAGAAGCAAGGGAATTATCCTGTGGAGTGGCCAATATTGATCTCCCAATCAATCTTACACAAAGATTAAAGGGTAAAAATAAAGTAGATGCTGGCAATCTGCTCCAAACACAGAGAATACAGGAGAAACTCAGCAGGTCTAGCTGGTATTATCTGCAGAGAGAGAAAAACAGAAGTTTTGAGTTCGGTATGACTTCTTCAGAAGGGAAGAACAGAATTGAAGTACTGAAGAAGTCATACCGAACTTGAAATGTTAACTCTGGTTGTCTCGTCATGGATGCTACCAGATTTACTGAGTTTCTCCAGCATTCTCTGTGTCTGTCACAGAAAGATAATCTGGTCATTCCCACACTGCTCTTTGTGGAGGCTTGTTTTCTAGAAATTGGCTTCTTGCTTCCTCCATTGCAACAATGATTGTACTGTACATCAGAAATTGGTTTTGGTGTGTGGTAAGTAACGGCAATGCAACCTTTCTTTTTTACATTGGATAGCAGAATTTTAGCAGCCAGAATTTTGAGCTGCCCTTTCTGATAAAAGAGAATCCCACAAACTGGGCTCCAATCTCCGCATCGCTGCTCCGAAATCGCGCTGCAATGCCATCTCTAACAGCTCCACACCACCGACAGAATGCCTGGAGGCTCGTTTCTATTAGCAACTACACCTCCCTGGAGATGGGAAACAAATTGATGGCAATGAAGGGAAGAGACAAGGATGAAATCGACAGTATAGAAGTGAACAGAAAAAAAAAGAATTGAAGGCAATGAGGAAACTGGAAGAGGGTTCCGTTACAGTTGGTCCATCACAGTTTGACCAGACTCTAATATTTCCCTCCTGGATGTGTCCAGCGACGCGACTTGTTACTTTTAAAATGCTAATAATGTGGCATGCAAACTCTAGCAAGCTTTTCCAATTCCATTGCAGGACATGATTCCCCAGTTTCCAATCTCAGGCTTTTACCGTATCAGGAATGTGCCCAGCTCCTGATGAAAAGGTGAACCGTCGGTTCTGAGAATGGTCCCCTGACTTGAAACGTTAACCCTGATTTCACCGCAGCCAGACTTGAGGAATTGTTCCAGCAGTTTCTCTTTTTTATCCCTGGGAATACAATGTGGTCAGCGCGGAGGTTCATGTCTCGCCAGCACGTGAGCGACAGGACTGTCTAAACAAGGTCTTGTGGTGTTAGCAAAGTCCCAACAAATGCTTCAGAATAGGAATATTTCATTCGTCTGACAGTCAAGTCACCATAGCCGTACCAGCCCACAGCGCTACTCTCTCATTAAAACACTGCTCCTTCATCCAGGTAGCTGTGGAGCAGGACCGTAAGGCACAGAATTTATAGCAAAAGATCTCAATGTCATGCAACTGAAATGATACACTGAACAAACTTAAATTGCTGTTAAATCTTTCATCTTTTAGAAATAGGTTGCAGGTTTCGGTTGATTAATATGTAAACCCCAGAACTTCTTTCCAGTTACATCCTCCAGATTTTATATATAAGGTTTTATATATAATAAAACAGCTCAGACAACCGTAGCTATCTGATGAAGGAGCAGCGCTCTGAAAGCTAATGCTTCCAAATAAACCTGTTGTACTATAACCTGGGTTTGTGTGATATCATGGCTCTCATTAGTGAGAGACAACTGGTGGTGGTTTAACCTGAGGGTCACCAGGCCTCAGGCGAGGGGAGAGATTGAGAAGGAGAGCCCTTCATGGTAATCTCAAATAGCGATGGGAATTCAAAGCATTGCTTGGCAAACCTACTGCCTACCCAGCTGAGCTAAATTGTACAGCTATGTCGTTAGTATGTACTCCTTGCTCCGTTATCGCTGTAGTAAACACAATGCAGAAACATCCAACTGAGAAGTGTACCCCTTCACTTCCAAACACCCCTTTCCTTTGATTTGTGTTCTTTAAGGTGAACAACAGGTGTCGCTTCGCCCATTACAACTGTGTAGGGCTCACATTCACTCCAATCCCATCCGCCATTTGTCACAATCAGCTCAGATCCACTTATCCAAAATGTACAAACAAAAATCGACACAAGTCACCGAATTCTATCATCGCAAAAACACAATAGGGAAACTAAATTAAAATGTATTTAGAGGCTACCTAAATCATTACTTCAGAAAATAAGTGCATCACACGTTGAATAAGTGAAAATGTGGATCTTTAATACTAGTTCTCTGAGATTTGCATACATTAACAGTGTTGAAACATTTATCAATAAAGTATCGCACAAAACAAACTTATTTTTGTTTCTTTATTGTCCGCTCTCAACGTCCGTTAATGAACTGGAAAAAGACAGTTTGCGGCGGTGAGCTAGTGGTAAAATTCGTAAATGCAACGGAGACAATAATAAGAGAACAGATCCGTTATCTTTGGTGTTAATTACAGTCTCTACCTTCGGTGGTTTATTCTTTTCGGTTTTTTTGCCGAACTCCTTTTTTTTGTGAAACTTGCTGCTTCAGTCTCGGTCGCTGAGAGGCAGTTTATCTTATCGGCTCTTGGTGCTTTGTCCAGGACTCCTCCCACCCGGGGACTGTATATAGGGGCTATCACACCGAGCAAGACTACGGCCTTCACAGGTTCACCGCTCCCAGGACCTTCGCTTCCAACTTTGACGCCAGTTCCCAACCTCTTCTCTGTTCCCATCTCCAACCTCCGGCACCGTCACCATGGTCGATGCTTTTATCGGAACCTGGAAGCTCGTTGAAAGCGATAATTTTGATGCCTACATGAAAGCTTTGGGTAAGCTCACTTGCAGAAATATCTGGAGTTCGATCTAAAATTTATCAGGACAGTGGAAGGCAAAAAAAAACAAATCCTGTCTGAAGATGTACTTGAGATAACAGTGTTTAGGATTTTAATACTGTGTTAAATGATCCATATTTTAAGGCATAAATTCCAGGAATGTCTTGATATTATTAAAACTTAAATCGTTTATATCTTCTAGTGCAATTAGTGAAGCCAACTGTTCTTCCAGTCTCAGCTTGATCAGAAAGCAGCAACTCCTGTAGTCTTTGTATTTTTGTTTGCAGGTGTGAATTTCGCTACTCGCCAAGTTGGGAATGTTACCAAACCGACGATTGTCATCAGTAAAGAGGACGATAAAATAGTGCTGAAGACCCTGAGTACCTTCAAAAATACTGAAATCACTTTCAGACTCGGGGAAGAGTTCGGCGAGGTCACTCCTGATGACCGAAACTGCAAAGTAAGTTGTGGTAATCGCTGTGCTTTCAGACTGGATGCAGTCGCTGGGGATAATTTGATTTCATTTCTCTTCCCCCCACCCCCAGCCCATGCTCCGGGTTCCCGGCTGGTATGGAAGTTAGCGGAGTTAGGTTGCACCTCTCAGTTTGACAGCATACCGTTAGGCGGGAGGGAATTGGTGCTGGAACCTGATGTTAAATATTTGCAGCTGTATTTCACAATTGTGAGGTTTGGCAATCAGCCAGCTCTTCACCGGTCGATAATTCGTATTTTTTGGTGCTAACAGACAACGGTGACTTTGGAAGGTGAGAAGCTTGTCCATGTTCAGAAATGGGATGGAAAGGAAACGACTTTTGCCAGGGAGATCAAGGATGGTAAAATGGTGATGGTAGGTGGAGCTGCATTTACATTTCAGGTTGAGTCTTCTGTCAGTGTGTGAGCGGCTTGAGTTGTATTATTGAATTCTTTTTATGTTTGAACAGACCCTCACATATGACGATATTGTTGCCGTTCGTACCTATGAGAAGGCATAACGTTCCATGGGGAGCGAGCCCCGGGCCCCTGTCAGAGCAATCGGGTCCGATTTATTGGACTCCCAGGACAGTATCTGAAATCTGGAGCGGTCCTTCCTCTGGCATTTCTGTAACTTACAGGGATTTCCATTGGGGGTGGGGGCTGTGAGTCCACGGACCTTTTTTTTGTAACAAGATTCGAAAAACCGCATTTTATGTTGTACAATGTAACAGGAATAACAACTTTTGTAATATCTGTACATCACTTAACCACTTTTTTTTTATAAAACGGAGTTCAGTTGTGGAAGGCCTGTCTTTTAGTCACAATGACAAGTTGAAAAGGTTAATAAAAGAGTTGCTCTGAAACTGTTAGTCGTGGTGTTTCTTATGTGAACAAGAGATTTGCTTCTGTTTAAAATATTGACCAGGCCACCATACCATCTGGAACTTTCAATTACTACAGTTGGCTTGAAATTGCCAACTTTTTTTTATGGTGGGTATAAGCTGGTACTTTTTTTTCTGAAAGTCGATTTTGTCATTCACTGGGCTATTTCCCGTCAGCTTCCGGGCAACTGAAACAGAGTCGGCAATCTGTTGCAATTGTGTCAAAGGGAAGAAATGGTAGGAATGGGTCCAAAGTCAATCTTGTTCAACAGTATGAACGTGCAGGGCAAATTCAACAGATAATGACAGCAGGATAATGTGGCTTAGGGTTATACATCATTCGACAAACTGCTGTCAGAATAATTAATAACTTTAACGGTTAATTAAGAAATTGCATTCCATTGTTTTAAAAAAACCGTCAACAGTTGTTAAATAAAGGTAAAGTCGCCATAGTGTTTGAGGGTCAGAGGACTATTCTCTCATCAGAGAGATGGAAACCTAAAGATGATTAAAATTAATACAATTTTGAGCTATTTTGTAACTTAGATTCTTTTTAGTGAACGAGGAATAAAACGTTTTTTTAAAACAAGCTAGTGAACCTCGACAGCAGGGCCCAGTAAATATTCCAGATGTTAAAACAGAAAATGCCGGAGACACTCGACAGGGCTGACAACAGCCCGGCTGAAGGAAAGGTGTTGTTAAATTGGAAAGGGCTCAGAAAAGCTTTACAAGGTTGTTGCCAGAGTTTGAGCTGTAGGGAGAGGCTGAATAGGCTGGGGCTGTTTTCCTTGGAGCGTTGGAGGCTGAGGGCTGACCTTACAGAGGCTTATAAAATCATGAAGGGCATCAGAGGGCAGAGAGTGGTCGGTGGGACCAATAGCCAGAAGAAGTGGTGGAGGCTGGTACAGTTATAACATTTCAAAGGCATCTGGATGGGTATATGAATAGGAAGGGTTTGTTGGGATATGGGCCGGGTGCTGGCAAATGGGACTAGATTAAGTTGGGTTATCTGGTTGGGATGGGTAAAAAATGAGATCTGCAGATGCTGGAGATCACAGTTGAAAATGCGTTGCTGGTTAAAGCACAGCAGGTCAGGCAGCATCCAAGGAATAGGAAATTCGATGTTTCGGACATAAGCCCTTCATCAGGAATCTGGTTGGGATGGACAAGTTAGACCGAAGGGTCTGTTTCCGTGCTGCACATCTCTATGTCACTGAACGGGACTAGATGAGTTGAGGATATCTGGTCCGCACGGGCGAGATGGACCTAAGGGTCTGTTTCCGTTCTGTATTACTCTATGAGAGAAAACACAGGATTCGAGCCCGGTTTGACCAGAGTTATACTGGACTAGAAACGTTGACTCTTATTTATTTCTGTGCTCATGCTGCCAGAACTGCTGAGTTCGCCTGCACCTCTTTTTTTTTCAGATTTGCAGTAGCCGCAGTATTTGCTTTTAAATTCCTCCGCTGTGTATTTCAGTAACTCGGACTGAAATTAAAACGATTACTGCTGTACAATTGTGACCGCAACGGCGCAATATTTCACAATCACCAAATGCTGCCTGTGCCAAATTCAGTATCAGAAAGGATCGCGAGAGTTCTGACGAGTTGTGAAATGCAAAACTGGGTTCCTTCAACATGGAATATTTGTGAACCTTGACCGACTGCGCTCAGTGAACCCTCGGTCTCCGAGTTGCTCAGTGGGTCCTAGCGGAAGGCGGCGATCACGTGAAAGCGCCCAGCGATGGAGGTGAGGTCGGTGCTGCGCTCCCTCTGCCTGGCTCTGAGCTTCGGCTGCACTGTGTGCGCCTTCCCTGGGAACCACCCAGCACTCGGCACCACAGGTCAGTGGCTGCTATCATTCCGAGGAAGGAGAAACATGTCTCCCACCTTTATTTAGTCCAGACTCATTGCTGGTTTACTGTAGCGTCTGCTGTAATCATCAAGTAGTCCATTCTAGAGGTTACTGTTTGTATCTAAAGTTATGTTCGGAGAGGTTTTTTTTATTGTTTTGTCCCATTAATGCAAACCACCTTGTTTTGATCAATTGGTTACGAAGTGATTTCAGATGTTGCTATTTTCTTGACGTACGAGTACGGTTTCCCTCAGCGAGAAATTAAAAAACAAACTTTTGTTGTTTCCTGGTTGATCCGGAAATAATAGTAGCTGGATCAGTGGTGCTGGAAGAGTACAGCAGTTCAGGCAGCATCCAAGGAGCAGCGAAATCGACGTTTCGGCCAAAAGCCCTTCATTAGGAATAAAGGCAGTGAGCCTGAAGTATGGAGAGATAAGCTAGAGGAGGGTGGGGGTGGGGAGAAAGTAGCATAGAGTACAATAGGTAAGTAGGGGAGGGGATGAAGGTGATAGGGAGGAGAGGGTGGAGTGGATAGGTGGAAAAGGAGATAGGCAGGTAGGACAAGTCATGGGGACAGTGCTGAGCTTTGGAAGTTTGGAACTCAGGTGAGGTGGGGGAAGGGGAAATGAGGAAACTGTTGAAGTCCACTCTTTCCCCCCACCTCACCCTAATTCCAAACTTCCAAAGCTCAGCACTGTCCCCATGACTTATCCTACCTGCCTAGCTCCTTTTCCACCTATCCACTCCACCCTCTCCTCCCTATCACCTTCATCCCCTCCCCACTCACCTATTGTATTCTATGCTACTTTCTCTCCACCCACACCCTCCTCTAGCTTATCTCTCCATGCTTCAGGCTCACTGCCTTTATTCCCGATGAAGGGCTTTTGCCCGAAACGTCGATTTCGCTGCACCTTGGATGCTGCCCGAACTGCTGTGCTCTTCCAGCGCCACTAATCCAGAATTTGGTTTCCAGCATCTGCAGTCATTGTTTTTACCTCGGAAATAATAGTGGGGAAGGAGATACGCCTATATTTGAGTGAAGCACAGCAGGTGAGTTGACAGAACATGTTGGATCAAGCACACAGCACCCAGTCGCTGTTGTTCTGTTCTCTGCAAAAGTAAGTCGCTACGTCCAGTTAACCACTGTCTTGCCACACGTTTTCCACCCTTCTATTTGTCTTCCTAAAACCACGATTAAATCTGCTCCCACTCACAGTGCATTCCAGATGCTAACCTCTTCCTTTATAAATAATGGTATTTTTTTCTTGTGTTGCTCTTTATTCCTCTGACATTCACCATAAATCAATGCACCCAGTGTCTCAACATTCCGTTCTTTAAAGGAGAACAGCCTCAGGCTGTCCGGCATATCGAAGTAACAAATCCTTCATCCCTGGATCTGTTCTTGCAAATCATCTTTGCACCTTCTGCAGTGCATTCACGACCTCCTTAAACATTTGTGCCCAGAATTGGAAGCAGTTGATGCTGAACCAGGCTTTATAAAAAGTTAATCATAACATAATTTGCTTTTGTTTCTATTTGTCAAACCCAGGATCCTGGATGGAATTTTTCAGCAACTTTCTCAATTTGTTCTGCCACCTTCAACAATTTCTGTATCCATCCATGTGGTCCTGCGCCCTTTTTAGAATTACATCCTTTTATGACCTTTCCTTTTTTTGGTCTTATCAAAATGCATCACATCACATTCCTCTCAAAATTGCATCTATTAGGTAACCATCCATTCTGGAAGCCCATTTGGCCTCTTGAAGTATAGCAATATCTTCATGATTTTGATTACGTCCAACATTTGTAATTGTACAGCCAAGCACAGAACATTAATATAAATCAAGAAAAACTTTGACCTTAATACTAACCCTTAAGGAATCCTTTATCATTCTCTGGTCTGAAAAATGAAAAAAGAACTCAACATGAGTGTCTACATCTGTCCCTTATCCATCTTGCTATCCAAGCTGTCATTGTTCCATTTATCCCATGCACTTCCACTTACTGACAAGCCTGTTACACGACATCCTATCAAATTCATTTTGGAAGTCAAAATACACATCAGTTCATTGCCCTTGTCAGATAACGTATGCACAATTTTCCTTCAACAACCATGGTGGCTTTCCAACATTAATCAAAATTTGTCCATGTTTCTATTAATTTTAACCTAGAGAATTGTTTTAAAATCCCTATCACAGATTAAGCTGACAGGCTTGCGTTGCTGGGATTTTCCTTAAACAGTTTTTTGAATGTAGGTATAATGTTTTCATTTCTCCAGTCTTCTGGCACCATCCTGAATATCTGAGTGTAAATGGAAGATAATGGTTCAGCAATTTCCCACCCCAACTATCTGTAGTGTCCTTAACTGGCCCTGTTGAGTAATCAACCTTAAGTCCAGCTGACCATTCTAACACCTCTCTTTATCAATTTTTAGCCAGTGTCTCAACTAACCTCCTCTTTCAATTTGATTTTGGCAGCATCTTACTTGTTTAAGACTGAGACAAAGAACTAATTTGAATGCTCAATCCTGCCTTTCAAGTCTTTGCATAGATCTCCTTTTGAATTCTAAGTGACCTCACTCCTCTCCTACTGTCATTTTACTATACAGAGCTTACAGTATCCTTCTGAATTTCCTCTTATAATAGTTTCTTGTGCCTTCTCACATTCTCATTTCAGCTCTGACCTTTCTGCTTTCAGCCTCGTTTCCACATACAATCAACCTAATATATCTCAGTCACATTTTGCATAGCTTAACCTTCCTTTGCCTGAAGAAATCCCACCTCATCTCAGTTCTAAAGGTTGGCCCTTCACTCTGAGACTGTGGCCTTGAATCCTAGTCTTTTTTTTTACTAGTGGATACCTTATCTTCTACATGTCCACTCTGTCCAGACCGGTCAATACTCTAAGTTTTTTGAGAACCCCTTATCCTTCTAAACTCCATCAGTACAAACCCAGAATCTTCAAGCCTTTCATCCTTGGGATCATTCTGGTAAATCTCAGGAACCCCTCCAAGGTCAGCACATCCTTCCTTGGAAAGGGGACAGGTGGGGCTAAACTGTTCACAGTATTCCAAACACTGTCTGGTCAGAGCTTTAAACAGCCTCAGGAGTATATCCCTGCTTTCGTAATGAACCCTCTGACATGAACACCAACATTGCCATTACCTTCCTAACTGCAAACTGAACCTGCCTGTTAACCATAGGAGAATGCTGAACTGGGACTTCTAAGTCCCTTTGTGATTCAGATTTATGAAGTCTGAGTCCATTTAGAAAATAGTCTGTGCTTCTATTCTTCCTACCAAAGTGCATAACCTCACACCTTCCATTCAAGTTCTTCGGCACCCTCCCTGCTTCCTCAGCACTGCCTGTCCCTCCACCTATCTTTGGCCATCTGCAAACTTAGCAACCACACCTTCAGTTTCTTTATCCAGATCTTTGACAGACAACGTGAATAGTTGTGATGCTAATACTGACTGCTGTGAAACTCCACTAGACACTTGCTGTCATCCTGAAAAAGACTACTTTATTCTCACTGTCTGCCATCTGCTAGTCTGCCAATCCCCTCTCCATGCCAGTAACTTGTGCCTAACACCACATGTTCTTACCTCATTTAGCAGCCTCCAATGCATCATCTTGTCAAATGCCTTCTGGAAATCCAAACAGATCATGTCCACTGGCACTGCTTTGTGTAATTTGCTTGTTAGTTCCTTAAAGAATTCTAACAGATTTATCAAGCATGATGTCCCCTTGACTCAGCGTTCTTTTACCATGCACTTTCCAGTACAGGTCGTTCTGCTATAATACGCATTTCATTAATGTGAATTTGCTATAACCTGGTTGACGAACTGAGGATGCTGTTTCGAAAGCACAAACTTTTAAAGCGTGTGTTGGCTGTATTACGATTACATCACCAATAGTTTAAGCGCTGTTTTCGAAGCATGATTTTTCTATAACATGGGGTTGCAACCATTGCTTTATAGAAGAACTATCTGTAACTACATTCTCAACTCTAATAATGGACTTTAAAATCTTACCAACGACTGAATTGGTCTATAATTTCTGATTGGAGGTCTCTGACCATTTCATTGCATCACTTTTCCATTAGAATCAAGAATTGTTATGTTGCAGAAGGGTACTTGGCCCATTTTGGACCATATGCAGACAGATAGGATTAGTTTGGAGCAGCATCATGCTTAGCACAGATATGGTGGTCCTATGTTCTTATAGTGCTCGTTTGAAGAGCTGGTACAGACCTCTTAAAGTTTGTTAATACACCTACTTCTCCCACTGTGTCCAGGCACCCATCATCTGTGTAAAAAAAAACTTGCCTTGTACATCTCCTTCAAACTCCCCCACCCCACCCCCACCCTCATTTTAAACCTATGCTCCTGGTGTTTGACATACTCACCCTGGGAAAACATTTTGAATCATCACCCTATTCATGCCTCAATTTTATATACTTCTCAGCCTGTAGCAAAAACAACCGATGTTTGCCCAACCTCTCCTTGTAGCTAATACCCTCCAAACCAGACAGTATCTGGTAAATCTCTTCTGCACCCTCTCGAAAGCCTCCACATCCTTCCAGAAACGCATGCAACACTCCTAATGTGTTCTAACTAAAGTCTTATACAGCTGCAAACTTTCATGTTCAATGCCCCGACTGGTGAAACTAAGCATGCTTTATGCCTTCTTTACCACCTTATTCACTTGTATTACCACTTGCAGCAAGCTGTGGACCCTGACCTCAAGATGTCTCTGTATATCATTGCTGCTAAGGCTATTACCATATTCATTATATTTTTCTCTTGTATTTGACCCCCTCAAAATGCATCACCTCACACTTCAGATTAAACTCCATCTGCCATTTCTGCATCAAACTTTTTAACTAGTCCATATCCTGCTCTATCCTTTGATAAGCTTCCTCACTATCCACAAGTCTACCAACTTTCATGTCACCTCTAAACATATCAGAACTCTGGTACTTTCATCTAATATACAGATGTTCTACCACTGATCCTTGTGAAACACCACTGGTCACAGATCTCCAGTCAGAAAAGCACCCCTGATTACCCTCTATCTCTCATGACCAAGCCAATTTTGTTTCAAATTTACCAATTTACCATGGAGCCCATGCAACTTAATTATTTAGACCAGGAAGGACCTTGTCAAGTGTTTTAGCAAAATCCATGTCAACAACATCAGCTATCCTACCCTCATTGATCATTTTTGTCACTTATTCAAAAAAACTCAATTAGGTTCGAAACAAAACCTCCTCTGCATAAAGCCATACCAACAATCTCTCAAGTCCATTCTTTTTCAAATGTGACTACATCCTCTCCCTAAGAATCTTCTCCAATAATTTCCCAACCACTGATGTAAGGCTCACCGGTTTTTAGTTTCCTGGATTATCCCTGTTTCCATTCTTAAAGAAAGGAACAAATTGCATATTCTCCAGTCTTCTGGGACCTTGGCTGTGACTAAAGAGGTTAGAAAGATTTCTGGCAAGGACCTGTAATCTCTTTCCTTGCCCTCTTCAGTGCACAGGGATAGATCCCATCAGGACCTGGGGATTTATCTACCTTAATGTTTTTCAAGACACCCAATTCCTCCTCCTCTTCTGTACGTTTTATTCCTGCATTTATAACTCTTGACTCTTTAGTCAATCAAAATTTGTCTAATTTAGGTAGACAGATTTCACAACTTGACAAGCTCCTTTTTGATTGTAATAACACTGATATATTAATAAGTGATGCTGCTATCATTTATTTTTTGCAACATATCCATGTTGATAATTTTTATATACTGAAAATTAAGTTTGTATTTCACATGTTACCAAAATGAGTAAAAACTCAACCTTTGGAAATGATGCCGGAATTTCTCTTTATAACTGAAATAATGACATGCGACCATTCGTAAGTGTAATTTCTGTAGAATGCATGAATACACTGACACCTAAAACTAGTGAAAAAGTAACCCTTTTATCACTCCCTGTGTTGTTTGATCCAGATCTAACAACAACAGATGTTGAGACTTTTTGCTCAGCGTTATAATAGGAATAAAAAATTCTAGTACCCTAAGAGTTGCTTGGTTTACAAATTCAGAATCACAGTACGTTATGAAGGATTTATGGGGTCTTCAACAGAAAATGTTGACATTTAATGTTCATTTTGAATACATGGAGTCTCCTGGTGGATTTGTTTGCCTAATATTTGCAGAGAAAGTGAACAAAAGCACAAACTAATACACTGCTACATCTTGCTAAAATGTTCAAATGCATAATTCATTCTCTCCCACCATCCTGCCATTTTCTGAAAATTCCTGCTTGGGAATTAAATGTGATTAATTGGTAAAACATTATAATCATCACACTCTAATTCACATGAAGAAGGCAAAATTTTTATTTTAGTGCTTCATCTTTTCTTTGTTGAGGGATAAGTTGGTCTCACTTCTTCCAGAAAAAGTTATTTTTTGTGATTGACTTATCTTTGGGAAGTGTGTGGTGCTCCACCAATAGTGCCCAATACTTTCAATTAAACCAATTTAATTGGCAGACCCTTTTTATCATGACGGACACCAGAACAGTGTCTGATCCTATTCTTCATGGCATCGATGCAGATGCTTTCAAGTAGGTATTACTAAATGGAGATCTGAAGCAAGTAACTAAGGGTGGGTTTGAAATGAACATTAGTGGATAGCATATTTGCAGAAATTGAAACAGATGTCAAGGCAGAGATGAGTCAGAGGTGGACCTGGTGAAAATTAGAGAAGGACTGTAATTCGAAGTAAAATTGACTAAATTTTCCAATTCTGAATGTGAGCAGAATATAAAGAATGACAGAAGGCTATTCAGGAGGAAGAAATTATAGTATGAAAGGAAGCTAGCTAGGAATGTAAAAACCAACAATAAAAATTTCTTCAAGTTTGAAAAGTGAAAACATTATGTCAAGTGATTAAAATAAAAGGAACTACAGACCCTGGAGATCTGAAACAAAAATAGAAGGTGCTGGGAAAAAAAAACTCATCAGGTTTGGCAGCATCTATGGAGAGAAAAACAGTTAATGTTTTGAGCTTGCTGACCCTTCTTCACAACAGAAAGCAGCTGGGAAATGGTGGTATTTATGCTGATGATAGGAGATTAGCTTGGGAGTGAGAGGAATGAATAAAATACATGGAGACAGTGAGGGAGATTGATACTGAATACGTACTATTGAGAAGTGTGAATAGTTGAAAATGTGCTTGGAGCAACCCGTATTCAGAACTGGACTTGGGATGTGTGGATGGGGTAAAGAACATGGGCGATAGTGTTGTTCAGATTAGATTAGATTCCCTACAGTATGGAAACAGGTCTTTCGGCCCAACAAGCCCACACCAACCCTCCGAAGAGTAACACACCCAAACCTGTTCCCCTACTCTGTATTTACCCCTGACTGATGACTTTAGATTAATGGTCTACAATTGGTTAACTGGAAATTGAGTCTTGCAGGCTGTAATGTATTGTGGCAAAAGATGAGATGTTGCTCTTCCAGCTTGCATTAGCTTTGCTGGAGCACTGTAGCAAGTCTGAGGCAGAGATATTGGCATGGGAATAGAGGGATGTAAAGTGAGTGTTGGTCCTCGAGAGAGTGAGAATGTGGATTTACAGTAGATAACAAGGAAATGCAGATGGAATATGTTGTGTCTATCTATCTTTATTTTAAAAGATAAAAAAAAGTCTTGTAATAGTCATAAGTCAGGAGATAGAAGGGAGAGAGGGACTTATGAGCTTGCAGTCTTGAGACAAATGGTATTAAGGAAACTGATGAAGCAGTTGCCTGACAAGTCTTTGGGTTCAAAGGGACTTCATCCTAATACCTGAAAAGAGGTTATGAGTGAAGGTAGTTGTGTTGATGTTAATTTTCTGATATTTTCTAAGTTCAATTTTGCATTGGACTGGAAAGTAGCAAATGTAGACCATTCCCACTGCCATTTATGAAGGGATAGAAATGGAAACTAGGAAGCTTTAGGCTAGTTAGCTTGATGTCAGTTGTAGAGAAGGGTTAGAATGATCATGAAAGAATATAGCTGCACACTTTAAAAACCTTAATGTATTTGGGAAGGATTAGCATGCTATTGTTAAATTTGAAGAAATACCATGCACTGTGAATAAATCAGATCTTATAGATATACTTGGACTTCGAGAAGGAATAGGGTACTACATCAAAGGTTCAATTGGGACAGCACATGCATCCTAGGACAAGCCGAATAGAGAGACACAAGAATTCCTAGAAGCATGGCATCCCAACCAGAACTCTATCAACAAACACATTGAGTTAAACCCCCGTCTACTACCACCTGAGAAAAAGAACAGGAAATGTCACCACAGGAATTAACATCACCAACCCAAAGAAATCCAAACATATAAATAGAAAGCAGGAGTTATCAAAAGTGCTTCGCCTGGAAGCCTCCTGAATGTTACCTAGTAGGGTGATGCAACATCTAGAAATTAACCTTCCAGCTCCGTGAACAAACCTACATCTAGAACATCAAAGGTTATTTTAGAGAATTGAAGCTGTTTGTGTAGAGGGTAACATATTAATATTGGCTGGCTGGCAGAAATCTTAGTATGCATAAATGAGTCTTTCTGATTGGCAGGATAGTGCATTATGTAGGAAAAGTTGTTCACTTTGGCAGTTAGAATAATAAAACAGTATTACTTAAATGGAGAACAATTGCAGAATTCTGAGGTGCAAGCAGATTTATCCAAGGGTCACGTGTACGACATGCAATCAAGAAGGCAGATGGGACAATTGATAATAGAAGCAGGAATATTGTACTTAAATTAAACAAGACATTGATGAGACCACATCTTGAATACCATATGCTGTTTTGGTTTCCATATTATGGGAGGATGTAAATGTTCTGGAGAATGCAGAAGTTTAATTAATTTTTACCTGGAATAAGAAGGTTGGTTTATGAGAATAGGAGAGATAGGCTGCATATGTTTCCAATGAAGTTTAACAGAGCAAGTTGTGTCAAGATATGAAGAAATAAGCTCAATAGGGCAGGAACAGGCTGATATATTTGTCTGACAGGGCACTTTGGGGTTGATTTTAGCAAGGACGGAGAAGCAGGCTGTGCAGAGTTGTGGGGGTATGAGGTGGGGGGGAAAGCTGTGGAGGGAACACCTCTAGAGGAGATGACAGTCCTGGAAACATCAGCTTGTTGTTCAGTGGCACGTGGTCATGCTTCAGGGGAGATGGCTGAATGTTTCGGAGAGTTGGCACACAACCTCTGCAAAAGTAAAGGTCAATAAGTTAAGCCACAGCACCATCTTTGTCAGCAGATTTGATATCATGGTAGGGGTTGGACTGGAGAGAATGGCATGCTGCGAGTTCAGAATAAGATAGCTTCCCTCACTGACACTAATCTGAGAAATTAAGATGGCTGATGTTATGTTCTTGATGTGGCGTTTGATGGCTGGGAAAGGACCAGAAGAAGAAGCTTTCCAATAAGAGCATGACACAAGCAAAGCTTACTCCAACTCACAGATGACTCTGTGAACCAGTTTCTTCAGAATGTGCTTAACTCTCACTGCCACTGATACAACTCCACAGGGGGCCCATATCCCATCACCAAGTCACCTTTTACTGACACACGGAGAGTTCTTGACACTGATCCAGCTTGTTCAGAGTGAAGAGCAGTCTGACACACCTGTTCTTATCTCTCACCAGGGCTCCCTGATTGGACCAGATTTACAGCCCCAATCTGGGAAGTCATATTCTATGCAGCTGACCTCATTACAATGACTAAATCTACCCTATCAAAATCCTATTTAGATCACTTCTCATTCTTCTAAACTTTAGGTCCAATTAATCAACCTCTCATCACAGTACGTTCCAATGACCAATTTAGTGAACCCCTGCTGCCCCACTTCCAATGCAGGTTTGTGCAAGAGGTCATGTGCTTACCAAAACTGCAACTTCACTGTTTGCCTGCTGTTTGCAAAGCTGTTGAATATTTGAGAGGTTTATTTCTCTCTTCCTGCCGTGTATATTACCTGTATGTACTAAAATATTTCTGAAACTCTAGTCTGATTATCACAATTTCTGACATTGTGACAAAGCCTTTAATTTTGCTTCCTATTCATATAAATTTGTGGCTTCCATGGAAACTCTGTTTGCAGCACAGACATTCATAGATTCCAGTTTGAAAAGCACTGGTCTGGACCCATTACATCCTTAGACAGAAAACATTCCAACTCTTATTCTTCAAAATGAGAAAATGTTTAGTTTACATGATCACTCCTCATGATCTTTGTGGTTGCTTTCTTCTTCATTAACAAAAACATTCATACACAGTATTTCTTGACTTTCAGTTCACTGCTGAACTGTTGAACAGTTCATCTTTCATGAAATAATATCTACAAGCCAATTGTTCGATAAAATGGAGTGTAGTCACAGAGACAGTTCCACAGAAAATATTGACTCTGACATTTGGTTTGGTCCATTTTACAGACTTTGCATTGAAAAAAATCACATTCTTTCATGATCTTTATAGAATTGATATATTTTGTGATACAACCCATTCCAAAAAGTAGAAGAACCTTCCTGCAAAGAAGTGAATTGAGCCCAACATAGTTAGAATATGCAAGACAGTTGCTCAGCAACATGGCTTTTCTTCAGATTCTGTATGAAAGAGCTACCTCTATAATAGATGAGTGAGTGCAACATTACCACTGAAAGACTGCTGCTTAGAAGTGCCAGGAAAATAAATTCTTCTCTCAGGCAAGAAGTGTGCCTGTCAATGCAGGAAACTGGTTTAAAATAAAAGTAAGGAAGATCTAAAAGGGTGGTATGGTAGCTCAGTGGTCAGCACTGTTGCTTCACAGCATCAGAGACCTGGGTTCAATTCCAGCTTTGGGCGACTGTCTATGTGGAGATTGCACATTCTGAACGTGTCTGTGTGGGTTCCTCCCACAGTCCAATGATATACAGATTAGGTGGATTTGCCATGCTAAATTGCCCATAGTATCCAGCGTTGTGCAGGCTAGGTGGGTTAGCCAATGGGAATACAGGGTTACAGGGATAGGGTAGGATGCTCTTTGGAGAGTCCGTGAGAATTCAATAGGTCAAATAGCCTGTTTCTACATTGTAGGGATTCTATAAAAACCAAAAGTTGAATGTATAATGTTTTTTGTGTAAATATAATTTTGAGTCAGTGCTTCGATGGCAATGTTTGAAATTGTGTGTTTAAAAAATTGTATTTGGAACCATAGAAGATAGGAGCAGGAGTAGGCCTTTGAGCCTGCGCTGCCATTCACTATCACCATGGCTGGTCATCCACATCCTTATCCGTTTCCACTTTAGACTGTGATCCTGGTTCTGCACTCCCCAGTAATAGGCACATCCTCCCTGTGTTTACCCAGTCTGGTAATGTTAACATTTCGTTGGTGTCTATAAGGTCCCACCTCTTCAAAAGCCCCAGTGACTATTTAAGGCAATTACAATGCAGCTCAGGAACAGGCCCTTTAGCTCACCAAGCCTACGTCAATTCCGAATCCTTATTTAGACCCATTACTTATTACCCATACACAGTCTCTATCCCTCAGTTCGCCTTCAATAATGTAACCAAAACAGCATATAGTACTCTAGGTGTAATCTCATCAAGGCATCATTTAACTGCAGCAGGGCATCCCTGCTCCTGTACCCAAACCCCTTGTTACCATATCAATTGCTTTCTTCACCATCTTCTGCACCTGCATATGTAATTTCAGTGACTGGTGTACAATGACATCCAGGTCTCATTGTGCCTCTCCATTTCCCAACCTATCACCATTCAGAAAATAATTTGTCTTCCTGTTTTTGCTTTCAAAGTGCATAATCTCACATTTGTCTGCATTATACTTCATCTGCCATGCATTTGCCAGCTCACTCAACGTGTCCAAATCATACTGAAGCATCTTTGCAACCTCCTCACGGTTCACTCTTCAACTCAGTTTTGTGTTATCTACAACCAAGGATATATTACAATTAGTTCCCTCATCTAAATCATAAATATATATTATGAATAGCTGAGGTCCAAGCATTGATCATCTGTGGTACACACTAGCTACTGTCTGCCTTTCGCAAAATCACCAGTTTATTCCTACTCTTTGTTTCCTGTATGTATGTCAGTTTTCCATCTATGTCAGTAAACTACCTGCAATCCCGTGCCTGTTAATTTTACATGCTAATCTCTTATGGTGGCCTTTACCAAAAACCTCCTGAAAATCCAAGTAAACTGCATCCACTGGCTCCTGCTTATCAACTGTGCTAGTTACATCCTTAAAATATTCTTGACAGGATTTGCCAAGGTTGTCAATAAATGATTTCCATTTCATAAATCTGTGCTGACTCTGTGCAATCCTATCACTGTTTTCCAAGTGCTCTGCTATTATCTTTGAAAATAGTCTTTAGCAATTTCCCTGCTACCAGTGGATGGCTAATTTGTCTATAATTCCTGCTTCCTTGCTGCCCTTTCTAAAGTAAAGTGGATTATATTAACTATCCTCCAATCCATAGGATCTCAAAAGTCACACTCCCATTTATAATCCTCACCCCATTACAATGCATCCAACTCCCTGTATGTTCACAGTGCCACTGTCACTTCAATGGTGCGCCTAAAATTGTACATTAATGCAATATAGTTGTTGGACCACAGTTCTACATGCCACATTAAGGTATAAATGATACCATAGCACCTTGAGAATTAAATAGCCTCTTCCTGGATCCTTCCCCTGACTGAATGTAAATTTTCCTGTTTTCAAAGAAGTTCCAGATTTGAGCTGGAGCTGGAATATTTAAACTAAACTGCTCCCACTGAAGTGTACAATATAGACAAGCCTGGATGATTCAGTGATGAGAAACAATAATTGTGATAAATAATAGGATTGTCTGAATTGGAGCAAGTAACGTTAAGGAGAGATGCCTGATCAGGTACACCCTAGGGAAGTGCTGCCCCCCATTGCTAAGATATTTGTATCATCGTTAGTCACAGGTGAGGTACCAGAAGATTAGAGGTTGGTTAATGTGGTGTTAAGGAAAAGCCAGGAAACTGTAGACCAGTGAGCCTGACGCTGGTGGTGGGCAAACTGTTGGAGGGAATCCTGAGGGACAGGATTTGCATGCAATTGGAAAGGCAAGTCTGATTAAGGATACTCGACATGGCTTTGTGCGTGGGAAATCAGGTATCATAAACTTGATTGAATTTTTTGAAGAAGTAACTAAGAGGATTGATGAGCGCAGAGTGGTAGATGTGATCCATATGGACTTCAGTAAGGCGTTCGACAAGGTTCCTCATGGTAGACTGGTGAGCAAAGTTAGATCTCATGGAATACAGGGAGAACTAGCCATTTGGGTACAAAACTGTCTGGAAGTTAGAAGACAGAAGGTGGTGGTGGAGAGTTACTTTTCAGACTGAGGGTCTGTGACCAGTGGTATGTCACAAGGATTGGTGCTGGATCCACTGCTTTTTGTCATTTATATAAATGATTTGGATGTGAACGTAAGAGGAAACATTAGTAAGTTTGCAGATGACACCAAAATTGGAGGTGTAGTGGACAACAAAGAAGGGTACCACAGAGTACAATGGGATTTTGATCAGATGGGCCAATGGGCTGAGGAGTGGCAGATGAAGTTTAATTTGGATAAATGTGAGGTGTTGTATTTTGGAAACACAAATCAAAGCAGGACTTAATGGTAAGGTACTGGGGAGTGTTGCTGGAGTGCAGGTTCATGGTTCCCTGAAAGTGGAGTCGCAGGTAGATAGGATAGTGAAGAAGGCATTGGCATGCTTTCCTTTATTGGACAGAGCATTGAGTACAGGAGTTGGGATGTCATGCTGAGGCTGTACAGGTCTTTGGTTAGGCCACGTATTTCTGCAGTTCTGGTCTCCTTCTTATCGGAAGGATGTTGTGAAACTTGAAAGGGTTCATAAAAATTTCCAAGGATGTTGCCAGGGTTGGAGGATTTGAGCTAAAGGAAAATGCTGAATAGGCTAAGGCTGTTTTCCTGGAGAGTCAGAGGATGAGGGCTGACCTTATAGATGTTTATAAAATTATGAGGGGCATGAATAGGGTAAATAGACAATGTCTTTTCCCTGGAGGGGGGGGGGGGGGTGGGTCCAGAACTAGAGGGCATAGGTTTAGGGTGAGGGGGGAAAGATTTAAAAAGGCCCTAAGGGGCAATTTTCTCACGCAGAGGGTAGTGCATGAATGGAATGAGCTGTCAGAAGATGTGCTGGAGGCTGGTACAATTACAACAATTAAAGGGCATCTGGATGGGTATGTGAGTAGGAAGGGTTTAGAGAGATATAGGCCAAATGCTGGCAAATGGGACTTGATTAGGTTAGGATAACTGGTCAGCATGGACGAGTTGGACGTAAGGGTCTGTTTCCATGCTGTACACCTCAATGACTCTATGCCGGTGAAGCTAGGCAGTTTTAAGTTTGGAATGAACCACATTTTTAGGGTAAATTGGAGAAAGCTACCTTCTTCAATTCTGAGGTCAGAAATGAAAGTTTCTCCCTGAGGGAGGTTAGGTGATTTTTATGGAGAGAATTGGAGCACAGATACTTTCAGTGAAAATTGGTTTTACTGTTTGAAGTGGAGGAAGATTCTGGGCTATGTGAAGAGTGTCATGTACACTGTGACTACATTTTGGAGTATTCTAGCAAGGAGCTGGCACAAGCAGCCTGGACTGAAGAGGACCCACCTCTTCTGTGTATTTCTATCACTCTATAGAAATAGCATCACTATATACCAGAAAGGTTGTGATGAGGGAAAGGAGAAGTTGAAAAGAAGACTGATGTTGCCAATTATTTTGTCATGTCTCAAAGTGATCATTCTCGAGTCCATTATGCTTTGTGAGAATTCTCAGCTGAGTAAGTGAATGCGTTGTCCCAAGATCCTGTTCAAGACTCTGCTCTGTTCAGTTCTGTCAATGTATTCACGTGACACTGACATAAAGATTGTTACATCATTATATATTGTCTCATTACACCCATTAAACAGAAATTATAAAAATATTTGCCCTTCCATAATTATGAACGGAAATGCCACTTATGAATGGATTTGTTAAAACTGTTAACTGGAAAAGTTATTGAAATATACAAAACTCTTATGGGGCTACCCTATTCAGCCAGGTTGAACAGGTTGGGACTCTACTCGTTGAAGTTTAGAAGAATAAGGTGTGATGTTGGTGAGACATATAGCATTCTTAAGGGGCTTGACAGTGTAAGTATGGAGATGATACTCTCCCTCATGGGAGACTCTAGGACCAGAGGGAATACCTCAGAATTAAAGGGTGTCAATTTAAGGCTGAGAACAGGAGGTTATTTTACTCAGAGAGTTGGTTGAGAGTCTTTGGAACTCATTGTCATAGACGGCTGTGGGGGCAGAGTCCTTGTGGATATTTAAGGCTGAGATAGCTTCTTGATCAGTGGGGAAATCAAGATTAATGGGAAAGGGGCAGGAAAGTGGATATGCCTATACACTCCATTGAAAACATCCTTCCAGTAATAAAAATTACAGTTGACCATTAACAATTTTTTCCTGCCACCGAGTCAATTTAAGATCCAACTTGATTTATGAGCAAAGGTTGGCTATCTTGAAACTTCACTTGCAGGAGAAAAAGAGTGTGAATACATTTAAGAGGTCTTTTTAAGTTTACTATAAAGGTGGAGAATTTGGATCAAGCAGTGAGCTTTTGGTATATATTCATGGACTAGATAATACATTTTAGAGTGAGTTAGCTAATATGCATGTAGATATCATGACATTTAGTAAAAGATTAATAGAATTGGTGATTAATTTGTTAATGATGACTGTGTACTATAAAGCCATTGTAGGTTTTTTTGTGTAGAAAAGGTCCTATAAATTCCTGTTAGTAAATAACATTGAAACCATACAACATGTAGATAGATTTCACTCCTGAACTCATGACAGTTCTAATTTTACACACTCTTTGCACTTAACGTGTTAACACCGAATTTAAAAGAAAACTATTGAATTTGATCTTACGCTACAATATACAACTGGAGCCCATTCAAAGTTCTGTTGATTATTGTAATTCTCACCAATCCCATTCATTCTTTCATCTGTGCTTTCTGACATACCTTGGCTTCTCATGTAGCATTATAATGACTTTAAAGGTCTTATCCTTACTTTATAATTCCATGACATTGCCCTGTCCATCCCTGTAGCCTCCTACATACCTGCTCTAAATTTGGCCCCACAACTTTAGCTGCTTATGAAAGTATTCGCAGCACTACTTTGAAGATCAAGACAATATTCCTCAAAGTCCTAACCAGTACATATATCTGTCAACCAACATCATGCAGATTTTTTGATCATAATCACATTATGGCTTGTGGGAACTTCTGTGCACAGACTGACTGCTACATTTCCTACCTGGAACATAGCACTGGCTGAAACATAGAAACATAGAAACAGGAGCAGAAGTAGGCCATTCAGCCCTTCAAACCTTCTCTGTCTATCAATATGATCATGGCTATCATCCAACTCAGTATGCTGTTCCAGCTTTCTTCCCATATCCTTTCATCCATTCGCCAAAAGAACTATATCTAACTCTTTACCACTGGGTGAAGACATTTCTCCTCATCCCTATCCTAAATGGTTTACTCCATACCTTTAGACTTTAGCCCCTGATTCTGGAGTCGCCTATCATGGGGAACATCCTCCTGTGTTTACCATGTCTAGTTCTGTTTTTGGATTTCAAACTCTGTTGAATATAGACCTAATTGATTCAGCCTATCTTCATGCATCCCAGGAATCAATCTGGTCAACCTTTGTTGCACTCCCTCCATAACAAGAACATTGTTCCTCAGATGAAAGGACCAAAACTGCACATAGTACTCCAGTTGCTGTCTCACTAAGGTTCTGCACAATCGAAGCAAGGCATTCTAGCTCCTGTACTCGAATCCTCTCTAATGAATGCCGGCATGTTATTTGCCTTTTTCACCTGCTGCTGCACCTACATCTTCACTTTCAGCAACTGGTGTACAAGGCCACCGGCTCTTGTTGCTCTCTTTTCCAATCTACCATCATTTAGATAATTTTTCTTCTGTTTTTGTGACCAAAGTGGATCACTCACATTTATCCACATTATACTTCATCTGCCATGCGTTTGTCCTCTCACTCAGCTTGTCCAAAACACTGAAGCATCTCTGCATTCTCCTCCCAGATTACCCTCCCACCTGACTTTGTGCCATCTTATCTAAATCATTGTGAATAGCTGAGGTCCAAGCACTGATTGCTGCTGTATTACACTAATCACAAACTCCATTATTTTCCAAGAGGCCTTTATTCCTACTCTTTGTTTCCTGTCAGTCGACCAATTCTCTCTCTCTCTCTCTCTCTCTCTCTCTCCCTATATATATATATATAAAATCAGCATACTACCCTCCAATCTCATGCATTTAACTCTTATATTCACTGAAAGAGGAGTTGTGTCATAATCTGTGTATTTTGCATGAAATTCCATACCTGTAACTTTTTTTTGAGTTGATTCCTTTGACGTCTCTTGGAAGAGTGTGAATATAACAGAATATTGCTCAGCTTGTTTTTTTTAGCTCAAGTGTTTTAACATTCTCATTGTCTGGCTAGATATCGTACTGCCTCTGTGTTCATTTGTCATATAGGTGAGTACATTAATCGGAAAGGTTGACAGTGCAATGATTTGCTACACCATGCCTTTAGAAACTAATCCAACAGTGTTGCACTTTTATTGATACAATGTTGTGTTTCAGTTTCAGGTAATCTCTGAGACATGCGTACAAACTAATACTTATATGGAGCTGGAGTAGCCTGTTTGGCCTGTCAAACTTGTTTTGTCATTCAGTAAGATCGCAACTGACCTGTTAGTGGCCTAAACTCCATAATCCTGTCTATCTCAATAATCTTGATCCATCAACAGCCAAATACAATTCTGCAGATGAAAACACCTAAGTATAGCATTAATAACCTTGTGACTCTAGACACAAAATGTGATTTCTATGATCAGTGACGTTAAAACCTTTTTTTAAAAGTGGAAGTACCATTAAACTTGCTCAGGATCTCCTGAATGGAAAAAGCCAAATGAGATCTGTAAGGAGGATAAAAATGTTACAGCATATCATTTTAGAAAGTTAAAAACAATGACTGCAGATGCTGGAAACCAGATTCTGGATTAGTGGTGCTGGAAGAGCACAGCAGTTCAGGCAGCATCCAAAGTGCAGCGAAATCGACGTTTCGGGCAAAAACCCTTCATCAGGAATAAAGGCAGAGAGCCTGAAGCATGGAGAGATAAGCTAGAGGAGGGTGTGGGTGGAGAGAAAGTAGCATAGAATACAATAGGTGAGTGGCAGAGGGGATGAAGGCGATATGTCAGGGAGGAGAGGGTGGAGTGGATAGGTGGAAAAGGAGATAGGCAGGTAGGACAAGTCTGGACAAGTCATGGGGACATTGCTGAGCTGGAAGTTTGGAACTTGGGTGAGGTGGGGGAAGGGGAAATGAGGAAACTGTTGAAGTCCACATTGGTGCCCTGGGGCTGAAGTGTTCTGAGGCGGAAGATGAGGCGTTCTTTGCCATCCCATATTTCCAATTCCTCCGCCTCCGCCGTATCTGCTCCCAGGAGGACCAGTTCCACCATAGAACACACCAGATGGCCTCCTTCTTTAGAGACCGCAATTTCCCTTCCTACGTGGTTAAAGATGCCCTCCAACGCATCTCGTCCACATCCCGCACCTCCGCCCTCAGACCCCACCCCTCCAACCGTAACAAGGACAGAACGCCCCTGGTGCTCACCTTCCACCCTACAATTCATAAACCAAATCATCCGCCGATATTTGCACCACCTCTAAAAAGACCCCACCACCAGGGATATATTTCCCTCCCCACCCCTTTTCACCTACCACAAAGTCCCTCCATGACTACCTGGTCATGTCCTCGCCCCCATAAAACTCACCCTCCCATCCTGGCACTTTCCCCTTCCACCGCAGGAACTGTAAAACCTGTGCCCACACCTCCTCCCTCACCTCTATCCAAGGCCCTAAAGGAGCCTTCCACACCTATCAAAGTTTTACCTGCACATTCACTAATATCATTTATTGTATCCGTTGCTCCCGATGCGGTCTCCTCTACATTGGGGAGACTGGACGCCTCCTAGCAGAGCGCTTTAGGGAACATCTCCGGGACACCCACACCAATCAACCACACCGCCCCGTGGCCCAACATTTCAACTCCCCCTCCCAATCTGCCGAGAACATGCAGGTCCTGGGCCTCCTTCACCGTCGTTCTCTCACCACCAGACACCTGGAGGAAGAATGCCTCATCTACCGCCTCGGAACACTTCAACCCCAGGTTATCAATGTGGACTTCAACAGTTTCCTCATTTCCCCTTCCCCCACCTCACCCTAGTTCCAAACTTCCAGCTCAGCACTGTCCCCATGACTTGTCCGGACTTGTCCGACCTGCCTAGCTCCTTTTCCACCTATCCACTCCACCCTCTCCTCCCTGACCTATCACCTTCATCCCCTCCCCCACTCACCATTGTACTTTATGCTACTTTCTCCCCACCCCCACCCTCCTCTAGCTTATCTCTCCATGCTTTAGGCTCACTGCCTTTATTCCTGATGAAGGGCTTTTGCCTGAAACGTTGATTTCGCTGCACTTTGGATCTGCCTGAACTGCTGTGCTCTTCCGGCACCACTAATCCAGAATATCATTTTAGAAGTCCAGGTATGAAAAACTGAAACAGGCTGCAGCACCAGTAGAATATTAATAAAAATACATATATAGTGGGTCACAAACTGTGCGCCAATACATGGGCGATAACATGTCAAAGTAACCAATAACCTAAAGTGCATTGAACAACTGTGGGTAAATATACACAAGCAGTTCAATTTGCGTCACTGTTTGAAGTTATATTGTAATGTGAAACTTATGTGGAAGGGCATTGTGTGACAAGCTGGTAACAGTTGCATTTTATTTTCTGTTAGGACAATTCTGGCACATAACTGACTTGCATTTGGATCCAACCTATCACTTGACTGACGATCCTACCAAAGTTTGCTTTTCATCAATGGGGCGTCCAGCAAAGCATGCAGGACCTTATGGCGACTATTTGTGTGATTCACCGTATAAACTTATCCAGTCTGCTTTTCAGCTTATGAAAGATGCTAAACTTCAACCTTCTTTTGTGATATGGACTGGGTAAATATGACATAAAATCAAGCTGATTTAGATGTGTTTTAATGCCAAACGCTCGTGGATGTCTATCAATTATAATTTATAAATATAATAATAAAACAAATAATAATTAATAATAAAACAAAGGATGGCAGATGCTAGAGATCTGACACATACACAACAGAAATAGCTGGAGAAACTCGGCATGTTTAGTAGCATCTGTGGCAAGAGAAACAGAGTTAATGTTTTACATCCAGTGACTGTTCTTCAGAACACTGCTCGGAAGAAGGGTCTCTGAACTTGAAACATTAATTCTGTTTTTTTTCCATAGACGCTGTCAGACCCGCTGAGTTTCTCCAGCTATTTCTATGACTGGGTATTTTAAAAATGATATCTGTTTTGGTACTGAGGGAATGCTGTGCAATCAGAAATGCCATCTTTTGGCTGAGATGTTAAACTGAAGCCTTGCACGTATTCCCAAATGGACATAAAATATCTCTTGGAACTATTTGAAACAACATCTTGTCTCTTAGCCCATGCTACCAAAACAGCTTAGTTGATTGTTTATCTTATCTTTGCAACTTATAGAATCTTTCTGTGCTCTAATTTCTGTATGAGATAACAATGATGACACTATAAAAAAACTCAATTGGTGTGAAATGCTTTGAAATGCAATGAGGTCACAAAAAAATTATCCTGAGAAAAATGGGAAAAAGAGTACCGGAGGTTTTAGCAATTATGTTGCAAGGTTCTGCTGACATTGACTACTCTCCAGCACATATTCAATGTAAGGAAATTTATCTTAATCTAGTGTTTTGCAGATTTGTATCTATGGTAGGGTGAATTTTGAATTTGGAAATTAAAGATAAAATTCCTAAAATGTATAGAAAATAAGAAACAGCCAGCATGATTTTCAGAAAGGACCAACATGGGCATTGTGCATTTGATCTTCCTGATAGCTTTTGATAAGATACCACATAAACGACTATCAGGAAGATCAAATGGTATGGAATGTGGGGGAAGGTAGAAAATTGTACAAAGAAAGTCAGGAGAAACAACAAGGCAATTTCTCAAGAATAGCTGAAATGGGTTAAGGGGTCGTACTGCATGGTTATGTCCTAGGACTGGAACACAAAAGTTGACATATGATTGTAAAGTCCTTTTGTAAAGCATAGTAAGTCAACTACTCAAGTTGTGTACAGGATTTTGGCATTGACGATAGGAAGGATCCAAAATAAATATATATTGAGGAGACACAAATGTGATTCTGACTTTTTTTTGTTCGGTCAAAGGAGACTGGTGATTTTTTATTGCATTCTGTTTGGGACAAGGAAAAAGTTTAAGTAATTGAAGTTATATAGCACAGGCATTATGATTATTATTGAAGTAAGACAGAATGCATGTGAAATTCTTTTTTGAATGCAGTAAAGTGGATAACTGGGCTTGGTGGTTGAAGCAGACACTAAGGTAGATCTGTAGTTGAACGAAAAGAACAAAATGATTGGGTGTTTTTGGCTACTCCTGCAGAGCAAAACCAACATCTGCCAGTTATGCTGAATGGCCTGGTTTAAATTGATGAACTTGCATTTTTATAGTTCATTAGTGAATTACTCATAGTGCTGTTGATGAGAAACTAAATACAAGTGCATTCTTGCTCAAATAGCGTAAGACTTCCGGGTGGGTAATTGAACCTAGAAGAAAGGCTGAATATAATGTAGATATTTTTTGACTGACATGATTAGATGAAATGTGGTGAATGGGTCATCATAATTTCCTCTTAGTCAGGTGGGAGGAAAGTTTTGCTGAAATGGCTTTTCCTACCATAGTACCAGACTTTTCTTGACTGATCATTACTCTTTAACATGGTGTGGATCACAGGTGAGGGAGAAATATTGAGCCAGATTTAGTTACCATAGAGTTGGACATTGCTGCCAGGGGGGAAGAACATTGGATTTTGTTAGTTATGTTGCTGCTTTGATGAAATGGGTTCCCACAGGGGTTGGATGAAGTCATATCTCTCAGCTTCAGTCCCGTGGGAGTTCCAATTGTGTTCTGCTTGAACACAGATTCATTTGTGAGATGGAGAGCTGGCTACTTAAGCATTAGGGTACAACAAAGCCAAGATGATACAATATACAATAAAGCCAACTTATTCAAGAGGTAGACTAGGCCATGTCAAAAGTGGAGTCTTGTGCCACATGTTGAAAGATAGATGAAGGGAATGAGCAGCCAACAAATTTATCTTAGGGCTTGTTAATCAATAAACCATGCAGACAATGATGATAGAAAAGCATGTATCCTTTAACAACAAGTTGAAGAGTGATTTGCATTTCGCTGACCAGTGACACAACAATATGGTAACCCTTCCTAACAGACTGTACCACAACCTGCTGGGTGGACTCAGCAACTGCAGGTTTGTTAAAAACATTTGATTTAAAAATTGTCACGTATTCTGTGTAAATCACTGGGCTGGCATGGTGGCTCAGTGGTTCGTACTGCTGCCTCACAGTGCCAGGTATTTGGTTTCAATTTCAGCGACAGTCTGTGTGGAGTTTGCACATTCTTCCTGTGTCTGCATGGGTTTCTTCCACATGATCTGATTTCTTCCTACATTCCAAAGATGTGCAGGTTAGGTGGATTGGTCATGCTAAATTGCCTGTAGTGTCAAGGGATGTGCGGGTTCTGTGGATTAGTCATGGGGAATTACAGGGATGGGAGGGATCTGCATGCAATGCTCTTTGGTGGTTCAATGTGGACTCGATGGGCTATTGGCCTGTTTCCACACTGTAGTGATTCTATATCTCAATCAATAAGGAAAGTTAGCTTTTCAAATGATGTTCAGCAAAAGTTTTGCTTAAAGGGTGGCATGGTGGCTCAGTGATTAGCACTGCTGCTTCATAGTGCCAGGGTCCCAGGTTCGATTCCAGCTTCGGGTGACTATAGGTGTGGGGTTTGTACATTCTCCATGTCTGTGTGGGTTTCTTCCGGGTGCTCCAGTTTCCTCCCACAGTCCAAAGATGTGCAGGTTAGTTGAGTTGGCCATGCTAAATTGTCCACAGTGTTTAGGGAGGTGTAGGCTAGGTGCGTTAGTTAGGGGTAAATGTAGAGTAGTAGGGGAATGGGTTTGTGTGGATTACCCTTCAGAGGGTCGGTGTGGACCTGTTGAGCCAAATGACCTGTTTCAACACTCTCAGGATTCTATGAAAAGTAAAGTTCTTGTATTTATAGAACACCTTACAATTCAGGAGACCTCCATTTTTTAAAAAATATAATTATTGCAATGAAGGAAATGTGATAGCCAGTTTGCTAAACCCTGAGACATCATGACCATGTACTCTATTTTCATTGATATCTGTTCTGTGATAAAGATTTTCCAGGTTACCAAGGGCAATTCTCCTTTCGTTTGACTAATACTCACTTGAGGGAAGACCAGCCTCGATTTTACATCTCATCTGAAAGATGACATCTCTGCAGTGCAGGCTTGCTTACTGCTTCTTTGAATTGTCAGCTAAGATTGCTTTCTATTATACTGAAACCCACAACCTTCTGATTCAGAGGCGGAAGTGATACCACTGAGTCGAGACTGTCTTCATTTTATAGTAGAAGCACTGAATTACTTTGGAATATAAACGTAACCATTTACAGTTTTCTAGAGTCTGAATGTTTAAGGCATTTGAAATAGGATATTGTGACCCACTCAGCATTTTCAATGTTTTAATTTGGTCCAGTAAATGGCTAAGCAAAAAGGTAGAATATTTTGTTACAGTTTTATTATCAGCCCCATGTGTGTCCTGTGACCAGTTACCATCATTATTGCTTTTGGTTTTCTTTTGTTATTGTAGAGATAGCCCTCCCCATGTACCAGTTGCAGAGCTTTCAACAAAGATTGTGATTGGCATTCTCCGTAATATGACGCAGACGATCCAGGAATATTTCAAAGATCTACAGGTTTTCCCTGCATTGGGAAATCATGACTACTGGCCACAGGTAGTAGATTAGTTCACCTTGGTAATGCAATGAACATAGATTTTTATACAAGGCACCATATAATTCTAATACCTACTATCTGAGTGTTGTGTATTCTTACTTATATACATGAGGGATGTTCCACAAGCCCTAACAGCTAGCTTGCCTTGAAGTAAATTTATAATCCAGGCTATGTTTAACACATGTAAAAAACACATTCCTGATGAAGGGCTTATGCTCGAAACGTCGAATTCTCTATTCCTGAGATGCTGCCTAACCTGCTGTGCTTTGACCAGCAACACATTTGCAGGTATGTTTAACACATGCTCAAATTTACCTGCTCTCTTTAGGCAGAATCCTCCATCTCTGTGGCCCTCTCTGCCAACTTAGTGCTGACACATCCGCCCATCCACCATAGTTTATTCTTATAGCCCTCCAATTCAACCCATTCATCCACCATGGGATGACCTCTCAGCCCATGCTTAGATTAAATAAAAGAACGGTCGAGTGTCAATTAATGTTTTTTACAAATAAACACTTTCGTTGGTAAAAAGTTGTGCATTGCACTTAAATTATTTAATCTACTTAATCCCTTATTTTAAAAAAGAATTTGAATTTATAGCCCCACATGAAAAAACTTACTGTGAGGGGACAGACAATCCAGAGTGATAATGATCAGATTTATGCTGCATGACTATTTCATAACATATCATGATCGTTTTCAGTTTTATGACGACAAAGTTAATTTGAATTTATAGCCCCACATCAAAAACTTAACTGTGAGGGGACGGACAATCCGGCATAATAATGGTTAGTTATGAAATAGTCATGCAGCACAAATCCTATAATGACCGCTTTCAGTTTTGTGTTGACAAAGTGAATTACGAAGGGCTTATTTTTTTCTTGTTTAACTATATATTTTTTATTTTTAAGTTTAAAGGGTAGCAGATTTAAATGCCTTGACAACTTGGCAATTCCAATGGAATTTTAATGGTTTGACAGCTTTGACTGTTCCAATGTGTTTATTCAGCTCGTGTAAACATTGGTCTCTATTTCTAACATGGCCAAAGAACACTTCTTTCAAAGATTTCCCTGGATCTTTTTAACAGGGCACCTTGCTTCTCCAAAACACCACTCCAACTATTCAAAGAACTCTATAAACTTTAGATCTTCTCATGAAAAGTGCGAAACCAAGAATTGTATTTTGATAATCCCACTAACAAAAATTGGATCTGTTCAAAGCCAATTATCTCTGTAAACAGATGCATGACATAATACCCATCTCTGGGATCCCCCCACTGTTGAAAATGTTTGGTGCCAGTTTCAGGGCAGGATGTGTGGAATTGGCTTTCCAGCACACCTTGTATAACCCAGGGCCCCTACCCCTCCAGCCAGGAAAACAAATTCAGACCTATGTCTGCTTCCATGAAGGATATTCCAGCAAAACATAATAGAAGTGGTCAGGAATTTTTTAGATTAGATTCCCTACAGTGTGGAAACAAGCCCTTCAGCTCAACAAGTCCACACCGACCCTCCGAAAAGCAACCCAACCCTCTCTGACTAATGCACCTAACACTATGGGCAATTTAACATGGCCAATTCACCTGACCTGCACATCTTTGGACTGTGGGAGGAAACCAGAGCACCTGGAGGAAACCCACGCAGACACAGGGAGAATGTGCAAACTCCATACAGACAGTCGCCTGAGGATGGAATTGAACCTAGGACCCTGGCACTGTGAGGCAGCAGTGCTAACCACTGAGCCACCGTGCAAACCATAATTATAATTTACATTATAATACTTCTTGAAATTACTAGTAGTTTTAAAGAAAGAAAATGATAACATTCTGTTCTTATTTGGTCAGGACCAACTTCCTGTTAACAGAAGTGATGTTTACAATGCAGCGGCTGATATGTGGAAACAATGGTTGACACAAGATGCACGTTGGACCTTGCGAAAAGGTTAACGTTTGACCATTCATGCTTGGATTTTGATTTTAATTGAAATGGGAAATTTGATTCAACTGTAAAAAAAAAATCACATTTGTTGCTTTTCCAAGTCACTTGAAATATAATCCAAATAAGGTGTCATAGTCATGGCAACACGAAAGGGGAGCACTCAGCCCATTCATTTTCTGCAACTCCTCATATTATTAGATTGGTCTATCTCTGTAGCTTTGAAAGTTTAATATTCTTAAACACTTATTTAATTTCTTTTTCAAATTAATGATTGTCACTGCTTCCACTATCTTTGTAGGCAGCCAGTTCCAGATCATTACCACTTACTGTGTAAAATAACTCTTCACAAACTGTCCCTCTCTGTCTGTCTCTCTTCCCCATCCCCTGCTCCACCCAGCCTTTGAATCACTTACTCAAAACCCTGAGTTCTCTAGTCCTTAAACATCAGCAAATAGAAACACACTTTTCTTTCTCTGCTATATCTCAATCTATCATAATCTTGTACACTGCTATCAAATTACCTCAATTACCTTTTCTTCAGGAATCCAACAACAGCATCTCTAAACTAATCTTGTAGCTAAAAACCTTCAACCCTGGGCTCATTCTGATAAATCTTTTCCGCCTTTCAAGTATGTTTATATTCTTTTGTAAAGTGTGGTGACCAGAACTGGAAGCAATGTACTCATCATGACTTAATCAGAGCTTTACAAAAATATTCTGTATTACTTCCGTGCTTTTATACTCAATACTCTATATCTATGAAGCCCAAAATCTCCTATTCATTGCCTATGAAAATAAATTCTAGTTAACATTTAAAATTTTACAGCACAAGTTCAAGTCATATTATTTGTCCCAATGTTGTACATGCCTTATGGAGTTAATATTTGGCTGTACCATTTCAGAATATACAGTAGGCCTTGGTTCAATGGATTTTATCTTAATGGTAGTAAACTAAAATATAAGCTGTTAGTAGCAAGAAGTTGAATTTATAGGATAACGATTTTCACCTGCATGTACAATTATTTATTCCATTTATATATGTAAGATTGAACTTTAGAGTTTCCCTACTCCGAGATGGCACGGTGGACAGGTCTGTCACATTAGTGCTTCATTACAACTGTTTGCGTTTTGTCCAAAAATAGTGTAGAATGTGTGAATGCAGATTAAGGATATGCTGTGACAAGTCTCTGTGAACAAATTTGAATATTAATATGACACCGGGATAGCAAGCCAAGCAAAATCAGCCTTTCTATCACTGAGTTTGCAACACTTTGAAATTAAAATGCTCAATGACTCTTATTTGCCTAATTGTTTCTAACCAGAAACAGATAACAGATCTTGGGTGCCAAGTTTACAACTTAAACTTACAATTTATCATTAATAATGTAACTTCAGAACACAGAAGCAACAAGATAATCTAATTAATATCTATGATCTAAAGTCCAGTCTTTTTGATCATAACTTGCACTCTGATAAGCTGACACATTTTAGGGGTAAATTGGGAGAAAAAAGGAATTGCAATTTCTTAGTTCAATAAGCTGTTTGAAATGATGGATACTTGGCCTTCATAAAATTCTTGGCAAAAGGTTTGTTCACAGGCATATCAAACTATATATCTGGCCTGAATTCTGAAGTCACCAGTCAATGCAGATCTCCAGAAACATTTACTTATTTCCTATAGACTGGGATTCCTTTCTCAGAACATTTAAAAACTCAATGGAAAATTAGAGTGAGAGAAGAAGAACATAGCAACAGTCTCTAGAACTTCCAAAATCACTGTCTTGCCAAAACCAAATCAGAATTATTTTATTTTCTTTCCAATTAACATTTCCTGTGGTTGGCTGGATAGCAGTAGTCCTCCCTTGAGGGGTGTAGACAGGCCCTCAACCTGTCCAACCCCTCACCCACTCCAACCTCCCGTCTTCACAACACGTAGCCCTCCACTCCATTTCCAGTGACCAAATAACCACTGACACCTATGACAAACCTATGGTCTACCATAGCTACCTGGACTACATGTCCTCTCACCGTGCCTTCTGTAAAAACGCCATCCCTTATTCCCAATTCTTCCACGTCCTCTGCATCTGTTCCCAGGATGACCAATCCTACCATAGAAAATCCCAGGTGGCCTCCTTGTTCAAAGACCGCAATTTTGCCTCCCATGTGGTCGATGCTGTCCAGTGCATCTCCTCCACTTCCCACACCCTCACCCTCGAACGTCACCCCTCCCAATGCAACAAGGGCAGAACCCGCTCCCCCACCCCCCAGTCTTCACCTTCCACCCCACCAACCCCCATATACATCGCCTCATCCACCTTCACTTCCACCACCTACAAACAGACCCCACCACCAGAGATGTAATTCCCCCTCCACCCTATCAGCGTTCCAGAGAGATCATTCCCTCCATGACTCCCTTGTTAGATCCATATCCTCCCCCCAACTCCCCCAGACCTAGCACCTTCCCCTGCCACCACAGGAAGTGCAAAACCCTGCACCCACATCTCCCCCCTCACCTCTGTCCAATGCCCCAAAGTATCCTTCCACATTTGACAGAAAGTTATCTGTAACCCCACAAATATTACCTACTGTAGCTATTGCACCCAATGTGGTCTCCTTTACATCGAGGAGACAGGAAGCCAACTTGCGGATCATTTCACAGTACATTTCTGGGACACCAGCACCAACCAATCCCACCACCCTGTGGCTGAACACTTCAATTCCCCCTCCCACTCCACCAAGGACATGCAGGTCGTGGGCCTCCTCCATTGCCAAACCCTAACCACCTGATGCCTGGAGGAAGAACACCTCATCTTCCACCTTAGGACCCTGCAACTATACGGCATCAATGTGGATTTCAGCAGTTCCCTCATTTCCCCTCCCTCCACATTATCCCAGTCCCAAGCCTCCAATTCTGCACCATCCTCTTGACCTGTCCATCGTCTTTCCCATATATCTGCTCCACCCACCTTTCCAACCTATCACCTATTCCCCCACCTTCATTTCCCTATTGCATTCCCAACTATCTTCCCTCCAGCCCCACCTCCCTCCCATTTATCTCTCAGCACCCCCAGCCCACAAGCCTCATTTCTGATGAAGGGCTTTTGTCTAAAACATTGATTCTTCTGCTCCTCAGGTGCTGCTTGATCTGCTGTGCTTTTCCAACACCACACACTCAACTCTGATCTCCTGCATCTGCAGTCCTCACTTTCTCCTTTTGACTGACCAATTCAACATCCGACCAGCTGACAGCTCGGAGCATAGCAACAGCTCAGGGCTAATTCATCTACAGTTTCCTTAGAATGGTAATGAAGTTGCATTATCTTTAAGGCCAATTCCCAACAGCAAACATCTTTGTTCTCTTTTACAACAAACATCTTTGTTCAAAGTTAGTCTGAAATCATTGTTTCAAACCAAAATAAAAACGAGAAAAGTAAAAGAACATAGTGTGGGCCCTTACAATTTATAATCTAGTCATTTTGAATTCAGTTACACACTCTCATTCCTAATCCCTCACGTTCGTCATCACTAAGAACCAAACTAATTATGATATAGCAACTGATTTCCATTCAGTACAACAGAATCAGCACAATTTATCAAATCGTGTCAAACAAAATTTTGTTTCTTAAAGTACTTGTTCTAGCCAGATTTTAAGTCAAATATTTTAGGTGATTGTTCAGAATTGACCTTATCAAAAATGATAATTCTAGACCAAATTAAAAATAAATAATTTTTATTTAAGTTTGCTCCAAATTTTCTGTTGGTTGGTAACTGTTCCTTTATCCCATATAGTTCCCCTTGATACTATCTACTGAGTTACAGATTCTATAATTATAACTGTAAACTAATATAAAATGAGCCAGTAGAGTGTCAGTACAATGCAAGCGAAAAAGAAAATTCAAAAATGTAGGGATAAATAAATGTAGGTTCAAAATTAATTGTATTTGTGTGTGATCTTTCTCAAAATTTCACCAGATTGTTTCCTAGTGCATTAAAATGTTTAATTATTAATGAATCAAGATCCAAATATGTTAAGCAACTCTATCATTTTAATGTTCAATGTTGGGTTATCGTGGGATTTCCAGTTTCTTTCAATTACAAGCAATGGTCCCCTTTATCAATTGATTACATATTTTGGAGGCTCTTACACAAATGCCACAAAGGGATTAAGTTTATTTGCCTTCTGTTTTTTTTCCCCTATAGGTGGGTTTTACACCCAGATCTTTAATTGTAATGTTACCCAGCAGACCCTCAGGATAATCAGCTTAAACACAAACTTGTACTATAGCCCCAATAAAGAGACTGAGGGAATTCCTGACCCTGCTGGGCAGTTTGTGTGGCTTGAAGATACACTGAAGAAAGCTCAACAAAACAAAGAGAAGGTAAGTCTATTTCACAATCTTGCAATAAAAGAGTTATTTTATTCATTCATGGAATGTGGACATTGTTAGCTATGTCAGCATTTATTGTCCATCCCTAATTGCATGGAAGGTGGTTAAAAGTCCATCACATTGCTATGGGTCTGGTGTCGCATGGAGGCCAAACCAGATAAAGTCCTTCCCTAAAGACTTTACTGAGCCGGATATATCTATATAATTACCAACAGTGGTTACATGTTTGCCATTAGATTTACTCTTTCAGAGTTTATCGAATTCAAATTTCATCATGTGCCACAGTGAGATTTGAATGCATGCTTTCAGAACATTGGCCTACGGTGGTAGATTGCTAGTCCAGAGACCTCACCACTATGCCTCCAACTGAAGCAGATTTTATATTCAAACATTTTTTAAAAAATCATTATTTGTGTAGTACTTTGAGATATCCTAAGAAGACATTGTAAATTCCAAGTTGTTTTATTAACCATGTTATATATCTTTATAACATTGGTTCAATGGGAAAATAAAATTTGTATTCCATTTTTCTATGGAATCTTTACAGCTGGGGAGGCCACATGTTTTCCCCTATTGTGTCTGTAAGACATGGCCTTCCTGGGAAAACTTCTATTCATTTCTTTTATATTAGGAATGAGTCACAACACAACATATTCCACATAATGGGAGAAACAGACTTTTCATAAACATTACATTCCTCTTTTGTTTTGTAATTTCTACAACGTCTTTAAGTTTGCGGGATTTTGTTTTCAAATTGTGTTTCCTTTATAGCAGATAAATTACCATATATCCACGAGTAAAAGTCGATCTTATGTACAAGTCAACCACTATTTATGGCCAAAAAATCTGCAAGTTTCCATACGTTTCATGTAAAAGTTGATCCTATTTCTTCACAGATAACAGATCAACATTTGAGAGTCAAGGTAGTATCCTGTACATAAATGTTTTGATGAGGAAGTTCATTTTATTTTCATGCTATTATGTGTTTTGATGTACAATTCACACCAATTTGGCGCAAATGACGCATCCAGTCAGCGTCAGGTGACAATGCCCCTTTGACATAGATGAAGAAGAAGAAGCGGATGATGTGCTACCTCTAACTATGGACAGCGAAGATGAAGAAGAGGATCTATGTGATGATATCATTCATCCTGATGACTATGAAGCTTTATTTGGTGTTGAAGATGTTGAACAGTGTGCTTTTGCAGGATTTTAATGAACTTTTGTATTTGACATGTTTGATTTAAGATGTACCAGGCAACTGTAATTTAAAGATGTATTATATTCATACCTCATTTTTGGTATGTATGTATAAAGCTAACTAATTCATTTTCGTTTCTATTGGTTTTTATCCGGTAATTACCGTAATTCATTGTGCTTTTTTTTTCTTTATTTGTTTAGCAATCAGTTGGGCTTCTGCTAATGATATGGTATTTTGGACTGTGGCATGAATTTCAGCCCCTGAAAAGTCGTAACCTGAAAAAAAAGTCTCAAAATATTCCACTTTTCCACGACCTATTTTGAATAATAATCATAGAATGTTGGAATTTACAAAATTTGTGGAGTATGTAATTCACTAGCATCTCGCAGGTGAAAATGGATACTTTGCTTAAAGCCTGCAGGCAATCAATAACAAAGCGGGTCAGCATAAGTGTTTCCAAGAAATATATCTTTTATCATTCGGAAAAATGATAGCTCAGAGATCATTGGCACTGTACAAGAATTGAGCTGTTGGAGCTATTATATTCCATTTGATGTCTTCTACAAAAGATATTGACTCAGTTAACTTGAGAATGTTAGCACCTTTTATGTTATGTAGACCCCAAGTTGAGCAACTAAGCTCATGTCTGTGCCAAGACTAAGACTTTCTATTTTCACTACTGTGACATGAACTAATTCTGCCACCTCATGGGCTGACTGCCATTGAATTCTTCATTCACATCTTTGTTACTTTTAAAGTACAACTAATTAGGCATTAATGCATCATCAATTATAATAGCAGATGCTTTTCTTACTGTACAGAACATGTAAGAACACTAAGTAACTACTGATAAGACAGAGGTTTGCACAAATTGGTCATTAGAGAGGATTTATGCAAGATACTTTTGACCCGGATGTAGGTTTGCTCGCTGAGCTGGAAGCTCAGCGAACAAACCTACATCCAGAACCTCAACCTGAGGTACAGATCTTCTCAAAACTTGCTAATATTTTTGATGGCCTGCCTTAACTTCAATGAAGTGTTTTTGGATTTGTCCTTGGGATGAGGGTATCAGTGGCTAAGCCAGCACTTACTACCCATTTCTAACTGCTCTAAGTCAATTACTTGGCTGTTGTTCTAAAGTTACCTATTGGCAAGACCTTTTCAGGATGGCAGCTTTCCCTCCCTAAAAACATTAGTGAACCTCATTCTTTTTTATGACAATTGACAGTGGTTACACAGTCACCGTGAGGCCAACTATTTATTCCAGACTTTATTATTGAATTTAGATTTTGCTATCTGTTTTGAAACCATTTCATCAGAACGTTTACCTGGCATTCTGGATTACTGGCCTAGTGAAATGATCACTGTGTCACCATTGTTCGCTCAGTCAGAACATTGGAACAATGTATATAGCCTGATCTTCAATTAGTGATGAGACAGAGGTGTTTGCCACTGACTATGTGTAAAAGTACAACCCTACATTTTGATAGGTTCTAGTGAGAACTTGTTGTTTTGGTTGCAATGTGGTTTCATTGACCAAGTGAATAGAGAGTTCTAACAGTATAATGCCAACGTTGTACCCATTAAGCTGAACGACACTCACCTTGAGATAAGTGTTCAGCTCAATGACGGGTAATTTTCACTTGACTCATTGCAATTTTCTTTCTTGGCACATTAATAATGATAAAAAATGAGGTCTGCAGATGCTGGAGATCACAGCTGCAAATGTGTTGCTGGTCAAAGCACAGCAGGTTAGGCAGCATCTCAGGAATAGAGAATTCGACGTTTCGAGCATAAGCCCTTCATCAGGAATAAGAGAGAGAGAGCCAAGCCGGCTAAGATAAAAGGTAGGGAGGAGGGACTAGGGGGAGGGGCGATGGAGGTGGGATAGGTGGAAGGAGGTCAAGGTGAGGGTGATAGGCCGGAGTGGGGTGGGGGCGGAGAGGTCAGGAAGAGGATTGCAGGTTAGGAGGGCGGTGCTGAGTTGAGGGAACCGACTGAGACAAGGTGGGGGGAGGGGAAATGAGGAAGCTGGAGAAATCTGAATTCATACCTTGTGGTTGGAGGGTTCCCAGGCGGAAGATGAGGCGCTCCTCCTCCAGCCGTCGTGTAGTTGTGTTCTGCCGGTGGAGGAGTCCAAGGACCTGCATGTCCTCGGTGGAGTGGGAGGGGGAGTTAAAGTGTTGAGCCACGGGGTGATTGGGTTGGTTGGTTCGGGCGGCCCAGAGGTGTTCTCTGAAGCGTTCCGCAAGTAAGCGGCCTGTCTCACCAATATAGAGGAGGCCACATCGGGTGCAGCGGATGCAATAGATGATGTGTGTGGAGGTACAGGTGAACTTGTGGCGGATATGGAAGGATCCCTTGGGGCCTTGGAGGGAAGTGAGTGTGGAGGTGTGGGCGCAAGTTTTACATTTCCTGCGGTTGCAGGGGAAGGTGCCGGGGGTGGAGGTTGGGTTGGTGGGGGGTGTGGATCTGACAAGGGAGTCACGAAGGGAGTGGTCCTTGCGGAACGCTGATAGGGGAGGGGAGGGAAATATATCCTTGGTGGTGGGGTCCGTTTGGAGGTGGCGGAAATGGCGGCGGATAATACGTTGTATGCGCAGGTTGGTGGGGTGGTAGGTGAGAACCAGTGGGGTTCTGTCTTGGTGGCGGTTGGAGGAGCGGGGCTCAAGGGCGGAGGAGCGGGAAGTGGAGGAGATGCGGTGGAGGGCATCGTCGATCACGTCTGGGGGGAATCTGCGGTCCTTGAAGAAGGAGGCCATCTGGGTTGTGCGGTGTTGGAATTGGTCCTCCTGGGAGCAGATGCGGCGGAGACGAAGGAATTGGGAATATGGGATGGCGTTTTTACAGGGGGCAGGGTGGGAGGAGGTGTAGTCCAGGTAGCTGTGGGAGTCAGTCGGTTTATAATAGATGTCTGTGTTGAGTCGGTCGCCCGAGATAGAAATGGAAAGGTCTAGGAAGGGGAGGGAGGAGTCTGAGACAGTCCAGGTGAATTTCAGGTCGGGATGGAAGGTGTTAGTAAAGTTGATGAACTGTTCAACCTCCTCGTGGGAGCACGAGGCAGCGCCGATACAGTCATCGATGTAGCGGAGGAAAAGGTGGGGGGTGGTGCCAGTGTAGTTGCGGAAGATGGACTGTTCCACATATCCTACGAAGAGGCAGGCATAGCTGGGGCCCATGCGGGTGCCCATGGCAACTCCTTTAGTTTGGAGGAAGTGGGAGGATTGAAAAGAGAAGTTATTCAGGGTGAGGACCAGTTCAGTCAGTCGAAGGAGGGTGTCAGTGGAAGGGTACTGGTTAGTGCGGCGGGAAAGGAAGAAGCGGAGGGCTTTGAGTCCTTCGTGATGGGGGATGGAGGTGTACAGGGACTGGATGTCCATAGTGAAAATAAGGCGTTGGGGACCGGGGAAGCGAAAATCCTGGAGGAGGTGGAGGGCGTGGGTGGTGTCCCGAACGTAGGTGGGGAGTTCTTGGACTAAAGGGGACAGGACCGTGTCGAGGTATTGGGAGATGAGTTCGGTGGGGCAGGAGCAGGCTGAGACAATGGGTCGGCCGGGGCAGGCAGGTTTGTGGATTTTGGGCAGGAGGTAGAAACGGGCGGTGCGGGGTTGTGGGACTATGAGGTTGGAGGCGGTGGATGGGAGATCCCCTGAGGTGATGAGGTCCTGGATGGTCTGGGAGATGATGGTTTGGTGGTGGGAGGTGGGGTCGTGGTCAACCTGTCCACCCCTCTCACCCACTCCAACCTCTCACCCTCAGAACGTGCAGCCCTCCACTCCCTCCGCTCCAATCCCAACCTCACCATCAAACCCGCAGACAAGGGAGGCGCGGTGGTAGTTTGGCGCACTGACCTGTACACCGCTGAAGCCAAACGCCAGCTCGCGGACGCCTCCTCTTATCGCCCCCTTGACCACGACCCCACCTCCCACCACCAAACCATCATCTCCCAGACCATCCAGGACCTCATCACCTCAGGGGATCTCCCATCCACCGCCTCCAACCTCATAGTCCCACAACCCCGCACCGCCCGTTTCTACCTCCTGCCCAAAATCCACAAACCTGCCTGCCCCGGCCGACCCATTGTCTCAGCCTGCTCCTGCCCCACCGAACTCATCTCCCAATACCTCGACACGGTCCTGTCCCCTTTAGGCCAAGAACTCCCCACCTACGTTCGGGACACCACCCACGCCCTCCACCTCCTCCAGGATTTTCGCTTCCCCGGTCCCCAACGCCTTATTTTCACTATGGACATCCAGTCCCTGTACACCTCCATCCCCCATCACGAAGGACTCAAAGCCCTCCGCTTCTTCCTTTCCCGCCGCACTAACCAGTACCCTTCCACTGACACCCTCCTTCGACTGACTGAACTGGTCCTCACCCTGAATAACTTCTCTTTTCAATCCTCCCACTTCCTCCAAACTAAAGGAGTTGCCATGGGCACCCGCATGGGCCCCAGCTATGCCTGCCTCTTCGTAGGATATGTGGAACAGTCCATCTTCCGCAACTACACTGGCACCACCCCCCACCTTTTCCTCCGCTACATCGATGACTGTATCGGCGCTGCCTCGTGCTCCCACGAGGAGGTTGAACAGTTCATCAACTTTACTAACACCTTCCATCCCGACCTGAAATTCACCTGGACTGTCTCAGACTCCTCCCTCCCCTTCCTAGACCTTTCCATTTCTATCTCGGGCGACCGACTCAACACAGACATCTATTATAAACCGACTGACTCCCACAGCTACCTGGACTACACCTCCTCCCACCCTGCCCCCTGTAAAAACGCCATCCCATATTCCCAATTCCTTCGTCTCCGCCGCATCTGCTCCCAGGAGGACCAATTCCAACACCGCACAACCCAGATGGCCTCCTTCTTCAAGGACCGCAGATTCCCCCCAGACGTGATCGACGATGCCCTCCACCGCATCTCCTCCACTTCCCGCTCCTCCGCCCTTGAGCCCCGCTCCTCCAACCGCCACCAAGACAGAACCCCACTGGTTCTCACCTACCACCCCACCAACCTGCGCATACAACGTATTATCCGCCGCCATTTCCGCCACCTCCAAACGGACCCCACCACCAAGGATATATTTCCCTCCCCTCCCCTATCAGCGTTCCGCAAGGACCACTCCCTTCGTGACTCCCTTGTCAGATCCACACCCCCCACCAACCCAACCTCCACCCCCGGCACCTTCCCCTGCAACCGCAGGAAATGTAAAACTTGCGCCCACACCTCCACACTCACTTCCCTCCAAGGCCCCAAGGGATCCTTCCATATCCGCCACAAGTTCACCTGTACCTCCACACACATCATCTATTGCATCCGCTGCACCCGATGTGGCCTCCTCTATATTGGTGAGACAGGCCGCTTACTTGCGGAACGCTTCAGAGAACACCTCTGGGCCGCCCGAACCAACCAACCCAATCACCCCGTGGCTCAACACTTTAACTCCCCCTCCCACTCCACCGAGGACATGCAGGTCCTTGGACTCCTCCACCGGCAGAACACAACTACACGACGGCTGGAGGAGGAGCGCCTCATCTTCCGCCTGGGAACCCTCCAACCACAAGGTATGAATTCAGATTTCTCCAGCTTCCTCATTTCCCCTCCCCCCACCTTGTCTCAGTCGGTTCCCTCAACTCAGCACCGCCCTCCTAACCTGCAATCCTCTTCCTGACCTCTCCGCCCCCACCCCACTCCGGCCTATCACCCTCACCTTGACCTCCTTCCACCTATCCCACCTCCATCGCCCCTCCCCCTAGTCCCTCCTCCCTACCTTTTATCTTAGCCGGCTTGGCTCTCTCTCTCTTATTCCTGATGAAGGGCTTATGCTCGAAACGTCGAATTCTCTATTCCTGAGATGCTGCCTAACCTGCTGTGCTTTGACCAGCAACACATTTGCAACATTAATAATGATAGCAATCCCCTGGCTCCACTGTCCACATTTGCTGGATATGCAAGGGAATTAATTAAATTGGATTCAGGAGGGAAGCCAGAGTTGCTGGGAATACAGGTACAGAAGCAAGGTGGGCAGAGAAAGAGGTATTTGGAGTACTAGACTCAGAGTGTTGGGAATGTTGTTACAATCCTGTTATTTTAAAGGAATGTGCTCCTAGAAGGCTGTACCTGGGAGCAGCCCTAAACAAAAAAAAGTAAAAACCAGTATAAGTTTTGTGCAACCAACTCCAGTTTTTAACTGACACGTCAAGGTGGTCCTTTCAGTATAGGCTCCTCCAGATACCATCTAACATACTGCACCTTCTAGCTACAAAGGTAAGGGGGCTTCATGAAAATTGTAGCACTCAATAGAGGTAAACATCTCAGCATTCTCTGCTGTTGGGACTAATAATCAGGTTTAAGTCATCATAGCAATCAATATTGTTTTTACTAGATGCCACTAACACTAAGGCTGAATATTGCAAGAACTTGTTTATTAATTCCAAGCAATCAAGAATATAAAGATAAATGATGCTGAAAACCACTGCTGATTTGACATGTGAATTAAAAGTTTTTTAGTCATATGGAGCTTTAGTATTGCTGAAAAAAATAGACATTGTTGAAGCTTATTGTCTTGCATTCATCAGGACACTTCACAAGAATACAAATCCACTTGTACTGCATGAATAAAGAGTGCTGTTTGTTTGGCAAGTGGACTCTGATAGAAGTGTGTCCATAAAGGATGCAGAAACCAATGGCAATAGTTAAATGCCAGGTTTTGCATTCCATAATATCTAGGTCAATGTTGAGTTGGTACAGTCACAAAATGTTGCAAGCACAAGTTGGTTTGGTATGGTAAGATCCTTACTTGTTGTGAACAGCTGAATGGATATCCCTTTGATACGATATGTCAGTCTTTGTGACATATGGTCTACATCCCGAGCATCACACCAGAACTGAAATTCATACATCACATTATTTATTTGTGTGATTGGCAGGGATTTTCACCCACATGTAAATGCCCTGCACTGGTTTCATTTCATCTCAGCAGGTGACAATCATTCGCTGGTTCATTTCTCAGGGCAACGTCTTCAGCAATCGCCGCCAAGTTGCCTGACTTAAAATTTAAACAAAACCTGGCAGTTAGCTGTCAATCATAATTAATTGGTTCATTCTTCATAGCCACATCTCTACCAATCAAGAATCAACTTAACCAAATACTAGTTTCCACAGTCTCCTCTGATGCAGTATAAATGTTGGTTTTCCCTTTGAATGGGTATTCTTGTGAGTTGTCCTGATTAGTGCAACATGCAAATCTTTGACAAAATGTGTATTTTTGTAGGATTATATATGTACTAACAAAATATTGGACAATTATTGTATAGTTATCATACAGTTACTTCAAATTTATATTGCACCGTCTCTACAAGTCATGAAATACTGATACACTAAGCAAAATGGTGGCTTAATTTGGGGAATGGAAAGAAAGAATTGAAGAGCATTAACATTTAAAATATACAAATTTTCAATGCTTTAGGTAAAATTTACCATTGTGTATCAACAGTTATATTAAATGAGGAGCTTTGAATAAAGATGTTGTGCTAAATGAGATTTGATTTCTTCTAAATCATTGTCTTTTCTGTCAGGTTTATCTCATTGCACATGTTCCTCCAGGCTACTTGCCAGACTCACTGTGTACCACTGCAATAAGGGAGAAAGATAATGAAAGGCTGGTGCAAATTTTTCGCAAATACAGCGAGATTATTGTTGGACAGTTTTTTGGTCATACTCACAGGGATAGCGTAATGGTCCTTCTGGATAATCAAGGTAACAGCTTCTCTCTTGTTTCTTCTTCCTTTCACTGCAATTTTCTCTGTCTCCTTCCCTAAGGAAAGGGGTTATAATTCTGTGTTCTGCCGATCCTTTGTCAACTTGTGGCTATTTTTCTTATGTAAGCCCAGAATATAGATCAAGTGGCACCCGCAAACTTTTTGCAAAGGTACCTAAAGATGGTGATTGACTTGAATATTTTGCTGTGGCTCTTTTAACTGAGCCACAACATTAACTTAATTTTGAGAGAGAGAGAAAGCTGAAACCATCAAAGAGAGGATTCCTAATTAAGACAGTCGGAAAGGCTGAACTGTCTGTAGAATTTTAAATCTCAGCAACCTTGGCAATGAAGAGGATACCTGGAAAGAGAGATTCCAGTCCAGGCTTCTCACTCCTACATGGAGGTCCAGCTGTGAAAACTGGAGTGAGATGAATTCTGTCAAAAAAACAAAAGAGGGAAATGGAGATCCTGGGGACACTACACCACGAGAATCCAAAATTTCTGCAGGGTGGGAAAGTCTGACTGACATAACACATTCTGCTGTTGAACTCTACATTCTGATTTCTTAGCATTTTCACAGCTCTCCTCAGAATAGTATACCTGGCAGCTGCACTAATTCCTCCCTCTCCTGTCTATTTAAATTCCCATCTGAATGTCCAATTTTTACGTTCGCTATCATTCTATTGCCATCCCCCGCCCCTCCCCACCCTGATAACTCACCATTCACCAACATTGCACTTCCTTCTATCCATGGAAGCTATTTCTAACACTCTGAACACACAGCTTTGTTTCCTTGCAGTACATGGTAGAACACAAATTTAGAAGAGTCAGAGACTATTTGCAGTTGCTGGGTGAGGGTGGGAAGGGGAGGTGACCCTACATTTACAGGCACCTTAATGGCCTCTGGAAATACCTGCCCATTGGGGAGAGATCTTGTTCTAGGATGTAGCAGATACAAACATTGAGCTGTTATGAAAATCTGTTTCAAAGGGCATTGTTATACAAATCCATTGAACGAATTGATGCTCAACTGATAGGAGGTTTCACCTTCTTGATGGATCTGTGTGTCCGTTCTCTGTCCTGTTATCCAGAGGATTTCTTGAATAGACAGCGTAGATGAAACCACGCTGACACTTGATTTCAGACACTCAGCCTCCAGCTCAGACATTGACAGTGCATAATTTAGAGGTTTGCTTCGAGTTGGGGTCTGTAGTTGCTGCTTCTAGTCTGCTGCCATCATGGTGAGGGAAAGCAGTATTCACAGTGTCTGCAGTGTCACATTAACAGGAGAATGATACCTATATCATCTGTAGTTTAGACATCAATAGAGATTGTGAAGCAAAGAAGAAATGGGTTGTGACAAAGAGGCTTCCCCACTCTCACTCTCCTCCCATTTTCTCCAGTGGCCAAGACTCTCATTAATCATTTTATTAGTGACCATAATGGCTGCCTCAGTGGAGTTGGGATATGCTCACATGCCTGTACTCTTCAAGGTATCCCTGGCTGTCACTTTGACGTGCAAGAGAGGGAAATGTGAATGAATGCCAGACACATTTCTCATGTCATTTGGCTTTCAAAGACACTCGGTGTCTGTCAGGGACATTCCGTATCTTAGCGGGGCTGTCGCCCCTCACCCCTATATTGATCCAGAGTTCTAAAAGCACTATAATTACAGAATTAATATGTTTTAAAGTAGAGTGCCAATATCTCAAAGTTTTGAATGATTCAGTAATTTTATTTATTTAGTTCTTTGTTCTTCAACAGGGAATCCTATCAACTCTCTATTTGTTGCACCAGCTGTAACTCCTCAAAGACGATCCTTGAATGGTGTAACCAATAATCCAGGATTACGCTTGTACAAGTATGACACAGATGACTACACATTATTGGTAGGTGCTTGTTGGATGCAAGAACTTAGCCAACAGTGAGGCAGTGTTTCTGCTTGGCCATAAAATCAAGAAACATTTCCAAAATGTGCTTGAAATTGAATTTGATGAGTTATGCTTCAAGTTTGTGTCAAAATGAATGTGCAAATAGAAATATAGAATTGTCCATGAACCAGAACAATTACGAAGTGTAATAGAACATAATTGTTTATCTTTGTTTGCATTAAGTAACATTATTTTATGTAGTTAAGAGTGGTGACGTGGAGAAATTTTGTTAACACAATTAAAATTGGGTGGCGGAGATCCAAGATGGCGGCGACTCAGCAAGTCTGAGTCTACAGAGCCCTTCCCAAAACCTGGGAAAAGTGGGTTTCCTGCCCCCACCACACTTGCCAAACCACCCAAAAAATTTCTTTAATCTTAATTAGCTGCTGAATATTATATTTAAATAGTCTAATACTGAGTGGATAATGAGTAAATCAAAGGGACCCCGCAGCTCTCAGAAAACAAAGACCCCTCCCCCACCCTCCTCTCCTCCAGCTGCAGCTGATGTAAAAACAGGCCTTATAGAGATGATTGCTAGATTGGAATCGGCACTCGTCAATTTCATCGCAGAATCCCGACAGAGATGGAATGCATTCGAAGAAAAGCTGCAGAAACAGAATCAAACTATCGGAGAATTACAGGGCCGAGTGGAGGGGGCGGAACTAAAGGCCACCACCTCCGAGGCTGCAGCTCAAACAGCTGCAGAACAGGTGCGAACCCTCGAGCAGAGAATCAGGGCCTTTGAAATCTACATCGATGATATTGACAACAGAAATCGGAGAAAGAATATTCGGTTGCTGGGCCTTCAAGAGCAAGAAGGGAAAGAACAGTTAGTAGTATTTCTGGAGCGATGGCTGCCCCAGCTTTTAAACCTGGGGGCTGAAATTGACCGGGTAAGGGTGGAGTGGGCCTACCGGGTCGCAGCACACGGATCTGGCCCAAACCAGCGCCCACGCCCAGTCCTGTTCCGGCTGCAGAGTTATAGGGAGAGGCAGATACTCCTGGATGCCTCCAGAAAGCTTGGAAAGGATCCTAAAGCTATGATTCATGAAGGATCCAAGATTATGTTATTTCAGGACTTCTCCCCGGCTTTGGCACGAAGAAGGAAGGCGTTTGATGAGGTGAAGAAATGTTTAAGGGACTTAGATATTCAATACACCTTACGCTACCCAGCGACGTTATGCTTTACCCACGAAGGATCCGAGTATAATTTTAGATCATCGGAAGAGGCCAAGAAACTTTTAGACTCGGTTAAATAAATCGTAAGAGACAATTTATGTTGGCTTGCCTCTCCCACACTCCGTGGGGAGAAATGGATACTTTATTCTACTTTACTTTTGCCTCTGGGAGCGGGGTTGTCTTCCTTGCTATGTTGTTATACTTAACTGTAATCTGTTGGAGTTGTAATTTTATAGTTATGTGTGTTTGTACGTGGCATTGATGCTATTAGATATACTCAGGTATGGGTGGGGAGGGGTGGGGGTGCGGCGCTCACTGTTAACTCTAGCTCGGTATTATATCTAAATCCTATTAAGGAGCGCCCGGGTCGAGGGTGGGACACTGTTTGGGAGAGGATATGGTGGAACGTTGGAAAGGTAGTAAGGCCCCCTGAGAACAAGGGGGAAGATCTCCATTCAAACATGTTTAATTTTTTTTTGTTCTTATTGTTTGGAAATAGCTTCCTTTTTATCATACTGTTATGAGTGTATTAGAGAACATTTTCTCTTATTTGAAGGATGTAAGCGACTCAACTATACACTCTGGATGATTGTGGATTAGTTGAATTTTGATGATTATATATTTAAGATCTATTTTTTATATTAATGTTTGTGCTTGAAAATTCTGCTTATTTTTGTAAATTTGTCAAAATGTTAAATTCCCAATAAAAATATCTATTAAAAAAAAAATTGGGTGGCATGGTGGCTCAGTGGTTAGCACTGCTGCCTCACAGCACTGGCGTCCCAGGTTCGGTGAAGTTTGCACATTCTCCCCTTGTCTGCATGGGTTTCCTCCAGGTGCTCTGGTTTCCTCCCACAGTCCTAAGATGTGCAAGTTAGGTGAATTGGCCATGCTAAATTGCCCACAGTGTCAGGGGCATTAGTAAGAGGGAAATGGGTCTCGGTGAGTTACGCTTTGGGGGGTCAGTCTGGACTGGTTGGGCCGAAGGGCCTGTTTCTACGCTGCAGGGAATCTAATCTAATCTAATCAAAAACTTTTACAGCCAAAGTTTAGCATGTATAATGAGTCTGAAATTCACCACTTGCGTAGTTGGCATTAAAACCACTGCAAGAGACATAGTGAACTGAACTAGTTTAAATTGTTACTGCAGGAAACCAATTTAATCCATAATACCCAAGTTTATGTGCTATGTGAAGGTGACTAGGTAAAAATGATGAAGCAAAAAAAATTGCTGCTATGTTTTGGGGGGCATCTTGTTTCTCATTGCTTCTCATGCCATGAATATCTTTTTTAGTCTCTTGGAAAGTTAACTATGCACATTTGTTCATTAACTTTATAGGCTAAGACTAACCAGTCCTGTCCTGTAGGTATTATGGTACTGCGGTGTCAGCCGTTTCAACTCAGCATACAGAACTCCAAGTGGAGAGACTGTGAGACAGTAGTGTCTCTCCTTCTCCGACAAACTCTCGATTAAAATTTTACTCAAGGACCTGTTAGCCACGGAAGATGTTTCCATAATGTGGCCAAACAGGCTGAGTATCAATCTGTAAATCCATCCAACATATGCTAGTGGTATGCGGTAAGACTGGGAGAGATTCTTGGTCAGCTATATGATGGAAAGAATATTGAGCCTGTACCATCAATGTTCATTCTTACAGACTATTACATGTCAAAGTGTAGTTAATACATCAACTCTCTCTCTTTGGTGGATGTCGGTCAGATTGCTGACAGCAGCATGGTGTTCAAACCTGTTCCAGCTGGGGCAGATTCAGAATCTCCCCTAACCATTATGGAGAGGGCAGCTTTGGAGATCAGAGAACGCAAGAAGAACTCCAGAATGCTCATACAAAATGCTTATGTTTGGATACATGGTGTTAAAGAAATTTTAATGTTAATCCCTGTTACAGAATATCAATATTTTAATTATTTTGGTTCAGTTGCAGCTTGAATGCCTGTTTTATTTAATTTTATTATACATGGTAAGCATTAAAATAGTTTTAAGATCACCCCAGTGCATATTATGAGCAACAACAATAACAGACAACATTTGGACCATCCATCTAAAATATGGTGCTGTTGAGTGCACTTGCTTTGGTACAGTTCTCAAGTTTGTTACCTTGTGCTCCCTAGTATATTCAGATCACAGAACAGTACTACTTTCTATCCATGACAAGAAAATTATTGTGTGGTGGGGCAGTGCAAGAGGAAAAATCTCCTTTTATACTCAAGTTATCTTGCTAAGTAACTTGTACAGGTTTTACCTGTAAACAATAAACAATAGAGTAGCTGACAATTTGAAGTGTCGGTCCCTGGATTAACAAAACTAGTTGATGCCAGGCCAGTAACAATTAAAAAGAGCGTTAAGAAAACTAGCCAACTGGCTACTATCTTAAACATAAGTTGAAGAGGAACATTGCAGAAATCCGCTGTATGGGAACCCCTAGTGCATTGATTGCTGTACTTGTGCATGTCCATCTGGTGCATGTTAAGTGTACATGCATTGACCCTGTGAAATGCCATCTGACATACAAGAATGTATCGGACCTGTAAGTCAGAACATGTGATGCATCTTAGGTTTTTCTGTTACTTTGGTGTTTATCTGTTTCCTTCCTCCCTTTTACTTCTCTATCCACAGGTAATCTAAAATATGCAAGCACTCAGATCTAGCCTTTCCCAGTAATTTCTCAAGCCTGTCTCAAACAGTTATAACTAAGCATTTTAATTCTCTGTACTGTCTCCTGCCAGGTGCAAAAACAATCTGTCAATTCATAAAATCCAAGAATTCATCTTTTAAACTCCCATTTTAAAAAAGATTCAAATGACTTTCAGGGAGTTCAGTTCAGTGGTATTTATCCTGTGTTTAACTTTTTATGTAATGATAAACACTACAGCAAGAGATCCATACAGCTGCTTTTTGAACTTGTGTGAAAATTTGATAATTTACCAAGTGAGCTGGTAACATAATGCATTGTCAGTATTCCTGTACTTAATGAAAAGCCTCTCTACATCTAATGTACTCCTGCTTTTGCAAAGCTTATATGCTGAAGCCCTTATTTTCCTTACTTCAAATAGTCTATCCACATAGACAAATCTAATGTAAGCAAACTTTTCAGATAAAAAGTGGTTTTTAAAATATATACCAGTTAATGGAATGGACAAGAAAAACTATTATTTTTCATTTCATTTTCTTTTGCAGGATATATGGCAGTATTATTTGAACCTTACTGAAGCCAATGAGGAGAAAATACCTGATTGGAAGTTGGAATACATCATGACTGTAGCCTATGGCATAAAAGATATACAACCACAATGTTTGTACAATTTAGCTAATACATTCATTGGTCCACATAGTCAGAAGTTCCAAATGTATTATAATCATTATATTGTCAGTTACAATTCCAGCATGGAGTGTGTTGGCCTTTGTAAAGTGAAACAGATATGTGCTATAAAATATTTAGATCATGCTTCATACATGAACTGCATTTTAAGGGGATGAAGTAAGGCCCTGTCAAAGAAAGTGTATTGAACCATGCAACTTTTATTCATTCTCTTCTTCAATTTGTGCTAAAAGCTCTTAATTTCTATTGCTTTTTGGCTGTCTCCATCATTTAAATTAATGTTCCTTACCTTTATTCCATTTCCCTGTTCTCTGCTGATTCTGTTTTGCTTTTATTTCGCCAGCATCCTGCTTTCCTTTTTCCCATTTCATTGCTACACATACTTTTCTGTGAGCATCACAAGTTACGTTTTCAGAGCTGCAGTGAGTATTTCCCCAATTATGAAGTCATAGGGATGTACAGCATGGAAACAGACCCTTTGGTCCAACTCGTCCATGCTGACCAGAAGTCCTAAACTGATCAAGTCCTATTTGCCAGCACTTGGTCCATATCTCCCTAAACCCTTCCTATTCATATAGCCATCGAGGTGCCTTTTAAATACTGTAATTGTACCAATCTCCACCACTTCCTCTGGCATCTCATTCCATACATGTACCACTCTCCACATGAAAATGTTGCCCTTTAGGTCCCTTTTATATCTTTCCCCTCTCACCTGAAACTTATGCCCTCTAGTTCTGAACTCCCCCACCCCAGGGAAAAGACCTTGTCTAGTTATCCTATCCATGATTTTATAAAATATTTTAAGTTGTTGGAGGGAATCCTGAGGGACAGGATTTACATGCATTTGGAAAGGCAAGGGAATTCTCAAAGTCAAAGATTGTAATGTCATACAACATAAAAATAAATCCTATTTTTGAAAGAGCTATCCAGTTGATCTCATCTGTTCTTTTCCCAAAGTTCTGCAAGTTATTCCACTTCAAATGTTTATTCAAATTTGCTTATCGTTATTGATTTGTTTCCATCACCCTCCAGTGCAATACATATCAGCATAACTTGCTATCAAAATTCTGCTTCCTCATGTTACCAGTTATCTCAAATCTGTCTTTTTGATACTAATCCTTTTAGTAGCTGGAATGTATATCTTTCTATTAAAAACCTTTCCCATCTTTTGGATGCCTCTGTTAAATCCCCCTTTTTTCATACCCTGTTGAAAGGAGACCAACCAGTTTCTTTGTCACTACACAGAACTGAAGCTGATCATGACTAGTTCTATTCTAGTGAATTGCCTTTACATTGTCTCCAATACTTTGATGTACATCTGAAAGTATAATGCTAAGAATTTGGTGTGGGCTGGTTGGTCTAGGGGTACAATTCTCTCTTAGGGGCTTGTACTGCACTCGTGTGCAAGAGGCCCCATGTTCAAATCCTAGATGAGCCCTGATTGTTCATCTTCAGGCAGGAAAGAACTCAAACAAGGAATTAGGAAGGCTAAAAGGGGCCATGAAACGTCTTTGGCAAGCAAGACTAAGGGAAATCTTAAGACATTTTATACATATATAAGGAGCAAGAGGGTTAATAGGCTACAGGTAGGTCTACTCAAAGACAAAGAAGGAAATGCATGCATGGAGCTGGAGGGAAGTGGGTGAGATCCTTAAATACTTTGCATCGGTGTTCACAAAGGAGGACATAGTGGATGGTGAGTTGGTTGCTACTCTAGAGCTTGCCAGTATAAAAAATGGAGGTTTTGGGTGATTTAAAGAGCATTAGGATAAACAAGTCCACAGGACCTGATGAAATCTCTCCCAGAATGCTGAGGTAAGCGAGGAAATTGTTGGGGCCCAGTACAAAATCTTTCTATCCTCTTTAGTCACAGGTGGTGATATCCTAGAATACTGGAGAACAGCCAGTGTTGTTCCTTTACCTAAAAAAGGCAAGAGGGATATTCTGGGAAATTACAGGCTGCTAAGGTGAGGAAATTATTGGAGAAGATTCTTAGCATTTACTTATATTTGGGGAAAAAAATGAATTTGTTAGCGATAGGCAGTGTGACATTTGCGGAGAAAATCATGTTTCACAAACTGATTGAGGTTTTTGAGGAAATCACAAAAATGGTTGATGAGCGCAAGAGGTATATGTTGTCTCTATAGCAAGGTCTTCGACAAAGCCCCTCATTACAAGCTGAAACAAAAGGCGAAGTCACAAGGGATCCATGGTGAGCTGTTAAGATGGGTGCAGAAGTGGCTTAGTCATAGAAGACAGAGTGTAACAGTGAGAGGGTACTTTTATGACTGGAGATCTGTGACCAGTGATGTTCTGCAGGGATCAGTGCTAGCCCCCTGTTGTTTGTAATATATACATATATGATTTGGAGGAGAATGTAAATTTAGCACAACTTGTTTTTGCACCCTTATGCCTGATGTTTACTTTAATTGGCTTTGAAGACATATGATGAAACAACTCAAAGAGCTCCCTTTGCAGGTCTGTCACGAAAAGTAAGTTTCTTAGATTATTTTTCCTCCTACTATACAGGATACAAAATCAGCATCACTGATCTATGGAAAAGGACACCTAATTACCTGTATTTCATTCAGATCCTTAAACTCCTGTGGAAAAGTATGTTTGATATCTCTTAAGCCTTTTGAACTGCTATATGGTATAATTTAATTTCTGATATCTATTTGTTTTCCCAAGGCCTATTACTGAATGTTTCAGTGTTAGTGTGTGGAATGTCATGGAGTTGGATATAGATGTTAATGCAGTTGTGTCTTTGCTCAGAATGTATTGCCTCAAGCTAGAAATTTCTGCAGCCGTAAGTTGTTTGAGGTAGAACACAGTGTATGTGTATGTGTGTGTGTGTGTAATGTTCTGCTAGTACTCTTCTCTTCCCTGTAATACCCCTGAGATTATTGTCTGCCCTAGTCTAAAGCTGACAGCCTCTGTGCATCAGTTAAAAACTTGGATCCCTCATCCATCGTAGAATCTGGTGGGCTTTGTGCCACACACAGTGACAATTCATTATTCATACATTCAGATTTACCTGAAGTATCCTTTCGGGTTACTGAATAAGGAGAGGAATACCAAATGATGGAGTATTTTCCTCTGTTGTTGTTTGCTCTTACAGATGCAATGGCTTAATCCTTCACCATCTTGCAGTTATTCACGTCTTGTTCAATTTGTGACACTTTAAATAAAGAATCACATTGAAATTCTGGCACCCATTTCTTTTCTGCTCCAATTAGGGGTCACAAAACTGTAATAATTACAGATGAAGTCAGTTTAAATCACTGTACATTAATTTTCAGTGGACTAACCTATTCCAGCTAAGGGGGCACCAATATCTTCATTCATCATTGTTTCGGAGGAGTGCCCTCACCCCTTTGGTGGAGTAGAATGCATATTTCAAAGATAGTCAAGAAGTGTGGTGCTGAAAAAGCACAGCAGGTCAGGCAGCATCTGAGGAGCAGGAGAGTTGACATTTCAAGCATAAGCTCTTCCAGCACGACATTTTTCGACTCTGATCTCCAGCATATGCAGTCCTCACTTTCTCCTACATGTCAATAATATACAAGTAAAGACCAATGTTAGTGCTCTCGCATGACCCATTTTTGGTTAGCTTTAGCTATTGAAATTGAATATTGACAATGAAATGTGCAGTTAGACAGGAAGTATGATCTATTCAGGATTGTACTCTCTGTCTTTGGACAGTTTATGAGTAATTTGATGGAAAATTTTAAGGTATTACAAGGAATTTGTACGGTAGAGAAATTACAGTTACTTTGAACGTGGAGAACTAGATAACAGCACCTGAAAATTATAGTCAGGTCTTTCAGGAGTGAAGTTAGATAACACTTATAGATCGATAAAATTTAGAGAATGCTTACAAAACAGCATTTGATGCTGCTGTGATGAAATTTATGACTTTTATATACATATATTAAGATTATTTTTGGCGTTTCAAAAGGGAGTCCAGAACTAGAGGGCTTAGGTTTAGGGTGAGAGGGGAAAGATTTAAAAGGGACCTAAGAGGCAACCATTTCAAGCAGAGGGTGGTGCGTGTATGGAATGAAGTGCCAGAGGAAGTGGCGGAGGTTGTGCCACAGACCAGGTTGTTGTACGTTCACTGGGATGTTAACAGTAGATTGATACAGAGAGGTTTATGCCAGGGGAAGTTAACAATAAAAGGCATTTGCTTGCATTTGGTGTAGAACAATCCAGGATTAACTTTAGCTTGGAAACATAGAGATTGAAAGCTCTTAGGGCAATTTTTGGACAAATGATGACTGGGGCCAGAAGCAATTATTGTTATTCTCCCAGAAAGGAGTATTGAACAGCTTAGGGAAAACTCAGTTACTATGGTGTAAATATCACAACAAATGAGGCTTCTTGCCAGGAGAAAGTGAGGACTGCAGATGCTGGAGATCAGAGCTGAAAATGTGTTGCTGGAAAAGCAGATCAGCAGGTCAAGCAGCATCCAAGGAGCAGGAGAGTCGACATTTCGGGCATTAGCCCTTTTTCAGGAATGAGGAAAGTGTATCCATCAGGCTAAGATAAAAGGTAGGGAGGAGGGACTTGGGAGAGGGGCGTTGGAAATGCGATGGGTGGAAGGAGGTCAAGGTGAGGGTGATAGGCCGGAGTGGGGGTGGGGACGGAGAGGTCAGGAAGAAGATTGCAGGTTAGGAAGGCAGTGCTGAGTTCGAGGGATTTGACTGAGACAAGGTGGGGGGAGGGGAAATGGGGAAACTGGAGAAATCCAGGTTCATCCCTTGTGGTTGGAGGGTTCCCAGGCAGAAGATGAGGTGCCCTTCCTCCACCTGTCGTGTTGCTATAGTCTGGCGATGGAGGAGTCCAAGGACCTGCATGCCCTTGGCAGAGTAGGAGGGGGAGTTGAAGTGTTGAGCCATGGGGTGGTTGGGTTGGTTGGCCGGGGTGTCCCAGAGGTGTTCTCTGAAACGTTCTGCATGTAGGCGGCCTGATTCCCCAATATAGAGGAGACCACATCGGGTGCAGTAGATGTTGTGCAGCTGAATTTGTGGCAGATATGGAAGGATCCCTTGGGGCCTTGGGAGGGAAGAGAGGGGGGAGGTGTGGGCGCAAGTTTTGCATTTCTTGCGGTTGCAGGGGAAGGTGCCGGGAGTGGAGGTTGGGTTGGTGGGGGGGGACCTGACGAGGGAGTCACGGAGGAAGTGGTCTTTTTGGAATGCTGATAGGGGAGGGGAGGCAAATATATCTCTGGTGGTGGAGACCGTTTCGAGGTGGCGGAAATAACAACGGGTGATACGATGTATTTGGAGGTTGGTGGGGTGGTAGGTGAGGACCAATGGGGTTCTGTCCTGGTGGCGATTGGAGGGATGGAGCTCCAGGCCGGAGGAGCGAGAAGTGGAGGAAATGCGGTGGAGGGCATCGTCGATCACGTCTGGGGGGAAATTGGGGGGACGAAGGAGGCCATTTGGATTGTACGGTATTGGAACTGATCCTCCTGGGAGCAGATGCGGCGGAGACGAAGGAATTGGGAGTATGGCATGGCATTTTTGCAGGGGGCAGGGTGGGAGGAGGTGTAGTCTAGGTAGCTGTGGGAAATGCTCGGTTTGTAGTAAATGTCCATGTTGATTCGGTCGCTCGAGATAGAAATGGAAAGGTCTAGGAAGGGGAGGGAGGCAGTCCAGGTAAATTTGAGGTCAGGGTGGAATGTGTTGGTAAAGTGGATGAACTGTTCAACCTCCTCGTGGGAGCACGAGGCAGCGCCGATGCAGTCATTGATGTAGCGGAGGAAAATATCCTACAAAGAGGCAGGCATAGCTGGAGTCCATGCGGGTGCCTATGGCTACTCCTTTGGTTTGGAGGAAGTGGGAGGATTGGAAAGAGAAGTTGTTCAGGGTGAGGACCAGTTCAGTCAGTCGAAGGAGGTTGTCAGTGGAAGGATACTGGTTGGTACGGCGGGAGAGGAAGAAGCGGAGGGCTTTGAGTCCTTCGTGATGGGGGATGAAGGTGTACAGGGACTGGATATCCATGGTGAAGATAAGGAGTTGGGGACCAGGGAAGCGAAAATCATGGAGGAGGTGGAAGGCGTGGGTGGTGTCTCGAACGTAGGTGGGGAGTTCTTGGACTAAGGGGGACAGGACCGTGTCGAGGTATGCAGAGATGATTTCTGTGGGGCAGGAGCAGGCTGAGACAATGGGTCGGCCGGGGCAGTCAGGTTTGTGGATTTTGGGCAGGAGGTAGAAAGGGGTGGTGCGGGGTTGTGGGACTATGAGGTTGGAGGCGGTGGATGGGAGATCCTCTGAGGTGATGAGATTATGGATGGTCTGGGAGATGATGGTTTGGTGGTGGGAGGTGGGGTCATGGTCAAAGGGGCAGTAAGAGGAGGTGTCCGCGAGCTGGCGTTTAGCCTCAGCAGTGTAAAGGTCGGTACGCCAGACTACTACCGCGCCTCCATTGTCTGCCGGTTTGATAGTGAGGTTGGGGTTGGAACGGAGGGAGTGGAGGGCTGCATGTTCCAAGGGTGAGAGATTGGAGTGGGTGAGAGGGGTGGAGAGAGTGAGGGGTTAATGTCGCGGCGGCAGTGGGCTATGAAGAGATCAAGGGTAGGTAAGAGGCCAGCACGGGGTGTCCAGGTGGATGGGGTGTGTTGGAGGTGGGAGAAGGGGTCGTCAGAGGGTGGGCGAGAATCCCGGTTGAAGAAGTAGGCGCGGAGGCGAAGGCGACGGAAGAATTGTTCAATATCTTGCCGCGTGTTGAATTCGTTAATCCAAGAGCATAAAGGAATGAAGGTGAGGCCTCTGCTGAGGACTAATCTTTCATCCTCGGAGAGGGGGAGGTCTGGAGAGATGATGAAAACACAACAGGGCTGGGAGCTAGGACCTGGAGTGGGGGTGGGGTTGGGCATGGGGGTGGGGACGGAGATGGGTGTGGGGGCAGGGTTAGGCATGGTGACGGAGGTCAGCGTGGGGGCGGAGTTAGGCGTGGTGACAGAGATGGGCTTGGGGGCGGAGTTAGGCATGGTGACAGGTGGGCGTGGGGGCGGAGACGCATGCGGCATGGTGGTTGTGCAGGTAAGTGATGCCACTAGGGGTGGAAGTGGCTGTGGCGACGACAGAAACGGTGGTCCTGACAGCCGTGGACCCCGCGAAGGCCTCGAATCTGTTGGCGATGGTCTTCCTGGCGATTGTGGAGGCTGTTGTCTGGCCGGCGATTACGGAGGCTGCAAGGTCGGTGGGGGTGGAAGTGACATCATGATTCGCGGCGGCGGTTGCTGCTGCGGGCGATGTAGCGGCCGCGTGGTTAATGGCGCCAGAGTGATTTCAGAGGCCGATGGAAGATTCTGGAATGGTTGAGGAATCCAGAGTGTGGGAGTAAGTACATGAAAGTTTTTAGTACTTACTGTCTTTAATTTCCTATATGGCTAGGAAGAACAGTTTGTTTAGTGTATGATTCTTCTGTGGATGAGGAACATAGAGGTCCTTTGCAAGTCTGGGAGAGTGTTGTCCTGAGCTGGGGTAGGGCTGATTGCAGGGAATCTAGGTAGCGACGCATGGCTGCAAGCATGGAGCAGAGGATCCGGAGGGAGGTCAGTTGCTGGAGACTTCGGATTTGTTGTAGGTACTGGTTGTCCTTGTTGGGTCCAAATTTTGTTGGTCTGAACGTAGTCCGGAGTCCGTGCGGGATTAGTCAGTTCCATGGACAGGTGCTGAGGAAGGAGATGTGGCTGTAGTAGCGAGTCTGTTTGAGAACTTGACTGAAGAGCTTCTGGGCAGAGGAGATGACCTGGGGGGTGCAGCGAGAGAGGGAATCACTGAAACCCTTGTATAGGGAGGAAAAGAGCTCCTTCAAGGAAGGCATTCTTGCAAGACGATTCACAGTAGGTTAATATCTTCTAGGAGAAAGTGAGTACTGCAGATGCTGGAGATCAGAGCTGAAAATGTGTTGCTGGAGATCAGAGCTGAAAATGTGTTGCTGGAAAAGCGCAGCAGGTCAGACAGCATCCAAAGAGTAGGAGAGTCGACGTTTCAGGCATGAGCCCTTCTTCAGGAATGAGGAAAGTGTGTCCAGCAGGCTAAGATAAAAGGTAGGGAGGAGGGATTTGGGAGAGCGGCGTTGGAAATGCGATAGGCGTTGGAAATGCGATAGGTGGAAGGAGGTCAAGGTGAGGGTAATAGGCCGGAGTGGGTGGGGGCGGAGAGGCCAGGAAGAAGATTGCAGGTTAGGAAGGCGGTGCTGAGTTCAAGGGATTTGACTGAGACAAGGTGGGGGGAGGGGAAATGAGGAAACTGGAGAAATCTAGGTTCACCCCTTGTGGTTGGAGGGTTCCTAGGCAGAAGATGAGGCACTCTTCCTCCAGCCGTCGTGTTGCTATGGTCTGGCGATGGAGGAGTCCAAGGACCTGCATGTCCTTGGCGGAGTAGGAGGGGGAGTTGAAGTGTTGAGCCACTGGGTGGTTGGGTTGGTTGGTCCGGGTATCCCAGAGGTGTTCCCTGAAACGTTCCGCAAGTAGGCGGCCTGTCTCGCCAGTATAGAGGAGGCCACATCGGGTGCAGCGGATACAATAGATGATGTGTGTGGAGGTGCAGGTCAATTTGTGGCGGATATGGAAGGATCCCTTGGGGCCTTGGAAGGAAGTAAGGGGGGAGGTGTGGGCACAAGTTTTGCATTTCTTGCGGTTGCAGGGGAAGGTGCCAGGAGTGGAGGTTGGGTTGGTTGGGGGTGTGGACCTGACGAGGGAGTCACGGAGGGAGTCGTCTTTTTGGAACGCTGATAGGGGAGGGGAGGGAAATATATCTCTGGTGGTGGGGTCCGTTTGGAGGTGGCGGAAATGACGACGGATGATACGATGTATGTGGAGGTTGGTGGGGTGGTAGGAGAGGATCAATGGCGATTGGAGGGGCGGGGCTCAATGGCGGAGGAGCGGGAAGTGGAGGAGATGCGGTGGAGGGCATCGTCGATCACATCTGGGGGGAAATTGTGGTCTTTGAAGAAGGAGGCCGTTTGGGTTGTATGGTATTGGAACTGGTCCTCTTGGAAGCAGACGTGGCGGAGACGAAGGAATTGGGAGTATGGGATGGCGTTTTTATAGGGGGCAGGGTGGGCGGAGGTGTAGTCTAGGTAGCTGTGGGAAACGCTCGGTTTGTAGTAAATGTCCGTGTTGATTTGGTCTCCCGAGATAGAAATGGAAAGGTATAGGAAGGGGAGGGAGGAGTCTGAGACGGTCCAGGTAAATTTGAGGTCAGGGTGGAAGGTGTTGGTAAAGTGGATGAACTGTTCAACCTCCTCGTGGGAGCACGAGGCAGCGCCGATACAGTCATTGATGTAGCGGAGGAAAAGATGGGGGGTGGTGCCAGTGTAGCTGCGGAAGATGGACTGTTCCACATATCCTACGAAGAGGCAGGAATAGCTGGGGTCCATGCGGGCGCCCATGGCAACTCCTTTGATTTGGAGGAAGTGGGAGGATTGGAAAGAGAAGTTGTTCAGGGTGAGGACCAGTTCAGTCAGTCGAAGGAGGGTGTCAGTGGAAGGGTACTGGTTGGTACAGTGGGAAAGGAAGAAGCGGAAGGCTTTGAGTCCTTCGTGATGGGGGGATGGAGATTCTTGCCAGGATTTGAGTTCATTAAATTTACGAAGTCTCTGTTTCTTTTAAGGAATGGGTGTTTAGAAATATTGACCATATCACAGGAGTTTGGGGTGAAGATTTTTGTACAGGGTGGCTTTTCAGAGTGGCTTTGAATGTTGTTAAGAGTCTGATGAGTGTGGAAGACATAACAATGTATTATTTGAATTCTTTGACTAAGGCTGAACTGAGAGTTAGTAGATAATTGAAGTTAGAAGTAAAAACAGAATCTCATAATGAGCAAATGTTAAAGTGATTATTCAATATTTAGAATTAGAAAAGAGGAAATCTGAAATTGAGATGCCACAGCTAGAATTAGCTAAAAATACAGTTAGGAATGAAAAGAAAAGCTTGAATTAGAGGGGAAATAGATGAAAAGATGTGAGTTGGAAGATAAGGGAAGAAAGTTGAAAAGGAAGAGAAAGAAAAACAAAATGAAATGGAAAGGCAGGAGAATTAAAGGGAGAGACACTTGGAAATAAGGCATGAAATGGAAAAGGAGTTGGAATTTTAAAACAAAACTTTAATTTCAAAGAAACTGGGGAATCAGACAACAGTAGTTGGTCAGAGAAAGGTTTAGAGTAAAGAAAGAAAAGATAGTAGATCAGAAGATAAGTCTGATTGCAGGGAGGTGTTTGATTTAACAATGTATAATAATACATTGTGGGCGGCATGGTGGCGCAGTGGTTAGCACTGCTGTCTCACAGCGCCTGAGACCCGGGTTCAATTCCCGGGCTCAGGCGACTGACTGTGTGGAGTTTGCACGTTCTCCCCATGTCTGCGTGGGTTTCCTCCGGGTGCTCCGGTTTCCTCCCACAGTCCAAAGACAGGTGAATTGGCCATGCTAAATTGCCCGTAGTGTTAGGTAAGGGGTAAATGTAGGGGTATGGGTGGGTTGCACTTCAGCGGGTCGGTGTGGACTTGTTGGGCCGAAGGGCCTGTTTCCACACTAAGTAATCTAATCTTAACCACCCATCCCTGTTTTGTTTCACCTCAATTGGACAGACAAAGTGACCAAAAGGCTTTTGAACTTTAACATTACCTATCTGTCAAAACTCTCTAGCTATCACTATGTATACAAGTTGACCAGGAAAACAAATCTGTAGGTTACAAAATTGATTTTTTAAAATTTTATTAAAAACTTACAAAACAGTTTACAAAAAGCAAAACAGTTAACATTTACAGCTGTATACAACAGCAATTTTACAAGGGAGAGGAACAGCAAAGCCAGGCCCCAAACACTACCGTTCAACCAGTTTATAGAGAGATGAGGACAAACCTCAAATCCCAGTTCCACATATGAAAAGACAGCAACAATGACATTTGTCCATAAAAAGCCAATCCAGTTACATTAAAAAAAACTGCATACAATACAGACCCAGCAAGCCCCTGTCCCTTCCACCCTCCGACCACTCTAAGGCAGCCCACCCCGACACACCTTCCGGCTCTCGGTCCACCCCATGCCCCTTCCAGTTCTCGGTCCGCCCTGACACACCTTTCGACCACCTCTAGGACAGCCCGCCCCAGTACCCGCCCGGGGTGACTGCGGTCAGGGCGGCCTACCCACCTTCCGGCTTACAAAATTGATTTTAAAAATCATTATTCAGTGCTTATTAGCTTGCCCTTGAAGCTTTTTAATTAAAATTTAGAACAGCAAGAAAACTCCTGGTCAGATATTTGTAGACTTAGCAAGAAAAAGGAAAATGCTGTGGGGTCAATGGTTTTAATCACTGAAGTTAGGGGAAACATTTCTGGAAATAAGGGAAATTATAGAAGATTTCAGAAAATCATTCCTGCAAACCAAAAAAATGTATTTAGATGAGCATCAAGTATGAACGATTCCAGAAGCAGCAGTTCTAGGAGATACCTATGATATCTTACACAGGCAGTTACAGGTGGGGTCATGGTTATCTGGGAATTAGCAAGGACAATAGTAAATCTGCATATGGGAGAGGATACTCATTTTAGAGAACAGAGAGAAGGACATCACATGAATAAAGGATAAAGAAGTGGAACTGAAAAGTGATGGGAAAAACCATTAGCATGCTTTCATTGTGATAATATTGAACATACTAAAGCCAATAGCTAAAAATTAATTGGGAGAACAATTGCAATAGTAGGAATGTCAATGACATCAGAAAAGGAAATAAGTATTAACACTGTCGTGTCAAAACAAGCACTACATGTTTTCTTACAATGTACTAAGAAGTGGGGAATTGGTTTAGCTGGATCATCGGTTTGCAGAGCAATGTGATGTTAACAGCATGGGTTCAATTCACATGCAGCACGGCCTCTCCTTCTCAACCTCTTTCTTTGCCTGAGGTCTGGGGCGCTCAGGTTAAGTCACCACCAGTTCCTTCTCTCTGATAAGAGAGCAGCCTGTATGGTCCGTTAAGACTATGGCAACACAACAATAACTAAGAAGTGAAAGATGGAAAATCAGTGAGAGGCAAGATAGAAAAAGAGTGGATTTATTATAAAAAAGACATTGTGAAATAAAATATCAGTACAATTGAGGAATGAATTAGAAGTTAAAAATTTAAAAGTCAATCCTCTGGTAACTGGATTGGATAAAATAGAGATGCTTAAAGGTTAAATAATTTCTTGGAGGATTAAAGCATGTTATCAAAGTGACTTACAAAAGACTATTACTTACTCATAAATTGATTTGTGTGAATAGGCCAGGAAATGGGTCTTTGCCTGTTTATGATATTAATATGGAGGATGTGTTATCAATAAAACAGCACACTTGCACATTCTACCCAAACAAATTTCAGTCAAGTGAGGGAGGAGATTAGGTTCTTCATGGATGTAATAACTGAAGCTCACCAATTATGGCGATACTGGATGAGTCGCAAAGATTCTGTGTGATTAACACAAAGCCAATGTGGTAACTGATCCTAATTCAAGATTAGAGGGCCACATTGAAAGAATTGGATGTGCCTGATTTGTCACCAAAAGAAACTTCCTAAAATGATATTGGCAAGTTGCAATGATAAAAGAGGGCAGAGAAATATCAGTTTTTTAAACATTGGGTGGAATTTATCAATTCAAAGTCATGCTATTCAGCATGAAAAATGCACTAGTAATGTTCAAACGATTAACTAATAATACCATCAAGTGACTATATAACTATGTAATTTAAATAGATGACTTGGTTGCATTCATCCACATCCAGAAAGACCATATGTTCCACTTGACTGATTTGTTCAATAAGCTTCAGAGATAATTTGGTTATAAACCTGTCTAAAAAGGGATTTGCTAAAGTACGTGGGCCACACCTTGGCACTATCACTTAACTCTTCACCTCTGTCAGAGCTCCTGACCATCCAACAATGCTTGTCAGACTGTGAGCTTCATTCAAGATTCATTACTGAACTCTGGTCATAGATTCTGAGGCTTGCCCATTCTTTAACCAAACTCATAACTGAATTCGGTCACATATCTGGAACATGGAGTGATAACCTAAGAAGATTATGAAGTATCGTTTAAGTTATAATAAACTGCATAGCCCAAAATCCAGGACATTCTAAACCTCACCAATTGAACACTGTGTGACTGAGACACCAAAGAATAAATGACCTGGAATTTACTTCATTTTATCTCCTTGCCGCTTCCCTTTCATCCTATGATCCTCTAGATTACAAACAACAGATTATGCTTTTTCTCCCCTCCTTATCTAAACATTACTCCAAAACTTTCTTTCCCCCTTTTTCAAATCATGCACATCCAATTCTTTCAATGTGGCCCCCTAATCTTGAATTAGGATCAGTTACCACATTGGCTTTGTGTTAATCACACAGAACCTTTGCAACTCATCCAGTATCGCTATAATTGATGAGCTTCAGTTATTACATCCATGAATAACTTAACCTGACCTTTTTCAGGTACACAGACAGTGGTGGGACTCCATCAATGAGTCATGATGGACTCATTATTAAAAACTTGGCTAGAATAACGTTGCCCAGAAGTTACATTGAACCAACAGTGTAAATCGTGTGGCTATTATTATGACACAGAGACAGAAAGACAAATCAGCTCAGCCTCCCTATCCCCACATTCGCAACACAACAAAATTAAATCACTCATTGCTTCTCAAAGTTAACCCCAATAGTTCCTAATCAGAGTTTTTGAATAATCAGATTTTGTGAATGAATATTATCAAACATTTTAACAATTTATTAAAATGCAGTAGATGTTGCAGAGTAAATTTAAACCACAAAGTAATAAATATATATAAGATTTAAACCTAATCCTCTTTAATTCCAGTCCCTACTCTCACACAAAGACAAACAGAAAGAGTTAAGGATTAAACAAAAACAAAGCAAATGAGATGAAGCTGGCCATTCATTTAAGCAGACACCATGCCATCACCAGCATATAAAGTTATACCTTCCTTGGTTTCTGAAGACAGAGATGCATCCAGATAGCTTCTGTCAGGTCCTGAAGAATATTAATTTTTATAACTGAAATTCTATTCCCCGAACTTTCAAATTGATGAGACGACAGTCAGGGAGCAATCAAACCTCTGTCCTGTATTTTTTGTCAGGCATAATGCTCCTAACTCAAATATGATCCAAAAACCAGTTCAAATTCTACTAGATTGACTGTCTGTGCACAAGGTCCCAGTTAACCTTCAACATTTGCCGTCTCCTGGAGCATAAGGCCCCTCTAAAGTTAAAGTATCTGTACAGCACTTTTTACCAAGCAACAACTTGCAATTAACTTTCAGGCCTAACCTCACAGGCAAATATCAGTTTGTTTGTTCTTTTTTCCTTAAATGGCTGCTTAAAGTCCAAAGATCATCTTTAGCTCTCAGCTCAAAGTTGACAACTCAATTTTAAAAAATAAGAAATCAGTGAAGGTTCTGACACAATAAGGGTAGGTCAGAAACATGAAATTCTGCAGCAAATAACTCACTGACTGAACCCTGAAAAGCTGTCCATCATCCACAAAGCAGAAGTCAGGCCTTTTTATGGGAATGCTCTCCAATTGCTTGGATAAATGCAGCTCCAATAAGGCTCAAAAAGCTCAGCACTACCAGGAAAAGCACCCGCCTCATTGTTAGGCTTCAACTCTGAATAATCAGTCTTCACCACGGATGCTGAGTAGCAAATCTGAAATTTGTACCACCTAGAAGGTCAAGGGCAGCAAATGTACTGCCACCTGTGAGATCCCACCTCAAGCCACAAACCATCCTAACGTAGAGCTGTATCACTATTCTTACACTGCCACTGGGTCAAAATTCTGGAACTCCTTCGCAATGTAGTAAGGGTAAGGGTGAGACAATGAAGAGGAAACATTTCTTCTCTCTGAGGATTGTGAGTTTTTTGAATTCTGTTCCAGAAGAGGCATTGGGTGCAGAATCTTTAAATATTCTTAAGACAGAGGTGGATAGATTATTGATTACCAAAGGAATGAAAGATTATTGGGGATATTCAGGAATGTACAGTTGAGGTTAAATCATATCAGCCATGATCCAACTGAAACGCAGTGCAGACTTGAATTTTCTTCTCTCCATTTTCACATGTTCGTATGTGTCTCAACATCAACGAGACTGTGGAAGTTTAAGAAGGTAGCTCACCAGCACCTTCTCAATGGCAGTAGATGTTAGTCTAGCCAACAATGCCTCCATCCATGAAATAATTTTTTAAAAAGCAAGTGATGAAGTGCAGAGTGCATTTGAGAAAAAAAGACCATCACTTGCTATCGTAGTTGCATTCATTAGCTCCTTACTTTAGACAGTGGTTTAAAAGCAGGATCTGCAGATGGTGAGACATAAAACATGAGGGAACTGCACCCAGGAGCAAACCTAGTGCTGGGCCCATCTCACTGGAGAATGACATCACCCAGAAGTGTTGCTGCAAAGACCACAGTGATCACTGATGGAACAGCCAACTGAAGACGTCTAATGTTAGTATATAATGAATGCTTTGGACAGGCCTGTCATTGTGTTAGCAGTCAGGGCTATTTCTGAGACCTGAACTGCCTCCCAGGAAAAAGTCACCCACTGGGACTTTTATGGAAATTACCCCTTAATTGCAACAGAAATAAGTTCCTGTCCAATTAAGGGCAGCAAAGGATCAATCGGTCACCTTCTAGTTTGAGAGAAACAACAGACTTTAATCGGGGTAGCTAAGGTAGAAGTTACTTTAAAGTAGTTCTTGATAGGCCATCGCTGTGGGCTGCATGGTAGCCTCCAGCTGCACACCCACTCAGGCTGACACAGAGGACTTCCAGGAGCATTGGCTCAAACCCCAGCCTGCCACTTCATCAGAAAGTGGAATCATCTGCTATAGCACTCAGTAAAGGACAAACCATTGCATGGTGAGAAAATTAGTAAAGCCAAAGTACAAAGGGATCTGGGAGTGCTAGTCGAGGATTCTCTAAAGGTAAACATGCAGGTTGAGTCCGTGATTAAGAAAGCGAATGCAATGTTGTCTCTTATCTCAAGAGGGTTGGAATATAAAAGCAGAGATATGCTACTGAGACTTTATAAAGCTCTGGTTAGGCCCCATTTGGAGTTCTGTGTCCAGTTTTGGTCCCCACACCTCAGGAAGGATATACTGGCACTGGAACGTGTCCAGCGGAGATTCACACGGATGATCGCTGGAATGGCAGGTCTAACATACGAGGAACGGCTGAGGATCCTGGAATTGAATTCATTGGAGTTTAGAAGATGAAGGGGAGACTTAATAGAGACGTACAAGATAATATATGGCTTGGAAAGGGTGGACGCTAGGAAATTGTTTCTGTTAGGTGAGGAGACTAGGACCCGTGGACACAGCCTTAGAATTAGAGGGGGTCAATTCAGAACAGAAATGCGGAGACATTTCTTCAGCCAGAGAGTGGTGGGCCTGTGGAATTCATTGCCACAGAGTGCAGTGGAGGCCGGGATGCTAAATGTCTTCAAGGCCGAGATTGATAGATTCTTGTTGTCTCGAGGAATTAAGGGCTATGGGGAGAACGCTGGTAAGTGGAGTTGAAATGCCCATCAGCCATGATTGAATGGCAGAGTGGACTCGATGGACTGAATGGCCTTACTTCCACTCCTATGTCTTATGGTCTTATGTTTTCAAGAAGGAATTAAAGATAACTCTTAGGTATAAAGGGATCAAAGAGTATGGGGAGAATGCAGGGTACTGAGTTGGATGATCAGCTATGAAATCAGCTATTATCGGTGAGCATGCACTCAGCGCAATGAAGGAGGTGATATAACAGATGTATTGATTGAAACACAAAGACAAGCTATTTGGGTTATCATTACTAATGATTAAGTTCCATGCAAGCCTTCTCCCACTTCTCTTTATCAAATATTATTAGTGAATATAGATCCTAAGGATTTTACAAAGATAGGGAGCAGTGGGATTTAATTGAGTGTATTTGAGCATAAGGATAAATATCTAAAAATTAAAGCTTAGATCCCAATATAAGTTAATGAGCACGGGGTTATGTGTGAATAGGGACTAGGACAGATTATGATAAGTGAAGCAGACTATTGAACAATGGGAGACTACAAGATGGGAGACTAGCCAGGATGGTATTGAAATACTGTAGCTATGTAACAAAATCAGGAATGAGGTTTGAGCATCAGAGGCAGGAGTGGAGACGGGTGATGCTACAGAGATGAAAATTGACAACCTTTGCAATGGAAGGCATCTGGTGTTTCGGTTGGAAACTGTGTTAAAATAGGGTGCTCAGCTTGTAAACAATATTGTTAAGACTAAGGCAGAGGCCAGAGAGGAGGATGAGATTCATGATAAGGGAAAGGAGTAGATGGTAGGAACCCAAATTTTCTGGTTTTAGTATTTCCAATGTTGTACTGGTGGAAGCTCCTACTCATTTAAGACTCCTTATTCAACATACAATTTGACAATTCAGAAGCAGTGAAAGAATCAAGTGAGGTAGAGTTGATTCTATTGTCGTATTTTCAAAATTTATTTTAGGAATATGCGTATGAGAGATACGAGGAAGGTCAGGTAAAATATTTGAAACACTCCAGTGATAATGGAATGGACTAAGAAGGGAAGCTGTTGTTTAGGTTCTCTGGTGAGGAATGGCTACATTGGAATGGAGTCAGAGGAGGTGAATCCTTCTTAGCTAGGTAACAAAAACATTGATGGAGAATGGTATGCTTGACTTATCTGGTGCTTCAGAAAGATCAAGTAAATTCAGGAGGAATAGAGCCTCATGGTCATAATGAGAGAATGTCATCGGTGTTTCTGATTTGTGCTAATGTGATCAGGTTGTCAACTTAATTTGAAATTTTCAAACATGGCATTCTGGAAATTTGGAAATGGATTGAGGGAGTGACAACCCAATCAAGAACTTTGAATAGAGGATGAAGTTTGGAGATACAGAGCTGCTTTGCAATGCACAATTCACTTCCTAAGAGTAGTTGCTGACTGACAGTACTGGTAACTGCTGTCGCAGTCTGAAGAGAGGTGATAACACTGAAATGACCTTGATGGACACTGGAATTTGGTTGTATCCAGGCTGGAAACATGTAGAAATCACTTGTCACAGCTTAGATTAATCAGACACTTAGCATGTGTTGTTCCTCACAATAATAAAGACAACTTCCTGTTGCAACTTCAACTTCTCATTAGCAATGATCTGAATGTTTATAAGAACTCTGCTAAATTTTCTGATTCTTCAGCCATGTGGCTGCAGGTCATGTATCTTGAGCAAGCTTTTCCTGTGCATTTAGCCTATTCAATATCCCTAAAGCCCTCACTGCACCGAGTATAAGTGCATCTTCAGACCGAGGTACATAACCTTACATTTTACTACAATTGTATAAAGGCTCATGTTTCATCTTTAACTTTAGTCACCTCTCTTTTCTGATCCAATCAGCTAGCACTTTATCAAATATTTCAGATTAGGTCCAGGTTTGAAAGGATAAAGAAACAAAGTTGCATTTTTTCATTGCCATTATTTACAAGGCAATGCACAAAGACACTAAATTAATCCTGTTTTTGCTGTATCTTGTGGAAAACATGGAGTTCAGCATATTGTCCTGATAAACCTCGATATAAATGAAACAAAGCACAAAATACAGGCTGCTCTCCTTGTCAATTCAGAAAAAAATAAAAAATTGAAAGGTATCATGGTAAAGTTGAAAAACAGCTAATCAAAAAATGCCTTTGAAACTTGGCTAAAATGAATCTATTGCAGTGTTTAAGAAGTTGTGTTTTAGTGAAAGTTTCATCATTGTTATGTCTACATGGTGGATGTGGTGCACTTCCGTCTGTGTGAATCCCATATCTTTTAAGTTGTTTCCAATTTTTCTACTCTGTTACATTCTACCACACTTTTTTCAAGAAATTGATATAGGCTGGTCAAAATATTCATTTTTTTTTAAAAACGTCACAAACATATTTGGACTAAAAGTATTCAACACTGCCGTCATGGTCCTGGAATACAAGACAAACAGAAGATGTTTAGCCAAGCTGAGAATACAGGTGAAATCTGCAAATGTTTACGTTCAGAAGGTGATGTTATATTGTCATTTTCTTCATTGAGACATGGACCCATCCCTCTCCTCAGAATCTTAGTTGCTGAAGATTTCTTACTGAGGCCTGAAGCAGCTTAAACTTTAATTCATGACGGATGTGGCCAATAACTTTAGAGAAGCATACTTTTGAGTTGTTTACCTTATCTGGGAATCATTTACGCCATTTTGCCTACTGTGTAGCCACTTGGATATTAGGGTGACAGATCATAGAATTATTTCTTGGAATAGGCTGTCAAGGGTGATAGTCTGTGTTACAACCAATGACCCCCACCCCTAGTACCCGTACCACCATTTACCATATTCATTTATTGATCCATGTCCTCGTTCCTCTTCTGGAGGAATTTCAAGATATCATTGGCATCGACTTCCAACATTTGAATCAAATAATTCCATTGTGTCCTAAAGACTCTGATTAATGGCTAAGGGTGCATCATTGCAGGGATTTCGGGCCATGCACTCAAAGTGGCTGGCAGCTGCAGAATAGTTGGAGAAAGGGTTGAATAAGGATTACGATGTCCCAATATTCCTCTTTAATTAAATACTTTAGGAGGCCATAATAGATACTGGTAAATGATAAACGCAGCATGCTAGAGGCAAAGGCAAAACCATCCTATAATCCAGCAGAAACAGAGCATTCACCACAGGCAGTGTATGAAGCATGAGCAGTTGCTGACACACTTGCTGCTCCTCTGTGTTGCATAAAGAAAGAACCATTTGGAGAGCAAAGTATCTGACTCGATGGCTTTAATTTTAACACCAGACAATTAAAGACCAGCAGAAAAAAAAGGTGGAGAGAAAATTGACAATGATGATGTGAAAAATGGAGAACGTTTTTATTTATTACTGTCAGTTTTGTGTGTTCTGATGCACATACAGGAAAATTCTTGGGAGTAAGCTCTCTTTTAGAGATTAAAACCGCAGAAAGCCTCATATTAGAAGATTAAAGCTCCTGGATGCAATAATGCACTTACATAATTTATTTCTGGAAGTGAAGAAAATCTGGAATATAGTTAAGTTAGTTGTATTTTAGTTATATATAATTCAGTTAAATAGGATGACTTATAACATCTAAGAATTAAAAAAAATGGAAGAACCACTTAATTTCGAAGGAGTGTAAATTTTCAATTGTCTCAATGAAGAAAATTACAATGTAACATAACCTTCTGAGCATAAACATTTGGAGACTTGTTTTAGCATCAGCAGGTTAAATATTATTTTCAATATCCTTGACACAGGTTTCTGTGTGACCAGAAATGCCTATAACATTTTTGAAAATTATTTTTTGATGGTTGAAAAATTGTGGAGATTAGGCGGTGCCAAAATGATAACTATCCCTGCGAAACACACACTTTGTGCACAATGTACATTAAAATGAAATTTATCAACTAAACTTTATTAACATTACAGATCAACAGTTAATTTGGTCAAAAGTAAACATGTAATTTTGCAAGATGGATTTTGTATGAAAGTAATACATTTCTGAATACTCCCTGTTTGTAAAATTATGTAGCCCTTCATTTCAAAACATTGACAATCCAAGCAACAATTTTAAAACAAATGAACTTCAGGTAATGACATAAAGCTGTATTGCTTAACATTTTTAAAATCTACAATCATAATAATCAAGAAAGTTACTGATTATTTAGAAGGTATTAGACAGGAATTTGTCCATGAAGGAATTTAAAACACAGCCATTATATGTTTGATATGTATTGTCGGAAAATCTCCATGGCGATGGGAAATCTGTAAATAGTGAATCACTACATGCTTTCTGCATTTTTCAGTTCATTAAAAACAGACTTAATTTAATCGCCAAGGATATTTTCCAGCCATTTACACGTGACTGGACTAATGTTTTCTATTGTTTATTGTTAATTAGGATTTCAGTATTTTATCTCACTGAAATGTTTACCCTGTATACTTGGTAATACAAGAAATGGCCTTTTTAAAAAAGAATGAACATGTCAATGTCAAACTCTATGCTGAATATTTTAAGGTATCAATAGACTTGCCAGATTGTATAATGATTCCCTTTACTGGATAAAGCACACACAATGTAGTTAGTAAACTCGTTTGAGGGATTAACATTTCTAATAAATTTCTAACACTTTTCCGTCACTCATATTTCTCCTTGGAAAAAGAATCACACAGAATTGTTTTTTTAAACAGCATCTGTTGCAAAGAAAAGTATGCTTCTTTAAACAATAGTTTGAGCATGATCATAAACATAACATGACTCACCAGTTCTGCAAGGTGTGATTCCCTGGTTCCCGCCTCCTAGGTTGAAGTAGTAGAGCACATCAGGTACCTTATGAAGATTTCTGGCATGACAATATTTTAATGCATTAAAATAACATATATATTTATTGTCACTTCCATGCATGTAGTCACCTGATAACATTAAAGGGCAAAGTTTTGTAGTGGTCTCCCATTTTATTTGTTTGTGTAAAGCAGTTAAAAAAAATGCTATTTTTTTTTCAAACAACAGCTTGCATTCCGTGTAAAATGGATTAGTTGCTGCGTAAGCAGAACTAGAAGGAAATAATTTCAAGCTAGCAAGTTAAATGAGGTAAACTGTAAGACAAAGCAAGGCTGGCAACTTTATTCCAATTAGCTTTAGAAGAGAAAACTGGAACCTTTCCACTCAGAATAAACAGTATTAAATTTATGATGGAGTGGGCTACATATGGTTCTACTTTGTCTTTTTATGTAGTCTTGTATTTCTTCCAATAGAGGAAAATGGATGAAACATCATGTCTGTACTCGTTTATGTGACTTCTGATGGGTGTTATTGCAATAGATTCCTGGGACCCACTCCCCTTGGCTTTAGTTGGATGGTGGGAAGAGTAAAATAGAAAAGATTTGTATGCTCATAACCAAAATGCTGCTTGTATATATGATATTTTAGACATATACTGTACTAGAGTTTCTCAAACTATTTTTGTTGGTGCTACTTTCTTTACATGGGGAAATACTAATCAATAAATTAAAAAAAAGTACTTGAGTCAACAGAGAGGAGCGCATGTAAGTCTGTATCACAAAGAATGTTTTTATCCACTCTTGGGGCATGGATATCACCGGCTGTTGGTAATTATTGCCCATTCTAAGTTGTCCTTGAGAAGGTGGTAGTGAGCTACCTTTTTGAACTGATGCAGTTCACGTGTTGTAGTTAGACCCACAATCCCATTAGGGAGAGAATTTCAGGATTTTGACCCAGTGAAAGTGAAAGAATGCAATATATTTCCAAGACAGAAAGGTGACTGACATGAAGGAGAATTTGAAGGTGGTGGTGCTTCCATGTATCTGCTGCCCTTAGCCTTCTAAGTGGGAGTGGCTGTGGGTTTGTAAGGTGCTGTCTAAGGATCTTTGGTGAATTTCTGCAATGCATCTTGTAGATTATACACACTTCTGCTATTGTGTGTCAATAGTGGAGGGAGTGAATGTTTGTGACTATGGAGCTAATCCAGCGGGCTGCTTTGTCTCGGATGGTGTCAAACTTCTTGAGTGTTGTTGGAGCTGCACTAATCCAGGCAAGTGAAAAATATTCCATTACGCTCCTGACTTGTGCCTTGATGATGGTGGACAGACTTTCGGGAGTCAGGAGGTGAGTTACTTGCTGCAGTATTCCTAGCATCTGATCTGCTCTTGTAGCTACTTTGTTTATTTGGCAAGTCCAGTTGTATTTCTGGTCAATAGTAACCTCCAGGATGTTGATAGTGGGGGATTCAGTGATGGTAATACTATAGAATGTCAAGGGGCAGTGGTTTAGTTGTCTCTTATTGAAAATAGTCATAGCCTGGCATTTGTATTAAGCAAAAGGGCGGGCGGCACGGTGGCTCAGTGGGTTGCTCTTCGGAGGATCGGTGTGGACTTGGTGGGCCAAAGGGCTTATTTCCACACTGTCGGGAATCTAATCTAATCAAACGTTACTTGCCGCTTGCCAGTCCAAGCTGGGTACGATCCAAATCTTCTTGCATATGAACACGGACTGCTTCAGTTCCTGAGGAGTTGTGAATGGTGCTGAACATTGTGCAATCATCAGTGAATATCCCCATTTCTGATCATATATTGGAGGGAAGGTCATTGATGAAGCAGCTGATGAAGATGTTTGGGCCAAGGACACTACTTTGAGATGTTCTACCTATGTCCTACCGATTTGCTACCTCTGAGTAATGTTTCCTGCTGGGAGTGGGGAATTAGGCCTGCAGTACTGAGTAAGGTGAGAGTGTACACTTTCATTGTTACTGTTCTCAGTCGACTACAGAGTGTTGAAGCTTATTTTTTATGGCAAAGCATCAATTTTGTCCAATTTTTGGAGGGTTTCTCATTGCAGGACCTTTTGAGATGTCTCATGCTATCTTATCAAATTGCCTATTAATGCCCTACACCCACTCCTACAGTATCTCTCTTGTGCAATTCTAGCCCTGTCTTACCATCGACTGTTTCCAAAAGAACTCATTGGATATTTCCAGAAAGACCAGCATCCCTGGTGGAATGGATGGTACAGAGCAGCAGCATCCTTTTCCTGAAGGACAGCAGAGGAAATTGTGCCAAATGCATTTTCTCTGATTTTCTTTTGGTTGTGTGCACCTCTGAGGTCCATGCTTGTCAGTGACCTCTGGAACTGGTAGTCAGTGCTGCCCTCAGTGATATTGATTGGCGTATGTAGAATCTTGGGGGAGCGAAAAGGGAATATTGCACATCACCAGACAGTGCCAGTCTGTTCCAAGGTAACCACCTGGGTCAGTGCAGTCTCCACCATCCAGGTAAACGGCCAGCAATTCCACCAGAAGGTCAATGGCTTCCCTTTTCCACCAGGATAACAGTCACCCTCTTCTCTCTGATACCACTCACAGTCTCAGCACCCAGTCCACCTACATAAGCAATGTTCACTCACCTAACAAATACTGATCTTTCTATTCCCCGCATCAGCCCCTGGCATATAAGGTGACCATGCCAGGCATGGTCACACACTGCCGCCCCTTAAAGCCAAGGTATTCCTGTCCATGGAAGTATAATTGATGGGCATTACACCATCCCATCCATGCTTTTCCATATGCTATCCCCCATTCACAGTTGCCATCGCACTTCCTCCCCAATACCCACCAGTAGGTTCTTCAGTTTCTTTCCTCTGGCAGAGCCCCTCCTTGTCCCTCCAAACCCTCCCCATTTCCTTAATTTCTCTGGATGGACTTAATGGATTGACCATAACTCCTGCCCTTGAGTGACCTAACTGGACATCTCTGGACGAGAAGTGCCCATATCTCTGACTGATGTCTGTAGATCTCTCGAACTGTTTGGCCCGACTCCATAGACTATGGAGCCACAGGATTTAGCATAACTCACTCTCCGGACAGTATAAGAATGGACCACCCTAACAGAGATTACCCGATATAATGCCTGATTGTGGCAATCCCCTCAAGTGGTATTAGAGGCTGTCCTTGACTTACTCTGCTAGGACCCCTTGATTGCCTCCACAAGTTTCAGTGAGGACTGCTCCTTTAAGATTATGAGACTGTGTTTGCCACATTAGCTATTGGTGCGTGGTACAGGTGTGAGATTGATTTAGCACAGTGGCATACAGCAAGATGTATGCCCCCTTAACTGAGGACTGCTGGCCAGTGAGGCATGCTGCCTGGTGATGCGACTGCATTAATAAGCACTGCAAGGCAGAAAGTGTAGGGAGAAGCTATGTGAACCAGCACTCAGTGAGCTTTGAGATGCTGTGGTCCAATCTGTGAGTTTAGTGCCTGTCGTTGCACACAAAGTGTCTCTGCCACAGCCTTTTAATGCTGATGCACCATGAAATGCAAGTCCAATATATTAAGCATCTTGCAAATGGCTGTGAGAATCCTGATGGTTTGACAATTATTAGACTCCCTTGTTTATGGATTAGGAATGCTTGTGGCTGCTGTCCTGAGATGCTGTTGTTGATTACCAATATCATTGTATCCCTACAGTGCAGAAAGAGGCTGTTCAGCCCATCAAGTCTGCACTGACTCTCCAAAGAGCATCCCACCCAAATCCAGCCCCTTTCCTATCTCCGTAACCCTGCATTTACCATGGCCAATTGACATCTTTGGACTGTGGGGGGAAATCAGAGCACCCAGCTCAGGGAGAAACCCTTGCCAACACAGGGAGAACATGCAAACTCCTCACAGACAGTCACTAAAGGTTGGAATCAAACCTGGGTCCCTGGTACTGTGACATAGTGCTAACCACTGAGACATCGTCCCACCCCTTGGAGGCTCTTTGCACCCAGTGATGAGTTAAAGTTGCCAGGGACTTGCTCTAACTTTCATATCAAGAATTCTAGATTCTAGTTTGCTTGCAATAGGTGGTAGGATGGGAAGTTGCATAATAATGAATCTTAATTGTTCAGTTAATAAAGTTGTTAACAAGCTCTCATCTACTTTAATAGGTCATTTGGTGCTCCCTAGTGAGAATCTCACCCCAGCCTCTGAAACTTAGTTAAACAATGCAGCAAGTTGCTTCCGATATTGAGATACACCTCAACTATTTGTGCAATTCTGTCACGTTTCTTTCAGTAATCCACATTATTCAGGTTCAGTATGATTCTGTCCAGAGTTGTTTTCTCATTCATTTACATGATATGGATGCTGCAGGCTTGACCCATATTTATTGCCCACCTCTCATTGCCTACAGGGCAAAGTCAACCAGATTGCTGTTTGGAATTACATGTAGGCCAGACCAGATAAGGATAGGTGTTTTCTTCCCCAGAACATTTCAGTGAACTAGATGGGTTTTCCTAACAATCAACAATGCTTTCACAGTCATCGTTAAACTCTTAATTCCAGATTTTTATAGAATTAAAATTCTGTCATCTGACAAGGCAGGATTCAAATCCAGGCCCCCGGGTCTCTGAATTAATAGTCTAGTGATCGAAACACTAGGTCATCACCTCCCCACTGGGATTACTCGTGTGACCACACTGAACCCAACCATCCTGTGCCACAATGCAAAGGTAATCCAAATAGACCGAAAGAGAAGTTAAGAAAAAAACCATTCGACTTGCTGAAGGTCATCTCTCCCAAACATTAATCCACTCACTATAATGACTAACCAACTGTTACACTCTCCTGTCTTTTTCACAAACTAATATTGGGGAAAAGAAAACTAGAATCTACAAGTAAAGAATAATTTTGAATCTCAATAATGAAATAAAAACTGGCTGATGTTTTTGTTAGGACAATGTTATTCTGGTTTCTGATTCTAGATTCTCTGGGATTATTGGATATAGTGCAAGTATTTATTCAATGTTATTCAATTTTAATTTCCTGATTATGATCAATATAGAAAACTGAATAACTAAATAACCTACTTATGCTAGTTTCATTGGTACAACTATGAAACAGCTCATACAAATGCTCAATAGCAACAATTTGGCGAAGTACAATCATTTCCACAGCCAAGTTTCTCTGCATTTAATTTGTATGCATGACACTGGCTTCTGTCTGAGCTTTGTAAAGATTAAGCTGTGGGAGAGGTTAGACTGGGACCTTTGACAAAAGAAAATGCCACTGAACTGTACAAATCCCACTACTCCCACTGCACTGCAGACACAGCAACTGAGTTCCTCACTTGCATGAACGTGAAATGCCTCATCTATATATGAGGAATAAAATTATTTTCTTATTTTAAATAAGCTTTCTATGTCACATTTTCCATTGAATTGGTAAGCTACAACTGAAGCTAAACAGATCAGAGCTTCATATAGGGCAGATAGTTCACTCAAGCAATTCAAATATACACTGACCAAAGAAATATCATTGCAAAAGCAATGAAGAACCCATAGCAATTGAACAAAGACAATTCACTCAATTATGAATTTTATACCATTGTGGTGAAAATGTTTAATCAGAGCCACAGTATTTTTAGATGTAGAATTAAAGAGGATATGATGAAGCAGGTCTCAATAGTCATGAGCAGATTGTAAAATGTAAGACACGGTGCCATAATTGTGTATTTGAATACAACATAACATTCCATCTATTAACTAATATCATTAACTTAAAAATTTAGAGAACATTCCTTTTCAATAAATTGAACAGATTAATCTGCAAAGTTGAATAAATATACCAATAACTAACTTTAGTATCCATAAAATCAGTTACTTTTGGCAACGCATATAACATCAAACACATTTGGAAACATTATTGAAAGCACAGAACATTTTATTTAATCTATCATTAGTATTCTAGTCAAAAGTCTTACTTTGTTTGATATTTTTGTTAATGTTTGGAATAGGAAGTTACCCACATTCAGTTCCACTACTTTCAAAATACAAAATTCTTATTGTTCTTGCTTTGGTCAAAAAGCAACTACTGGAGTATGAATAACAGCTGCCTGTTGTGCTGCAAACTGATTAATCTTCATTCAAGTCAGTCCAAGGAATTTACAATGCTCTTAATGAGACAGATTGAACTAAAATAACCTCTTGGCTCAGCTGAGTAAGCTTGGTTACTAATGGGAATGGAGATGGTTGTAATCAGCCATCATAGATTACAACTTATTAATTGATAAAAAGTTTTACTCCAGGATAAAGTTTCTTGACATTTAAATTGTCTATTTTCATTTACTCATTTATATATTCTTCATGTGCCTTTTGAGTTCTCTCAATATATTCTGCTCACAGAACTGCTATAGCCATCTTAAAGGTTTGTGCATTGTCAGACACCTCATAGTGAATTCCATTTATGGTAAAACTACAAAAATCATTTGGGGTGAGAGAAGGTTCTGAAATTGACATTCATTCTTTTGAGAAGCTACAAGAGCCCTTACAGCCCCACAATTGTGTTCAAAACACTTTAGAGGGTGAATTGCGATAATGGCAGTTTGATGAGCATACTAATATGTGCATGCAAGCAATGAGCCTTCAAAATTATGCAGAAGAGACAATAACAATATTTAAGATACAGTATTGATTTAATGCAAAGATACCACTTAGGACACCTTGTTCCAATTAACATCTGGTCTTAACTTTACAGATTCAAACATAGCACTCAGCAGAAGACAGATCCAATTCCCACAAACTGCAGTCCACCCCATATCACCTATCACTTGAAAGGGTTCATAAGCTACTTACATTTTGATTATTGTTTGATTTCTTATGACTGGTTCTTCAATTCTACAAGTGTTTGTTCCTTTCTGTAGTTGTCAACTAGTGCATCAAGAATTCTGCATGAAACAATTGTTCCCAGATACGAATGAAATAGTAGCCATTCCCCTTGAAATAAAAATGGAAAATGAATGGAGGCCATTCAGAACAGTACAAGTCCCTGGAAGATAGAGGAAGGTGAGGAAGCGAAGGAATCTCATCAGGAGGCCAATCCAACTGGCGTGTTCAGAGAGCAATTCTCCTATTTGAGCTTCAATGAGGAACAATGGGGGTGTCATTTGTATTAAAGTAAGCAAATCCTCATTGAAATTTACTATGTGTTACAGAGGCAATTACATCCCAAGAGCAGGGTAAGGCTTGTTTTGTTGAGTTTGTGAAGGTGATTGTGATAATTAACTTTTGTGTGCCTGGTTGCTTCTTGGCTTGAGTTGGAGATTTTTGCAGCATTTTGAAGTTTGCCATCCATAGTTTGTAAGGAATCTTCGAGACCCCTGATTTATTGAAAGTTAGCTATGTTTCAACTTGCCTTGGCGGAGAGAGTCAAGCAGACAGAGCATGTGGTTTTACTGGGAGTGTAGGCTTCTCCATGGTACAGAGTGTCATTAAGTCCACACACATCAGTTTGGGTAATGCATGCCAAATCAACACAATAGAAAGAGATTTCAGTTCTTCAGTATCGAGCTGGTGTGTGACCATAAATAAAGAATCATATTGTCTGGTATCCAGACAACAGTCATGTTGCCTTCACTCTGAATCAATTGTCTGCCAGCTCCAGCTGTGCCACAATGGTACCAAAGCAACAAGCAATGAAACAAGAGCTAACTGCTGATGACATGTCTGAATGTTCTGGTGTCTAAAATATGCATCAGCCATGAATGCATGCAACGGAGGCCATGGTGTCACATAAGGTATTTTAGATCATTGGCATGCTGGTACAAAACATTTACTGTCTGACAGCTCTGGAGGAGAAAGTGAGGATTATTGGTCAGAGTATTAAGTACAGGAGTTGGGAGGTCCTATTGCAGTTGTACATGACATTGGTTAAGCCGCTTTTAGAATATTGCATGAAAATCTGGTCTCCTTCCTATCAGAAGAATGTTGTGAAACTTGAAGGGTTCAGAAAAAATTTACAAGGATGTTGCCAGGGTTGGAAGATTTGAGCTATAGGGAGAGGTTGAATAGGCTGGGACTGTTTTCCCTGGAGCGTTGGAGGCGGAGGGGTGACCTTATAGAGGTTTACAAAATCATGAGGGGCATGGATAGGATAAATAGATAAAGTCTCTTCCTTGGGGTGGGGGAGTCCAGAACTAGAGGGCATGGGTTTAGGACGAGTGGGGAAAGGTATAAAAGAGATCTGAGGGGCAACGTTTTCATACAGATGATGGTACGTGTATGGAATGAGCTGCCAGAGGAAGTGGTGAAGGCTAGTGTGATTGCAACATTTAAAACGCATCTGGATGGGTATATGAATAGGAATGGTTTGGAGGGATATGGGCTGGGTCTGGCAGGTGGGACTAGATTGGGTTGGGATATCTGATGGGCATGGACAAGTTGGACCGAAAGATCTGTTTCCATGCTGTGCATCTGGCTGACTCTATGACTGCTGATGCTGGAGATCAGAGTCAAAAAGTGTGACACTGGAAAAGTACAGCTGGTCAAGCAGCATCCGAGGAGCAGGAGAGTTGGCATTTTGGGCATAAGCCCTTCATCAGGAATGTAGGGCAGGGAAGGGGGCTGAAAGATAAGTAGGAGGGGCTTGGAGGCTTGGAGGAAGGTAACTTGGAAGGTGATAGGTAGATGCAGGTGGGGGTGATGGTGGAGTGAATAAGTGGAAAGGAAGATGGACAAGTGGAACAGTTCAAGAGTGTGGTGCCAAGTTGGAAGGTTGGATCTAGGATGAGGAGGGGAGAGGAGAGATGAGGAAGCTGGTGAAATCGACATTGATGCAGTGCAGATGGAGGGTCCCAAGGTGGAAGATGAAACGTTCTTCCTCCAGGTGTAGGGTGGCTAGGATTTGGTGGTAGAAGAGAGCCTGTATGTGGAGTGGGAGGGGGAATTGAAGTGCTCATCAACAGAGCAGCAGGGTTGTTTGGTGCGTGTGTCACAGAGGTGTTCTCTTAAATGTTCCGCGAGTTGGGTCTTGGTCTCCCCAGTGTAGAGGAGACAACATTGAGAGCACCGAACACAGTAGATGAGGTGTTTCAATGTGCAGGAAAATCTCTGCCAGATGTGAAAAGATCCTTTTGGGGCCTTGGACAGAGGTGAAGGGGCAGGTGTGGGCGCAGGATTTACACTTCTTATGGTGGCAAGGGAAGGTGCCGGGAATGGAGGGTAGGTTGGTGGGAGGCATGAACTTAACGAGGGAGAAGCGGAGGGAATGGTCTCTATGGAATGCTGATAGGGGTGGGGAGGGAACTATATCCCTAGTCTTGGGATCTGTTTGTAGGTGGCCGAAGTAGTGGAGGATGATGCATTGTATCCGGAGATTGTTGGGATGGAAGATGAGGACTGGGGGGTTCTATTCTTGTTGTCATTGAAGGGGTCGGGTTCAAAGCTGGATGCATGTGAAGTGAAGGAGATGTTCTGGAGGACGTCGTTGACCGTGTAGGAGGAGAAGTTGTGGTCCTTGATGTAGTAGGCCATCTGGGATGCCCTGGAGTGGAATTGCTCTTCTGGGAGCAGATACAGTGGAGGCGGAGGAATTGGGAAAACGGGATAGGGTTTTTACAGGAGAGTGGGTTTGGGAGGGGGTGTAGTCCCGGTAGCTGTCTCCAGAGGAGCTATGCAGTGCACAGTAGGGAGAATGTCATGGTCTACTGCCTGGTACACATCGTGACAACACAATCCTTTTTCCCGGTGAGCCACTAAACGGTTGAAGCATGAGCAGGACAAAATGAGAACAGGCTCCTAGCAATTCAGTAATAGATAGGGATTTAACCAATCAAGTGAGTGCATATGAGGATTTTGGAAAGTGTATATTCAAATCCTGTAAGAGGAATGTAAAGGCTGCAGAGAAGATTAGCAAATTGGATAAAAACAAGATTTATTCAGGAAGGAATAGAGAGCTTAACATGGCAAGCAAAGTGCCCTGAAAGGCTGCCAATTGTCAGATGTCAGTGATGAAGGTGAATGCACCCAAAGGGGTTTGCCCTGAGATATCATTGTATGGTGTCCAAGATACCGGTCTGGAGGAGCAAGCAGTGAGCTGAAATCTCCAAGTTCCCACTCTGACCTCCATGTCAGGAGTTGACAACATCTAGTTTCCTCACAAGAATCTCATCTCAACATCAGAAACTACGATTGAAAATGCAACAAGTTGCCATCAGCATTGATAAAGGCCTCTCCTGACCTCTCATTCCATTCTCTCTCATTACTTTGCCTCATTTGTGTGGTGCAGGACCCCGTCAGATTTCACCCATGGTTTCCCTTACTGAGACTATCTTTTAATTTCAGATCCATTCATTAATTGAATTTAAATTAAACCAGCTACCATACTGGGACTTGAGCCAATGACCCCTGAGCCTTAACCTAGATTTCTGGTCTAGTGTCTGAATCTTTTCAGATTGTGACCCTATCCTCAACTCAATGCAACCACCAGGCTTCCTGACTCTAAGGAAAGACAGTGGATACCAATTTAAAAAAAAGTGAATCGCATGAAACTGGAGCCTAATTATAATATTTGCATTTCCAATCTGCCTCCTTGGAGTAGGTTGCCTGCCATTCCTAACTTTCAGTCTCAGTTAAAACCAGAAATACATGGGTTTGAGTAAGAAAATAAATGCTTCACACCTGAACACTGCACGCCACCAGTTCGCATGGTACAAACATGCCAATGTTTTTGCCACTATCTTCACTGCAGAATGTGCAACAGGCATTCCACCAAAAATGGTGAACCAATGGATGTATCAGAATTCGGATCTTAAAGGAAGTAGTATCACTAACTAATCAGTTTTGGAGAAATGAACAGGACTAAAAGCCAATAAATCTCCCAGAAACCTACACCCTAAGGTTTTAAAAGAGGTGTTACAGTGATAACGCTTTTGATTTTGATCTTCCAAATTTCTGTTTTCTAGAATGGTATCTATGGATTAGAATGTAGAAATTGTAACCTTGTTACAAGGAAGATTAAAAAAATAATCAGAACCATTAGTCAATTAAGACATCAACACTGGGAGCTACTAGAATTTATGAGACTATTTTTCCTTATTGTTTCATATAATTCTCTGGTCACTAGTGAGCTGCAAGGGTCTATTTTCACGCATAAGTATTTTATTCTTGTCTAAACTGGCCTGATTTATATGCAGGTTGGTGTCCTCCCAGGTAATGGTGAGAAACTAGTCAGCACCAGTTCCCAACTTGAAAGTCTGAGTGGCAACCTGGCAACTACAGTTCACTAGCAATTTTTCCAGGAATCCGACTTGGCTATCATTCCGCAACATCTTAGGGCATGCTCCATGGGCACTGATCACCTACACCCTCTAACCACAGAAGAGTAAAAAGTGAGGTCTGCAGATGCTGGAGATCAGAGCTGAAAATGTGTTGCTGGTTAAAACGCAGCAGGTTAGGCAGCATCCAAGGAACAGGAAATTTGACGTTTCGGGCCAGAGCCTCCTAATGAAGGGCTCTGGCCCGAAACGTCGAATTTCCTGTTCCTTGGATGCTGCCTAACCTGCTGTGCTTTAACCAGCAACACATTTTCAGCTCTAACCACAGAAGTCAACATCAGTAAATTATCAGCCTTATCACATCATTATGGCACATTTTGGACTAACTGGCATAATCCAGTTCAGCATTTCAATAATGCACTTTGCAGTTTACTGACACCTTACTTTGTAATGCTGTTGCCAGGTTGTGTTGCATTCTAGGTCACAGACCTAACTCATCCACCCATACACAAGGCACCTCAAGACTGTTAGCATGCTTTCTTCAAGTTCAGTCACTTTGTGTTTATCTGGATGCTCACAGCATCTTTGCCTTGTCTTGCTTTTTAGCACAGACATAAAGCCAGGCAGCTTGCCATGTTTGCCAAAACTGAGCAATGGAGTAGGTATTCATTTGGACATGTTGCTGTATTGCACTGTGCTGCTTCAGTATCTTACCTACACTGTGTCAGCAGCTAACGTGGCGAACTCACTGCATTTACTTCACCCAAATGGTCATTGTTGCTAGTTTAAAGGGAAAAGTTGGAGAAATTTGGAAAGAGAAGAGTCAGGAATTGGAGCCAGTGTGCTGGGATGTAGAGGATACCCACTGGGAAAGGGAGTAATTCTAGAGGTAAACGTGGGTGCTAAAATAACATGGGGGAGCACGGGTTACTGTGGGAGGACACCCGCCACTGAAGGAGGGACAGTGGATCACAACATTAGGCTATGCAATCGAAGGTAAATCGGAGAGGTAAGTAGTTAACTAAAAGTAGTGGGTTGGAATGTGAGGAGCCTTAAATTTGATGGGGTTGAGCAGGATTACTACACCGCTGAAGTTTAAATGTGGAACCCAAAAAGTAAACACTGGTAGGTCCCAGCACCAGTGAATTGACCTCTCCCACTTTCCTGAACACAAGATTGAATGAGAGAGTTGCCATGGAGACAAAACACATAATTAATGAGGTAAGCAACAGAGAATTGCGACAGAAAAATCACCAGGTCTTAACAAAAATATGGGAAAATTCAACCCATGGTCACCAGACTAGTTTTTAAAAATATGGGAAAATTCAACCCATGGTCATCAGACTAGTTTTTAATTCCAAATTTAATAAGTTTACCATCTGCTATAGTGGTATTTAATCTCATGACCCCAAAGCCAAAGCCTAGGTCTCTGGATTATTCATCCAGTAGCAAATACCATAGTGTACCAATACCTCCATCTCAGCATCCAGGGTCCCAAAATAATACTCTGTAGATGTGTTCAAATCCAACCTCAGCAGCCAAGGGGGATTTAAATTCAATTGATTAATCTTCAACATAAACTTATTTTCAATAATGGTGACCAAAAATACTACCATTGACTGTTGTAAACCCCATTGGGTTCAGTAAAATCCTTTAGCAATCCTTACTTTTTCACCAATACCCAACAAATCTGCCATCCCAGGAATCATTCTGGTGAACCGTTGCTGCAGTCTCTCAGTGGCAAGTATATCTTTTGTTGGATATGATTTGGAGGAGCTGGTGTTGGACTGGGGGGGCAAAGTTAAAAATCACACAACACCAGGTTATAGTCCAAAAGGTTTATTTGGAAATACTAGCTTTCGGAGCACTGCTCATTCATCAGGTGGTTGTGAAGCAGGACCATTATCTTAAAAGCTAACCTATAAGGATTATTGCAGTACACGGATGAGGAAGTCAAAGACAACACAATTCAAAATATGGCTACTTATGTGAATAAATGAGTCATTTCTGTATGTTCAGAAGCCAATAACTAGTCAAAGATTTTGATCCTAAAGTACTGTGTATTCACAAGCTCATTGTTCTGATGTACACTGAATGTTTCATTCATCAGATAATACAAAACGTTAATCAAATACCATTTGTTGTCATAAGCAACAACATAAGATTTAATGTCTCTCCCACCAAAACCTCTCACATCCCCTCCCCCACCCAGCTGCCACCATGCCCCTCACATCCCCCACTCATTTTGGTCCCTCTGTTCACTGCCTTTTTTCCGTCAATGAACTGATGTAACCCCAACTAACTGGCCATGCCCAGTAATCCTCATTAGCAAAGATTGCTATAGATTTGCTCTGCTGCAAATCCTGATTAATTAAATACTGAAGGGTCAAATTCTGATTCGTATTTTAAATTCAGACAATTTGGCATAGCTCAGTGAAGCAACCAAGTACATAGTAACCAGCCAAAATTTTGACTGTCAGAATTTCTGCCTTGTTCTGCCTTGTTTCCCTCTGTACTTTTATTTTATACTGTTATTTGCCAGCCAGGGAAGAGAAGACAGATTGATGAATTAAATGATTCAGTCTATTGTAACTGTGTACACAAGGAATGTTGATTTGTTTCCCACATGATGTCATTGAAGAGTAGGCAAAGACTGCACACTTGGTGGGATATCCTTGAGTCTCATGCTTCACTGCAGATCTGACAGTCTATGAATACTTTCCTTCAGCTTGCTTTGTTTGCAAGGCCTTTAGCTGGGCTCTGATTTAGTCCTAAGCGGATTGTACCTCAAGTAGACTGAGCATGACCAGTTTGGATGTAGCCACTCAGTGTGTGTTTTGCCAGTTACATCACCATCAGACGATGGATCTATACAGTAGTTACCACCTCTTTATTCTTTACGATTAGCACTGAGGAAGCCTGGGAAAAATGCAGTCTCGGCCACTTTGAGACTGTTGTGAACATGGATTGCATTCTAATGAACACAACTGAAAGCGAGCTTTCTTCAAGAAGGCACTGTAGCAAAGCTTTCAGGTCCACCCACTTGAAGTGACTTGTTCGGTGTATTTTTAACTGGTTAAAGCCTTGGAATGAGTACCCTGTAAAACTCCAAACATTACATTAGCTGGAAAATCATCAAAATCTCAATTTAAAAAATAACATATTAATTTGATTAATTTTTGATACTAATTTTGCATATTCTTTTTGAAGTATGCAGACAGCAGAGCAGTCTGTTTTATCTATGCAGGTAAAGTGGGAAAGTAAATTTGAATACAAGATTTGCAGAAAACAGAAATTCAGCTTGTACAGAAATATAACTTACAGGAAAGAAAGGATTTCCTAAAGTACAGACAAAAGGGAAAACTGCAAATCTGAAATAAGAGAAGTATTGGAATTCCAAACATCCATCAATGTCTGAAAGGGAAGAGATATATTTGGTGGGATGCCCATCAGAAAACTTGAAACATGGACTAGAATTTAACTGTAGCAGTGAGTGACACAACATTGGAAACAGAGGTAAGGGAACCTCTGCTCAGAAATAAGTTGGCTGGCTATAAGCAATCACATGGTGACCAGACCATTAGATATTGATAGTCTAGGGGTCCAGTCAATTACACAGTAGGGCAGGCAGCAGGTCTGTTAAATCACAGCATCAATGATCTGTGTGACATAGTTAAACAGCATCAATCTGCCCATCTGAGAGGAGGATTTTGAAGTGGAGTTGTCACTACCTGCCGATCTGTGGATCACGAGCTGCTGCCACAACATTCACTAATGGATACATGACTCAGTGTTGCCTCAAGATTAGCAATGCCAGCCATTAAGTTCTCCTCCAGACCACATGGGAATGAGAGGTGGTCCTGCCTCACCATCGCCCCCTGCCCTCCCCCCGTCCCCCCAGCAGAAGCAGCAGGAGAACCTCCCAACCTGAGTGAGATAGCCTCGGCAAAGAGTACGGAGGAGACTAGCAGCTGTGACGTCCACAGGTGAACGCTGCAAAGGGCATAAGAACATCCTGCACTCTTGCAAGGATGAGTGATACAATGTAGTCATTGCAAAGTTGCACTAATCTTATCACTAAGCAATGTAAAAGTGCCAGCAGAGAGTTATGCCAGAGAGATATCTGGGCCTTCAGGGGTCATTGTAGTGGAATGAACATGCAGTGCCAGTTCATGCTGTGAAATTGCAGGAAACAGCATGTGTGGAATGTTTACTTGTGAGGTGACACCAACTGTCATAGCCCTGTATGCTCTTAAGTGTCCTCTGCCTTTGTCAGGTGGGAGTCTGTCCCACCACTCTTCCTGGGAAGCAGGACCTTCCAGTGTTTTCAGATGCTTTGCTATCCATTGAGATGATACTTAATTTATTTGCCTGAAGAACAAGATGGTGCATAACACTTGAAGCCTGATGGTGTTCCTGACTCTTGCATATTGGCTCCTACAGAAGAGAAGGCATTGGAATTAATTAGGAATTGGGGCAGAGGCTGAGTTGAGCACCATAGAATCATAGAATCTCTGTAGTGTGGAAGCAGGCCATTCAGCCCATTGAGTGCACGCTGACCCACCGAAAAGCATCCCACTCAGCCGCATCCCCTACCCTATCCTTGTAATCCTGTATTTCCCATGGCTAACCCATCTAGCCTGCATATCAATGAGACACTCATGGACAATTTAGTATGGCCAATTCACCTAAACAACACACCTTTGCTCTGGATAAACCTTTGGTGCTGAATCAAGTGTATCACAGGATGTTGAGGTAGGAAGGCTTGAAGTAGGAGACAGGAAAGAAATTGGGGTGCCCCTAGATTTCTATCATCGACTGCCATGAGTGAGGTGTCCAAGGAGTGGAAAGAGGCTAATGTTGTGCATTTATTTAATAAGGGCTGTAAGGAGAAGGCTGGAAACAGGTGAGTCTTTGGAGCGGATTCTGAGATGTAGGATCTACATGTATTTGGCGAGGCAAGAACTGGTTACAAATAATCGGCATGTCTTTGTGCGTGGGAAATCCTGGGAAACTTGATTGCATTTTTTGACCAAACAGATAGATGAGGGCAGAGCAATATACGTTGTCTACTAGTAAAACCTTTGACAAGGCTCCGTATGGTCAACTGGTGAGTTAAGTTAGATCACATGGGATTCAGGGAGAGCTTGCCAATTGGATACAAGATTGGCTTGAAGGTAGGAGACAGAAAGTGGTGGTAGAGGGTTGTTTTTCAGACTGGAAGTCTGTGACCAATGATGTTCTGCAGTGATTGTTGCTATGTCCACTTTTGTTTGTCATTTAGATGAGAATTTAGGATGTATGGTTAATAAGTTAGTGAATGACACCAAAATTGGTGGTGTAGTGGTCAGTGAAGAAGCTTATTAATGGTTACAAAGAGATCTTGATCAATTGGACCAATGGACTGAGGACTGGCAGATAGAGTTTAATTTGGATAAATGTAAAGTATTGCATTTTGGTAAAGTGAACAAGGGTAGGACTTCTACAATTAATGGTAGGGCCCTGGGTAGGGGTTCAAGTTCATAGTTCTTTGAAAGTCGTGTCACAGGTAGGCAGGGTGGTTAAGAAGGCATTTAGCACACTTGCCTTCATTGCTCAAACTCAAAAAATGTGGTGCTGGTCAGGCAGCATCTGAGGAGCAGGAGAGTCAATGTTTCGGGCATAAGCTCTTCATCAGGAAACACTTTTTGACTCTGATCTCCAGCATCTGCAGTCATCACTTCCTTCATTGCTCAGACTATTGAGTATAGGAGTTGGGATGTCACATTGAGATTGTACAGGACATTGGTGACAATATGTTTGGAGTACCGAATGGGGTGGCACGGTGGCTCAGTGGTTAGCACTACTGCCTTATAGCACCAGGGTCCCAGGTTTGATTCCAGCCTCGGGCAACTGTCTGTTTGGAGTTTGCACATTCCCCCTCTGTCTGCATGGGTTTCCTCCCACAGTCTGGGTGGGTTACTCTTCAGAGGGTTGGTGTGGACTTGTTGGGCTGAAGGGCATGTATGGAATCTAATCTAATCTACTGTGTACAGTTCTGGTCATTCTTCTATGGGAAGGATATCATTAAATTGGAAAGGGTTCAGATAAGATTTACCAGGGTTGTTGCTGGGACTGAAGGGTTTGAGTTATTGAGGAGAGACTGAATAGACTGGGACTTTATTCCACTGGAGCAAAGGAGGTTGAGGGGTGACTGAATGTTGGTTTACAAAATCATGAGGGGCATAGACAAAGGCAATAGCATAGCTCACTTCCCGAATGTAGGTGGGTTTGCAACTAGGAGGCATATTTTTAAGGTGAGAGGAATAATATTTAAAAGGGGCCTGAGGGGCAACTTTTTCACACAGAGGGTGGTTTGTGTGTGGAATGAACTGCCAAAGGAAGTGGTAGATGCAGGTACAGTTATAATATTTAAAAGACATTCTGACAGATACATGAACAGGAAAGGTTTAGTGGGATATGGGCCAGATGCAGGCAAGTGGGACTATATTAGTTTGGAAAACTTGGGTCAGTGTTGACAAGTTGGATCAAAGGTTCTGATTCGATGCTGCATGAATCTATGCCTCTATAAGTGGGATTAGGCTGCGGGGCTAATTGATTCAGTTGGCACAGGCAAGATGGGCTGAATTGCCTCTTTCTAAATTTTCAATGGCATCTGTGGGTTCTAACTATCCCTCCTGGTGAATGGAATTACCAAAACTGAATCTCCAACCATTCATATCCTTGCAGTTAACATTTACAAGAAACTTACACAAATCAGCCAAAGTAACACTGCAGCTACATCACCAGGTCAGAGACTTGGAATTCTGCGGTAAATTAGCTCACCTCCTGATTTCCTAATGTTGGCCCAATATTCACAAGTGTTATGGACAACAGCTACTCACGATACATATTAACAATCTGGACAAAAGACATGAGGGCATTGTTGCTAGGCTTGCAAATGGCACAAAGGTAAGTGGAGGGACAGGTAGTGTTCAGGAAGCAACAAGGCTCTATAAAGACTTTGATAGGCTAGGGGAGTGGGCAAAGAAGTGGCAGGTGGAATACAATGTGGGAAAATATGAGATTATGCACATTGCTAGGAAGAATAGAGATGTAGACTGTTTTCTAAATGGGAAAAGGCTTCAGAAATCTGAAGCTCAAAGGGGTTCGGAAGTCCTAATTCAGGATTCTCTTACAGTTAACATGTAGATTCAGATGGTAGTTAGGAAGCTAAATGTAATGTTAGCATTCATTTTGAGAGTGCAAGAATGAAAGAGCAGAGATGTACTGCGGAAGCTGTCTAAGGCTCTGGACAGACTGCATTTGGTAGTTTATGAGCAGTTTTTGCCCCTGTATCTAAGGAAGGATGTGCTGGCCTTGAAGGGGATCCAGAGGAGGTTTTCAAGATTGATCCCAAACATAAAGGACTTGTCATAAGAGATGTAGCTGAGGACTCTCAGTCTGTATTCATAGTCACAGAGTCATAGAGATAGCACAGAGACAGACCTTTTGGTCCAACTCATCCATGCCAACCAGATATCTTAAACTAATCTAGCTCATTTGCCAGCACTTGGCTCATATTTCCTCTAAACCCCTCGTATTCATATACCCATCCAGATGTCTTTTAATGTTGTACCACCACCAGCACTTCCTCTGGCAGCTCATTTCAGAAATGTACCACCCTCTGTGTGAAAAGGTTGCTCCTGAGTTCACTTTCAAATCTTTCCCCTCTCACCTTAACATAAGCCCTGTAGTTCTGGATTCCCCCACTCAGGGAGAAGACTTTGTCCATTTATCCTATCCATTCCCCTCATGATTTCATAAATCTCTATAAGATCACCCCTCAGCCTCCAACGCTCCAGGGAAAACAGCTCCAGCCTATTCAGCCTCTCATTATATCTCAAATTCTCCAACCTTGGCAAGTCCTTTCCCTGGGATTGGGGATTCAGAACTAGAGAGCATAGGTATAGGGTGAGAGGGGAAAGATATAGAGACCTAAGGGGCAACTTTTTCACGCAGAGGGTGGTACATGTATGGAAAGAGCTGCCAGAGGATGTGGTGGAGACTGGTACAATTACAACATTTAAGAGGCATTTGGATGGGTATATGAATAGGAAGGGTTTGGAGGGATATGGGCTGGGTGCTGGCAGGTGGGACTAGATTGGGTTGGGATATCTGGTCGGCGTAGACAGGTTAGACCAAAGGGTCAATTTCCAAGCTGTACATCTCTATGACTCTATGACTTTATTTCTCAGTTCCACTCAAATAGCTTCCCTGGATGTATTCCCAGGAATATCCTCCCTAAGCACAGTCAAAAATGCCAATCCCCCTCCTCTCTTGCCCCGCACTTTCTATCTTTCTTATAGCATTTGTATCCTGGAACATTAAGCTGCCAGTCCTGTCCATCCATGAGCCACGTGCTCTGTAATTGCTATGTTACCCCAGTCCCATGTTCCTAACCATGTGAAAGAGTTGAGAAGGATTTAAGGTGAACTTCATTGTAATTTACAGAATACTGTGAGCCCTGTACAGAACAGACATGGACAAGATGTTTCTATTCATAGGAGGGACTAGGTCCTGAAGTCACAGACTCAGAGTGAAAGGATGATCATTTAGAACTGAGATGAGGACAAATTTCTTTAGCAAGAGGATGGTGAATCTTTGAAACTCATTCCTCCAGAGGACCATGGAGGCCAAGACACACAGGTAGATAGGTTCTGGATTGGCAAGAGGATCAAGGCTTACAGGGAGAAGGCAGGAGAATAGAGTTGAGAAATGGTCAAATGGCAGTACAGACCCAAGGGGCCAAAGGGCCTAGTTTTGCTCCTAAACCTTACAGTCCTGTAGTCTTAAATTCGTGCTGAATATGCAAAGTCAGATAATTCTAGGCTAGGCACCCAAAACAAAGGAAGAACATCTTACCTGCATCTACCCTGTCTATCCATTTAAGTATTGTGTAATTTTCAATGAGATTATCTCTCATTCTTTGCAACTCTAGGTAATGGAAGGCCCATCTTGTGCAAACCCCATTGATTAGGAAGTCCTGTCATCGCATGATAGAATAAATCTGGCGAACTTTCATTGCACTCTCTCTGCAGCAATAACATCTTTCCTAATGGATGGAGATCAAATCTGTACACAATACCCCAGGTGAGTCTAACAAAGCTTCCATACATTTGAAGTATGACTTCACTACTCCTCTACTCAAATCCTCTTGCCCTGAAGTCCAACATTCCATTAGCCTTCCTAAAAGCTTGCTGTACCTGCATGAAGGCCTTCAGTGACTTATTCACAAAGACAACCAAGTCCCTTTGCACATCTACATTTTCCAACCTCTCACCATTTAAAAAATACTCTGCACTTCTGCTCCTCCAACCAAAATAGATAATTTCATAATTTTTCCACATTATATTCCATCTGTCATGTTATTGCCCCATTAACTAAGTCCAAATCCTCTTGAAACCATCTCCTATTGGAAAGATGTTGTGAAACGTGAAAGGGTTCAGAAAAGATTTACAAGGATGTTGCCAGGGTTGGAGGATTTGAGCTATAGGGAGAGGCTGAATAGGCTGGGGCTGTTTGCCCAGGAGCGGCAGAGTCTTCGGAGAAACTTTATAGAGGTTTATAAAATTATGATGGGCGTGGATAGGCTAAATTTTCCCTGGGGTGGGGGATTCCAGAACTAGAGGGCATAAGTTTAGGGTGAGAGGAGAAAGATTTAAAAGGAACCTAAGGGGCAACTTTTTCACACAGAGTATGGTGCGTGTTTGGAGTGAGCTGCCAGAGGAAGTGGTGAAGGCTAGTACAATTGCAAAATTTAAAAGGTGCCTGAATAGGTGTATGAATAGGAAGTGTTTAGAGGGATTTGGGGCAAATGGAACTAGATTAGGTTAGGATATTTGGTTGGCATGGACGAATTGGACCGAGGGGTCTATTTCTGTGCAGTACATCTCTATGACTCTATGACCCAACGACATCTTTCTAACGAGATACCTTCCTGATTAGCATTATATCATCTGCAAATCTGGAAATATCTGTACTTGGTTTGGTTTTTGCATTAAAATCTCTGAACAAGTGAAGCTCAAGTACTACCCCTAAACTTGCCAATGTGAGAATGACTCATTTATTCCTGCTCTCTGTCTTCTAGCCAATCATTGATCCATGCACGTTTCTGCTATTGCATATGTTTTTGTTTTGCTAATAAGCCTCCTGTGCTGACATTATCAAAAGCCTTCTGCAAATCCAAATATAATGCATACATTGACTCCCCTTCATTAATCTTATGCATAACATACTCAAAAAAATTCAAAATGTTTGTAAACATGATATTTCCATACACAAATCAATGCTGAATATGCCAAGTCCGATATTTTTTATCGAAGGGTCCATTTATCATATTCTTTCTGACAGATGCTAGTATTTTCCCTATTACTGATGTAAAACTGATAGCTCTGTAGTTCCCTGTCTTCTCTCTTGCTCCTTTCTTAAATGGGGTGGCATTTGTTCCCTTTCAATCTGCAGCAATTATTCCAGAATCAGTGGAAGATGATCACCCATACATCGATCATATCTATAGCCACCTATATTGACTTAAGAACTAATATATTTCCTTCATCCATTACACTGGTCATTTGTGCAAATAAAATTTATCAGGCATTTCAATTAGCGTCAATTTTCCTGCAGTCATGTTAGCTAATTATTTCTCCATGAAAATATTCAACAATTTTAATTTAAATTAAAGATCCCAAAAGTTACCCTCATGACTTGAACTAACTGGTTTTGATTTATTTAGGTGCATTGTTTCGTTTTTAAGAAAAGAATTATATTACTTCAAGCATTCTCCAATCTTTCAACACACATTCACTCTTTATGGAACTCTGAAGTATAATTTCCAGTGTCTCTGTTATTTCTGTCTTTTGGATTAATCATTTTTCTAATATTTTCCTTTTTCCAACATAAAATCTCACTTTTAACCAATTCTGAAGTTAGTTTCTCATATATACCCTTCTCTTCTATAAAGTAATGCAAAACACTTGCTAAGTATCTGTCTACCAATTTCCACTTATCCTTCACTAACTCACTATTCTCCTCCTGGAGTTCTCACTTCACAGTTAACATTTCACATAGTTGGTTAAATTCTTGTTTCTCCTCAATTAAATAAATTTAAAAAGTGCAGTAAATGTGCTGAACGAGAATGGTTGTCAACTTATCAATACCCTACAGTGTTGTCATTCAGAAATTCAGCTCTGCTGTCAATGCCAGCATTGTAAAGCTATCACTTTCTGTATTCCTGACAAGAGTACACTGGATATTTTTGTAATTAGGAACCTTGTAATCTTTAACATGACCCATTTTTCTGAATAAGGAAGCCATTTTTATTGTTGCTAATAGTCTTTTTACAGCAACACATGAAAGTACTATGAATATTTTATCTTGGGAGTCCAGGACTCTCATTTGATGTGCTTTTGATGAATGATGTGGAGGATATAATATGATGTCTGTGTTTGCAATTGACATCAATTTGGATACTGTGACTAATGACATTAAGCAATGTACAATTCCTGAATGTGATTTGTACAGATTAAGTTAACAGGCAGAGAAATGGCAAATGGAATTCAATAGAGATAAATGTAAATTATGAGATTTTGGCCAAGATGTTAGAACATGAATTAAATAATAGGCAGACAGGATTTAACTTGGTAGTAAGCAGATGTCATGACTTTGGAATGGAAAGCTGTTAAAACTGTCATTGTGGCTGGTGAATAAATTAAATGAAATATTCTGAGGAGGTGATGTTGGAGATTAATTTACTCTTCCTGGGACCCTGTCTGGAATACTGTGTACAGTTGTGGTTGAGTTACATGGAATGATTGTCCATCCGTGGACTTTCTGTAGATGAGGAGGATAGGACCAGATATGATAAATGTCTTTAAGATTTTAACTGGAATAGAACATTTGAATCAGAGAGTGTTTTTTTAAAGTGCAAAGAGAAACATGCATAGCTTAACACAAATTGCATCAGGAAAATAAAAAGATCAGGCAACATTTTATGAGTAAGTGTATTACAGATAAACAGAAAATCATCATAAGCTTTAAAAGCCTGGACAAATTCTTGTTGGAAAAGGAAATTTGGGGCTATTAAATCAAAGGATTACGTAGTGAAAATGATAAAGTGAACTTTAGAACAGCAAACTAGATATGTGTTTATCGATGCATAGAAACACATGAAATTATATCAAGAAAACAAATCACTTGGACCACAGTCCATGCTAATCTTTTACCCTCAAAGTGAACAAATAGTTTATTCACATTTACCAGCTCTGGTCCCATATTGTGCCAACCTACCAAGCTAACTTTGAATATCAATACAGTTCTTGCTTCAATCACTGATCTGGAAATGAATTCCTTAGTCTACATACTATAAAGACAAAAAACAGTATATGTTGGAAATCTGAAACATAGACAACAACTGTTGGAGAAACATTGTGGGTCTCACAGCATCTGTATAGAGAGAGACAGAGACAGAGACAGGGAGTTTCCTCCCACAATCCAAAGATGTGCAGGTTAGGTGAATAGGCCATGCTATAGTGACCATGGATTTGCAGTTGAGGTGGATTAGTGACAAGAAATGCGGAATGGGTGGGACTGGGTGGTATGTCCTTTGGAGGGTTGGTGTGACCTTGATAAGCAAAATGGCCTTCTTCCACATTGTAGGGATTATGTGAAAGAAGCAGAGTTAATATTTTGAGTCCCGTGACCTTCATTAAAGTTTATCAAGCACTTTTTGTTGGTTTGTCCTTAGGTATACAGCTTTCTGTTTAAAAACATATTTTCTCCTCTTATTGAAACATTGAACTATATTGTACAGAAAGCAGCCCCCTCCCCACCCCACAATGTGTCCATTGTGCCTGCTCTTTGAAAAGCTAGTCCTGCTCCCTGATACTTCCCCGTATTCATGGATATTTTTTCAGATTTATTATATACCTAGTTTTTTTTTAACATTACAATATTATTTGATTCCAGTAATAAATTCCAGGTCATGACATATAGTTTTGTGGGAAACAAAATCACCTCATTTTTGCTTCCTAACTTTAAATCTGTTACAACTAATCTTTTATTTATATCCACCCTCATTCTAGCCCTTTCAAGTATGGAAAAGTCTGGTCTACTTTACTAATTGCATACTTTCACAATTAAATACATCTATCATATTGACAAGTAAACTGTGCTCTAACAAAAGGAGTTGCAATTTTGCAATATTTTTTCATATTTGCATTTGGTCATGGCCTCTTCAAAGCATCGATATGTTTCCAATGGCAGAAAGCTCAATACTATGCATAGTACTCTAAATGACTTCTTGTTCTACTAGCTCACTGTTATTTCCTGGTTTTACTTTTTACTCTAAATGTAGAATTCCAGCAGCTTTTCTTAATATAGCTATCAAACTGAATATCTGCTCTTAATGTCCTGTGAAGCTACCCCTCATAAATCTCCAAACTCTCCCACAGCACCACCTGAACTTACTTTCAGAATAAAGCTATTATTTTTAATCAAAATGTAGCCCTACCATTTATTGACAATAACCTGAAGTAACAGCACAAAGGCATCAATGTAGCTGTTAAAAACTATAAGTTACAGTATTATAGAAGGAAATTACAGTTCCCCATTTTTAGTGACTCATCAAAATTTGACTGTGATAACTGGAAGAATTGTGTTGCAGTTTCTGTTTTCTTAGTGCAAAAATATAATTAGCTGAAATCTCTCTCTCTCTCTCCCTCTATATATGTATTTATATATATAGATGCAAAAATTAGAATAAGAGCATTTCATGAAGAGGAGCCAAATGGGACTAGTTTGGTTTAGGAAACTTGGTCAGCATGGTATGATGTTAAAAGACTTCCTACAGTATGGAATCAGACCCAACCTCCTATATTTACGCCTGATTAATGTACCTAACACAATGGGCAATTTAGCATGGTCCGTTCACCTGACCTGAACATCTTTGGATTGTGGGAGGAAACCAGAGTACCTGGAGGAAGCCCACACAGACACCATGAGAATGTGCAAACTCCACACAGACAGTCACCCAAGGTGAGAATTGAACCTGGGTCCCTGGTTCTGTGAGACAGCAGCACTAACCACTGAGCCACCTTGTTGACCAAAAGCTTACTTCACATTTTGATAAGTGGGTTCTGAAGAAGAGTCATATTGGACTCAAAACATTAATCTCATTTCTACATATGTTGCCAGACTTGTGAAGTTTCTCCAGCATTTTCTATGTTTGTTTCACATTTCAATAAGTGAAACCCACTGAATCACTCTTTCACCATTGTACTTCTTGCTCGTCATCACAAAACACCACAAAACAAATGCTTGAAACAAAATCCAGCTAAATGTTTTAGAATTCTATTTATACTTCTCATTTTGAAAGTTGTTGATTTGTTTCAGGATAAATACATAACAGTTAATGTTTGTGGGACCTGAAATCCCTAACCTTTCTGGAATATTAATAGCTTAGCTCCATGGGTTTGCAGGTGAAGGGCTGGGAATTAGGTTGGGACTCAATCGTGGGAAGTTGTTTATCAATATACAGTGCAATGTTTTGAAGGCTTTCAAGCAAGTAACAACACTAATATATTTAATCTTCTTTGAAATTTTGCATTCCTGCATTAACCTTTCATAGCCCTTCTAGCCACTGATGAAACTGTTGCTGTAACAATTCCTTTCATTTATTGTTTCATTTTTAAGTCAAACTCCCTAATCCTCCAGCTCCACAATCCTCTGAGATATTTATGCTTTTATTCTGGTCCTTTTTGTGCTCCCAATTTTAATTATTCCACTATTGATAACTGCGCCTTCAGTTGCAAGGACCCTAAGTTCTGGAATTCCCTTCAGAAATTTGTCTGTCCACTTCATTTTTCTGTTTTAAGACACTGCTTAAAACCTACCTCTTTGACCAGATTTTGGTCATCTGGTCTATAATTCCTTTGCGGCTTAATGTCACAATGTTCCAGTGAAACATCTTAATTGGGACACTTTATTATAATACGCAGGATAGTGTATAACTGCATTTTTGATGTTGTAGTTGTAAAAAAGAGAAACCTGTGTGGGTGGGATGGGAATGTCATAATTCGCTGCAGGAGTGAAAGCCCTTTATTCAAATTTTGTAAGCAGCATTCTCCACATATTGAGAACTTTTGTTGTTACTATGACTCTTTGGTGCCACCTACACAACCTTCTGACATCCTGTGCTGTTAAACTAAATAAAACAAATTTCAGGAGTTATTGGCACAACAGAAATATAATGCTTCAGTCCAGAGGAGGAAGATCAGCCCTCAAAATCCAACACACCATACTCCTATCAATTACAATAAAGCATGGTAGGGCTGCTATATGCAGTACGAAGCTGATTTTAGTTATTTATAACCATGTTTAAATCATAACAAATTGCTAATGTTATGTCTCAGAAGCAGAATAATAATTGTCCCAGATTTGTCTCTTCACAGTTTTCTCACAATTCTTACCACAGTCTGATATTAAGAACAAAGCAAAGTTCTCCTTTGCCAAAGAATAAGGTATTAGGTAGGCAGTGGATAAAATGTTTAAACATTTTGAATGCAGTGCAAAGTTACAGATACATATTCCACTATTGCTGACCAGTATATCCTGTTCCCTCTTTGCTTAGAATTATTGAACCATACACACTGAAAGAGGCCATTCAGTCCAGTGTACATGTACTAGGTTTTTGAAAGGGTTGTTCAAATAATCTCCCTCCTCTGCTCTTATCTTTCAACTCTGAATATATTTCCCCAAACTTTATTTGTCTAATTACAATATGATGCCCTTTGTTAATGTTAATTCAGATTTATATCCTTGTTGAGATAGATGTCTTGAAGTTTACTAATAACACTAACTATTACTATAGCTACGATATTACAGACTTACAAACAAACAATTAACTTTGTTTTCACAGCACTTTATGAACTGGCACTCTCAATAAACTGGCAAAAATTATATACCTGAACTACTGGAAGGTCACTGTGTTATCACAACCTCCGTGAAGTCTGAGTAGTCAGTTGAGGATGAGAGTGCGAAGGCTCTCTGCCGTTTAGTAAGCTTCATTACTATTTAAGTGATTTATGCTATAAATAAAGTATGATAGTGATGTGTATATCCCTGACATTATATTTCTAATAGTTAGTGTTGTTTTTACATTGATTATGTAGATCTCTTGATCATCTGGAATATTTGATCAAAAGGCACAGTCCTGGTCCCATAGGTGCCGGTTAATAAAACATTTGCCGTATTTCAGGATCCATGCTTACCGACATTACATACACATAGCTCACTGTCCAAAAAAAAACACACTAAACTATAGTACACAGATAGTGACTGGGGGTCAGGCAAGTATTGTGAGATTTGACCTTACATGTCCTGATGTCATATAGCTGTCTTGAATCTGCAGACCTATCTTGTCTGGGACCTATGCCATATTTTAACACCTTTTCAATGATATTACCAAAACTTCTGCCACCCACCTTCCAAGCAATGCATTCCATTTTACAACAGCTTTGCATTATTTATTTTTCTTCATACCATTTTTGGTTATATTGTTGCTTATCCTAAAATTGTACTCTCTAACCAATATATCTCCCATCGTGGGATACTGTTCAATTTTATTTATACTTTGTGATTTAAACCATCTGAGGTGCTAGCATTGCTAAATGCTGATTTATTAAATTTATGAATGCTGAATATATTAAATGTATCACCTAAAGAGCAAATAAAAACACTGGGATAGCAGTGTAATTATACCAAATATACATGACCTTTGATTCTTTCCAAATTGCAAATTGTATCTATATAAAAAAAAGTTGTAACCTTTTCTGATAGGTAATTATTCATGTTTTTTTTAATCCATGCTCAGTAAGAGTACCTGATTCTTTTCTCATCTCTTACTGTCTCTAAATTATTGTTTCTGCTGTCATTCCTGATTTGACTGAACAGGTCACTGCTCAGCCTGCTGATCTAGAGCACGTGGTGTAGTATGTTCCCAGTGGGTAGTGGGGACAACAGCTCAGTATTCACTGACTTCCTGTAGCCACTCTGCCTAATTGTTAAAATGTTTTAACTCAAAGTCTGGTGCAGCTTGACAGACAAATGTTGCACAAGTGATAGCAAGCTCCTTGTGGTCAAGATGGCAGTCTCAGCATGTTAAGTAGTGTTTGGGCTTGCAAGCCTATCCACTCCAGGCCGGTTGCATCCTTCTTTCTCTCTCTCTCTTTCTCTCACTCTCTCCTTTTAATTTTCTTTTTTCTGTTATTCATCTTCGGACATCACAGGGAAGCCAGAATGGTATCGGCAGGGCGTCGACTGCAGCAGTGGCAGTGCCTGAAGGAAGGACTCTTGGCAGTGGGAGACCCGGAGTGTGGACTCAGTGGGTTGTTGGTTGCAGCAATTGCGGTGCCCAGAGCGGGCACTCCGGGAGGGTGTAATATACCTGAAGCATGGTTGTTGTTGCAGCACTTGGAGCAGAAAATCCTTGAGGCCTAAGAAACCTGCAGAGACCTCATGGAAGCCTTGGAGCTGTGTTCTAAGACTCCTTGTACAGAAGATGTACACTATGGAAGTAACTTTTTTTTATGCTCTTTGGCGGCACGGTGGCACAGTGGTTAGCACTGCTGCCTCACAGCGCCAGGGACCTGGGTTCAATTCCCACCTCAGGTGACTGACTGTGTGGAGTTTGCACATTCTCCCCGTGTCTGCGTGGGTTTCCTCCGGGTGCTCCGGTTTCCTCCCACAGTCCAAAGATGTGCGGGTTAGGTGAATTGGCCATGCTAAATTGCCCGTAGTGTTAGGTAAGGGGTAAATGTAGGGGTATGGGTGGATTGCGCTTCGGCGGGTCGGTGTGGACTTGTTGGGCCGAAGGGCCTATTTCCACACTGTAAGTAATCTAATCTAATCTTGTCACTCAAAATGGCATCAGATTGCAGTGACAAAACATTTTTAACTGTATCTTCAAACTATAGGTGATAACAAATAACTCAATAAATAAATACCTCAATATTGAGATTTCTATTACCAATGATTTCTTATTCTTAGGTGTTAAGCTCCAAATGTTGATACATAATCTTCTTTCTCTTGTATTCTCAGTCTTAAAATTATTGCATCATATCTTACTCCAATTCATTCTTTGTAAACCTCTCCTTATCTCACTCAGCTTCAATTCTCCTAAAGAGTTTTAGATCCAAGCCTGGCATCATCTAAACTTCAATTTCTGATTTTCCTTGCTCTCTTTCTTCATATTATTTAACTGTGTTGACGCTTTGCATTGTTAGCCATGCCTTTCATTCAGTCTCCTCAACGGAAAAAGAAGGACAAAATAAGACTGAAAATAAACTGAAGAAAAAATTACAGCCAAGTAATCATAGAATAGTATCTCTTTAACGTGGAAGCATTGAATATGGGATCTCCATATTCCTATCCATCTCCATATCTTGTTGACTGAGTATCATTATATTCTTGACCAACAATATATAAAGTTTTGGCAAAGTAAAACAAGTTTGTTAAGCTTGGATAGGCATTGATAGGTTACTGATGGCACTACATTTATTTTGACAGTACACCATACACTTGTCATAGCTTCTACTAAATGCCACATTGGGAATATTTATATTTTTTGAAAATTGAAATGCAGTCTGTAGAAAACTCATTTGTAATATTTTCTGAAACAGGGAAAGAATTAATATTATCTTGTTGACAGAGTTGTACATTAAACAAATAGTTAACCCATCTTATTATTAAGCACAGCCTCGTAATTCTGTATGCCAGAAACATCAGAGGATGCACAAATATTGTTTGAGATGTTGGCGCCCTTTACTGGTTCAATGTGTGCATTGCAACTTGGTGTGCCATTTTATATGTTTTCAGCATTTCAGCTGACTTAAATGAACACAAGAATGAAGTATTAGAAAGTATACTTTAGTGTAGAAATAATCAGCTCTGGCTAGAGTAGCATAAATGTTCCACACAGCAAAGATATCCCTGTAATTTTGAAATACCATCTTCGATCTTTGTTACTTCCCTCCACTTGGGAGTCTGAATGTGGTGCAATGGTCATTCTGCTGAATTGCACCAATAAGAATTACAAAAAATTATGAAGTGTCATTAACAGATGCAAACTATATAAGAAAGACTTCCTGTTCTACTGCATAGTCACAAAGCTTGTGGATACTACAAAAATGCTTTTATAAAATAGGTTATGTGGGTCAAAGTTATCAGGAAGTGCACTGTGTTTTCATACTGGTTATTTGTACATGAGATCATTTTGGCTGGTTCATGATCTTAGCCCGTACCTCATTGACATGTGATCCCTATTACTAAATTTCCTAACGGTCTTTGAGATTTGAATTTTGCAAGTGTTTATATTTTACTTTTATATGTAATGGCATTAATCTCTTGGCTGAACTTTATCAAAAATCAACTGTCAATATTGGGCATTTTTATGAAGGGATTCTCTCTGTGAGCTCTAGCGAGTTATTTCACACAATTATTTGCCTCATTATATATGTATTATGCCTTAAGATCCACCTCAAGGAGCTGCCTGGGATTCCTAGGACAGGCACCATCTTTAAATTGCAGCTGTGCACCAGGTCATGTGCTGCCAGTCAGGAGCTGTCCATCACAGTTGCAATATTGGAACAATTGCCCTGGAGATGGCCAACAGAGACAAGGTGGCTTATGAAATTGCTGGCTAGGACCTCTAGATTCTGGCGGAGGGAGTGGTGCAGAAGAGTCTGTCCTGCTTCTTCAGGTCCTTGAGGGGAGACCATAGCACCAGACCCTGCAAGCTTGGTCTCAGGTTAGTAGAGAGTCCCAAGTCCAGAGGAACTCCTAGCAGTGTAGGAAGAAGGTTAATGACCAATTGTCCTCTTCAAAAGTAAGTGCCCTATGTCCTCTTTGCTACCTCATACTCACTCTGACATTCCTTCTGTACCTATCTCCTACCAAGTCTCATTGTCTACCATCTCTTTATTGTGTGCAGCATCTTCCATCGCTCACTGTCACCCCCTAACAACTCCCCCACCCAACTTGTTTGCTACCTGCTCCAGCACTAATGGCTATGCTATTAACTTCTATTTCATTCAATTCCTCCCTTTCTCTCATTCCAGGAAAGAAACATCCCACAACAGAACAGACAGAACCAAGGCTCACTCAACTCCTCACTCTGAGGGTCCTTGCCTCAGCAGGAAAGTGCTGTGACTGCTCATGTGATGATACCAATAGCTCCCTGTACTGGCAACCAAGTCAGACTCATTATCAAATGCTATGCTGCACTCCCATTACTGCCACTGTGAATGTATTCTTAACATGCTCAAACTTCTGTCACTATTTTACAACTCATTGTCTCTCTGCATTGGCAGCTGCACTGTTTCTGCCCTAAAACAGAGGCTTCCCTCTGAATGTCATCTCTCTCCTCCATCACCTTTGAGGAAGAAGCCACAGATGCCTCAGTGGATACAATAGTAAGGCTGCATCCTGCAGCCTCCACCAGCTCAGATATTGACACTTACTTTAGCAAGGTTAGAATTGTGATTCCATGCTGGTTATGTCTCCACAGCTGATCGAGGAAGAACCAGCTCAGGTTGCTGACACTTAGAGAACTGCCGTTGACCAGCTCAGGCCCAAGTGGGAGAAGAGACCTTAGGCTTGACCGCTTATAACTTCATCCAGATGCACAAGCAGACCCAAGGCAGGGGACTGGATAAACTGGCTCAGAGGTTGGATAAGTACACCAATATTGTCTTTCCCTTGTTACCTCTAGGGTGTGTGAGTTGCCTCCATGGACAGGTTGGTAGTTGCCATGGGCAGCCAGGTCCAGTACATTCAGACTCTGCTGGTTACACACACAGTTCCAATCATCCCATTTATTTAATGTCTCGTCTCCCCACTTTACCCCTCGAGACCCAAGCATATAGCTTAGTCATGGAGTCAGAGATAGAGACCTCTCATCTCATTGTGGTCATGCCAAATATAATTGTGCTTCCACCCCCACGGTGATGATGACTGTTGATGACACCCCAGCTGTAGCACCCTTTTCTTTCTCGTGCTCTATCATCCCCACACTAATGTATTAATTTATTCTCTCACACAATTATTATCCTCTCTGCATCCTAGCTTGCTGCTTCTAATCCCCACAACTGATTTGTCCAGTATTCCCACCACAGCGGTGGTTCCAACATAGCCCTTTTAGATAACTC